>NC_135352.1:14513223-15154341 GCF_023851605.1 Tamandua tetradactyla
TAATTTCTTTTTGCATATGTTTTAGGTGTCATATCTAAGAAGCCATTGCCTAACCCAAGGTCACAAAGGTTTACTCCTATGTTTACTTTTAACTGTTTTATAATTTTTTTTTTTTTTTTTTTTTTTTTTTAAAGGAAAGACAGAGAGAAGGAAGGAAGGATAGAAGGAAGGAAGGGAAACATCTTTTTTTAAACATTTTCTTGTTTTATTGTATTTTGTTTCTCCGTTTTTGTTACATGGGCTGGGGCCGGGAATCGAACCGAGGTCCTCCGGCATAGCAGGCAAGCACTTTGCCCGCTGAGCCACCGCGGCCCGCCTGTTTTATAATTTTAATTCTTACATTTAGTTGTATCACCCATTTTCAGTTAATTTTGATATATGGTGTGAGTTAGGGGTCCAACTTCATTCTTTGGTATGTGGATATCCAGTTGTCCTAGCAGCATTTGTTGATAATACTTTTCTTCCTCCATTGAATTGTCTTAGCACACCTGTTGAAAATCAATTCACCATAAATGTAGTTTTTTTCTTGACTCAATTCTATTTCATTGATCTTTGTGTATCATTACTCAATAACGCACTTTCTGGATTACTATAGTCTTGTAATAAGGTTTGTTTTTCCTTTGGTGAGTTCCAGGACCTAGTCATGTTCACCTGCTTCCCAAATAATTTCATAATTCTTAGGACCTGTATATCTTGTAATGGAAGTAACTAAGAAAGCCATAGTTTTTACTCACATTTTGCTTTTCCCTTTGAAAGTCCTGAATGAACACCTACTTTTCTTTTTTCTATTTTTAAAAGTACATTAAGAGAAGAGAGCAACTATAACTCCTCCCTTACCATTCATCTAAGGCTTTAAAGGTCTTCTCTGTTGCTAGTGCTGATTCCTTTTCCCTAGACTGTGACTGAGGCTTCTTACTCTACCTTAATCTCTTAGGTGACTAAGGTGAGTAATTTATAATCTCATTTATACAGAAGATGAAAATAACATATAATACACATAAAAAATAATGAAATTGGGAAGGAGGAAGGAAAAACTTTTAACCATTAAAAATTAATCAGGCTAAATGATAATTAATAATTTCCAAAATTAGCAGGTTGGGGCATTACTATTGTAATGGCAATAGTATATAATGCAAATGCAGACAGGAACTCAAGCGATCATCTAGGACACAGTCTCCATTATTAAACTTCAGAAGTGTGTTTGACTTGCTTGGTTCCCTCAAGTAATAGAATTTATTATAAAGAAATATGGGGAATAAGAAAGAAAGAAATCCTGACCTCCAAGGATTAATCACAGGAACATAGAAATGCAGTACCAGCTGCTAGAAGATCTACAGGCCAGTTGGGATCCCATGCACTTCTAGTGACTGGGTTATCATAGCCTCCTCAGCAGCTGTTTAATTCCTTATTCCAGATCCAAACAATGTCTCTGTTTCTTCTTATATTTCTCTGTGTGTCTTTGCATAGCATGGATTAATCTCAGCTATGACCACATGCTTATCTCCAAAGCTATTGACTCTTGGCCAGTGCCATGGAATGCAGTAACCAAAAATAAATGATCTGCTGTAATCATAGCTTCATCATCCTGGGAGCAGGATGTATTAGTCAGCATTATTCAGTAATACGAATTGGGTCTATGATTTGTAACTGGTTTTCAGTGGAACTTGGGGGGTGGGTGACATGTAGGGTGTATATCTGACAAGTTCACTATTAAAGACTCTTTACATGTGTATATTTTGGGCTCCTTGGTACAAAGTGCTTCACAGGTACCCTCGTCATGGTTCAAGACCTGAAATCAATGCACATCCTGTGTTACCCAACTCTGTAGTGGGAAGATAAAGAAGCCTGCCACTGATATCTCCAAACACCTTTCAATGCACATCTTTCTCCTGGCTACTGCTGTACTGTACCATTAGCCAGTAATAAAACTGTTATATGAGTATAAACTATTTGAGTCATGTGGGTCCTTTCAGCAATTGAAGACAGCGTACTTAATAAAGCCTTTAAGCTTTTTCCCTTGCTACCAGTTGCTTACCTCTTTGCATTTAGACTCCTGAGAAAAGACATTTAATTGGACCAATTGGTTGCATTTGCTCCTATAAAGTGGCATTTTCATATTAGATCATCTCACTTCATAGATCATGTGTTGAACCATATGTGGTTAGGGTGATCATGCCTTGTGGCCTTGTGGAAGGAAGCTCTCAGACGGAAGCTGTAGGTGGAATGTCTTTGCAGGGGTGTGACTGATGTTTCGAAGCTTGAGCCATGCAAAACCTAGCTGGGATATGTTGAGCTACTTGAATCTGTAAATTTATGTATTTTACCAAAATTGAGAAATTTTTAGTCATTATTTCTTCAAGCATTTTTGTTCCAGTCTAATATCCCTCTAATATCATATATATATATATATATATAAGACTATTTGATGTTGTCCCAATGTGTGAGGGCCGTTTATTTCTTTTGATCTTTTCTCTCTCTACATTTAAGATCAGATAATTTTTATTGATCTAGCTTCAAATTCAGTGAATTTTCTTCTATTTCCCAACTGCTATTAAACCCACCCTATTTTATATCAAATTTTAATTTAAAATTGAATCCGGGTCTTCAGCATGGTAGGTGAGAACTCTGCCTGCTGAGCCACTGTGGCTCTAGATACACAAGTTCTAAAATTTTAAGTTCTAAAATTTATATTTAGTTCTTATTTGTATTTTCTATTTCTCTGTTGAGATTTTATTTTTATAAGCATATTTTCCTTTATGCTCTTTTGCACTGTTATAATGTTTTCTTTAATAATCCTTGTCTGCTAATTCTTACATCTGGGTCATCTTGGGAATGGTCTCTGGTGATTGTCTTGAATATCAACTCTATGTTACAGGAATCCCAATTTTTTTTATCATGATTATTTCCAGAGCCAAGCAGGACAATTGGCTTGTAGGTGTTCAATAAATATTAGTTGAATACATTGAAGGATTCATCCTTTTCTATCAAGACATGCACAGAAATACCAATTGCCCTGTCACAATGACCTGTTAAAAAACACAAGCCCCTCACTCTAAATGCTTAAAAAAAATTTCTCTTCAATACCTTTCTCCAGGCTTGGCCACAGGTTATTAAAGATCATCAAGCTATTTTCTAAAAGTTAGGTGTTGGGACTCAAAACATCTTTGGAAATGTTATTATAATATTGGATAGGTAGGTTTCCAGGGTAGCCTATTTGGGAAAAGCAAAAAGTTGGGAAGAATTATAATTATTTCAAAAATGGAAAAGAGCATATTTCACCTTGAAATGGTAGTATTTGCAAGAGCATGTTTAATTAGAAGAAGCTGTAGATGGCATGGCTGGAGATTTGAAAAGTTACAACAGACCATTTTCAGGAGGTCAGAGGGATGGGATGCAATCTTTCTTCTGAGGCCAATTTAATGTCAATCAGAGGGCTTTCCTTTGTTTGAGTAGCATAGGATTTGGAATCAGAGAACACACATTTGACCCCTGGCTCTACCACTAAGATTTGATTTCTTCATTTATAAAATGAGGTTAACAATACCTCAATATCTTGATATAGAAAAAGGATCAATGGTGTAATGCATGGAAAGGTCTTTGTAAGATGATAATTATGGTGATGATGATGGAACATGGGTGCATTTTTGTTCCTTGTGGCTCACAAATGGAGAGGTAGAAAGTGAGAGTGAGATGAAGTTTTTGCTAAGGCAATGGGCAAGAGTTATGAAAGTCTAAGAATTAAAGCTCAATAAATGCTGGAACAATGAACCAAATTTTGATGTGACTGAGGAACTGGTATGAGCCTGACTTACCCAAGTGCATCTAAAGGGACTGATGAGAGGTGTCAGGAAGATATGTGATAGTTCCTGACACCAGCTCTCAGGGGATAGGAACCGGGCAGAGCAGTTGCTGCTTTCTGGTGTGAGGGAACATGGGGTGGGGAGGAAAATGGAATGTGAAACAATTGGCATGTGTCGATATCTTAGTTTGCCAGGCTGCTATGACAAATACCACACAATGGGTTGGCTTAAACAACGGGAATTTTTTAACTCATGTTTTGGAGCTAGAAAAAAGTCCAAAATCAAGATTATCAACAAAGCTCACTTTCTATCAAAGATCCGTAGCATTCTGGTGTTGGCTGTCAGCAATCCTTAGGGTTCCTTGGCTTCTATGTCTGCCTGTCACATAGTGATATCTTCTCATTGCTCACTTCTGTGATTTATGGGTTCTCTTTATAAACCCTCTGGCAATTCAGATTAAGAACCACACTTATTCAATTGGGCCACACCTTAACAACAAATAACATCTTCAAGGGGCCCTACTAACAATAGGTTCACTTCCTCAGACATGTGGATAAGACAAAGAACATGTCTAAATTGAGGTACATAATTTGATTTACCACAGGTGAAAATGAAGTTATGCACCTTTTGAGTAGCTCTGTGGACAAATGGAAGATTTTCAAGCAGTCTCTTGGTAAATCAAAGAAGCTCTGTAATATGTAATTAAGCCTCTTTAGAAATTAACTTTTGAAAACAAAATACTAAAAAGGGGGATATTTATTTGAGTCTTCCAATTCTGGGTACCAAATAGGGAGGGTTCATGCTTAATGAGAACCTTATATGTAAGACTATCTTGCCAGAGGGATTGGGATGGTGACTATGTGACAACTTAGGGAGACAGTAAAAGGATTATTTTAAAATGACTTTAAATCATTTTAACAGAGTGAGCTTTTTTTTTGGCCGGGGGGAGGAGGGAAGTTGGGGGAGGAAGAAAATATCTCTATGATATTCTGGAAACTGTCTAAAATTACATGAGCTAAAACTTCATTTTTAACAGAGGTCAGTCTAGTGTAACGAAGCATATACTACATACCAAAAATTAAACACAATGTTCAAATATAAAAATGTTTTTATATGCACTTTTATGATATAAAGAAACATTTTCATTAGCTGCTGTAAGTCATTGCATAACCACCCTCCACTTCTCAGTCTACTGGAGGCCAGATCAGTTCACAATTGATGACACGGGGCAGCGGGCAAGGGAACGGGGTAGGAGAGAGGAAGAAAGTGATGAATTTGCTTTGTGTGTTTGTGTGTGTGTGTATGTGCATGCATTTGGTAGACAAAGTGATTCTAAGAAGCTATAGCCTCTAACTCCTTTGAGACAGGTCTTGGGGAGGATGATGTAGGATTCCAATACAATTTACTCATGAGTAAGTTGAGCAAATTGGTGGGTTCGTTGTTCTTCCCTTATTATGTATGTCAAACAATTTGGACTAATATTAATGGGAGAAGGATGTTGATGGGGTGGGAGGGGGAAACTATATTGGAAAATGTTCTAGAATATTTTTCTTTACAAAAAAAGTCCTGCAGTTTCTCTACAGTCATGCATACTAAACAATACATTTTACTGAGGGTTCTGATAGTATAAATAGTTGAAAATTCCTCATTGGTATTCCACTAGCTACATGAAAGGATTCTTCAAATATGTGAGAGAGACATAGAAGCCCTCCAGGATTTTGGCCCTAATTCCCTCTCGAGCCTACACTCTCACCTGCTCACCATTGTCATGCTATGTTAGCCATGCCCAACTGCCTTCAGTTTCTTGAATATAACTTATTCTCTCTCATCTCTGTTCCTTTGTACATACCTTACCTTGGTCTGGAAGGCTTTCCCCTTGCCTGGCTAACTTTTGGTCATTCCTCAAGACTCAGGGCAGTTCTCTCTTCCTCTGAAAGTTTCCCTAATCCCACCTTTCTGCCAGCCAAAATCAGACGCCTCTGTAATCCAAAATTCATGATGCATATTCCAATCACAGGATTTCTGTTCAATTTAACAACGGGTACTTGGTCCAGTACTAGGAAGACCAAGACAATGTCACATAGCTGTTCCAAGTAGTTCAGTCTGGTGGTGGAGACATTCAAATACAAACGATGGCAATGCAGTTTCATAGAGCATCTACTTGGCAAAGAGTTAACACCTAGAATCCAGTGGTCACTTGGCTCTGGGTGGAATGGCGTTGCTGAGTAAATACTTGAGCCGGGATTTTCTGGGCAAGGAAGTCTTAGGCAGTTTATTTTGCATCATCCTTGTATTACGTTCTTCCTCCAATCTAAAAGGTACTCTTGAAATTACACCATGGGAGGGATGGCTGATGCAACAGAGGAGGAGGAAGGGAGGAGAGAGAAGAAGGGGAAGCAGGGACAGAGAGAAGGAGGACATGTGTACATTGTATAACTCAAGATTCAGGTAGTTAAGTCCTCTGCCTGGTGCACCCTATCCTAAGTGTGTGAACCCATTTCTTTCTCCTTTCTTCTTGCTATATTATTTATTTAATGCATCTAAATATTAATGTCTAAATTTAAATATAATTCATTAAATAAATTTAATGCAAATTAGTTAAACATCTTAATTTGATCTGAACCTTTCTATTCCATGACCTCTGGAATGGCTTGTGTGTGTGGACAATTACCATTGCACATTGCGTCAAGGTAATTTCCCATGTGACAGTATGCTAATCAGAATTTGGTGTTATGAAGGTTTTGGTAGCAGATCATGGAGGTGAGAGATTATTATGTTAGTCTGGGTGAAGGCCTGATCTAGGGATGAATGAGAGATTTTGTAGGTGAAGTATTTCTATAGGACTTGGTAGCTGTCCGTGGAAGGTTAGAAGAAAGAGAAAGACATGGGAAGAAGTAAAGGTAGCCTTTGTAAGAATTAGTGCCAGAGGGGTGGTGCAACAGTGGCTCTGTGGCATAATTCTCACCTGCCACGTGGGAGACACAGGTTTGATTCCTGGAGCCTGCCCATGCCAAACAATAACAAAAAAGAATTAGTGCCAGAGGATAGGAATGCTACTTCTAATTCCAAACAAAAGTCAGGAGTTTGGGTTCTAGTGCTTGCTCTGCCTCAGTATGTCTTTGGCCCTTGCAAAGTTCATCATCAATAAAATGACATGTAAGGATGAGATGAATCTCTAAAGCCCCAATCCAGTTCTCATACACCGTGAAATGTTATTTTGCATTTGTATCCTCAAAGCAAGGCATGTGGCCAGCTTAGGTTATTTTAAAGGATCAAGCTACACCCCCTTTATTAAAGATCACTCTGTCAAGGTGACAGTCTGTTCAAATGGAGCTTGGAAATAGAGTCAATGTTTTATATTCAAGTCACTGTGTTAGGTGGTATCAAGGAAAAATCATCTGATCAGGGAGACAAATCAGAAGGACTCCAATAGCTAAACAGCAATAATCAAGGACAATGAAAAAGAAACTCATCATGACTAATTGATTTGGAACAGGGTTGTACTATCAAAAATTATTGAATAAACCTGTTTTTCCCTTACTCCTGGTTAAGATGAAAATAAATGCTATTGGGTGGTGTATTAGTTTGCTAAAGATGCCAGACTGCAATATACCAGAAATGGGTTGGCTTTTATAAAGGGAATTTATTATGTTACAAGTTTACTGATCTAAGGCCATAAAAATGTCCAAACTAAGGCATCCTGGGAAATATACTTTGACTCAAGAAAGGCTGATAGGTCCAGAACACCTCTCAGCTGGAGAGGCATGTGGCTGGTATCTGCTGGACCTTTGGCTTCTGGTTTCAAACAACTTCCCCCAGGACATTTTCTTTTTGCATCTCCAAACATCTGGGTCTTGTGTTGGCTCTGAAGTTTTTCGAAAACGGTTCCCTCTTAAAGGACTCCAGTAAGCAACCCACTTTGAATATGTAGAGACACATCTCCATGAAAACCATCTAAACAAAAGGACCCACTCAAAATGTGGTGGGTTATATCTCTACGGAAACAACTTAATAAGATCCCACACAGCAATATGAATCATGATTAAAGAACATGTTTTTCCTGGGGTATTCAACAGTTTCACACCAGTACAGGTGATGAGAATAAAATCAGGTTCAGGTCAACTTGGGTGGCAACCAAACACCTTGACATCCAGCTGTCAAAGAAACCACATACTTCTTTACCTCAACATTTTGTGTTCAAATTCAAGAAAACGTTCAACTGGCTGAGTCTTTCCATCATCAAGGATACAGTTGCATTGATTGCATTTTGGACAGTTTCCTTTCTGAATTCCTAGATATACTTACTAAATATGATGCCTCTTTCCGAATCCCCCCACCCCAATCCCTTGCCCCCAAGAAAATGTCTGTTTTGGGTCTGTGGCAGCCTTCTTGGGGTTAATTCTGATCAGTTTCAGGCTTTTCTTTTTTTTTTATTATGAGATATTTTATTGGAATCAGTTTATGTGACTGTGGGGATGGGCAATTCTAAATTTAGGCAGGCCAGAAGCTGGGAAGTCTAATGAAGGTTTTTGATGAATTCTCCAGGAGAAACTGGCTGAGTGAAGTAGAGATGAAAATTCTCCCTGTTGAGTGCTGATATCACTTCTTCATTTAAAGCTTTCAACTGATTGGATGAGATGTCTCTCATTGTTGAAGGCAATCTCTTCAGTCGGTTGTAGATGTCCTCAGCCACAGAGACAATCAATTTACCACCGATTAAAATCCATGAACTGTCCTTACAGCTGCTAGCTCTGTCCAGGCTATGGAGGGTAGTTTGGTGATAAAATCTTAGGGCTGGCCTTGGGCATCTGACTTTACTCTGTAGTACCTTGGGTTACAATCCAGCAGAAATCTCTTTAAGGGCTCTAAGAGCAATATTGACTTGATTTCTTCTAGCTTCCTTTATTTCTAATCAATCATGTGCTTTTGGAGGGGCAAGCATTTTTTATATCAGCTAAAAAACTATCTACCACTTACTGACACTTACTATACAAGCTAGTTCATGTAATTCTCACAGCAACTCTATGAAGTAGTAATATATTAATTTTAAAAGATGAGGAAACTGAGGCACAGGGAGGACAAAGAACCCAGGGTCATGTGGTTATTAAGTGGCAGAGCTGCATTATGATCTCAGGCAGTATGATGGCAGAGCTGGTACTTACTCTTGATTTATACAGACCTTCTGCAAACTAGTTTCACTTGCAGACCATTTTTTCATCTGAACCTCTCATTATACTTCCAATTTCCCCTAGTGCCCCCGAGACTTTGATTCGTATCATCCTGTATATCTTCCAAATATTCCCATGAAATCACTATTCGGTTGACAGTATTCCTACTTGACAGTTAGAAAAGTAAAGATATCTGACCCTCACAGAATTTCTTGGTAGGCAATTCAGTGGTAGATGGCAGTCACTGGTTTCCTGACAACTTCAGCCTCTACATAACCCTGACAATTCATATTCATGTTATCTTACACAATGTCTTATTACATACAATTTGTAAACAGAATTATGAATACTCACTTTATAACATGTTCTTGTCTACATATTGTCTTACCTATGCAAAGTTGTTTTATTAACAGTATAGTACAGGTGGAATTGGTGAAATGCAGATATAGAAATCATGTCCCTTTCACTTCTATTTTTTCTATATTCAGGGCTTCAGAGCAGATGTCAACCATACAAGCTGGCAGGTAGGTCCCAACTTAATGGGGACAGATGATTTCTCTTATTTTCAATACAGTGAGGTCCTTCCTCACCTTAGAAACCTATTGTACTGTCTTGCGATTATAAACAATGAGGAAAAGTGAACCACGCCAAGTGATAAAGGTTTACAAATGCTATAATAGGGCATGCAGACCACAACAAGGGCTTCCAATTTAGACTAACGGTCTTCAAAAACAGTTCTTCAAAACTTGCTGCCCAAAAACCCCACCAAATTTGCTGCCCAAGAAGCACCTATCCCTTTATAGTAACGGAATTTAACTTTCCAGCAAAAAAAAAAGAGTTATTTTCTGCAGAAACTAAATCCAATCCAGCAAATGATTATAGCCTGCCACCCACCCCCCTCTACCTAACTCCCGCTTTGCATTTTGATTTTTATCTATAGCTCCTTGCATGGTAGTTCAAGTTATAAAAGCAAGCTTTTGGGATACTTCTGTATCATTAACCTAACCAAGCGGCTGAAATTCTAAGTTATTATTTTCTGATCATCTCGTCAAATACTGATAAAAAAAATCATGTAGCAGCATTAACTGTTTTCATTCCTGCTTAGTCACTGAAACTCTTTAAGTAGTCAGATTTCAGTGCTTATCAATCGGTACCATAGTCAAAATGGAAAGAATTCTGGGATATAAAATAAACTACTTCACCACCTCGAATTTAACTTTCTTCATTTGTAAAATGGGAATTAAAAACTATTTATTTTGCAGGGTAGCTGGGATTATCAATGACAATATATTTAAAGTACCTGTTCATGGTATAGGCTTGATGGCAGCTATTGGTATTATTTTCAGGGTTACTACAGTGCTTCCAAGTACCTAATTTATGTTTCCATGGGCCTCTCACAAGCCCAAAGATGCTACACATAAAATTCTAGGACAGTGCAACGGTGGCTCAGTGGCAGAATTCTCACCTGCCATGCCAGAGACCTGGGTTCGATTCCCAGTGCCAGCCTATGCAAAAAACAAAAGCAAAAACGTCAACTTCTAACTTCTAATCTGTTCTCTAATGGATCATGATGCATGGAGAAAGGAGAGAGGAAGAAAAAATTCCCTTAGTTCCATGTGCTAGGCATTTAATGTTGAGCATCACATGAGGTTGGTGTTGCCCACACCCTCTTCACCCAATCCCCGAACAATAGGTGGAGAACAAGTCTCTGAGCAATTAAGTTGTGCAGAGCCTCCTGGCTGTCCTTGGAACTGGTATGAAGTCTGACTCCAAAGCCCAAAGCCCTGTATTTTAAAGATTTTACTAAAAGGAATCTTTGGTTTCCTGCTATTGCTGTACTTCAGTAACTCCCATGTGGGTTTGGAAGTGAGGACAAGGCATTTTAAACAGATGGCCCTAAGAAGATGGCAAAGGACGGTTGTTATTTGTATTCTGCCAGTTCTAGGTCAGTGATGTTAGGGTTGGTCAGGCTAACATGAACAAACAGGGTAAAGTGAAACATTTAAGAGCTAACAGCTACCCCCACACAGAGTATTTTAAAAATGGTTTTATTGAATATTAAACAATTACAAGTACTGTAAAGTTAGACATTTAGCCGAAGCACAATTACAGGTTAAATATAATCACAAAGATGTCTTAAATAGAGACCCACCATGCAGGCAGGTTAAAGTTCCTTGATGCCCTCTTTTGGAAATAAGAAGAGGGTGAGGCAATAATAATAATAATAATAATAATAACGGTCTTCCATTCCAAGTGAAAGATACTGAAGACTAGAAGAATTTACATGCGGTAAGTGATTTTCCATGACTAAATTGATAGGGCTGCCATATTTAGAAAAACAAAACAGAACAAAAAAAACAGGATGCCCAATTAAATTTGAATTTTGGATAAATAATTTTTTAGTGCCAAACACTGCCACAGAACATACCTTTGTTAAAAATTATTTGTCTGAAATTCAAATTTAACTGACAATCCTACAAATAGGCAAATGCAAAAACAAAAAGGTGGGGGTGGGTGGTTGGAATCCCCTGCCACTGGCGGGTAACACAGAGACTAAAAGTAAAACACCAATAATGAACCAAAGAGTCACTACATTGGTTACTTACACAGACCAACGTTACAATGTGAAAATACAATTACTACTTCAAAGGCTGTTGCTAGGAAACATTTTCTAGATTTTGTCAAAGTCGGTTTTGTAAATGTTTTTAATAAATCTTGTTGATAAAAGTACCTTTTTAGTTTTGTAGCCTTTATTAGAACATAATTTTGATTAAAGGTATCAAACACAAATATTACTACCACAAAGATAAGATGAGCTTGAAACAATGGGAGCAGAAGCAGGTGTTATATGCATTCAAGGGTTTAAATACTTTGCATAATGAAGACAATGATTATATAGTCAAGGTCATCTTCTAGGTCCAAGTTATTAATCTCAAATATTTCTGCTCTAATTTATTAATTTTTAACTGCATTTTTTCAGAGATGTGTTTTCTATGTTTTCATCTTGAATTTTGGGGCAGAATCATGGGTGTGTGAGGGAAACCCAACCAAATGGGTGTAAGGTGGGTGTGGTGATGTGAAAGAGTCAAGTAGAAAAGAAGATATGAAAGAATGAAGAGTCAAAAATGCAGTCACTTCTACAGTACAAATGTATTTCAAAGGAGGCAGAACTCTCTGGCAGATGTATAAAATTGGTCACACCATGACCATATTTGGTCTTGCAGAGTACATAAAGTCTTTAGCCTACTACTGGCTTTCATTCAGTATCATAATTTTATATTTTAAAATGATTAAAAAAATGTTGCACATCATTCAGATTCAACATGGTTTTGCTTTATGAGCTGTACTGTTTCCCCACACACTACTTAGATGGGTTTTGAAATCTTTCTAGCATTTCTTCAAACCAAAAGATCTGGCAGTTAGGGAATTTCAGATATGGAGAAACTGGAACTGATTTATTGTATCAGCTTCATTGTATATAAGGGAGCATTACTTATGAAATGTATCCTCATATAAATAAACTGAACAGGTATGAAACACACGGAGACATGCCCAATTCACTGATACCTAAAAATGGAATTATAATTTTTAATTTATTAGAATACAAAAGGTTAAGGAGTTTCTGCCATAGTTAAGGATTTTTTAAGAAGAAAATTTGTCTATTAATTTCAAAATGCACAAGTGCCTAAAGAAGGCTCACTTCTTTTTTTAGGGTGGTATTTTTTTTTAGGTTGCTATTTTTTTTAATGCATTTCATTTTCAAATGTGAGATGTGTCCAACCAAAGCTCAAATATCACTTCCACAGTTCCAGTTACCTTCTTTTCATTTCTCTGTAATTGATTTCACATCAGACAAATGTAACTTCAGTCTTAAAAGAAATTTCTGACATGTTAAACCCTATTTTAAATTCTACTTTAGTTCTGAGTGGACTCTGAATGACTAAAGTTGATAGTTCTATGCAAGATGATCAGCCTAACAGAAAGCACAATAAAAAGACTTGTTCATAAGGTTTTTCTGAAATAAGGAAAATCCCAACAACTTACAGCTTTTTATTGCTGTTTATTCAGCTTAAACCAAACACTTCTTTTTTTCTGAACAATAGCTATAATAATAAAATATTAATCTATAAAACTTGATTTGCCATATTCTCTATGTATTTCAGAGCACCTTGCTATTTTGAGAGCAAAGGGAACTTAGTCTAACCACTATCACTGAACTCAGAGGAAAATGAAAAAATCCTAATATTTATTCTACTTATGTCACTTGGAAAGCTAGAAATTCCAAATGCCAAGAAGGAAAAGGTAAATAAGAATCCTGGATATACTGCTAATATTTTGCATAGAAAAAAACTCTGGGTTCCATGCTGTTATTTGTTAACAAGTGGCAGAATCTGAGCAGAGCACATGACGCCTAATTCCCATTTCTGTTGTGATATGAAAACAGAGAACTATACAGTCTCTTTTTGCAAGACCCAAGATGAAGAGGGGAGGAAAACAGTGGGGTTAAAAGTAATACTTGGAGCTAATTATATTTCCAGATATATTCAGGGCACTTAATCTATGCCTGAGTCAAGCATCCAGTTGATCAATACCTGGTAAACTGGAACCATCAGGTTTAGAAACCCTCTGCTCTTAGAACTAGGGTAGAGTTGGTGGAGATGTCCAGATTTTTCTATCCATACAGTTTGGGAAACAGAGGAGGAGGGGTGGCCATATTAGAAGTCCCCAACTTGTTAATTTCTATATAGTACATATATAAGAAATTAAATGCATTTCAGTCCAATTTAACACCATGCATTTATAATCCAAAGAGTATATTTATAATCCACGTTGCTATAGGTGGAAATTCCAAACGTAATCTTTTGCTAACTTTTAAGTGCAACTATGGTGACCTATGGCCTTCAAGTTCTGAAAAAAAAATTTGGTTCTTGTGATAATTAAGCCATTTCCTTTTACAGACGAATAACATATGCACATTCTTCCAAGAACTACTATATACTTGAATCATTACAAGACAAGAACCACTGCAAATGATTTCCTTACATAGTACCTTTACTCGGCACACATAACATCAGATATGTAACATCGGCAGTTTAAATAGTGAACCACAGTTTAATTTCTCAAGTGTAAGGTCCAAGTTTAAAACTGGCATATCCATTAATGCAGTTAGTACAATGGAAATGACATACTACCACAATCAGGTAGTGGCTTATCTTTTAAATGAAGCTACAAAGCTTTCAATATCTACACCATATTAACCCTTTCACTTAACTAAAAATCATGGCTGTATTGACCATTTTAAACTATATCTAAGTGGGGAGGCAAGTAATTAACAGCTTCACAGCTACTGAAAACTATGTTGATGTAATTTCTTCAACTCTTTGTTAAACATGGCAAAAAAGAGGGAAAAAAATCCTCTTAATGAATATCAAACTTTGAAGCTTTATATTGAATTCTAGTGCTATGAAACAAGTAGTCAAGACACAAACACCCAGCTTGGGTCACTGAAACTTCAATAGAAGCAACAACTGAGGCTAATTCTTGATTTAAGTTTGAGGACCCATGCAAGATCTGCTACAAAACTCAAACTAGTTCTGGATGCCTAGTTCTAATATTGGACTCAAGCCAAAAGGAAAGCAAAATGTATATTTTAAGAGCCTTTTTCTAGAATTTTTGCACACAATCATTTTCTTTTTCTTCAGGAGATAAAATGAGGTCACAGTTCAAACAGCCTGTAAAGAACAAATTAGTCTTCCAGGCTTTAAGTTGAAATGGAAAGTTTGTGTCACACCATTTTTCCTAGGTTTTTATCACTTTTATATTACCTTTGCTTCAAGCTGAGTAGATGCACAGCATGTCAAAGTAAATAAATAATGCACCCAATTCAATATTTAGTTAAGGTAAAAAGGGCAAATACATGTTAAGTGCAATGGGTTATTTTCTACAAGTGTCAATGTGCACTTGGCAAATCTTGATTAAAACAAGCGAAACAAAGTAGTAATTTCACACAAAAAAGCAGTCTGGTATTTTTTGATCACATTCTAAAAAAATAGCTGAAAGGGCTTTGGTTTCAGGGTTTTGTTTTGCTTGTCTACATATATAAAGAACTTTGAATAAGTGGTTCAAAAATTTAAGTGAATGGACTTATATAAACTCTTTGAAGCACCTTACTCAAAATAAACCCTAATTCTGGAATAAAAAACCAAAATTCTTGC
This sequence comes from Tamandua tetradactyla, assembly GCF_023851605.1. NCBI lineage: Eukaryota > Metazoa > Chordata > Mammalia > Pilosa > Myrmecophagidae > Tamandua > Tamandua tetradactyla. The sequence goes on from NC_135352.1 coordinate 14,528,407, forward strand.
ATTTGTGTATATCTATCCAGTAAGCAGGATTTAAATGTTCTCTCTCTAAAGAAACCATAAAGTAATACTTTTCTGACTCTCTAATGAAGTACAATAATTCTACTGAATTGGAAATAAGGCAGCTAATACTGGGGCAGGGGGAGGCAACAATTCTGGGGCTACAGATTCAGCAGAGGGAAGTATTTATTATTTGATGAGTCTTCTCTATATTTTCCTGCTACCATGGTATAAAACCACTATATTCCTCTCACTCTTCACTGCTGCTGCATTTTCACAGCCCTCCCTAGTTGTTTCACCTCTGACAGTCACAATAGTATCATTTAAAAATGGCACTGGTTGTGCTTTTTTCTCTTATGTCCAGCACTGTCTGGCATGCCTCTGAAGCAGGCTTGCACTGGAAAGAACAAGTGGTCCACATGGGCTTCGACTTTTCTGAACTCGGGAGCTCCTTAGTCAGGTTGATGTTTGTGTCCTTCCCTTATAAGACTGGCCGATTAATAAAAAGAAACTAAAACTTAAATACATGTTTATGAGAAGTATGCTTTGAAAATAAAACAAAATCAAAGTTAAAAAAAAAAAAGGAAACTAAATTTTGCTCAGTCAAAAGCCTTGGCTGCATAATTAATGATTTTAGTCGGTGTGACTTTGTGCAAAAAATCCTCAAGAAGGCTCTGGCTCATTTTCAAAATAAACAAACAAACAAACAAAAAGCCAATGGTTTGGAAAAAATGAAAAATGGTCTGTCATATGTGTATATCTATTAGATATTTAACAAATAAAGCAATGTAGTGTGCGAATTTTGAACAATATTGATGGTGTTTTTTTTTTTTCCATTTCTAAGTTTAGATCAAAATAATATGGTTTTAGAAATGGGAAACTGCGTGAAAATGAGCCTGAGATATGTTAAAAAGCCGCCCCTGTAAACATTTCCTCAATGGGAACAGTAGCAGTTGAGTATGTATCAGTTACTCATACTATATTCATCACTATAGCAATGCTTTATAAAAGACCAACAGCTTATTTCTAGGCTGTCAGGGATTTAGAGAATATTGATTTTTTGTTGGAAACAATCCGCTGTAATCCAGTCTCAGGTTTAAATCCAATTGAGCCTTTACCAGAGGGCATTCACTAGGTCTTCTGCTCTGCTGCTGTGGCGGTCTGTGAGGGAGCCTCTGGCTTCATGATCTGGTATGTGATAAGATACTCTGGGTAAGCCTGGAAAGGACAGGAAGAAAAACAAATCACTCTTCTAGCCAATGCAATACTAAAGCCTTACTTAATGTGGAGGCTTCACAGACTGTTGATTCTAACCTCTATTGTACCCAGACCAGCCAATTCATAGATGACTGGATAATACTGAGAAGGTCCACATACTTATTTGCATATAAACATGTGTAAATTCTATAATCTAGAGAACAGTTAAAATGTTTTCTATTTCAGAGTGTCAAGATGGCGGCTTAGCGAGGTGTGAGATTTAGTTCGTCCTCCAGAGCAGCTAACAGCCAGGAATAGTACAGAACAACTGCTGGGGCCATGTCAGTGACTGGGCACACAAGTGTGCCCCAGTTTGGACCAGCTGGACCCAGGCTGTGAGCCCACCCAGAACCGTGAGTTCCTCAAGCCATGGCAGCCAGCACCCCTCCCCCACAGGCTACTTCCCAGAGGGGAAAGAAAGGGACTTTACTAGCAGCAGGGGCTGAGTGCAACTAAGCTCCAATTGTGGAATTAATTCACAAATTCTGACTACTAAAAATAGGCGCCTAGCTCAGCTGAACCTAGAGTCAAAGCAGAGGTTGCTGATTTTTGCCCTGGTGCTGAGGGGGCAGAGCTGATGGAAAAAGAAAAAAGAAAAAAAGAAACAGAGGTCTCTTGGATTGGATAGCACAGAATACTTGAAAGGCCCTGAAGGAAAGGAGGTGGCACATAGGATCTGAAGGTACACAAAGCAACATACCAACTTATGCTCTTGATTGGCAAACCTGAGGAACTGGGGTCCTGCTCTGAGAAGGATTTTTCTCTTTCTTTTTTGTGGCTGTTTCTATGGCTTGACTATCTTTGGATTCAGTAGTAGGGCTTCTCAGACTCCAACTACCCCAGGCATAGGCAGAAACAAGCTTGTCTGAGAGCTTCTCTGGAGCCTGTGCCTTCCCCAGGAGTGGGGTGGGCCTAGCTCAGGTGGAATCCCTCCCTCAAGGAATTCAGACCCCAGGGCCTGGAAATTGAAGTAATTAAAGCCAGCCTAAAACCTCTCCTCTGTCTCCATCATGCCCCTAGGAGGGAGAGTCTGCTGAAGTTAAAGATACCACATGATCTTATGCTGGTGGGACCTGCAGGTAGAAAAGTGCCACATACTGGGCAGGGTAGGAAAACACAGACTCCAGAGGCTTCATAGGAAAGTCTTTCAACCTGCTGGGTCTCACCCTCAGGGAAAATTGAGAGGAGGCCAGTTTGGTCTGGGAAAATCTGGCTGGGGTCTATAATACCTAAGCAGACCCTCCTAGGGTGTGGGGGGAGGAAAGGCACCATACAGGCAGGGCAATACACAAGAAAACAAGAACTGAAAAATTGTGATCTGTTAAACAAAACCTAAGCTAGTGGTCCAGAATAAGATGAACTGAACGTTAAAGAACAGACAGACAACAAAGTCATCCAGTAAGAAAATCCTAGGTAAAAGAAGTGAAAATAATCCCCAGAATAAACTAATTAAGACAATTAAATGCCTAGATGTCAGCAAAATAATGATTCACACTAGGAAAATTGAAGATATGGCCCAGTCAAAGGAACAAACCAACAATCCAAATGAAATACAGGAGTTGAAACAATCAATTCAGAATATTCTAACAGACATGGAAAATCGCATCAAAAATCAAATCAGTGAATTGAGGTACAATATAAAGAAGGCAAGGACTGAACAAAAAAGAAGAAATCGAAAGTCTGAAAAAACAAATCACAGAACTTATAGGAATGAAAGGTAGAGTAGAAGAGATGAAAAAAACAATGGAAACCTACAATGTCAGATTTCAAGAGGCAGGAGATAGGATTAGTGAACTGGAGGAGGGAACATCTGAAATCTGACAAGAAAAAGAAAATATAGGGAAAAGAATGGAAAAATACGAGCAGGGATTCAGGAAACTGAATGACAACAAGAAGCACACGAATATACGTATTGTGGGTGTCCCAGAAGGAAAAGAGAAGGGAAAAGGATGAGAAAAACTAATGGAGGAAATTATCACTGAAAATTCCCAACTCTTATGAAAGACTTAAAATTACAGATCCAAGAAGTGCAGTGTACCCCAAACAGAACAGATCCAAACAGATGTACTCCAAGACACTTACAAATAAGAATGTCAGATGTCAAAGAGAAAGAGAGAATCTTGAAAGCAGCAAGAAAAAAACAATCAGTCCATCACATACAAAGGAAGCCCAAAAAGACTATGGGTAGATTTCTCAGCAGAAACCATGGAGGCGAGAAGACAGAGGGATGATATGTTTAAGATACTAAAAGAGAAAAACTACCAGCCAAGAATTCTATATCCAGCAAAACTGTCCTTCAAAAATGAGGGTGAAATTAAAACATTTTCAACAAAAAAATCACTGAGAGAATTTGTGACCAAGACACTGGCTCTGCAAGAAATACTAAAGGGAGCATTAGAGAAAGATATGAAAAGAAAGGAGAGAGAGGTGTGGAGAAGAGTGTAGAAAGCAAGACTCTCAGTAAAGGTAAAAAGAAGAAAAATTAGATATGACATATAAAATCCAAAAGGCAAAATGGTAGAAGAAAGTACTACCCATACAGTAATAACAAAAATATTAATGGATTAAACCCCACAATCAAAAGACATAGACTGGCAGAATGGATTAATAAACAGGACCCATCTATATGTTATCTACAGGAAATGTATCTTAGACCCAAGGATAAACATAGGTTGAAAGTGAAAGGTTGGGAAAAGATATTTCATGAAAATAACAATCAGAAAAGGGGAGGAGCAGCTATACAAATATCAAACAAATTAGATTTCAAATGTAAAACAGTTAAAAGAGACAAAGAAGGACACTATGTATTAATAAAAGGAACAATTCAACAAGAAGACATAGCAATCATAAATATTTATGCACTGAGTCAGAATGCTCCAAAATATATAAGGCAAACACTGAAAACACTGAAAAGAGATATAGACACATGTACCATAACAGTTGGAGACTTCAATTCCCCACTCTCATCAATGGACAAAACATCTAGACACATGATCAATAAAGAAACAGAGAAGTTGAATAAAATAATAAATGAGCTAGACTTGAGACATTTATAGAACATTATACTCCACAACAGCAGGATATACCATTTTCTCAAGTGCTCATGGATCATTCTCAAGGATAGACCATATGCTGGGTCACAAAGCAAGTTTCAATAAATTTAAAAAGATTGAAATCATACAAAACACTTTCTCAGATCATAAAGGAATGAAGTTGGAAATCAATAATAAACAGAGTGCCAGAAAATTCACAAATATGTTGAGGGTCAAGAACACACTGTTAAAAAACCAGTGGGTCAAGGAAGAAATTACAAGAGAAATCAGTAAATATCGCGAGGCAAATAAAAATGAAAACACGACATATCAAAATTTATGGGATGCAGCAAAGGCAGTGCTAAGAGGGAAATTTATTGCCCTAAATGCCTGTATCAAAAAAGAAGAAAGGGCAAAAATCGAGGAATTGACTGCCCACTTGGAAGAACTACAGAAAGAACAGCAAACTAACCCCAAAGCAAGCAAAAGGAAAGAAATAATGAAGATTAGAGCAGAAATAAATGAAACTGAAAACATGAAAACAATTGAGAAAATCAACAAAACCAGAAGTCGGTTCTATGAGAAAATCAATAAGACTGATGGACCCTTACCAAGGTTGACAAAAAGAAGAGAGGGGATGCAAATAAATTAAATCAGAAATGGAAGAGGAGATATAACCACTAACCCCACAGAAATAAAGTAATGAGAGGATACTATGAACAATTTTATGCTAATAAACTTGACAATTTAGATGAAATGGTAACTTTCTAGAAAGGCATGAACAACCAACATTGACTCAAGAAGAAATAGATGACCTCAACAAACCAATCACAAGTAAAGAAATTGAATCAGTTATTAAGAAGCTCCCCCAAAACAAATTCAGGACCAGATGACTTCACATGTGAATTCTACCAAACATTCCAAAAAGAATTAGTACCAATCCTGCTCAACTCTTCAAAGAGGAGGGAAAACTACCTAACTCATTCTGCGAAGCCAACATCACCCTCATACCAAAGCCAGACAAAGAGATAACAAAAAAGAAAACTAAAGATCAATCTCTCTAATGAATATAGATGTAAAAATCCTCAACAAAATTCTAGCAGATTGAATCCAGCAGCACAATAAAAGAATTATACATCATGACCAAGTAGGATTCATCCCAGGTATGCAAAGATGCTTCAACAGAAGAAAATCAACGTAATACACCATATCAACAAGTCAAAAAAAACCACATGATCATCTTGGTTGATGCAGAAAAGGCATTTGACAAAATTCAACATCCTTACCTGTTGAAACACTTCAAAGGATAGGAATAGAAGGGAACTTCCTCAACACAATAAAGGGAATATATGAAAAACCCACAGCTAACATCATCCTCAATGGGGAGAAACTGAAAACATTTCCCCTAAGATCAGGAACAAGACAAGGATGCCCACTATCATTACCGTTATTCAACATTGTGTTGGAAGTTCTAGCCAAAGCAATTAGACAAGAAAAAGAAATACAAGGTATCAAAATTGGAAAGGAAGAAGTAAAACTCTCACTGCTTGCAGATAATATGATATTTTAAGTCGAAAACCCTGAAAAATCCACAGCAAACTACTAGAGCTAATACATGAGTATAGCAAAGTGGCAGGCTACAAGATCAACACTCAAAAATCTGTAGTGTTTCTATACACTAGTAATGAACAATCTGAGGCAGAAATCAAGAAACGAATTCCATTTACAATTGCAAACATAAGAATAAAAATATTTAGGAATAAATTTAAAGAGACAAAAGACCTATACAAAGAAAACTATAAGAAATTGTTAAAAGAAATCACAGAAGAACTAAATAGATGGAAGGGCATACTGTGTTCATGGATTGGAAGACTAAATATAGTTAAGATGTAAATTCTACCTAAATTGATTTACAGATTCAATGCAATACCAATCAAAATTCCAACAACTTACTTTTCAGAAACAGAAAAACCAATAAGCAAATTTATCTGGAAGGGCAGGGTGCCCTGAATAGCTAAAAGTATCCTGAGGAAAAAAAATGAAGTTGGAGGTCTCACGCTACCTGATTTTAAGGCATATTATGAAGCTACATTGGTCAAAACAGCATTGTACTGGCATAAAGATAGATACACTGACCAATGGAATCAAATAGAGTGTTCAGATATAGACCCTCTCATCTATGGACAATTGATCTTTGATAAGGCAGTCAAAACAATTCACCTGGGACAGAACAGTCTCTTTAACAGATGGTGCCTAGAGAACTGGATATCCATACCCAAAAGAATGAAAGAGGACCCATATCTCACACCCTGTACAAAAAGTAACTCAAAATGCATCAAAGACCTATACATTAGACTTAAGACCATAAGACTGTTAGAAGAAAATGTAGGGAAATATCTTATAAATCTTATAATGGGATGCAGTTTCCTAGACCTTACCTAGACCAAAGCACGAGCATTGAGGAAATAAATAAATAAATGGGAAATCCTCAAAATTAAACACTTTTGTGCATCAAAGTACTTTGTTAAGAAAGTAAAATGACAGCCTACATAATGGGAGACAATATTAGGAAACAATATATCAGATAAAGGTGTAGTATTCAGAACATATAAAGAGATTGTTTAACTCAACAATAAAAAGACAGCCAACCCAATTACAAAATGGGCAAAAGACATGAATAGATACTTCTTAGAAGAGGAAATACAAATGGCCAAAAGGCACATGAAAAGATGCTCTACTTCCCTGGCTAATAGGGAAATGCAAATCAAAACCACAATGAGATATCATCTCACAACAACCAGAATGGCCATTAACAATACAACAGAAAACGACAAGTGCTGGAAAGGGTGTGGAGAAAGAGGCACATTTATCCACTGTTGGTGGGAATGCCAAATGGTACAACCGCTGTGGAAGGCAGTGTGGTGGCTCCTCAGGAAGCTAAGTATAAATTGCCATATGACCTGGCAATACCATTGCTTGGTAGCTACTCAGAGGACATGAGGGCAATGACACAAATGGACATTTGCAAACCTATGTTTAAGTAGCATTATTTACAATTGTGAAGAGATGGAAACAACCAAAATTCCATCAACAGAGAAGTGGCTAAACTGACTATAATTCCAGGAAAGTATTTCTTGATGTGATTCGATGTGATGGAATCCTGGAATATTATGCAGCTGTAAGACAGAATAAAGTTATGAAGTATGTAACAACATGGACATTAAGGACATTATGCTGAGTGAGATTAGCCAGATACAAAAGGACAAATACTGCACAGTCTCATTGATATGAACTGACATTAGTGAATAAACTTGGAGAATTTTAGCTGGGAACAGAGACCATCAGGAGATAGAAATAGGGTAAGATACTGGGTAATTGGAGCTGAAGGGATACAGATTGTGCAACAGGACTGATTGTAAAAATTCAGAAATGGATAGCACAATACTACCTAACTGTAATACAATTATGTTAGAACACTGAATGAAGCTGAATGTGAGAATGATAGAGGGAGGAGGACTGGGGGCACAAATGAAATCAGAAAGAAAGATAGATGATAAAGACTGAGAGGGTATAATATAGGAATGCCTAGAGTGTATAATGATAGTGACTAAATGCACAAATTTAAAAATGTTTTTGCATGAAGAACAAAGGAATGTCAATACTGCAGTGTGTTGAAAATAGATTGTAATTAATATTTAAAAATTTTAACTTATGTGTGAGGCTAAAGTAAAAAATGTTCATTTGGTACAAAATTTATATTTTGACTAGTGCAGTTCCTAATATAACTTATGTGGACAGCTTAATTGGACACCATAAGTACATGGAACCTTGAGTAGGGCATAAGATTTTGTAGGTTTGTCCAGAAGGATGCCCTGATAAATCCCAGAGTGATTTGAACAGCGAGTAAAAAAATATTTGCAAAGCCCCCTTGGGGGAATGGTGAGAAAGGGGGAAAATTCAACTTCCTCAAGTGGAGAATTCTTGATATTCTCACAAGCAGTAGAGACAACCAAAGCAACAGACTGAGCTCCCAATCTTGGGATTTGTTCATATGAAACTTAACCCCACAAAGGATAGGTCAAGCCTACTTAAAATTAGGCCTAACACCCCCAAGAGAACCTCTTTTGTTGCTCAGAGGTGGCCTGTCTCTCCAACCAACACAACAAGCAAACTCACCGCCCTCCCCCTGTCTACGTGGGACATGACTCCCAGGGGTGTGGACCTTCCTGACAATGCAGGACAGAAATTCTAGAATAAGCTTGGAATCAGCATTAAGGGATTGAGAAAATCTTCTTGACCAAAAGGGGGAAGAGCGAAATGAGACAAAATAAAGTGTCAATGGCTGAGAGATTCCAAACAGAGTCGAGAGGTTATCCTGGAGGTTATTCTTACGCATTAAGTAGATATCACCTTGTTGTTCAAGATGTAGTAGAGAGGCTGGAGGGAACTGCCTGAAAATGTAGAGCTGTGTTCCAGTAGCCATGTTTCTTGAAGATGATTGTATAATGATAAGGTTTTTACATTGTGACTGTGTGATTGTGAAAACCTTGTGTCTGATGCTCCTTTTATCTAACTTATCAATAGATGAGTAAAACATATGGAATACAAATAAATAATAGGGGGAACAAATGTTAAAATAAATTTATTAGATTGAAATGCTGGTGATCAATGAAAGGGAGGGGTAAAGGGTATGGTATGTATGAATTTTTTTCTGTTTTTGTTTTATTTCTTTTTCTGAATTGATGCAAATGTTCTAAGAAATGATCATGATGATGAATATGCAACTATGTGATGATATTGTGAATTACTGATTATATATGTAGAACAGAATGATATGTTATGAATGTTTGCATTTGTTGTATTTTAAAAAATTTTTAAAAATAATTTAAAAAATACTGGAAAAAATTTTTCTATTTCAAGTGTTGTTAAGTTAATTTTTCCTTAATGTTACACTGTGTATCCATCCAACTTTAAAGAGCTACAGGCCCTAAACAGGAAAACTAAGTGGCACAAGGACACTGAGGTGAGTACCAAGCAGAGTGCTGCTACACAGCATTGTGCTCAGTAAACGTTTTTTAAATGAAATGATTCTGCTGAAACAGTATAAAATTAAGCACAGATGATGCAACTCACTGAGCTGGAAGGCATAATGGTCACCAACAATCTAAAGGCAGGACATTATTTTTAAAAATTGAGTAAAGGCATCTTTTATAGGAAAGATACTTGGCTCAGTTTTAGACCACCACACTCTCCCAACTATTTTCTTTCTCTTTTGTCTCATCTTTCTTGTAGTAAGTAAAGTAAAACAGAAGGCTCACTACCTATAATTCTAGGAAAGAAGTATTTCCTGATGGAATCAGAAAAAGGAAGCCTGAACAGAGGAATTGTTATAAACCTTAACCAGAAATCACTATGAAGACAGCAAATGGAAGGAGGGAGGCTAAAAAACTTGGTTTATACACAATATCAGAATTCTTCAACTTGAAATGTATTACAATGATAAAAGTTTGATCCTTTCTTTTCCTACGCTAAATCAGCTCTTGAGCTATTTCTGCGAACTGAGAAAACTAGACTCAGTATTTCAGAGTAGTCCGTGGCTGAAAAATGGTGCTCGTGGTGAGCACTATTTAGTTTGTTGAATGCTAATTTATAAATTACTTGCAATGGAATAAAATAAGAGGAATAAAGGATAAGAAAAAAATGGTATTGTTTAATATTTAAAATGCAGAAGCAAATGTGATAAATTTACTGAATTAATTCTTTATATTTTTATACCTCTGATCTTAGGAGGCAGAAACTGTTATATGTCTGTGCTTCAGCTTTCCTCATCTACACATGGGAATAATAATAACATAAGGATTTTTGTGAGGATTAAATTTAAAGGTCTTAGAATATGTTGGGTATAGAAGAATCAAATTAGTGTTCAATATTACATTTAGTTGTTATTATTATTATCATTTATTAAAGACTAGCCCCTCTTGAAGAGGTGTCAAGCCTAAAAACAAGAAATAAAAATATGGTTTGAAAAGCTGCAACTGCCTACATACATATAAGGAACCACGCATAATATATTATCAAGCATAATATACTATCATTTTTCAAAATTCATGCCTGCTCTAGTTTGTGTTAAAAACAGAAGTGGTGCCCATCTTTAGTATATCTACTTTGGAATAATCAAAATTGACAATCTCCAACTTCCCTAGCTTCCAATTTGAAGTTTCAATAACTGAATAGTTTATATTTTTATTTTATTATGATTTATACTCTGCTTAATTCTTGAAACTGCACTAAGGTAGCACCAGAAGGTATCATACAAAGTATCACAGATATTTAAGCTTCTTTTGGACAAAAATAGGAGCGGCCTTCCTATTCATATTTTGAAGCAGAGAATATGCCAGCTTTTCAAATTCCTCTTTTTTGTGTGCTTGGCTTATCCTCCCAAGCAAGACAGTTAAGCAACTTAATAGCAGGAAGCACAAGAGTGCTTTGTATATAGTAGATACTTAATACATGGATAATGGTAATGAACATATAATTTTTTTGACCATTAAACCACCTAACAGACTAATCAGTATTTCTAATTTTCTGCCACACAAGTATGTATTTCCTCAGAATAGGGATGTTTTCTTACATAAACACAGTACTTTTATCACCTCATAAGTTTACATTGATACAACACTTTTACCTATCTATCATCTATATTCCAATTTTATCAGTTGACCTAACAATGTCCTTTCCCTTCTAGTACTGGATTCAGTTCAGGGGAGGAGCGTCATTTATTTGTCACATCTCTTGAACCTCATTTAATCTGGGAAGTTTTCATAGTCTTTGTCTTTTATAATATAGACATTTTTTGAAGAATATAGTTTCACCACTTTTTTTTTTAAAACAACATTCCTCATTTGACTAGACTGAGATTATGCAGTCTTGGCTGGAGTACTGAAGAGATGATGTGCCCTTCTCAGAATACCATTTCTGGAGGCACACTGTCTGTTCACCTGTGCCTTACTAGCGATGCTAATTTTGATCATCTGGTCAAGTTATTGATCCCTTTCTCCACTGTATAATTACTAGTTTTTATTTTTTTCTTTTGTAGCTAAGAAGATGACCATGGAAATATCCTTCTCATTAAAATATCTTGCTAGTTTTAGTATTTATTGATGATTCTTGCCTGATGTAATTGTTACCATTACAGTTGCAAAATGATGATTTCTAACTCTAGTTTTCCTTCCACACTTACCCATCTGCCTTTGGTATTTTTTTTTTTTTTTTTTGCCAGAACGAGCCCTCCTTTCTCTGTCATTTATTTCTTCTTCTACTCATTATCAGTAAAGACTTATGAATTTCTGCTCCCTCCCCCCACCAAATGGTTTAAAATCCATTACATACTTATTTTTGGTATGGAAATAATCCAAAACTTGGCCAGGAAGAGCTCCTGCATACTGCCTTCCATGTCCCTGTGACATATACCCATATTTTTTAGCATGTCATTAGTTTCTGTCAAAAGATATTCCAGGCTCACCTTCTACCTACCTGACCCAACCCTGAAATAAGCTGTTTTCTTCAAGGAGCTCTGATTCTTTTTAGTAGGGGATGGTAACAGAGACAAAGATCTGGACTCTAGGTGTATTTATTGCTACTGAGACTTTTTGTTTTCAGCAGAGCTAGGAAATATATACACATATATTATATCTATGCACATGCTTACATATATACTTATACATACACACAATACACAATACATGTACATGTGCATACAATAATATACAAGTATACATATGTTAGAACTCATGAGTTCAAAATGATACTTCCATTCCAGTCCATCCCTATTTGGGGGCTCTTTTTCACTGCCCAATTCTATATCTCTGTATGGCTTCTTTTACAGTAAAAACTGGTTCCTGATACTGACATATTTACTCATTTGCTCAACCCTACAATATACCACAATCAACAGACTTAATAAAAGAGTTCAATTCTTCCCCCAATCAACACCCCACCCAGCCCAAAACTGAGGGCAAATAGTCAAATACTGTTTTCATAGGTTATTAGGATTTAGTTATTTTCTTCTTTTTTTTCCTTCACCTTTTGTGTGATTATGGAATTCATCTGAAATGAATTAGGTTCAGACAAATTTATTTTTTAAAATTAAAAATTGGCAGGCATTTAGCAGTATTGTAGCAGTTATGACTGAAACTATAATAGTTTTCCTATTTGTTGACAATTTTATTTGAGAGTCTCAAGCAGATGGTGCTATTACATGTACTATGATTTTATAACTCAGCAATGTATAGCTCTGTCTAAGTTCCAGGGTCAGGATTGTAGCAATTCAATTCACATGAACACCCTGGGGCAAGTACATCCACGAGGAAGAAGGCAGCTGTTCCCAGCTTCCCACGGCCATGTTGGCATAAAGCAATTCAAGAACAGCAGGCTTTCAGAACAGCACGAGATCCCAAGCTTCGATTTCTTGCTCACATTGTGTTAGTTGGCTGATTGATAGATTCTATGTTCAAAGACTGATGTCAAAGAATTATTTTGATATCTTCAAAGACTGATGCCATAAAATATATTTTGGTATCTTCATTTTTACCTGAAGTGACTAATGTTTTCACACTATGAATGGGTATTTCATTTAATGGTTTTCTTAAATTCTTACATTGTCTCCATATTCTGAATGGTATGTTTAGTAGCTTAGTTCTGATTATTTGATGAGTAACATACCTGTTCTCCTCTGTAGATAACATATTCAGCATATGCCAGCCCATTCACACTTGGTCTACCAATAACTGAATGATGTCCTGGAGGGGCATGAGCCATTTTCATGGTGCTGAATTGCAGAAAGGATTTTCCAAGGGTCACTCTACAGAAAAGCATTTGTCTAAAGAAAAAAGGAAGTCAATGCTTTGAAGGAAGCTTTAAGTCCTACATTAATGTAACTGTGTTGTTGATATTTTTAAAAAAAACATTTAACACAAGGGAAGCTAATTTAAATGGTATTCCCTCAAATTTCTGAGCAAAAATGGGACTTGATATATTGATTTACTATTAACACTTAACAGACTCAATAGCTACACTTAGAATTTCAGGTAATTTTGGTGTACTTAGGTAGTGCCCAAAGAGAATACTTGAAGTAAGAGTTTGCTGGTGGAAAAAGAGAAATATCAGAGAAAACCGAATTCATCTGTGGATGAACAGTGAAGAAAATAAGCAGATGGAAATAGCACATGAAATTTAAGACCGGGCTTACATATTTTAAGAAAAAAATTAAAACTGGGATGAGATACATAGTAATAAGAACAGTAAATCATAAGTATGGGTGGAAATTTCACTACTTGGATGAAACATAAATTGAGGCAGATGTTAAAAATTATAGAGGGGAATAAAGGTTGATTGGAAATAAAGCAAGAAAGCATTACATAAACCAGAAGTTGGCAAACTGTGGTCCATTAGCCAAATTCAGTCTGCCACCTATTTTCATAAATAAAGTTTCATTAGAACGCAGCCATACATTCAATAAACATATTGTATAGCTGCTTTTACATTACAAGGGCAGACATGAGTGTTGTGCAAGGGACTATACAGTACACAAAACCTAAAATATTTACTATCTAATCCTTTAACAGAAAAAGTTTACCAGACTTTAATGTAAACAATAAACTTATTTTAACTAACCAATAAGACTGATTCCATGGTTAAATGTAAACAATTATTATTCAATCAGTTTGTTTTTAGTAATGGAGTATAATTTTGCATTATGATCAATCAGAGATATTACTTTAAGTTAATTAAATATTGTGCTGGACCCAGTATATGCACCTGCTCAGAATGGTCTTTTTAGTTTGATGATATCAATGAAACTTTAGGATGCTGACTTGGTATCAGCTGCATTCTCTTAAAGACCCCAGAGGGAATCTACATTAGATCTACAATGTAGATCTCTACATTTTTGAGATCCATCTCCACATTGTGGCAGTGCTACAGTGTCAATGGATTCTGCCCACTTGATCAGCTGGGCCCTCTGCTATGGCTATTTCTAGTTCATCATGTCACACAAAACTTATCTGATAGGTCCTTGCTTCCAGTGTTCTGCTTCCTGGGCTCCCTATTGCTGCAAAGGAAGGGGAATATACAGACCTGTCCAGCTGGCCTATAAGGGCACAGGTTGCAGACAGGCAGATGGAGAGGACTGCTGATTGATTCCTGTACTCTGGCTTGCTTTGTGCTTTATGGTACAATGCTGTAGGTACAGCAGCCCCAAAATGTGGGGGTGCTGATGCCCTGAGGGACAAATTTTGACCAGTGCAAGACAGGAGCCAGAAGATAAACTCACCTGGCTTCTACTGATGTACAGTTCTGAGATGCAGTAGTTCATAAGCCCCTCTGAAGACATTTCATGGACTAAGCAATGAACTACTTGTTATAAAGCTGTGACTAGCTCATTAATGCACCTCACTGTATTTGCTCTGCCTCCTTCTCCATCTCACTTCTTTTGTGCTCTGACTCCTGCTTCCCTGGCATTATACTTGCCAATAAATAATTGGTACACAAGTTTTGCTTCAGGGTCTGCTTTTTAGGAAACCTTGGTTAAGACATAAACCTGTCTGTCTAATTTTAAGAAGTGACTGCTAATTCTCATTTAGTTTCACTTTGTTTCCATTAGGAATTAGGTTGAAGCAACAAAGAGGAGCTCTGCATGCTACATATCCTTGGGAATTTTTGTGTTATCAACCACAGAGGCCTTAATGGAAAGAAGTTTCCTTTTTGACATATGGCATCCATCTTAGAACTGCTGATGGTTCCAGTTTATTTTTAAAACATAAAAATAAGCTTAAGGTCAACAACTATAACGAATTTCAAGGCTACATGCATTTTCTAAAAGGTTTTAAACAAATAAGATATGTAATTACTATGACTTTGCAAAAATAATGTCTCTGACTAATTTAAAGAGAAATGTGAAAAATTCCAGTCTTTGTAAAGTATTATTTCATATTTTTCTATTGGCAAGGAAGGGAATAGTATTTTTTCCACTGACTTCAGAATAGTGTAGTACTATTCTTTCTAATTTCTATTTGATTTTTAAAATCCCATGTAAAAAGCTAGAATTTATTTGCTATTAATTCCAAGATTTGATATATCTGGGTTTTTTATTACTGCTGTCAACTCTGTTGCCATTGCCCTACTGGGGTAGAGGCTGCTCAGAGATATAGTGCCTCATTCTATCTATTCCTAGCCAGCACCCAAACCAGTCTGATTTATTAGGAAGTAAGACTGAAGATAAACTGTGACTTTGGTAGAGTCTTTGTAGATATGACGATAGCAATTATTAACAGTGAAAGCAAGAGGCTTACCTGTGACATACATAACATGACCTATCTTTGTGTGTGGGGCACCCTGTTCCTCCTCCAATTCCATAAACATACTGGTTGCTTTTAGAGGAATTTTCAGCAAAATAAATCCCAGCTCCAAACATTCCTCCTATGTATGCATGTCGTTCATCAAATCCTTTGTGAATAATGGCATTAATGAAAGGAGAACCTAAAAATATAAAAATTGAAAGATCAATTTTTTTATACATTTCTGGAAACTCAATTAGCTATATACTATTTGCATTTGGTGGTTTAATATTAAATAAAATAATGCACAAATGAAATGTTTATCTTGCAAGATGGTTTATCATACATAAATTATTATAATATACCAAAATTTTATCAGCAACCCACAGGGGTATGCCCAGTAAAGATGCTTTATGGATTTTGCAGATGGCATAAGGTTTTAGATGGCAAAGTACAATGTAGCTTTAAAAATACAGACTATTTCATACCCAGTTTTACTTTAAGAAAGCATAGATAAGCTGATAAACAAAAACAAATATACTAACTCACAATAAAAGTATTTAGAATACTCAATTTGCAATGTCATTTTGAAACAATGCCAGGTAAATTATTTCCATTGTACATGCCTTGGAAAGCATGTAACTAACATGTAATGCCTTAGAAAGCAGGAATCAACATGTGATTGAGGAAAAAAATAAGAACCTTTCTTTTAGCACATTCCTAAAATAATCAGTAACACAGGTTTTACACTGTATCAAAATTTGCAAAAGCCTACATAAATGTCTAGAATTGCTGCTATGATACTCACCATGAAATAACATGCGCTCATTGTGATGGTTATGATTTTCCTCTGACACTTCCTTTTGTCTGTGACAAAATCGCTCCCTCAACTTCTTGTTGACAACTTTTTGAATCTTTAAAGAAGAGGAAGGAAGAAGCCAATTATGTTAACTGATAGTTAATGATCTAAAATGGAGAAAGTATGATTTCTTTTAGGAAGGTTTAGCTTGTTTTTTATTTTATTTGCTTAAATTTATTTTGTTAAAAACAATATGACTATCATGTCAGGGTCCATTTAGTCAATACTCTTACTTTAATGAAATAATTTTCAGTTATGGCTTTTGTTTCTCTGCACTAGAACTGGTTGTACCTCAAAATCACTTCAGCAGTTTTAACTAAATGTTTACTCCTAGACTTCTCCTGAGATTTAATTAGGGAGTCAGGCCTGTATTTTTTTTACAAAAGCTCCTCAGAGTAATTCTAATGTGCATCAGTGTAACATCTATGGGTCTTTTAGTCCAAAGGGCAAAACCAATTCTCACAGATTTTATTCATTTTCATGATACCCAACCCTTTGAAAAAAGGATATAGTACTCATCTACTTCATATTACATAGTAAGACACGGAAGTTAAAATATATAATACATTCAGATATAGTTGCTGACTCAATTAGATTAAAAATTCAGGCCATTAATGCTACCTCCAAATGAACAAAAATTATTGTCAGTTATGGTCCAAATTTAGCAATAAGTTTTGAAGGCCCTTATTCATACTTGCATCACCAATATAAGCTGATCTAGCTTTCTGTTTGTAGCTTTGGTGTTTCTAGGGTATCTATATTCCTAGTAAAGTATGGCCCTTGAGGGATTAGAGGAGAGTGATACCTCACTTCAGGGTAACAAGTAACTGATTATCTTTAACAGTCTGAAAAAACAAGAGAACAATTTTTTTTTCATAGTCTAGATTTGATTTTCAGGCAAGGCATGTGTGATGGTTTGAAGTTATATATACCCCAGAAAAGATCACATTCTTAAAGCTAATCCATTCCTGTGGA
Source organism: Tamandua tetradactyla (assembly GCF_023851605.1). Lineage (NCBI taxonomy): Eukaryota > Metazoa > Chordata > Mammalia > Pilosa > Myrmecophagidae > Tamandua > Tamandua tetradactyla. The sequence continues at coordinate 14,545,860 of NC_135352.1, forward strand.
TTATAATGGGTGTGAGCCCATTATAAATAGAATCTTTGGTGAATAGGATCTTAAATTGAGATTTGGCCCACCTCATTTAGAGTGGGTCTTAATCCTCTTACTGGAGTCCTTATAAGAAGGTAAAATACAGAGAGAGGACACAGAAAAAAGCCAGAGAAGCTGAAAAAGAAAAGCCATAGAAGTTGAGAAAGAAGAACACACAGAAAACAGAGAGAAACTCAGAAAGTCACATATGTACAGCCAGAAGCTGAAGGCAATGAAACCTAAGAGAGAAGGGACAGCAGATGCCATGTGCCTCGTCAACTGACAAAATAGTTCAGGTATTGTTTGATGATGCCTTGATTTGGACATTTTTTATGGCCTCAGAACTGTAAACTTGTAAGCTAATAAACCCCCACTGTTAAAAGCCAGTCCATTTTTGGTATATTTCATTTCAGCAACTTTAGCTAACCAAAATAGCTTGCAATCCAATTCACCCTGACATTTTTAAACTTACCCGAATAACATTGTATCTGTTGAAGATGCCTCCAGCGTTACCACCATCTCTGTGTTCTCGAATTGTACTCTGCATCTACAGCGCAAAGTAAAATACTTAGCTTTATGAAAATACCCCAGTGGTCAACTCTTCTTCTTCTTTTTATTGGGGGGATGGGGGTGAAGGTACATGGTCCAGGAATCAAACCCAGGTCTCCTGCATGGAAGGTGAGCATTCTACCACTGAACCATGCATGCACCCTAATTCTTAAAGACACTCCTCCTATTATTTTCAGTGCTTCAATTCTATTAAATTCTTTCATGCTGAGTCTAACACTCAGAATTAACAAATAGAAGTTTACTATAAGCTGGTCAACAAATTTGGTGGATAAATATTTCTGGGGAGAACATGTCACAGACATAAATATTAAACTTTATACCTTTTCCCCTTACTTTATAATAAAAGCGTTGAAAGAATTTTCTGAAAACACAATGGAGAAATGAATATATAAAATATTATATTAAATGATCTATGTTACTATTTCATGTTGTTAAGAATGAGAAGCAACTTTGCAGACTAGATCAAACAAAACCCCTTACAGCCAATTAATACCACATTGGACAAATGCTAAAAATTAATATAAGGAATTTTTAAAAATCAAATTTTTGTTCCCTAGGTGTAATGTCCCATATTATCTGAATATTCTTTAATTTGGGGTCTCAGATGAGGGGAATTTGAATATAATGTGCAACTAAGTAGAATAACTTCCTCCTGACTGGCCACTGTTCATCTTTCCTCTATTCCCTCAATTAAAAAGAATTATTATGAAAAAGAAAATTGTTTTATAGATCTAAATTACTCATGGAATTAACTCATAGATTTAATTCTCTATCTCACCACTCCATTTATGGGGGCGATTCACCCCATTTTGGACATTATTGGAACGTAGGAGAATAAATAGGCAATAAGACCCTAGAAGACAGGATGTTATTTTCTTGATAAACTAAGTATGATCTGAAATACTACCCTGAGTCAATAGTCTTGAATTCCCTAATGTCATTCCCTAGCACAGGAATGGGAATAATATGTATACTTATTAAAAAAACAGAGAAACAAAAATGTAGGTCTATTTTTCTCTGCTTAGGGATACAGGCAGTTTACTTATTACTATAATTTAGGCACTTTATTTGGGGTAAGAAGTGAGTCAAAAGCCATCAGTACAGAAGCAATTCCTATGGCATCTACCTACTAGGTATTCATACAAATAGCCTTACTATGGTGCTTTAAAATAACTGTGACTGGAGAAATGAAATGTGACTTCAGTTATGAGGCAGATTTCATAAGAATACATGAAAATTAAGCACATTATCATCACATTTTATAACTGTATAAAAATAAAGATTAGATATTTGCTATCTATGAAGCAGGATTTTTATTTTTTTAACATAACGTACAAACACGAACATTCTTACGATATGATCATTCCATTCTTGGTATATAATCAATAACTCACAATATCATCACATAGTTGTATATTTATCACCATGATCATTTCTTAGAACATTTGCATCAATTCAGAAAAAGAAATAAAAAGAAAAAAGAAAAAAACCTCATACATACCATACCCTTTACCCCTCCCTCTCATTGATTGCTAGTATTTCCATCTACCCAATATATTTTAGCCTTTGTAGCCCATATTTTTTTTCTATACTCCTTATCACTCATCACTAGCATTTCAATCTACTAAATTTATTTTAACATTTGTTCCCCCTATAATTAATTTATTTTTAATCCATATGTGCTACTCCTTTGTTGACAAGGTAGATAAAAGGAGCATCAGACACAAGGTTTTCACAATTACACAGTCACACTGTGACAGTTGTATCATTATTCAATCATCCTCAAGAAACATGGCTACTGGAACACAGCTCTACATTTTCAGGCAGTTTCCTCCAACCTCTCCATTACACCTTAACTAAAGAGGTGATATCTATATAATGCGTAAGAATAACCTCCAGGCTAACCTCTCAACTCTGAAAACTCTCAGCCATTGGCATTTTATTTTGTCTCATCTCTCTCCTTCCCCTTTTGGTCTAGAAGGTTTTCTCATTCCTTGATGCTGAGTCCCAGCTCATTCTAGGATTTCTGTCCCATGTTGCCAGGAAGGTTTACATCCCTGGGAGTTATGTCCCATGTAGAGAGGGGGAGGGCAGTGAGTTTGCTTGTCATGTTGGCTGAGAGAGGCCACATCTGAGCAACAAAAGAGGTTCTCTGGGGGTGATTCTTAGGCCTAATTTTAAGTAGGCTTAGCCTATTCTTTGCAGGGAAAAGTTTACGAAGCAAGATTTTTACCTATATTATTCTTAGATAGCATTCTAACACTATAAGAAAAGAGTCCTAATAGGGTTCTTACTTGAGTTTTAAGAAAGCCTCAGAATAAGAAGAAAGATATGCCTCACCCAACTGAAACCCTAGGCTTAAAATACCAAAGCAAGATGGCATAGTTTTAATTCATAGTCGTTTTCATTTTGGCAATATTTCACCACGATGGCTAATAGATGGGCAAGAGATAACAGTCAATGTAAGACTTGTTTACCTCTTCTGGAAAAACAAGTTTAGCCAAAGATTTCAGGAAAAGAAAAATTTAAAATTTTGATGTACTTTACCTCTTCTTCTACTGACTGATATTCCTTATCTTCTGGAGCAAGATCCAGTAAAATAGTTCCCTGATTAACACAGTGAAAAGTCAAATAAGGATTGGTGCCTGTATGAGAGAAAAATTAACACATGAAGCATAACTCCACACTATTCAGGTTTTATTTTAGGGAAAAACTTCATAATAAATAATTGCTATTTTGGAGCAAGCCTAAATTATTTACAAAGTGAACCTAATTAGGTTATATACATCAATACATCAAAATACAAGAGAAGAAGTGCACATGTTGGGGATGAATTTTAGTTGTTCTTGTAGTGTTCTCTGTACACAGAGTAGGGTTCAACAACTATTTGTTGAACTGAATTCTATCATGAACATACACAAAACTGTGTATGGTATTGAAATGATAATGTAGTCAGGTCTAAGAAATAAGAACCATCCTCTAATAACTCTGGGTGGCTTGAGATGGTCATTTACAATAGGTTTTCAAAATAAACTGCCTTTTTTGGTTTCAGGGAATAGACTAACATACAGATAAATAAGCAAGACTCAGGCTCAAACCCCCCCTGTCTAACTTTTAGTTTCATGTCACACTTGCAATTTTATTAGTTTTGTAGACTAACTCAAGTTATCTCCTTTCTCTTCCTTTGCTTCTAACAAAAGTGAAATGGTAAAGTAAACATGGAGGCATACAAAAGAAGAAAAATAAGCCAACTACAATGGGAAAAACCTTGACAATTGTGAAAAAAAAATGTTTAAGAGATAAGAGAGAAAGGTCAGATTATGAAGAACCAGGTTTTGAATGTCCAGTTTTATTCTAAAGCAACAAGATTCTATTTAAGGGCTTTAAGCAATGCAGTGTTATGATCTTATACTCATTTTGAAAATAGTCTTCTGGTTACAATATAGAGAGAATGTACTGGAGGTAGGCAAAGGTAAAGGTCAGAAATAAGCTAGAAGATGGCTGTGATAATCCAGGAAAAAGATGATGGTGGCTTGGATTAGGGTAATATCAAAGGGGAGGGACAGAGGAACAGAGATTCCAGAGATACTTAGGGTAGAAAGTACAGGGAAAGAAGGAAGAATGACTCTCAGGTTTCTGACCTGAACAATTAGAGGGAGGGCTATGCCATTTAAGTGTATGGGTTCTGGGGTCAGAATGGGTTTAATGGGTTTAAATGCCATTAAATATCTTACACTGATATTGCTGAAATTTATTTTTTTCTGAATAGCTTACCTTGTTGTCCACCTAAAAGTCTTTCTACTCCTTTAATTAATTTGTGGCGGTGTCCATATGCATTGATGCCTATTTCTTTCAATTCTTCATGGCCCATATCAGCCAATACATCCAATGTAATCTGAAAAATAAAACAAAATTATAGTTGCATTTTTAACTTTAAAATTAGTTCTTCAAGAAGACAAGAGCTCTTCCAGTTGTTCACAAAGTTATAACTTCCATTAAAATTAAGAAAACTTTTTATTTCCTTTATAAACATGAATATATAATCTTCTAAAAATTGACCTGATAATCTGATCAGGTTTTTGCTCACTTGAAAATGCTCATTACTTGCTATTTTAGCCAATGGAGAATTTAGAAAAGAATAACAATACTAGATAAATAAAAAATAATCATTACTATTAATTTTGTTTGCCCCAAGATAGAGGAGGGAACAGTACATAGCTTAAAAATGGGGAAAATACCACATCCCAGTATCTAGCATGTAGCAGAGGTGAATGGTAGGGGAAAGGGGAAGGTATGTAAGACCATTAAATAGAATGTGGAAAAAGGAGTGAGCTGTCTTAGGCAAGGAGATTTTAGATAAAGACAAGAAAGAACTGCCTAGTGCTAAGAAACATTCAAGCATAGTCAGGCTGTCTAACAAAGAAGTGATATTTATATCACTACAAGTATTTAGTTAGATTACAGACCATTTTGTAGAGAAGCTACATAAACAATTCCAATTTGGGGAAGAAAAGAGAGTAGATAGTTTTTAAAATCTTTTGCAATTCTTGGATTTTATAATACCTATCCCTGCTGCTTAACATATATTCTATTTTTGTTCAAAATAGTGGTTATTCATCCCTGTAGATGAAAGGATTGGTTGGCTACCACCATGATACAAAGTCCTTTGTGAACTAAAAGTAACTGTGACTCTACTACCACCCAGTGGCACTTTTCTGAATACACCGGAGGAAATCCTGGGTGGCCACATTTCTTGACAGTACAATTTTCTGGCCCAGAGCTGGCCCTGTGACAATCTAAATATAGTTTACAAGGTAAGCTTTCTATGGTTCCTTTCCTTGAAAACACAGAAATCCTTTTGCAGACAACCTTTTCCCATTTCAAATTAGATATTTTAATCTATCAGTTTCTCTATATCTTTACTTGCATATGACATTTTAAAAACTAACAAATGTGGCTCGGAGCTCTGCTGAGTTTGATTTTCTGAATGAAATATTATATGAGCCTGATCTTCTCAGTGCAACAAGCATTCATCACTCAATCTTTGGAAATAATTTGCTATAGTGCTTCTATGTGGCCATTAAAAAAAAATTGCACCAAAAAATAATAATAAAATAACTGCTCCATTGTACAAAATAGGCAAATTGTTTCTAATCATTCAAAGGTAGTTTTCAGCAGAGGTTCTAAATATCAAAATCTGAAATATAAGATAGAATAGTTCATAAAATAATAGGTGCCTCTACATTTATAGATGTGGTTTTTGGTTTTTTTTGTTTTTCTTTTGCATGGGCAGGCACCGGGAATCGAACCTGGGTCTCCAGCATGGCAGGCGAGAACTTTGCTTGTTGAGACACTGTGGCCCGCCCTAGATGTGATTTTAATATAATTTAGAAACTGTGTACAAGATTTACTATATTATCGCTGTATTATTTTTTCCCTACTAAATATTCTAAACTTCAACACAAATAAAGTTGTATAACAACAGGATCTTATGTCTATAGGGTAGCTTCAACTCATAAAATCATCCAGCCTTTCTGAACATGATACATACTGTGTATCTGAAGTGCATATATACATGAAGCAGAAACAAAGCCAGAAAAACTCAGTATTCTCCACAATTTTCTAGAAAAGTAGTGAACTTAGACATATGTAATATTTGAAATATTTGTTCAAGATATAGTGCCCACCATAAAATGAATACAAAAATGAAAACCAACAAAAAACACACAAAAACCCCCAAACTAAAAAAAAAAAAACCTAGATAGACTGATACCAAGTCATTTAGTTTAGAAAGCAAAATTGAGAGTAGGACTATACTTGTTTTGGAAAGCAACTTTTAAGATGGTCCCCAATGATCCCCACCTTTCGGTAGTCATGTCCTTGTGTAATCCTGCCTTTTGAGTGTATGTTAGACTTACTGAATCACATACAACAGAATCGACGAGCTACGACTTCTTAAGTAGGCTTAAAAAAGACTGGCTTCTGTCTTAGGTGTTCACTCTCTCGGATTGATTGCTCACCCTGGGGGAAGCCAGCTACCTTGCTGTGCCAGGCAGATTCAATGATCCTCATCTTTTTATATTTAAACCTATGTAATCGAAGTCCCCTGAGCATGGGCTTGCTTGGTGACTAGCTTCTAACCAAGAAAACACAGCAAAGGTAAGGGATGTTGATCTAGCATATCTTTCCCTTGCTAGCTTCCATAAAACAAGCTGACATATTGGAGACATCCTGGTGGAAAGGAATTGAGACCTTAATTCAACAGGCTGCGAGGAACTTAATCCTGCCAACAGCTATGTGAACTTGGAAACAGATCCTTCCCCAGTTGAGCCTTCAAATTAGACCTGAGCCCTGGCTGGTACCCTGACTGCGACCTTGCTGGAGACCTGGAGCAGAGGACACAACTAAGCTATGCCCGAACATCTCACTCACAAAACTGTGAGATAATAAATGTGTGTTGTTTAATAGATTACTCAGTTTGTGGTTGTTAGGAATAGTATATTATTAATAACATATCATGAGGTCATTCTTTGAGGTGCCTATAAGGTGAGGGATCAAGTCCTGCCAACAACAATGTAAGTGAGCTTGGAAGTGGATATCCACTGCTGTCAGTTGAGTTTTCAGAATCCACTGCAGACCTGGATGACAGCTAAACTGCAAATTCATGAGAGACTTTGAGTCACAAACAACCAGCTAAGCCATGCCTGGATTTTTGACCCACAGAAACTTGAGACAAAAAATGCCTGTCATTTTAAGCCATTAATGGTTGGGGAAATCTTTTATGCAGCAATAAATAACTAATGGACCCATGTTATGCAGGCATTTATCCAACATGATGCTTATAGTCACAGAGAAAGAATAAATATGAAAATAAGTAACCATGGGGGAAAAAGAAATATTCATTGGGTTGCACTGAAAGGATAGAACGAATCAAAACTGAGTAGGTAAATAGGTAAACAGTGAAAAACAATAAAAGTAATGGGTAATTTTATACACCGGTAATCGAATATAAGTATATAATATTTATACAATCCCACCATTCATCCAGTAGTTGCTGTGCACTTGCTTTATATCAAGCATAATTCAATGCACTTTATTTACATCATTACCTCATTTAATCCTCACAATGACCCATGAAGTACTATTAACGTAACTAATGAGGAAAGTGAGGCTCAGAGGCATCATAAAAATAGTACACCCAAGAGCTGAGATGTACAGCTACGTCTGTCTTTCCCTTGCTTCTATTTCCCAAGAGATGACTAGAGAGAAAATAACTAATCATTCAATTTAGTTGTTTGAGTTACATGGTGTGCAATTTGTACTTAAACTTAGAAGGCAGTGGTCATTGGAAACAATTTTAAGTGACAGGCTAAGGAATTTGGATTTATGTTTCTTTATTCATTCATCACATATTTAATGAGAACCTTCCATATGCTAGGTATTCCCCCTAAAAGAAAATGTAAACATTTTATTTAATTATAAAAATGCAAACATTTTATTTAATTCTAAAAATAACCCACTATGTTTCAAATAACTGTAGTAACAAATTTGTTACTACAAATGGGGCCAAGCTACGGACACAGCACTACTACCAAAGTTCATGCTATTTCCTCTATCAAAGAGATAAGAAGTAAACACACAAATATAATTAAAATTGGTGACTGTTTTGGGAGAATCCCTATGGGAACTCTTAGGTAGGTTCCCTGCTTGGTTGCAGCTATAGGGAGGGCTGGGGAGAGAAGAACAAAAAGGAGGTCAGAACACATTTCCAGAAGAAAGTACCAATTCAGCTAAGAAACAGAAGCTAATCAGACATGGAAAAGATGGAAGGATGTTTAAGACAGAGGGAATAGTATGTGCAAAGGGAAAATTGGGTAAGAGTACATCAAATATTTGGGGAATTCAACTTCTGTAGTTAAAAATGACTATAGTATAACACGTAAAAAGGAATAAAAAGACAGAAGAACACAGAAGATCCTAATGGACTTCATATGTTGAGTTTAAGGGGTTTTGACAGTATTCTACAGGCCTGGGGAAGCATTTTCAGCAGAATAACACAATCAAAATTGCACTGTAGGAGGGTGAGCCTGGTAGCATAGTGCTGGGAAATTTGGAAGGGAAAGGAACTGGGAACAAGATGAAGATGGAGTGGAGCAGAAGGGATGAATCAGAGAGCAATTTCAAGACAGAAATGACAGGGCATGGTAGATACAAATTGTTCAAAAAAAGGGAAGGGAATAGTTAAAGATTATTCCCCAAAATCTGAAACTTAGTGACTAAAAGACTACTGTATCAATATAATGATTGGAAATAACTGGACAGAAACTAGGTTAGTTGGATTTCAGACATGTTGCTCTAAGATTCAAGAGTTTTTATAGCCCTATAAGCTGTCAATCGTTCTTAAATTGACTCACTTTAAAAACCTTGACTTAGTTATATGCAGGAAATCACAAGCTAGGCTAGTTATTTATATCTAGCACACACTGAAAGAAAAATATATTTTAGAATAAATATTTCTGTGTATCAGGTAACATCATCTTGCATATAAAGCAAGTATCACTTCAAGAAGGGCTGCCTCTTGTTCCTAAGATTTGTTCATTTTACCTGGGATAGGGAGAGAAAACTGAGTTTTAATGACGAAGACCTTTCTTTTGCTTGGGCTTAAAAAATTACAGGCTGGAGAAACAGAAATTAGAATTAACTTTGTAGTCATGTTCACAATGAATTTACTTAAGTAGAGTTCATGCCTTTGTCTTAAAAAATTCGAAATAAAAATGCATATGGCCACTTTCCATGCAATTATATAGGTGGACTATAAATATATCCATAAGCAGTGTTCCAGGTTATAGGATTTATGTTCCAGGAACTGCAATGTAAGTCAAGTCTTCCCCTTCCTTAGAAAATGTGCTCTAGTAAGGAAGCTACATTATTATAAAGGAAGGGCCAAAGTTAAACTGGTTCCATATTTCATTAACTATAATGGAAATAAGTGCTATTAAAAGAGTTTAGCAAAATATGTATATATATCAAACATGATAATTTAGATAGGAGACTTCTAAGAATACATGTGAAGGATAAGAGGTGAGGTTATAACCAGAAATAAAATAACTATATTCCCTGCTCCAATGGGAAAGTAATCATGAGAAGGTACAGAGGCAGTAAGAAATTATGTGTCAAAGCATCTTAGGAAACAGAATGATTCCCTGACTTAAACTAAATAGACATGGATTAAATGGGTACAACATATATGCCCTCACTCTCCCCCACCCCACAAAACATCCTGACAATGACTGTATAACATTCCTTACTGGTCTGCTGTTGAATGCTGATGCAGAAAATTCTAAGGATAAGCTATTGGAAGGGTAGCAGAATTTATTATTTTGTAACTGAAGGCTAGTCAAATAACGTTTGGAATTGGAATTAAAAATAAATTTGATGGCTTAGAGATTGGGCCAGAAGACAGTCAAACACAGTTCAATACAAAGAAAGGTTTAACATCATTGTTAGGAGGAAAGGTATCATGCTAGACAATATACATAAAAACAGTCAACATATTGATCAAGAAAAGGATACAGGAATTATTCTGGCAAAAGGAAAATCAATGGAGCCATTTGTTCAGAACAAAATTGCAATGGAAAAGATGATGAAACTGATGAAAACTGGGTAAGCTGTCAAAAGGACAGACTGTAAGACTGAAGTATTAAACTAATAAAATCAATAAAATGGCATAAACATGCCACATGAAATAAATTACTGACAAAGAGAATATATAATCTAAGAAATAAAATATAAATAATGATGTAAAGTGACTTATGGATACCAGAAAGAGTAGAACTTAAATTCATTGAAAAACTTTGAACAATTGGACTTATTTGCTTGAATCAGAGGCTTCAGTTTATTATATGAAGATAAATTTGAAATTTCACAGCTGTGATTTGGAAGAAAAGGACATGACTAGAATATTCCTACACTTGAGGACACAGCTTTTAAAAAAAGCTTTATTTTTTTTAATTCTTCCTGGAGGAGGGAATAAGGGAAAAGGACTCTTATATTTAAGATATTCTGATAAGAAATTTCCAAACCAGAGGATAAACAAATGGTATGTAAAGTTAAAGGAAAGAGAAATTATTACAACAGTCTACAAAGTCTTCACTACCAGAGAGAGACAAGTGTGGTGTGTCATTCCAACATGTTTTAAAAATTGGCACAGAAGCACAATGACTGGGAATTTCAACTATCTGGACATCTGCAGTTATTATTTTACAGGTAAGGAAGAGACAGGCTAAAAGTCTAATCCAATGTTACACATCTGGTAAGAGGGAGAAAATAATTAGAATCAGTGGTACTTCTTTTCAACGTTTTTGACCATTAAGATCATTAAAGATGAAGTAAAATAAGTAATATAAAGAAATCCATTTAGTTAAAAAAGAAAGACTTCTTAACAGTATAACTGATAGGAAGCTCTCTTCCCCAGTTGGAAAACTATACCTATAGACTCACAATGATATCTGAAGACCCTTCTCATACTAAGATTCCAGGTATATTAATTATAATAGTCAATTTAAACTCACTAACTTATGACTCAATATATTCAATGCTGGCTAAAAACCGAAAATTGTGGAATTGTAGCCCATATCAAACTCTGAAATCTGTCCTACAACTAATTGTTGCAATGTACTCTGAAATTTATTGCTTTTCTGTATATATGTTATTTAAAGGGAAGAAGGAGTATAACAGAGAAGATAGAATTTAACAAATGAATATGACTGCTGAATCATTATATTGATATTTCTGTTGGTCTCCAGTGTCTTGGAGCAGCTAGAAGATAAAATGAAAAATCATGGAACTGTAATCCATACCAAACTTTAAAATCTGTTCCATAACTACTTGATAAAATGTATTTGGAAATATATTGCTTTTTTGTATATGTGTTATATTTCACAATAAAAAAAGGTAAAAAAATTAGTCAATGCAATGGAAATGAAACCATACAATCTTAAGATAAAAATTCATTCTATAAAAACAAAATGACAAATATAAGGATCCTAATTCACAAATGTCTTAATGGTAATTTCACAGTTAGACTTTCACAGGTAGTTCATATGTATCTGAAAATAGGATGTACTTGAGCATATGGCCATTTTTTTGGTTCAACATTATTTTAAACTCTAACTAGACAACAGAAACTTGAAAAACATGCAATTGTAAAAAGATATTCTTGTCTAAGTATTACATTGCCTTCTAATTTAATGAACAATTGCTACATGAAGATAATGTTAAATAGTTAATACAAGAATTTCCCACTGGATCTAAAGAGTCAGGTCATATTAGCAATGAAATGAGATGAAATACCAATACTTTTTGGAAATAAAATAATCAAGGAAGATTTTGAAAACATTCTTTTTGAGATGGTTTCATGGCTTAAGTTTTGACATGTAATAACATTTTAAGAGCCAGGCTGCTTCCTTTAAGATAAAAAAAGTAGCAAAGACTCCCACAATTAGACCATTTTGGGAAAAAGTATAAAATGCTGGGCTCCTCTGACTTAGCAATTTATTATGAGTCTTAAAATAGCTGAGAAGAAGCAAAAAAGAAACAATAGGTGGCACTTAATAACTCTTAGTGTTTAATTAAGAAGACCCAAAAATATATAAGAAAGTTTACCTGTTCTGTTTCAAAGATATCTCGAAGGTGTTCAAGGCCAAGGCTTTTTAGGAATTGGCTGATATTCATGTCAAGACCCGCAACTGAAACAAAAGCACATTAAAATTTCTCAGGAAAAATTTATTAATCTAAAGGAGGCTCCAGTATTTATTTAGAGCCATGGCTCCCTTGGCTATAGGAGATGATTTTACATAGTATAAAATAATCCAGAACACATAAATTTAATTCAGATACTTCAAGTTAAATATGAATTTGATTGAAAAATAAAGGTAGGGTGCTTTAACCTTAATCAAGACAGTAATACTTATATTAATTCTAATATTTTAGTGTATCTAAGGCTTTAAAGTAAATTAACTGTTGGATTAAAAAGTCCAAATATAACAGCTATCATTTTAATTTTCATTTCTTAAATGACCTTTTTTCCCAATGTATTTTCAGTAATAAGATGCAATTAATAGTTTAGTAAGATACTATGGTTGGAAATGGATGTACTGGAATAAGAACACTGTAGATGCCAAAGAACTTGGCAATCTACTATAATGAAGCATTTCTTATAAGATGTTGCTTATATGAAAACTTACAGTGTTCAATTACTGACAGAAAAAAGCAAAAGTGTTCCATGTTAAATAAAATAAAATAAATGTTTCAAGGTATACTCACCTTCTCCTTCCTTCCTTTCTGTACCTGCTGCACCATCCCCTGTATTGGATGCTCCTCCTACTGCCAATTCTGCCAAAGGACCAGTAAGGTTATCTATGCTGCTAGCCGCAGAGAGGCAGGAGGGGGTGGATGCTGGTGAGATCAGAGAGGCACTCACTACAGTAGCCTGAGGTTTAAAACAGGTTGGCAGGGCCTCTGGCGGCATGGCATCTATCAGCAAGGCTCTGATATCATCTGCCTAAAAAAACACATATACAAAACAATCTCATTTTAAAAAGTTAAGTTTTCCACCAAGGACATAAATAATTTGTTAATTTCTTCTTTAATTAATGCCTCATTCTTCCCTATTGATTTTTATTTTTAACTATGTAACTTACTTTCTATTTGAAGTATCTTGCATTTGTGATGGATGCTTTACTGTTAAAGGTTAAATTACTTTTTACAAGCTCATAGTGTGAATAGTTTTCCCCCCAGAGGAATATGATTATAAGAAAGATGACATAACACATAGGTTAAGTGTCTTTTTCCATTGAAAAACTACAAACTGCCCAGTTATATTTCTCCCAAAAAGCCACAAACTGATTAGTAACTGAATTTCTAGCTAACCCACTCAAAGCTGTGAAGATTAAAAATAAAAACATAAGCCCTCAGATCTAATTAACGGAGTCTTCTTTACAGACAAATCAATAACGGTGGTACTCCTTGACTTCAAGGAGCTGGAAGACATCCTAATAACCCCACTCAGAATATTTACCTTTTTCCAATTTTTAACTCATGAATAAAGATAATACTTTGTTAAATCTGTTCCAGAAAACTTTTTCCAAGCTATTTTTATTAACAATGCCAACTTTTAAAAGGTCACGAAACTAAAGTAAACTGAACATTAAGCAATGCAAAAATTGCTTTTCATAGAGGGAAAGCCCAAATCCATAGGGAACCCACAGTTCAGTTTTATTCAGAGCAAAAAAAAAAATTCTTTTGATCATTCTAGAAGAAATTCAGCCACAGGTTTAGAGTCTAGTCACACTACACATGGAATGACGACAATACTCTGCTGATACAATTGATTTGCTGATGCATTTGTCTATTGTTTGTCTAATATTAACACTTACAAACAGAACAGTGCAACTAGTATTTGGAACAATCCTTACAGTGTAACAGTGTCAGGTACACTTCACTTCTCTTCACACCACTGGTTCTCTTTGCATACCTGGTCATCCTCTTCTTAGTAAAGTCATTTTTTTATATTGAAGGTCTTGCAAATCTCCTCAGGAGTTCTCCCCTTGATCATACTGGCAGCAGTCTTGCAAGTAGCATCAAGCAATTCCTTGGTGTCTGAGTAATTTGCAGCCAGAAAAACTTCAAAAGTGTTCCATGGTCGATATTCAAGAATTCTTGGTCTCAAACAGGGACATCATCTTTACTTTTCTTTGTTCTCATTATTCTCAGGAGGAGGGTCATCTTTGTGGTAGGTGCACCACTGAAGGACCTTTTTAAATACTGCTGCATTCACATTTGCTAGAGGAACAGAGTTATCTTCTTCATCATTCAGTCCCAAATCTTCTAACACAGTCTTTATGGTCATAGATTGTTTGGCAACTTCCACATCAATATCAAATATCTCTCCATTGGAACTCTGCAACTTAACTGAAAGCAAGGTGTTTGGTCTGAGGACATGGTGGGCCAGAGGCTAATGAGAACCAGGTGGTGTCAGCATAATAAGAAGGAAAAGGTGAAGAAGGCCACTACTTCCCTATTGATTTTTAATCACCAGTTTCTTTTTTCTTTTTCTGAATCCAAAGCTCACAAAGTTTATGGAGTTTAGACTACACAGAACTGAGATAAAAATAAAAACAGGTCTCAGAAGCCTTCCTGACCAAAATGGGGAGTAAAGAAATGAGACAAAATAGTTTCAGTGGCTGAGAGATTTCAGAGTCAAGAGGTTATCTGGGAGGTTATGCTTATACCTTACATAGATATTCTTTTTCAGTTTATGGTGTTTTGGAGTGGCTGGAGGTACCTGAGACTGTTGAGCTGTGTTCCAGTAGCATTGATTCTTGAAGATGATTGTATAATGACATAGCTTTTATAACGTGATCGTGTGATTATGAAAATCTTGTATCAGATGCTCCAGGGTATGGACAGATAAATAAAAAAATATGGATTAAAAAAATAATAAAGGGAAAAGGGGTAAATTGAAATGGCCAGATTGAAATACTAGTGATCAACGAGAAGGAAGCATAAGGGGTATGGGATTATGAGTTTTTTCTTTTTATTTCTTTTTCTGGAGTAATGCAAATGTTCTAAAAATGATCAGGGTGATGAATACACAACTATGTGATAATATTGTGAGCCACTGAATGTATACCATGTATAGACTGTAGATGTGTGAAGATTTGTCAATAAAAATATTAAAAAAAAAAAAACCAAAATGGGTCTCAGGCTCCCCAAATTTTTTCTAGGAGAGAGAGCAGCCTTAAAAAGCTGCTTAATTATAAATTTGGGCCACTTCTTATTGAAAGAAGGATGATTCAAGGGGTGTAACCAAGAGCTATGAATAATGTGCACTGCTGGATTTCAGAATTGCTATGGACCAGTGACAGTTCTCTGCCCTCTGTAACTCCTCCCTTTGAAGTGGTCGGTCCTTCGCAGCTTTTCTGAACTTGCTTCACCATTGTATGTTGTTTTTGTGTGGGGAAGATTGTCTTTTAGCTTACAGGATATTGAATTGAGGAGCTGCACTTGATAATTGAATTTGAGGAACTGTACCAAGGAACTTCATCCATATCCCTTTTTGAGGCCAAATTTGAGATTTTGAACTTTGCTCCTCATGCTATAACTACTTCAGACTTCAGCAGTTATGGTGAGAGGGGAAGCAGTGTGAATGTATTTTAAATGTGGGAGAAATATAAATAATTTGTGGCTAGAGGGCAGACTGTGATAGATTAAAGATAGCCACAAAATCTTTGCTTCTCCTCTCTTCAAAGATGGAATCTCAATTTCCCTATCCCTTGAATCTGGGTTGAATCGATGAGTTGCTTTGACCAAGAGAACGTGGTGGAGATGACGGCACATCAGTTCCTGGCTTAGCCTACAAGAGGAAGGGCCGCTTCTGTTTTCTCCCTGTTGGGATGCCCTCTAAAAGACTCCAGCAAGACTACTGGAGATAGGATACCACGTAGCTATGGAAAGAGAGGTCCTATCTTCCTAGTCATCTCTGCCAAGGCCCCAAGAATACGAGTGAAGCCATCTTGGATGTTGTTGCCCAAGCCATGAGCTGATACAGCTGATAAGTGACTCCAGATGAGACCAGACTAAGAGCTTCACAGCCAATGTACAGAATCATAAGAAATAATAAATCATTATTATATGAGCAACTAGGTATTTTGAGATAGTCTGTTACTCAGCAACAGATACATGAAACAGAATGTGACTTGGAAAAAATATTTCTGGCTTTAAAAAATTATAAATTAAATTTATGACTGTATAGTACCACCCTGAAAGCTGAGGAAAGATGATACTATAATTTTCTACACAAATAATATTTAACTATAAAAACTTAATTTTAGGTTTGAAAATATTCCTTCCATTTATCACTTTACCTTATCATCTTCATAAGAATTCTTTGACTACCTCACAGCCTCAGGTAAATTATCAAGAATGTTAGCTGCTCTAGAATAATATACCAAACACAGAACATGCAAGATATTTTACTAAATGTAATTCTTTCAGGATATAATCTAGACATGTATTTTCCAATGATTCATGTTTCTTCCCAGTTAAATATGACAGAAAATGAAGCTAACTTGCTAAGTTTTCGTTAATAGTTTTAAATTATATTTTAACATAAGTTAAAGTGTAAACTTAAAACATCTTCAGAGGGAAATTTGTTCTTATTCCAAGTGAAATAAGCAGCCTTAAAGGTAAACATATCAATCTCTGGAATTTCATTTCATTTCATTTCTGAAAGCATAGTGAATAATACTGAATATTCTGAAATGAGAACTTACTGTTGCAAGATCTAAAGGCGTCTGACCTTCTTGGTTCTTCATAGTTGGATCTGCACCATGTGCCAGGAGTAGGGCACACAACTGTGTCCTTCCTTTTTGGGCTGCTTCATGAAGAGGAGTAAATGCCCACTTATCTGTTGCATTTACACATGTGTTGTATTTTATCAATAATGCTGCTATGTCCACATGCTGAAAACAAACAAAAGGAGGTAAACAGTTAAGAATGGGATCATCTGGTAAAGGACCACTGTGTGCACTTGTTTTTATTTAACGCTTGATTCTCCATGTATATTTGTAGTATGGAAGTTTATTCTAAAAAAAAAGGATATTCATCCCTGTGCTGGTTTGAAAATGTTATGTGCCCCAGAAGAGCCATGTTCTTTTCTTAATACAGTCTTGTGGTGGCAGACCTATTGTTTTGGTGAGATCTTTTTTTTTTCTCATGGGCAGGCTCTGGGAATTGCACCCGGGTCTCCAGCATGGCAGGCAAGAATTCTGCCACTGAGCCATGGGTGAAATCTTTTTGATTAAGCTGTTTAGATGGAGATGTGAGCCACCCAATTGTGAGTGGGACCCTTTTTTTGTTGTTGTTCTTGTTTTGTTTTATATTATTGACAAATCTTCATACACATACAGTCCATACATGGTGTACAATCAATGGCTCACAATATCATCACAGTTGTGTACTTATCACCATGATCATTTGTAGAATATTTGCATCATTCCAGAAAAAAAAATAAAAAGAAAAAACTCATAGCCTCTTTTGTTGCTCAGATGTGGACCCTCTCCAGCCAACACAACGAGCAGTCTCACCACCCTCCCCCTCTCTGTGTGGGACATGACTCCCAGGGGTGTGGACCTTCCTGGCAACATGGGACAGAGATCCTGGAATGAGCTGAGACTCAGCATCAAGGGACTGAGAAAAACCCTAGAATGAGCTGAGAATTAACATCAAGGGATTGAGAGAACCTTCTCGACCAAAAGGGGGAAGAGTAAAATGAGACAAAGTGTCAATGGCTGAGAGATTCCAAACAGAGTCGAGAGTTTATCCTGGAGGTTATTCTTATGCATTAAGTAGATATCACCTTCTTGTTCAAGATGTAGTGGAGAGGCTGGAGGGAATTGCCTGAAAATGTAGTGCTATGTTCCAGTAGCCATGTTTCTTGATGATGATTGAACAATGATACAGCTTTCACAATGAGACTCTGTGAATGTGAAAACCTTATGTCTGATGCTCCTTTTAGCTACTCTATCAACAGAAGAGTAGAACATATGGAATAAAAATAAATAATAGGGGGAACAAATGTTAAAATAAATTCAGTTTGAAATAGTGGTAAATGAAAGCAAGGGGTAAGGGGTATGGTACGTATAGTTTTTTTTCCTCTATTATCATTTTATTTCTTTTTCTGTTGTCTTTTTATTTCTTTTTCTAAATCAATGCAAGTGTACTAAGAAATGATGAATATGCAACTATGTGATGATATTAAGAATTAATAATTGTATATGTAGAATGGAATGATATCTAAACGTTGTTAATTTTTTTAATTAATAAAAAAAAGTTCAAAAAAAAAGAAAAAACTCATTCATCCCATACCCTATTGTCCTTCCTCTCACTGATCATCAGTATTTCAGTCTACACATTTTATTTTAACCCTTCTCCCTCTATTATCTATTTATTTTTATCCACATTTTACTCATCTGTCCATACCCTGGATAAAAGGAGCATAAGACACAAGGTTTTCACAATCATACAATCACATTGTAAAAGCTATATCATTATCAATTGTCTTCAAGAATCAAGGCTACTGGAACACAGCTCAACAGTTTCAGGTACTTCCTTCCAGCCACTCCAGTACAACATAAACTAAAAAGGGGTATCTATATAATGCATAAGAATAACCTCCAGATAATCCCTTCACTCTGTATGAAATCTCAGCCACTGAAACTGTCTCATTTCTCCCTTCTTCCTTTTGGTCAAGAAGCCTTTCTCAATCCCATGATGCTGGGTCCTGGCAAATCCCAGGAGTTCTGTCCCACACTGCCAGCGAGATTTACACCCCTGGGAGTCATGTCTTGCTTAGGGGGAGGGCAGTAAGTTCACTTGCCGAGTTGGCTTAAATAGAGAGGCCAGATCTGAGCAACAAATGAGGTTCTCTGGCGGTGACTCGTAGGCATAATTATAAGTAACTTACCCTATCTTTTGCAGGAATAAGTTTCATTGGGGTGAACTCCAAGATTGAAGGCTCGGTCTATTGATTAGGTTGTCCTCACTGCTTGCGAGAATATCAGGAATTCTCCAAATGGGGAAATTGTCTATTTCATACTTTCTCTCCACCTTCCAAGGGGATTTTGCAAATAGTTCTTTATTCACTGCCCAAATTACTTTGGGATAAAGTAGGGCATTGTACTAACCTGGATAAATCAACAAGATCTCATGCCCTATTCAAGATTCTGTGTACTTATGGTGTTCAACTAAACTGACCACACAAGTTAAATTAGGTAATACATTACCCAAAATATAAATTTTGCACCAAAGAAACATTTCTCCTTTTGGTCTCACACAGAAGTTGAAGTTTTAAAATATGGATGATATTATCCTTTACCCTGTATTCTAATCTATGCCAGTCCTACTCAGATCAGCTTTATTCATATCTCTAGTTGAAGTCTGATCCTTTTTTCAACTTCTTAAACAGTTCATGTATGGGGTAGTGCTGAATCTCAGGTGTCACAGAAATCCCTGGAGTTTCTGGGAACAAGCAGGTTATAGACAAACAGCATGAGTGGGACATTTTGATTAGGTGGTTTACATGGAAGTATGTCTCTGCCCATTCAAGGTGGGTCATAATCCCCTTACTGGAGTTCTTTAAGAGGAACCATTTTGGAAAAACTTGAGAGCTGACGCTGACATAGACATATGGAGATAGAGAAAGAAAAGGCACCAGGGGAAGCTGTTTGAAACCAGAAGCCAAAGGACTAGCAGATGTCAGCGATGTGCCTTCTCAGCTGACAGAGGAGTTCCGGACACCATCAGCTTTTTTTGAGTCAAAGTGTCTTTCCCTGGATGTCTTAGTTTGGATATTTTTATGGCTTAGAACTATAAACTTGTAACTTAATAAATTCCCTTTATAATAGTCAACCCATTTCTGGTATATTGCATTCTAGCACCATTAGTAAACTAAAATGATCCTTCTACCTATATTTTGGACTCCCTATTTTCCTACCTCCTGTAAAATCTCAATTCCACTTAAAAAAATTAACTCAGCCTTTTAACATTCACATCTGCCTTAAAAACAAACACAATAAAATGAAACTAAAATCTGACTTTAAGTCTTCTCACAATGGTCTATTCTGTTCAACTTTTAAAATGATTATTCTATACCCTCTTTTTCTCTTCTTCTCTTACCATTTATCTTTCAACACACTACAATCTGATTTTTTACTCTCATCTATTTATTGAAACACTTTCTCAAAGATCCTCAATGTCCTTTTTTTTTTTGGCCTTTGGGAAATTTAACATAACACAATATTTACAAAAATTAGTCTGTCATGTTCAAAATGATCTGGAGGTACAGGAAATGTCAGTAGTGGATATATCAACTAATAATATGGGCATAAAAACAAAAAAATTTACCAAATGTTTATTAAGTACCTGTCATTAGGGGATAGGAATTTTAGGGAAAGTTAATGAAATGGAATACTGAGTTCACTAAGCTCTCTTAATCAATGAACTAACAAAAGAGTACAGAGCTAACAAAACGAAAGAGTACAGAATGATGAGTACAGAACAATAATTACAAGGAAGAATAAAGCCAGAGAACAACAGCATTTTTGGAAAGAAGGAGAGTCCTCAGAGGGAAGAGAAGGGGCAATAGGAAGTGCAGAAGAACCACAGAGGGGCAGGAACATAGAAGTGAATATAGGAGAAAATTTCAAGAACAGGTTCTCTCAAAAAGTAAGAACCCTACATAGCAAAAGTTAACAGCTTTTTCCTAAAATTTTTTATGAAATAAGTTTAAGATAAGCATACATAGGAAACATTGACTAAAAATTCAGCTTTTGAGGAATAATGCTGGCATTTTTTTATAAATGCATTTATGGATATTAAGTTAGTTACCAATGAATTATTTGTGAAGTCTGTTTAAACTCTGATATTCAATAATATTGTGCTATTGTCACAATTATTTTCCTGATGGGTAAATTTTCCAGCATAATTTGGCCACTGTTGACAATTAACTCAGACGCATGTTCTGGTGGTTTAGAGCTATATGTACCCCAGAAAAACATGTTCTTAAACCTAATTTGTTCTTGTGGATGTGAACCAACTATAGGAATGACTCCCCACCCCACCCCTCCCACAAGGAGGGCAATTATTTCATTTGTAGAGTTGGGCTTAGAGAAAGAGAGAAAGACAGAGAGGCCACATTGAGCAACAAAAGAGGTCCTCCAGAAGTAACTCTTAGGCATCCTATAGGTAGGCTAAGCTTCTCTGCCTCGTACAAAACTCCACAAGAGCAAGCCTCAAGGTCAAGGGCTTGGCCTATTTATTTGGATGCTTCTAATGTTTGACACAGCATCAGAGGTTTCACAGTGGTGAAGTTTAATCATTCCATATTTTTCCTCCTATCCCACAAAGGACTTTGCCAATACTTTTTGATTATCTGCTAATATACTCTGGGATTTATCCAGGTATTACACCTCATTCTTATTCTGGGCTCTCCCTGTGTTTAGATTGTTTAAATGATCTATCCAGACAGGTTGAGTTAGATTATGTGCTACAGAAATTTTAAGTTCTAGACAAAATAAACCTTTCTTCATTGGGTCTCAAAGAGTAGATGAAGACAATAAAGACAATGAGGAATGACCTCTTGATGATGTTACTTCAGTTAAGGTGAGTGCCACCGCATTCAGGATGGGTTTTAATTCTATTATTTCAGTCCTTTGTAAGTGGAATAATATTCAAACAGATAAGAGAGAAAGCCATAGGAAGCAAGAAGGTGAAATGCAAGAAAACTGGAAGAGAACGGAGAAGCCAAGAGAGGCTCTCATGTGCATTGCCATGTGACACTGGAGCCAAAGATAATAATTATCTAGATCCCAACAATTTCCAGCAGCCAGCTGTATCCCCAAAATGCCAGAGTTTAGGAAGAAAACATTGCCTTGATAATGCCTTGATTTGGACTTTCTCTTAGCCTCAAAATCATGAACTAATAAATTCCCATTGTTTAAGACAATCCACTGTTATTTGCTTGAGAGCCAAAGAAATGAAAACACACTATCTGTTGTGACTATATTTCTAACTCATGCTGTTGCTCAACTACAATATATTGAGTTTTTTATTTTATGAAAACGGGAAGAGACAGAGAGAAAATCCCAAGATGGGATTTAGGGTATATTTCTTCATGTCTTTCTCAAGATATAATCTTCTCTGCTTTCTTGAAGACACTCATTTCAGAAAGAACAGGCACTTTTTCTGAGAGAGTATTGAGGTTTTTTTAAAACACAGTGCAAATTCTAACTAATATTGTTTAGGAGAAGCAATCTCAGAAAAAAGGAGAAGAAAATTTATTATCTTAAAAGTACTGTAATTTCAGTTATCTCATATTATTATTTTACTTCCAGAAAACCAATCATTTCTTACTATTAAAGTCAATCTGTGTCAGTTTAATATTAACATTGAGCTGGTCAAGTTATTCCTAAGATTGTGAGATGTAGGAGTGACAAGTAGTTATTGAAGACAATATAGAAGAGCAGTTATCTATTTATAAGTTTGTGTGGGCTGTGGAGAGAGAGTTATTATAATAATAGAATCACTTTATATTTTAATAGTGCCTTAGGATATAGAATCTTCTTCCTACTTGCACTGTCTCATTTGTGGAAGATTATGGTTATTGACTAGAATTATATAGATGAGATCCAGATGTTTAGATTCCCAAGTTTAGGTCTCTCCATTACACCACAGGAGGCTGCAGGGGCTTGCTAGACTACAGCATAAGATTCATTTGCCCAACTAGTTGAAATGGCAGAGTCTGATATTAAGGAGAAACTATTTAAGTAGAGACCCCTGGGTAACATGATACCTAAACTACTCTAAAAATAGCTTTATCTATACTGTTGAGGCCTCTATTCCAGACGAAGTGCCATTAAAACATACTCCACAAATCTATTATTTCAGGGCAAGTGCACCATATACATGATACAAGTAGGCCAGTGCAAGCATCACTGGGATTAATACACTAGCCAGGGGTTTACCACCTGTGCTGATCTGAAAACAGTTATGTACCCCAGAAAAGCTATGGTCTTTTAATCCTTATCTTGTAGGGACAGACCTACGTTAGGGTGGAAACTCTTGACTGGATTGTTTCCATGGAGATATGACACACTCAATTGTAGGTATAACCTTTTGCTTAGATACAGATATGGCCCTGCCCATTCAAAGTGGGTCTCGATTAGTTTACCAGAGTCCTTCAAAGAGCCAACACAGAGCTCAGACGCAGACTTTGGAGATGTAGAGGAAAATGCCAGAAGGACCCACAGGATCTGTGAGAGCCATTTGAAACCAGAAGCCAGGAAAGGAGCTTAGCAAATGCTGCCATGTGCCTTCCCATGAGTTGCTAAACAAGCTAGAACCCAGAGTTGTGTCCCAGAGAAGCTAAGACAAGACCAGCAGATGCCAGCTACATGCTTTCCCACATGACAGAGGAAACCTGGATGCCGTAAGGTCCTTTCTTTGGAGTCAAAATATCTTTCTCTGGATGCCTTAGTTCAGACATTTTTATGGCCTTAGAATTGTAAACTTGTAATTTAATAAATTTCCTTTATAAAAGCACATTCACTTCTGGCATACTGCATTCCAGCAGCTTTAGGAAACTAAAACACCATCTGAATAGAGAAATGTGGATTGGGATCTTATAATTTTATTAACATATCAAGCCAAGGAATATGTCTATATAACAATAGATTTATATATTTTATTACCTAGAAATAATAAAAATATAATTATAGCTACTCTGTGGTTAAAGGAAGACAAAGTAGTTTTTAAAATTTCTATACTATGGTTAACAGCCATTATTTTAAATAAAGAATGAGATAATAATGATCTGATATGGTCACTGACAGATCAAATGGTTTACAAATTACATTAGATAAAATTATTTTATAGAGTAGAGATTCTCATTAGAGAAGATGAATCTGCTTATTTCCAGCTGAATATCACTGAATGTCATGAGAGATATTATGGAGGAGAGTGGGTTGTACATGTGAAAAACATGGAAACAGAAAAAAGGTCAAGAAACTACTAAAGGTTTTAGTGAAGTAAAGTACATAGTAATTACCTCACAGATAAAAATGTTTTCAATTTATAAGTTTAAACTGTGAAAGATTTTTAATGGCTTAAAATAATCCACCCACACATTGAGGTGAAAAATATCTGCTACAAACACATTATTTTCTTCATCTGCATTCTTTCAATTGAAGGATGCATGAACCAATATGGTCCAAACCTCTATCCAATACCCTTTACCCAGCCTGGAGAACTTCCTGTTCATTCATACCTCCATAAGTTACTTTCATTTAAAAAGAGCTAGGAAATAGGGGTTTGGTAACAAACAGGAGAAAAAGAAATAATGAAAAAAATGTTCAGTACTTTTCTCACTTAGAGTCAGAAGAGGGGAGCAGGAGTTGTGATAATGGTGAAATAAGTTTATGGAGATAGAACAGTGGCTCTTTGGCCAGGAGACTGATTGCATTACACAACCATTCAATTAGCGGCAAGAGAGCTAGGTTCAAGGGAAACAGAGTAAAGACAAGGTTGGGCTGTACACTACCTTGCTATACAGCCACAGCAGGGAACCACTGATAATTCTATTCTCCTCATATTGGTCATCAGATGACATGCATGCCTAATAAGTAACATCTCAACACTTTTCCTATCATAAGAAGAATGGGGATCAAAAGGTAAAAGACTTATTTAATAATTAAGCTTTATTTTTTTCATCCTCTGTAACAACTATGAAGACTATGAAAAGAAAAGACTGATTGGATAGAACTTTTCTACATCCACAACATATGGAATTATATTGAAAAACATACAGATCCAATTGTCTATACAGCTGGTGATATAAAATAAACTTCATTAGATCAGATCAAGAACTGTAATTTGATTGCCTATACCTATTCTTACACAATAGTAGATTTATGGAGATGACAAAAGACTCTGATTTAAGTTCTACTGATCCTGTCAGTTTTATAAACTCTGAACTGAAGCACAGCAAAGTGGAATTAAATGGGAGTAAAATATGGTGAAAAGGATCTTGCAAAGAAGTGCTGAAAATTAATTCCCAAATGATATATACAGCTGTAACTTAAAGGTAAAAGAATTATATATAAGTGTATATTTAGCGGGTTAGCAAGAAACAATTAGCAAATTCTTAGCATACCAGGGCTTCAATAGAAATATCTGTTGCTCCAATAATTCTAATAAAAGAGTAATCATCTTTGAAAAGATAACTGTTTAAAAAGTTTCAAGAGGATTTCAGTAATAATATATTTATTAAATTGGATGACTTTCAATTGATTTATGCACTTGGAAGTATAATTTTCTTTTCTATTTGTACAACTCAAAATTGGATTGTTTACTTTTCTTATATAGTAAGCATTCCAACTTAGATTTGTCATCTCTTTGAAATCCTGGTCTCTGCAGAGGGGGCCCGAGAAGTGAAGATATTCTCATTATGAAGTCCAAGGAGAAGACAGTAAGAAAGAGAATTAAGAGAGTAAGGTGGCAACTTTAGTTTTTATTTATAGTTTGACAATCTTTTGCAAATCTAGAAACTATCCCCATCAAAATAGTGATTCCACTCGTGAGAACATCTGGTATTCACAATCAAGGAGCTGTGGATTTTTAGTCAAATAGGGATTAAGTGGATGAACAGCCAAGCATATCAACCTTCATTTCATTTCTACTGCAGTGATTTATCAAGCCTGAAATCGGTGGTCAGTTCCAATAAATGGCATCAAGGCATTGCAATATACTCATATTCCTCTTAGAGCTGAGGATTAAAGTTACAGTGATTTGAAAGAATGACTCCGAACTTTCAATGTAGGGTTTTAAATAGCCACTCAATAAAATGATATATACCAGTAGTTCAACCACTTAAACATTTTTAAGATGTTGCTGATAAATGTAAGCAATTATAATTTCCATGCCTATATAGGAGCCTCTAGGCTTTCAGTTTCTAAAATCTATTTAAGGAAGAGTTAAGATTTATTATCTTTATCAACTGAGTAGCCATTACATACTTATTATTGTTCTAGATAATGTGGCGAGACCAAAAAGCTATAAAAAGCATGGTCTATGGTCAAAAGTATTAAGTTTAAGTGGGATGCCAAGGCAAAACTCAAAAATAAAAGATTAAAATTGTGCTAAGTAATGCTATTGGCTGGATATCTACTTACTTCAGGTAGTGCACATTTAACAAAGTAGTAAATGTCAGTGAGGCTTTCTAGATTTTAACTTTAGCATGCTCACCCCGTAGGATGCTGCATTATGAAGAGGAATTAAGCCACCTTTGTCTTGGGCATTAACATCTGCTCCATGCTCTAGAAGATATTCCGCTACTTCCAGGTTATTATAGCCTGCTATTAGAGGAAAAAAGGCAAAAATGTTAGGCTAAAAGAAAGAACACTAATTAAAAGAACCAGAAAACTTAAATGTTCTAGTATTTTTTGTTTCAAAAGCCAATAGTATTATCTTTTAAAATATTTTACATAATTAAGAGCCTTTACATTTATAAATTATATAAAATTGTCAGACAGAAGGATTTTGCTAAGTAGTTTTCTGTATGCTCAGCATTTCTTTTATCTCTGGTAAACTGTGTTAAGTATCCAAGAAAGGAAAACGAGAGTTTGAAGCTTGTGCGATGCCTACCTGCCAGGTGCAGAGGGGTTGAGTTTCTGCCCTGGGTATCTCTGCAGTTGATATTCTCTGGGGTACAGAGCTTCTGCACTCTTGCCAGGCAGCCCTTCTTGGCAGCATCCAACAAGGCAGCATCCCCTCTCAATAAATCCTGGATATCCGTGTCGCCTTCTTTTACCAAATCTAAAGGTGTATTTCCATCTCTGTTCTTTTTAGTTGGATCTGCTCCATGCTACAAAGATGTAAAACCAAATATGGTTTGCATTTTCTGTAGCATATTTCTTAAGCTTTATGCTTTTATTATTATTTTTTAACTTACTCCACCTTCACTTACTATCTATATTCATTCTGAAAAATAGAGTTGATATACACTTTTTTATTTTGCAAATTCCTGCTAGTGAATTCTCTGCTTAGAAATATACTGAATAAACCTTTTACACATGGTTCAACTGAAGTCCTAAGCCTCAGAATCAACTGTGATGTGTTGACTGCCCTTTACTTTTAATATATACATATTCTTAGGATGCAGGTTGCCTTTGGGAACCTCTTTTCCTTTCAAGAATAACATGGATGCTGATTTTGACCAGATTTCAGTTGCATATTCAGGGGGTATCATGACAAAGAAGAGTAAAAGACACAGGTGGGGAGAAATTACTTAATTCTTAATGCTATCTGTAAGAAAAAAAAATAATAATTTCAGTATTTTCATTGGAAATCTTAATACCTATAATGAACTCAGGTATAAATGTATTAACAAACCTTGATTTTAAAAATTAAATCATCTAAGCATTGATTCTTGAAGATGACTGTAAAACTATATAGCTTTTACAATGGACTGTATGGTTGTGAAAACCTCGTCTCTGATGCTCTTTTACCCACGCTATGGACAGATGACTAAAAAACAAAAAGGACACAAATTAAACTAAATTAATAATAGGGGGTGATAAAGGGTAAAAAATTGGGTAGACTGAAATACAGGTGGTCAATGAGAGGGAGGGGTAAGAGATATGAGTTTTATCTTTTTTCTTTTTGTTTCCTTTTCCGGAGTGATGCAAATGTTCTAAAAATGATCATGGTATGAACACAGAACTATGTGATGACATTATGAGCCACTGATTGTACAATATGGTTGGACTGTATATGTGTGATGATTTCTCAGTAAAAATATTTTTTAAAAAGTAAAGGGATGGAAATGATGTGCCACACAAACACTAATCAAAAGAAAACTGGACAAATGGATTGTGGTGATAAATGCACAACTATGTGATGATATTGTGAACCATTGATTGCATACTTTGGGTGAACTATATGGTGCGTGAATATATCTCAATAAAAATGCATTGTTAAGGGCGGGCCACAGTGGCTCAGCAGGCAGAGTTCTTGACTGCCATGTCAGAGACCCAAGTTTGATGCCCAGTGCTTGCCCATGTTGAAAAAAAAAATTGCATTGTTAAAAAAAAGAAAAAGGGGGGTGTGAGGGTGGTTCAGTGGTAGAATTTTCACCTGTCAAGTGAAACACATGTTCAATTCCAGACTCATGCACTTCCCCCCAAAACAAACAACCAAACAAACAAACAAACAAAAATTCAGCAAATGTTGCTGCAATATCAGAGATATTCACATGGAAAAAGAATGAAACGTGGCCCTGCCATACAGCATACAAAAAAAAAAGTTTAATCACTTATGCAATAAAGTAAATAAAAGTCAAGAATATTGGTCCAATGTAGAAATTAAGAATAAGCCAAATTAGACAACGGATTCACAGTGACCTGGAAATAATTTCTTATCAACTGATAATAGTAAAAATGAGTATCAACTGTAGTGTTATTTTCTCAAGCCATAAGAACATATTTGATATTATAAAAGTGGTGGGAGAAGAATTTTATTCATATCTAACCAGAACAGTATTTTCTTCAGTTAAAACAGAGAAAAAACTACATAAATACATGTCTGGTTATTTTTTTTACAACCTTTAATTTAAAAAGAACACAAAATTAAGTTAGTTTCATATAACTATTTGTATCTATGATTTCATATATACACCCAAAATTTATATAAACAACTTCGTTTAGATGATTATTCTCAGTATTTTAATAAACATGATACTAATATAAGTTCTTATAAAATTTGCATGTATAAATGTTTAATAATGAGGAATGATCTAGTAAGTTAACAATAATAAAAGTCAGTAAGAAAAGTCAAACTTGATTGAAAAACTTGTTTCTTCCCTGTATATAAGTATTAGGCAAGCAATGCAAACAGACTCACCTCCTTTCAAAACCTACCTTGATGAATTTTAATTAACAGAATTTAATTAAATCAGTTCAGAGAGGCACTTCAGGCACTACTCAAAATTATATAAGTATCAGGATATCACACTTGAGCATCCCTCTAAAGTAGAAAATGGAAGCAGTCTCTACAGTACTTGCTGTACTTATCAGAATAAAAATACTTTGATTTAGCTTCAAGTAATAACTAAAAATTAAATACTTTATCTTTTATAATTTAAAAAATTACATACTTTTAAAAGAAGTTTGCAGATTTCATATTTTCCTTTAGCTGCTGCTTCATGTAGAGGGGTAAATTTCCATAAGTCCGCCACATTGACAGAAGCACCATGCCTTACTAAAAGTTCAGCTACCTCATAGTGTCCATATGAACAGGCATTATGAAGGGGCACCAAGCCACTAAGTAGAAGAAAATTATTATAAAGCCATTTAACACATTTTTTTGAGTTAAAATTGATCCCTAGAATAAAATATAATTCTATGGCATTGACTATATGGCACAACTACTTGAAAAAAGAAATAATCCTCCTTCTGGGTTTAAGATAAATTCATCCATTTAAAATTAATTTTTTAAAATCTCCTTTCAATATTGGGACTTTCTCCAAATTTACTGGAGATAAGTATATATTTTACAGCAGTCCTATGCTTAATGAGTTTAAATATATGCACAGAATAACATTCCATCACAATACTTTTAACCCAGGTTTTCACCCTGGCAATATAAAAAAGTAAGACTACAAAGTAACTGCAGGAATAATCAATCAATAATATGTCTTTTATCATCCCTAGGATTTTCTCCTATCTGAGTTTTTCTACTTAAAATTGTATGCTTGCAATAAAATATACATTGCCATTTAAACTTATTTATCTAGGTAAGTCGAAGTTATATCTTTGTTTTTCTGGGTTTTATTTTTTAATTCCTAATAATTCAGTGATGGTTTCTCTGCACATAAATTTCAATATTATAAGTGCCAAGAAATGAAAACTCAGAATCCAAGTATTCAGTAAGGAAAATAATGACTTCAATTATAAAATCTAATCAGATAAAAATGTTTAGAGATTAGATTTTCCAAGTGAGAAATGGGCAACACACTACAATACTTTATAAGAGTTAATAATATTGTTATTGATTATTCATGTCTGATATGTCCCATTAAAAAGATAAACTCATAGTGGTTAAGTTATATGATTTAATTCTACACAGCTCTGCCATATAACTGTACAGAAAGGTGCTGGCTTATTTATATTTTTAGATGAAATGAGATGAGATGAATCGATGATATGAAATTAAAGACTATGGAAACTCACTTTGGTTAAAACTCCCTGTTCACATTTCTGAATAGCTCCAAAGCTGCTTTAAGCTCTATCTAGATAAAATTCAAGTAATTTAGTAAATGAATATAAAAAATACAGAATATCTGAATTAGTAAAAATAAAATTATGTTTCTGTTACAACTGATGACCTTGGATGGAAGGCCTTTTTTTTGTAGGAAATTATACATTTTTAATAGTAAAAAAAAAGAAAGATGATAAATGAAAAATTACAAACTATATATAAAACAATCATACAATACAATAAATTACTACATACAGGTCATTAAAAGAATAACATGAACTATTACATACTGACATGGAAGGACGTTCAAGATATACTACTGGGTGAAAATAGCACCTTGCAAAACAGCCTATATAGAATGGCATCATCATTTGTGTTAAAAAACACCACCATGACCATTTGGTATAAGCATTTAATAAAATCTGGAGGATTACCTACAGAATTTTCATGTAGCAATTTCTAAGGGGTAGTGTGATAGGAAATTTTATTTTCTATATTAACACTTCTATAATGTTTTTTAATTGCTGCTTTAAACAAAAATAAGCATTACTTTTTTAACAGGTTAAAAAAAATCTGACGTCAAAAAATTTTAAAAGTAATTTTTTTAAAGAGAATGAACCCCAAACAGCTAAATTATAACACATACCCTTTGTCTTTGGCATGGACATCAGCACCATGGTGTAGAAGGTACTCCACAACGGATACGCGATTATAGCCTGCCGCAAAGTGTAAGGGTGTAGAATGTCGGCCCTCCAAATCTCTGCAATTCACATTTTGAGGGCTGCAAAGTTGCTTTTATGGAACAAACACACAGACAAACATAAAATGAAAATTAATTCATAGACTTTACTCCAAATTATTGGAGCCTCTTGGCTATAATGTATTTTTAACGAATACTTTCAAAGATCAGATAACTACAAATGATGTTTAAAAATCAGCACGATGCTTGGCTTTACAGTGACTATATCTATCCTTACTGTTTACAGAGCAATTTAATCTTTTAAAATATTTCCTGGCCAAAATCCTAATCAAACAGAAAACTCCACAGTAATGAAAGCATTTTCAAGGCAAATAATCCCTTACTTTTCATCTTGGTAGGTCTTTTCTCCCTGCGACTGCTTGTTACAGTACATGTCTGTTTGTGCTAACATGCTCTTAGCCATCCATCATTCAAATAAGACCAACCCTGGTTGAATGAAGAACAAACCCAGAGTTCTTGACTTCTTTAATGTGGATCAAATAAGCAGGAAGACAGGAGGTAATTTATTTTAATCCTGCTTGGGCTACCCTGTTAACCCTTTGATCCTTTGTAGCAAAGCCACACATTCAGTGATGTTTACATGATTTTCTGGGGACAGTTTGTTTAAATCTGCAATTTGAATCAAATTGATTCAAATCATACTCTAGCTTTTGGCTATGTCTTCCATATCTTTTCACCTATGTCCTCCAAATCTCTTCTCTGCCTCCTTCTTTCTCCTTGAATATTACCATTGCAGCACATTCAAAATTATAAGCGGTAGGAACAAAATAAGGAACAACAGATTCCATCAGCGGTGGTGATTGGTGAATTATAATACCAATAATAGTTGGGTAATAATTCACAGTTTATAAAGAAACTTCATATATTTTCTTTGAGAGAATAATATATTTATGAAGGTGATCATTGCTCCCAAGGCTTGCAAGGGTTATGTGACTTAATCTCTTTCATGCAGTTGGTGGTAAAATAAAGACTCAAATCCTGTTCACAGATTTTTCATCTTGATCTTTTATAACCGCTCACTGCCTTCGTTACCAAATTTAAGAAAGTGATGAAAAATAAGATAATAAAAAGAAGAAAAGTAAAATAAAGCAGTAAACAGTAGCATATTCTAGGCTACAAGGTCTGATGGCAAGGGCTTTTTTGACTTTGTCCAATCCTGTTGCAGCTCCTGCCTCTGTAATGAGCTATTATTACATAAAAACCAAAAATACGGAAGCCATCTATTTCTTCTGATATTATAGAGGAGGGGCTTTCACAAGGGCTTTTCAGGTGATACAATTTTTACTTGATAGCAGGAAGCCCGGGCAGTAAGGAAGAGCCCAAAATCTTGCCAATTCTATATGGAAAAGCACCAGGCTCTAAAATCTGAAGAGCCACTGTCATCTGCCCAGGTCAAATATCTTCTCAAGGCCAAGTGAGTCTTTAGCTACTAATACATGAAAAATAGAACTGAAACATAAAATTGAATAAAAATGAATAAATATATAAATCAAAAAGAAAGACTGAAAAATTGGCAGTGAACACCATCCATGGTGTCTCATGTACTGAAGCTGTTTCCTGATGCTGCTGCTTTTTCTTTTGGCTCTCACATTCAAAACTAGCTTTCTTCTTCCTTTTTTTCTCTTGGTTTAAATTTTTGCAGAGAATATTGGCAAAATAGGGATGATGTAGGGAATGAAACACAACTCATATTTCCCAGGTTGCAAAAACAAAAGCCCATCCTGCTTATTGAATATTTTGTTTTTTAACATTTAGAAGTCACTCTCTATCTCATTTGAATTTCAGAGCAATTCTTCATCTTTTCTACCTGTTTTTCATAATTTCAAAGATATTACTCATTAAACAGACTTTTCCTTTAATACCTAAGTTTGAATACTTTTTATGCCTCTAGGGAAAGAAATTTATCAGGTATAAATACTCAATTTCTGCTGCTTTGTTTTCTTCTGCCATTTCCATTTCATTGATAAACATGTATTTGGCCTTCATTATGAATGACTTGCTGGGTGCCTGAAAAGCTGAAGTGTATTTTCCTACTACATATAAATCACAGAATTGAAATCTACGTATTAATTTAATTACAATGGAAATGTATACCAATTTTAGTGCTGAGACGATCATGCTTTGATACAAAAAAGGAATCATATCAGTTTTTTTGATGGTATATATGTATTTATTTGATTATTATTCATTATAAAATTCTTTAAAATATAAAAGTTTCAAAGTATTTTTCAAAATAGTATAAGAAACATTTTAAACTTAGGAGAAAAATAAAACAAAATTAATGTACATCAACAAAATGTGGATAATTTATTGCAAAGTTTAAAAGTAATTTTACCTTTCTAATTTAATTCAGATAAGTTTTTAATAGTAATCAATCAATATATTATAATTTAAAAGACTGTTTTGGTGTCAAATAAGTCTAGCAATCATGAAAAGTAAAATGAGATATTTCAGGAGCTGATTTTAAATTACTAATATGATATGTTAAAAATTTTGATTTTATTCTTTTGATTGCAATATGCTCTTAAAAACTATGAGTGATATTTCTTATACTTTTAGAAACCATATATATATATATGTACCTTTTTTCTTATTGTGTTGATTTTAAACAATTTTTTTATTGTCTAGTATAACATATATACAAAGCAAAGAAATAAAAAAGCAGTAGTTTTCAAAGTCCTCTTCAAAAAGTGGCTACAGGATAGATCCCAGAGTTTGTCAGGGGCTACCATACGAACCTCTCATATTTTTCCCTTTAGCTGCTCCAGAATATGGGAGGTGAGAGGGCTTAAATACTTTTTTATCACCACAATCGACTTTTTTTCTCCTTTTTTTTTTTGGTAAACAATAACATATGTACATATATGCAAAAAAGGTCGGGAAAGTCTATTGAGCTGGTGTCACCATTTCTTCTGCCCTAGGTTTCTGCGCTTTTCACAGTGCCTCCAACAGTGCCATGTCGGGCAGAGCATCTGGACATTCACGACCTCTGTGGTCCATAGGAGCCACTATGAGGAGGGTCTGGGAAGAATTTGCCATTTTCAGTAGAAAACAAGTGGTGGTTACTAGTTACAATGACTTTGTACTTTGGATCTGGATTTGCTGCACCTTTCTTTACAGTAAGACACCAACTGCTTAAGAAATAAGAATGTTTTAGTTCATCCATGAAACAGCTATGAAGAAGAGCATTTTTAAAAGTGCAGTCCTGAAACATGGCTCAAACTCTGTTAAACTCATACAGCATGTTGGATATATTTGTAAATAAACTTACCACATGAACAAATTGTTAGTTGTAGTAAGTTACTTGTTAGTTATAGGACATATATCAGATTGTGACATGGGTTACAATTTCACAATTTTAGGTTTTCACTTCTGGCTGCTTTAAAATATGGGAGACTAAAAGAGATATCAATTTAATGATTCAGCATTCATATTCATTTGTTAAGTTCTATTTTCTATGTGTAATTCCACCATCACCTTTGATCTTTCTATACCTTTCTTTGGGGTTCTTTGGGCTATGGCAATTCTAAATTTTTTATATTGGAAGGTCTGTCACTAATATGGGGTAGGGAGAGGGAACTATCTGATGTTCTGGAGAGGCTGGGCTAGGCTTCGGGACTTATCTGGACCAGGGACCCATCTGGAGGTTATAGGTTTCTGAACAGTTACTCTAGTGCCTGGAACCCTTGTGGAATCTTATATATTGCCCTAGATATCCTTTAGGATTGGCTGGAATGGTCCTGGTTGGGGGTTGGTAGGTTATGATAGGTAGTAAGGTCTACTTGAAGCTTGCATAAGGGTAACCTCCAGAGTAGCCTCTCCACTCTATTTGAACTCTCTCTGCCACTGATACTTTATTAATTACATTTCTTTTCTCCCATTTGGTCAGGATGGAATTGTTGATCCCACGGTACCAGGTCTGGATTCATCCTTGGGAGTCATCTCCCACATTGCCAGGGAGTCTTTCACCCCCGGATGTCATGTCTCCCATAGGGGGAGAGCAATGATTTCACTTGCAGAGTTGGGCTTAGAGAGACTGAGGCCACATCTGAGCAACAACAGAGGTCCTCCAGAAGTTAACTCTTAGGCATGCCTATAGGTAGTCTAAGCTTCTCTGCTACCTACAGAAGCTTCTTAAGAGTAAGCCTCACAATCGAGGGCACGGCCTATTGATTTGGGTATCCCTAAAGTTTGACACAGTATCAGGGGATTCTCTGATAGTAAGGTTTAATAATTCCATATTCTTTCTTCCATCCCTCAGGGGACTTTGCCATTACTTTTTGATTATCTGTTTAATATATGCTTGGCATTACAATAATCTATACAGGATTAAAGGACCTCTTTTCTTATTCTGTTCTTCCTGTGTTTCAGTTGTTCAAATGAGCTATACAGATAGGTTGAATTAGATTACACACTACAGAAAATTTCAGTTCCAGATCAAATAAACTTTTCTTCCATTGGTCTCAAAGAGTATGTGTGGTTCTAAAATATAGACACTGTCTTCCTCACCCCTATGCTCTGATTTACTTTAACCCCAACTTGTTCAGCTTCGTTCTTATCTCTAAATATCCAATTATATATATAAAACAACCTCTCAAAATCCAGAAATAATAATCACCAGCCCCAACTTAATGTGCCTGCTCTAAAAGCTTACAATCTAGGCCCCTGTTTTCTTATAAGCATTTTCTAAAGGTGACCATACCGTTATTGTTTTTTTGTTTCTGGCTTATTTTGTATCACCAAATGTCCCACATGTTCATTCACATCATTGCATGCCTCAAGACTTTGTTCCTTTTTGTAGCAGCACAACCTTTGCTCATAAATATACAACATTGTTCGCCAATTTACTTCTCTATCACTGCATCCTTCAGCCACATGCTTTCATTGGGCATCATGTAGAGGGCCCAAAGTCCACAGGTCATCCAGATTCTCAATTTTAGATGATTTCATTGTTCCCAAGAGACAGAAAAACAATAAACACACCCTCACCAAATAGGAAATCTAAACCTCCTCTTAACTCTTGTCCCTCTCACCATTATTTACCTTTGCTATTGCTGTGGCAGTGCTGATGGTTCCTTTCTTTTTTTTTAACTGTTCGATTTTTTTTAAAGTTTTTTTTATTGTATAGTGTAACATATATACAAAGCAAAGAAACAAAAAGCAACAGTTTTCAAAGCACTCTTCAAAAAGTGGCTACAGGATAGATGTCAATGTCTCTTACTATTATTGTTGAAACATATATCACTCCCTTCGGTTTTGCCAATGTCTGCCTCATGCACTTTGGAGCTCCTTGATGGGGAGCATAAACATTTATGGTTGTTATATTTTCTTCGTGAATTGACCCTTTAATTAGTATATAGTGTCCTTCTTTGTCTCTTATGATGTCTTTACATTTAAAGTCTATTTTATCCAATATTAGTATAGCTACTCTTGCTTTCTTTTGGTTACAACTTGTGCAGAAAATCTTTTCCATTCTTTCACTTTCCATCTATTTGGTATCCTTGTGCCTAAGATGAGTCTCTTGTAAGCAGCATATAGCTGGATTATGTTTCTTAATCCATTCTGCCAATCTGTATCTTTTAATTGGTAAATTTAGTCCGTTAACATTCAAAGTTATTACTGAAAAGACGTTTCTTGATTCTACTATCTTGTCTTTTTTATTTCATTTGTCAGATCTATGTATTCTTTTCCCTCTTTTTCTTTATATTATTTAAATTACCCTTAGTGGCACTCTTCAATTCTGTGCCCTCCTCCAGAACTCCCTCTCCTGTCTGTTTTTTTCAGCCAGCAGAACTCCTTTTAGTATTTCTTGTAGGGCTGGTCTCTTGTTGACAAATTCTTTCAAGACTTCTTTGTCGGTGAGAACTTTAATCTCTCCTCAATTTTGAAGGACAATTTGGCTGGGTACAGAATTCTTGGCTGGGAATCTTTCTCTTTCAGGATCTTGAATATATCATACTGCTGCCTTCTCAACACCAGGGTGCTAGTTGAGTAGGCTGAACTCAGTCTTATTTCATTTCCCTTGTATGCAGTACATTGTTTTTCTCTTGCTGCTTTCAGGACTTTCTGCTTCTCTTCAACATCTGACAGGCTGATTAGTATGTGCCTTGGGGAAGGCCTATTTGGATTTATTCTGTTTGGAGATCTCTGGGCTTCTTTGACTTGTACAGTTAGGTCCTTTATGAGGGTTGGGATGTTTTCCCCCATTATATTCTCAACTACTATTCTTAGTGCTTTACTCCTCTCTTCTCCTTCTGGGACACCAATGATTCTTATATTTGAGTGCTTTGCTTTGTCTATTATTTCCCTGAGTTCCTAATCAATTTTTTTCCATCTTTTTTGCCATTTGCTGTTTTGAGTCTTCGAAGTCAATTATCCTGTCCTCTATATCATTTATTCTTTCTTTCATCTCTTCAGATCTGGTGTTGTGTGCCTCTAGTATGTTTTTTATTTGGTCAACAGTCTTTAATCTCTGTGATTTCCATTATTTTTCTATTTAGTCTTTCAAATTCCTCTTTGTGCTCTTCTACTGTCTTCTTGATCTCCTTTAAGTCATTTGCTATCCCACTTATTTTATTAAGTAGAGTTGTACAGACATCTTTGATTAGTTGTTCCAACATCTGTGTTTCCTCTGGTATTTTAATTTGGTCACTAGGCAGGGCTATATCTGTCTGCACTGTGATTTGCTTAGTGATCTGTTGCCTTCATGGCAATCAATCTTGACTGATTTACTTTGAGAGTTGATTTCTTTCAGTAGTCTAAGATCTTGTGTTTGTGGAATGGTTGTATGGCAGGGAACAGGGCATGGGGTAGAGCACTCAGTATGATGAATTGTTTCAGGGAAGGTATGGTGCAGGTTGGGGATGTTACGCTGATGCTTGTGAACATGGGTGCCCAGTGGCCACAAAGGATGTAGCTGTGCGGGTACAATGGTTTGGGGGGTGTAATCTTGGTGTGCGCTGGTCTAAGGCATGGGGCCCTTTGTGTGTATATGCAGAGTGTGGCGGTAGGTCATGGATTGGGGGCAGATGTGACCTGGCTGCACATGTTGGCACTTTTTCAGAGCTGGAAGTGAGGCTGAGGGCTGTGCACATGTGCAGTTTTAGGACTGCTGTAAAGTGCAGTTCTCAGAGCTGAATGATGTGACTGGGGGCCCATGCACATGCGTGGGCCTAGCAGTGCCATAAATGATGCGCTGAGCTCAGGGAGGGTAGGGTGAGGCTGTGTGACACTATGGGCGGTGGGGCAGGGGTAACCTAGGTATGGAGGTTAGTGCCCGCAACCTTTATGGCTGGCAACAGCCTGCAGGGAACAGAGAGGGGGAGGTAGTGCTTGGGAGGTATTCAGGAGAGGTGGCTTCAGCTGCACTTGGGGTGGGTGCATGGGGCAGGTACATGCACTGGGGGCTGGTGGGGTGGAGGCGCCTGGACCATGGGGAATGGGAGGAGGTGACGGGGTTCAGGTGTGTGGGGTGAGTCATCAGTCACAGGGCTGTGTCGGTGAGGGTAGTACGTCCAAGGAACATGGCCTGGGTTAATTTCTAGTTCCATGTTCCTGTCTGTGCACTCTTGCAGGCTCTGCACCTCTGTGCCAGGCTCCAGCTTTCTGCCTCTCAGTTCCTCAGCCTCTGCAACCAGGGCTGCTGCATGTGGTGCAGAAGGCTCTCCCAGGTCAACTGCACTCCTGAATTGCTACCTCAGTCGCCCTCTTGTCCCTTCTCTAACTTTTCCGCGGAGCAGGGCTAATCTTGAGCTACTTTAGTCGGCCATCTTCCCGGAAGTCTCCTCTTATCACTTTTATATTTATGTATTTTCTTTTATTAAGATGTACCATATAATTTAAGATCTCAAGAGAAATTTAAGATTTCTCCTCAGTTGCCATTACAACTAAAATTTTCCTTAAACGATTTGTAAGTTATTATGAAATGGAAGAGAGCTTAGAAGTATCCCACATATTGAAAGAAAACAAAATTTATTGGTTAGAAAGGTCATTTATTGACATTTAGTATGTCACCAAGAGTGTTAAAATTATTTTGTTAAAATTACAAAAATACATACCTTAAGAGGTGACAAAGTTTACTTTGAAAAAAATATCCTGGCATGACTGTCAATACCAATTTTTGCAAATAGCCTTTCTTTAAAAAACAAAATAAAACAAAACAAAAACAATATTCTAAGAGCAACACCCCCATATCCCCCCCCAAAAAATCAAATCACTTTCTTCTAACCTCATTCCTAAATGAATGATTATAGAGAGAGGCGTTTCTTTTTTGAAAAAGCATACTTAATATTAGAATACAATTTTTCATTTGAAAACAAATCTGCAACATAGTTTCTATACCAGACACTATGGTAAATAAAGTTCAAAAAATTTTCTTGGCAAGCGGAGTTTCATAGAAAAGAAAATCCATCTTCTGTATATAAATAATTCCAATGGCTTAAGGAATCATAATAATGCTTTCTAAGAGAATATGTGACACTCTCTGGGAGAAGATTAAGAAATCGTTTTCAACTTTATTGCTCTAACTTGGTCTAAACCAGCTTACTTATTTATAAATTTGGCCCCCCCACAAAGGGCTTTCATGTAACCAGAAGAAAAGTGACTAAAATGTGAGCGCATGTATATGGATTAAAGGATGCAAGTCATACTGGAAAGTTCTTAGTATTTAAAGCTCTCTCAAGTTTTTAGGTTTACTCTGCCCACCCCTTTTATTACTTGGAATTGAGAACACTAACTTACCTTCACAGTTTCCAAGTCTCCAGCTTTAGATGCTTCTAAAAGTCGATAGTCAACATCAGAGGTACGTATAGGTGTACTTTCTGCATAAAAGAAAGATTATCGTTAGTTCCTGAGGAAGCACAGAGTGGTTAATGAAGGAAAATTACTTGGTGGTTAGTAGGAGTCAGAAATTTCTGAGAATATAGGTTTCTCCACCTCTGTTTCAGATAAAAGTGTTACATTACTTTAATCTACAGCCATCTTAAGCCAAATTTAAATGATTTATAAGACACTTAAATCCTCCTCCATCCTTAGTACCCTATCCTTCAAATTTTCTGATAAAAGGTATGGCAAAAGGGGTTGAAGACCAATTAAAAAATGGACAAAAGATATGAACAGGTATTTTCAGAAGTGGAAATACAAATGGTTAAATGGCACATGAAAAAATGTTCAACTTCACTGTTTAGTAGGGAAATACAACTCAAAATCACAGTGAGGTATCATCTCACACCCACTAGAATGGCTATTATCAAAAGAACAGAAAATGACAAGTGCTGGAGAGGATGTGGAGAAAGAGGCACACTTATTCACTGTTGGTGGGAATGTAAAATGGTACAACTGCTCTGGAAGGCAGTTTGGCAGTTCCTCAGAAAGCTAAGTATAGAATCGCCATATGATTCAGCAATCCCATTACTAGGTATATATTCAGAGAAACTGAAGTTAAGGACACAAATGGACCTTTGTACACCATTGTGTTTATAGCAGCATTATTGATGATTGCCAAGAGATGGAAACAACCCAAATGCCCATCAATGGACGAGTGGCTAAATAAGCTGTGCTGTGTGTAGTTATATATATATATATATATATATATATATATATATATACACGATGGAATATTGTGCATCTGTAAGACAGAATAAGGTCATGAAGCTTGTAACAACATGGATGAATCTTGAGGACATTATGCTGAGTGAAACTAACCAGAAACAAAAGGACAGATACTGTGTGGTCTCACTAATAAGAACTAATATTAATGAGTGAATTTTGAGGGTTAAAGTTAAGAAGTCAGTTTATTAGGAGATAGAAAGAGGGTTGCGATTGGACATTTGGTGTTGAAGGACTACAGGTTGTGCAAGAAGACCAACTGTAAAAATTCAGAAGTGGATGGCACAGACTACCTGATGGTTGCACAATAATACATAAGTACACTGAATGAAGATGAATGTGAGTATGGCTGAAGGAGAAGGGCTGGAGGCAAATATGAAAACAGAAGGAAAGATAGAGGATAATGACTGAGATGGTATAACTTAGGAATGCCTAGAGTGGACAATTATGATGATTAAATGTACAAATATAAAAACATTTTTGCATGAGGGAGAACAAATGAATGTCAATGTTGCAAGGGGTTGAAAATTGATGGTATACAGGAAAAGGTACGATCAGTGCAAGCTAGGGTCTATAGTCAACAGTTACACTGTAATATGCTTCCACTGAATGTAATGAAAGCACTATGCCAAAACTAAATTTCAACAAGTGTGTGTGTGGGGGGTGGGGGGTGGGCGAAGGAAAGCATGGGGGAAGGGTACAGATTCTATGCTGAAGAAAAGGAAATGTCTTCATATAGATTACGGTGGTGAAGGTATGTTTTCTTAACTTAGCTTGGATTGTACGATATGTGAATAAAATTGGTTAAAAATGAACAGAAAGAAACAAGTGCTAGAGAAAATGTGGACATTTCTATTCATGTACCTATTCACTGTTGGTAGGGAAGCTGAGAGGTGCAGCCCCTCCACAAGGCAATGTGGTTGTTCCACAGGAGGCTAGGGGCTGCCATATGATCTTGCTAACCCGTTGCTACAAGAGTTCTAGAGCTGGCTAACTTTTTCTCAATGGTTATTACCTTTTCAGTGACCCTGGTGCAGGTAGTTTTCTCCCGCATAAGCATCATCAGGACCATTCCAAAGATCCCTCTGCTCAGCAAAGGAAAAGGCCTTTTCCACTTGTTCCTCATACGACTGTTATCTCCCTCTCTTATGGCAATTGCATCTTCAGGTACATAAAACCTTCAGCCAAAGTAGGAGTCGCCTTCAATAAGGGAGCAGCTGTGCTCAATACCTACCTCAGTGGCTCCTTTATTGAACCCCTCCATTTATACTCTTAGGAATAAGCAAGCAAAATAAGCTTTCAAGAGTGTGGCCCAAAACACTGTAAGTCTTTAATAAAGCCAAAGGAAATTCTGAAGTATACTGATGAAGTACAAGAATACTGATAAAGTTCCTCCTCATGAAAGCTCAGGAAGAGCTTCTCTTACTCGCTTCTTGTTTAAAAAAAAAAAATCTCAAATGATTTTATTATGAGAATGTGTCAAAGTTATATCCAAACTGGCCAATGAAGGGAAAATTTCCCTGGAAAAAAATCCAAATATTTCTTTGTAGCAGACAGATTTTTTTAAGCTGGATGATAAAGAGATTTAAAAAAGAAAGAAAAATGTAATTCTTCTAATTTTTAAAATATATTTATTTTAAATAAAAATGTTACTTACGGCATTTTACCTCCCTCACCTCTGTCTTTGTAAGAGTGCCCGCATGTCCTCTTACATGTGTTCTCAATAAGTTTTCTGTCTTACTCTAAAAAAAATATGGGGGTGGGGTGGGGTACAAAACCTAGGACCATAAGATCAAGAAAATCTTTATGATACTTCGGTTTTTCAAAGTGTTATAGCAAAGCGTTGACATAAAAAAAAATTTGCTATGGAAACCTAGGAGAGCCATTTCACTTTCAGTACTTAATATACAGCCTTTCTTATTTGGTCTCAATTCAGCATATATAAAGCTACTCCTAAAACCAGGGTGAGCTTAAAAAGTATAATCAGAGAACAAAAAGACCCACTAAACACAGACATTTGTTTAATTCAAATCTATTAAATGAGTTCTGGGAAATGCAATTTAAAAAGTCTATATAATTGGATGATGTGACACAAATGCTAAATATAATATAATTAAATCAGGCTGTTAAATCTAGAAGTATGAGGCTAACAAATGATTAATTTGTGATTAATCCAATATAAACAGAGCAAAAATTCATTTCATATTGGCCCAAATAAAATGGGTTTTTAAAAAGAAAAGTAATAATATATTACCCAGAGTATATTCATGGTCATTAAATGTAGCTTTCATAATATACATGAGCCTAGACACTCCTATAATACAAAAGGATTGAAGTCCAAGAGACCTAGAATTTAGACTGTACCCTATTATCTGTTACTTTGGACAAATTACGTAACAGCTTAGTTTATAAACTTACAAAGTGAGCATTAGGATCTCTCAAAATCTTTTTCAGATTTGAGATTGCATTATCTTATGATCAGACACACCTCTTCTGAGCCCATTTGTCAAAGTGGGAAGAGCAAGCAATGATATGAAAAGACATCAGATTTCAGGAGAAATACTTCAGATCTTCCTAAACTAAAGCACTTTGTTCCAGAGACTTGCTTTTATAGAATAAGTTAAAAGAACTCTTCCATGGAAGATAAATTGTTTTATCATTACAGATAAAGTGTATTTATATTATTGTACTAAAATATTTAGATGAAATTATATACCATGCCCAAGTGAGAATTATTCCAAGAGTGCAGGGATGGTTTAATATAAGAAAATCTAATACACATTATGAGAACGAAAGAAAAAAAACCTACACGATCATCCCAGTGGACACAGAAAAAATATCTGACAAAATCCAGCATCCTTTAATGATAAAAAGTCAGAAACCAAGGAATGAAAAGGAACTTACTCAATATGATAAAGGGCACTTATGAAAAACTCATAGCAAATGTCATATTCAATGGCAAAAGACTGAAAACTTTCCATATTAGGTGAGGATGCCCATGTTGTCACTGTTATTCAACAGTGTACTGGAAGTTCTAGTCAAAGCAATCAGGAAAAATAAAGAATTAAAAGGCATTTAAATCAAAAGGAAAGAAGTCAAATTATCCCTATCACAGATCTCATGACCACCATATATAGAAAATCCCAAAGAATTCACAAGAAAGTGACTAGAACCAATAAAGAAATTCAGCAAAGTTGCAGAATACAAGATAAACACGCAGAAGTCAGTTGGCTTCCTACACACTAGTAATGAATAACCTGAAAAGGAAATCAACAAAATAATTACATTTACAATAGCAACTAAAAGAATAAGTACCTACGAGTAAATTTAACCAAGGAGGTAAAAGATTTATATACTAAAAACTACAAAACACTGCTGAAAGAAATTAAAGACCTAAGTAAATAGAAAGGCACTCTGTGTTCATGAATTGGAAAACAGTATTAAGGTGTCAATTCTGCCTAAAGTGATCTACAAATTCAATGCAATCCCTATTAAAATTACAGCAGCAATTTTTTTCTTTTTTTGTAGAAATGGGAAAGATGGTCTTCAAATTCATAGGGAATTGCAAGGGGCTTCAAACAGCTAAAACAATGTTGAAAAAGAACAAAGTGGAAGATTTCAAAGAATCATACTTCCTGATTTCAAAGTCTTTTTCAGATTTGAGATTGCATTATCTTATCAGACACACAGACTTGAGGCTTGCCACAAAACCACATTAACTTAAAAAGTGTGATATTGGCCTAAGGACAGACACATGGACTAATGGAATATAATTAAGAGTCCAGAGTTAAATCCATATATCTATGGCTAGTAGATTTTCGACAATGAGGAATCACTGAAGGGTACAAGGTCCAGTCAATGGGGAAAGAATAATCTTTTCAACAAATGGTGCTGGGTACAATTGGATATCCACATGCAAAAGAATGAATAAGGATCTTACCTCTCACCCTATACAAAAATTAATTCAAAATGGATCAAAGACTTAAAAATAAGAGCTAATACTAAAAAAACCTCTTACAAGAACACATAGGGAGGGTGGGCCACAGTGGCTCAGCACTGGGTTTGATTCCTGGTGCCTCCCTATGCAAAACAAACAAAAAAAAGAACAACACATAGGGAACTATCATC
The DNA here is from genome assembly GCF_023851605.1 of Tamandua tetradactyla. Classification (NCBI taxonomy): domain Eukaryota; kingdom Metazoa; phylum Chordata; class Mammalia; order Pilosa; family Myrmecophagidae; genus Tamandua; species Tamandua tetradactyla. Next base: position 14,590,819 of record NC_135352.1, read on the forward strand.
AGAACCTTGTGGTTGGCAAGATTTACACCAAAAGCATGAGCAACAAAAGAAATACATAAATAGGACTTCATCAAAATTTAAAACTTCTATGCAAAGGACATTACTACCAAGTGAAAAGAAAACCTACAGAATGAAAAAAATATTTGGAAACCATATATATGATAAGGGATTAAAATCCAAAATATATTTTTAAAAAACTACAACTAAATAATAAAAAGACAGCTTGGGCCAAGGAGTAGAATAGAAAATCTCCAAAGATGATATTAATATGGTCAATAAGTATATGAAAAGATGCTCAACATCATCAGCCATTAAAAAATGCAAATTAAAACTACAATAAGATATTACTTCATACCCACTAGGATGGCTATTATTAAAAAACATGAAAATAGTTGTTGGTGAGGAGATATATATATATAGGAACCCGTGTGCACTGTTGGTTGGAATGTAAAATGGTGCAGCCACTGTGGAAAAAAACCAGTTTGTCAGAAAGGTAAACATAGAATTACCATATGAACCAGAAATTCCACTCCGAGGTATATATCCCAAAGAAACGAAAGCAGGGACTTGGACAGATATTTGTACACCAGCGTTCACTGCAGCATTATTCAGAATAGCTAAAAGGTGGAAGCAACCCAAACATCCATCAACAGATGGATAAACAGAATGTGGTATATCAAATAACGGAATATTATTCCACCATAAAAAGAAGTGCTGGTATATGCTACAACATGGATGTGGTGGTTTGAAGCTGTTATGTACCCCAGAAAAGACCATTTTTTTTAATGCATTCCTATAGTGCAGGTCTGTTGTGGGTGGGATCTTTCCGTTAGGTAATTTCAATTGAGATGTGATCCATCTCATTCATCATTTTACTGGAGTCCTTTACGAGAGGATAAAGGACAGAAAAAGCCTTGAGAGTATAAAGAGAAGCACCAGAAAAGCTGAGAGACAAGGACACATCTACAGAAGCAAAGGGAAGAAGCCACTGAGGACAGAAGCTGAAAGCAAGGAAACCTAGGAGAGAATGACTAGCAGATGCTGACCATGTGCCTTCTCATGTGACAGAAGTGTCTCAGATGCCAGAAGCCTTTCTTTAGAGAGGGTACTGTCCTGTTGATGCCCTAATCTGACACTTTCGTAGTCTTCCAATTGTAAATTTGTAAGCTACTAAATCCCCATTGTAAAAGCCAACCTATTTCTGGTATATTGTATTTCGGTTGCTTCAGCAAACTAAAACAATAAATAAACCTTGAATATATTATGTTGAGTGAAATGAACGAGATAATGAAGGAACAAACATTATATGATTTCTCTTACACAAAATACTTAGAATAAACAAATTCATAGAAACAGAAAGCAGAATAGTAGTATTCAGGTGTGTAGAGAGGGAACAATGGGGTGTTATTGCTAAATGAGCATAAGTTTTGGGTAGCATGATGAAAATAGTATGGAAATACATGTATAGTAACATCAATATACTTAATATCAAAGAACTGTCCACTTAAAATTGTTAAAATGATTTTTATGTTAAATATGTTTCACCACAATTAAAGATAAATATACAAAATTGCTAAGATTATGGGAGGAAAAGGAATATTTCATATGATGAGGCATACTTTCAACAAATCTTCTTTAAGACAGAGAGCTATATTATACTTGATGGTTCATAGAATCTTTGAGAAAGAGGACCAAGTCTTGCTCATCTTCATATTCCTTTTCAAACAGAGAACATTCAGAGAGCATTGCTGAACTGATTTCTGTGCTATTTTATATTGAGTTCAATGTGTATATCAAATGATAGCTCTCTTTGCCTGTCCGTAATCTGTTTTTTCCTGTCTCATTTGTTTCCATTCTGTATAAATACAATATTGCATTTACAGGTGGAAAGGTGTGTATATTTATTTATCTGTAACAGTGATTTTGGCAGTTGCTAAAATTCATTGAAACACCCTTTGAATATCTATAAATAACATTTTTAGTTCAGTACTTCAACAAAATAAAACAACAATTATTTCATATATAGATTAAATGTTTAGATATTTTTAGATTCTAGCATTTGAAGGATACAATTAATACAGCCAAATTTCTGAATTCTAAGAACTATTTGAAACTGACTTACCTATCTTGATGCAGGCTGACTTGCAAAGAATATAATTTTACAATCAAGCAGAATTCTAAGCAAATGTAAGAATGTTTTGGGGAACTATGAGAAAGAAATCCTCAGTCCTAATCAGCAAGTAGAAAATAAAGAAGTTATTTAAAGATATTAATAACTAAACAAATTGTAGTGTTCTGCATCTATCATAAATCTTAAACAGGATTGGAATGGATTTGTGTTAAGAAATAATGTGAATAAATTATTAGATGAAAGGAAGTATATATAGCATAGGAGTTTTGTACAAAGTGAGGCACATTAAAAAGAAGGGATATAATAAATGAAGTTAAAGGGGGAACACAGACAAAAGAAAAGTAACAGATATGCAAAGTTCTGCAACAGTAAAATCCTGTATAAGTACACTGGATTTTGTAAAGTGTGAAATTAAGGACTTCACCTAGGGTCAAAGGCTGGAAATGGCTTTCTATTCTTTTCTCCAATCCTACTCTACTCACCAGAATGAAAGCAAAAGAAAATAAAACTGATGTTTCAAAGGTTTAAAGGCAGTTTTGTTATTTAAAAAAAAAAAAGCTCTTGTAGAAAAATCTCTGGCTGTTTAGTCAGTACTTCAGAACAAGCAACAGATCTTAGGCGTTTACTTTTTTTTTTTAGTTGTGAAATATAACATATACATAAAATGCAATAAATTTCCAAGTACATTTTAACAAGTAGTTACTCAACAGTTTTTAAAGTTTGGTATGGGTTACAGTTCCACAATTTTTCATTTTTTTCTTCTAGCTACTCCAAGACACTGGAGACCAACAGAAATATCAATATAATGATTCAGCAGTCGTACTCATTTGTTAAATCCTATCTTCTCTATTATATTCTTCCTTCTCTTTAAATAACATATATACAGAAAAGCAATAAATTTCAAAGCACATCGCAACAATTAGTTGTAGAACAGATTTCAAAGTTTGGTATGGGTTACAATTCCACAATTTTAGGTTTTAATTTCTAGCCTCTCTAAGGTACTGTAGGCTAAAAGAAATATCAGTATAATGATATTTCATATCACACTCATAGCTATTTGTTAAATTGTTAAACCCGACCTCCTCTGTATAACTCCACTATCACCTTTGATCTTTTTTATTATTTTTTATTGTATACTATAACATATATAACAAAGCAAAGAAAGAAAAAAGCATTAATTTTCAAAGCACTCTTCAGCAAGTAGTTTCCAGAACAGACCCGAGAGTGTGACATGAACTACCATTTCATGATTTCAGATTCTTCCTTCTAGTTGCTCCAGAACATTGGAGGCTAGAAGGAATACATATACACATTTTCATCATCACAATCGACTTTTTTTCTTTCTTGTGAAAAATACCATATGTAAAAAAAAAAAAGCAATACATTTCAAAGCACAGAGCAACAATTAATTATAGAAGAGATTCTAGAGTTTGGTATGAGTTATAATTCTATAATTTTAGGTTTTTACTCCTAGCTGCTATAAGATACTAGAACTTTCAACTATCATATTCATTGGTTAAATCCTACCTTCTCTGTAGAACTCCACCATCACCTTTGATATTTCTCCCACTCTTTAGGGGTATTTGGGCTATGCCTATTTTAACTTTTTCATGTTGGAAGGGGCTGTCGATAATATGGGATAGGGGATTGGAAATAGCTGATGTTCTGAAGAGGCTGGTCCCTTTCAGTTTCAGGCCTTATCTGGTCCAGGGACCCACCTGGAGGTTGTAGGTTGGGAAAGTTATCCCAGTGCATGGAACCTTTTTAGAATATTATATAATGACCTACATATTCTTAGGATTGGGTGGAATGGTTCTGGTTGGGATTTGGCAAGTTATGATAGGTAGCAATGTCTAACTGAAGCACGTGTAAGAGTGACTTTCAGCCTCTCGACTCTATTTGAACTCTCTCAGTCAAACTCTCTCAGCCACTGACACCTTCCTTGTTACTTGGAGGCTCACTTTGACATGCTACAGCAAATGGGGACTTCAATGTTTAATTTTGCTGTTATATGCACCCCTAATTCTATGAATTCAAACAATTAGATGAAAGTAATGTAATTTCCATGCTGGGATATATAAACAATGAGAAGAATTCAGGCCAAGAGAAAAGATCTGGTCTAGAAGCAAAGTCCAAAATAATTTTCTATGATGCTGGAAATACTCTTCATTTGTGCTGTTACAGTAATCTAGCTATTAACCATGTGCAGCTATTGAGCCCTTGAAGTGTGACTAGTGTGACTCAGGAACTAATTTTATTTAATTAATTTAAATTCAGCCATATGTATTAGAGGTTAGCAAATTAGAGAATATTTGTACAGAGAAAGCAAATCTAGAGAAAGAAGTCAAATCTGCTGAAATGATGCTGAGTTATAAAACTCTGCTTATATCGTCTTCTTCACTGTGACATTAATTTTGGCACAAATATTGCCAAGACTTTATAATTAAAACTTATTTATCTAAACCATTGGTAACTACAGACTTGAGAGTTGAAAGTTCAGGTTGCTAAAAATGGATCTCAAATTCGGCAGTAATAGGTGGTTTTAAACGAATCTTTAACATGTTGCCCAGAACAAGACCCCAACAACTTATACATTCGGTATGACTGATGCGTACTTTCAGGACTCATTATAGCTATAACCTGGAATTGGATTAGTAAATCAGGTAAAGGTTAGCTAGTCCACAGTCCACAGACACAAGTTCCTGGTAGAAATATTAGTTTAAAAAATTATGTTCGTTTTTTAAAGAAACCATTCTCATTTCTAAAAATCCTTTCAAAGTGTAAAATATTATGATACAATTCTATTATTTGAGTTATCTTTTCACATCAATGAAGAATACGAAGAATTAAACTAAAAAGTTGTGACATGTTCTAGTTCATTACCTAAATTATGTTTTATTTTAAAAATATATTTTTTAAACGAAATTACCAAAATAATTGAAGATAAGTATTCCACGTGATTCAGTACTTAATTACTAGAAGTCATATGTTCCAACTGCATTCATATAGAGGACATTTAGAAAGCATTATATGGATCTAATCTGCCTAAATTTATTCAATCCTTTCCCCCCAATTTGGCCTAGAATTATGCATAAAGTTATTAGAAATTTTGATACAATAGTTATAGTTTGCCTGATTTATGGTTATACCTTAGAGAAACTAACTTAAAATTCAGAATTAAGTGATTGTCAGTAAAACGCATGAGAAAAATTTAAAATATTTATCTAAAATCACAACTTTTAAAAATTATTAGAATTTACTGGGAAGGCAAACATATTTCTTAGCCAAGGAGTGATATCTTCTTAAAATAAAAGTACTAGTGGTCTATAGAAATAAGAAGTTAATGAAGACAAGTTTTTAATAGTTCAAGTTTAAAATTCTTTAGTTAGGAATTTTATTCTTTTATTTAGATTTTCATTTTTATAGTAAAGATGACTTGAGATAGGTCTTAGATAGATCATCACATAAGGTTGAACCAGAATAATCACTACCTAAGAATGAACTAGCAAGAAGAAAATAAATCCTTATCAATAGCTTTTACACTGTTACACAACTACTCTTATGAGGCTGGTTAGCTCAAATCTAGGCCTAATAACACAAATCATAAGCTCCATAAGCTTTGGAAAGTTCAGTCTCTTGCAGTGATTCTCAACCGGGTTATTCCTCTTGGGGCCTAGAAATTTATGGAGTCACAATTTTTGTTGTCATGTCCAAGCTATTACATAATAACTATAAATTATTTTATTATAACTTATTTCCTCTTTTATATTACAGTAAGGACATTTTATATAGAGTTTTGCTATCTGTGTAGTTTGATCATATTTATGAATTTCAATTCTGTGCAAAAATGGGGTTATTATAAATTATTTATTATATAAAACGGGCACTGTGCCTGAGAGAGTTAAGAATTACCAGACTATAGGAAGAAAAAAGCAACCAGGACTTCTGACTCCCAGGCTATATATCTTTTTCCATTTTACTCTTTCAGTTTGTTACATGTCATTATATAGCAGATAAATTCAATAAATGAAATTAAAGGGATGTGAAAGAAGACTTTATTAAACTAAATTTCTTCTGTATCAAGTTCATCATTTTTCAGTAGATGGACTGGGTTATTTCTTCTAATTCTCAGGCTTAGGAAACTAGTGCCTATTTTCATATTAATTTATGTTTGATCTCCCTCAATAAACTAAATAGCTAAAATATCTAACGTTATACTAGGTATGGACTGTAACATTCAGTGAGATGTTATATTAAACTAGAAAAGACAAGATAATTTAATACTTGTGCAATGAAGTTAAGAATTACAAAACGCAGGTCAGAATCTTATGTATGCTAGTAAATTAAATGTCACTATCATATGAATAATTTGTAAACTTTTTATTTGATAAATTTTAGAGCTACCATAATATAATAGTTTGTATGACATTTTAGTTCTCCTTTGATTACAACACCTATGATCCAGGTTTTAAATTAAAAACTAAAATAATTAAAGAGAGTATTTGTTTCCTTATCTTGACCCCACGTCCTAAATATCTCCCCACCAAAAAAGGGAGATGGAGAGGCCCACAGGCTAAATTTCAAGCGAGAAAAGGCAGGGGGGAAGAAAATGAAAGTGAAGAAAATATTCTAAGAGCTACCTAAAAACAAGTAGTGAAAAATTTTCCTGGGTATAATTGCAGAAATGAAACAAAAAGCATAAAAAATACTATTTAACTCACCGCTCAGAATCTGCTGCACTGCTTCATTTCCCATCTGTGCTGCTGTAAAGCCTTGTAAGGAGATGATGGAGGGATCAGAGCCATAACTCAGGAGGAGGCGGCAGGTCTGCAGGTGACCCGCTAAGGCAGCTCTATGCAAAGCAGTCTGACCAAGGGTGTCCAGTGCATTCATCTGAAAAATCATTTGGCAGGCACATAGATATAAGCATCTATTTTTGTTTCCTTTTACAACCTTAACAAACAAATTCTTTTGAGAAAAAATTGTCAAAGCTAGCTGAAAAATGCCACAGTCTATTCATTATTGTATATTGATTCTGAAGAAACAGCATCATTGTAGTTAACCTATTCTGACCATCTTTTTTGAAAATTACAACATATGCCATCTCTTCCTATTTACCTCCATTCCTCACTGTCCCTCAAAACCAGAATGCAACATTGATGAGGGCATTGATTCACTGTCAGCCACATAGAAGTTCATTAAATACTTTTTTCTTTCTTTTTTTTTGTTTTTGTTTTTGTTTTTGGATAAACAGGTTCTGGAATCAAATTCGGATTTCAGGCATGACTGGTGAGAATCCTGCAACTGAATCACCGTTGCACTGCCTATTAAATACTTTCTACCAAATAGATTCTACCAAACTTGTTCCCAGAATTTAAAACAACAAAATGGGTAAGTGAAATTAGTCAAAGAAGTTTATTACATTTCTTAATTTTAGGAGATACAAAATTATAATAAACACCTTAATTTAATTATAAAACACATTTTACCAAAAAATCATTTGAGGATTCCAAAATTTTATTTTGAAACTTTGAAGAGTCATGCCAGGAGAAGAGCATTTTTGCTAGTTTTAAGATAGCTTAAAACAATGCTAAGCTTTGGAATTATGAATTACATTCATAATTTGGTCAAGTTACCTGAACCTAATTAACCTTCCTGGATTCCGCAATAACCACCTTTACTTCAGTCAAATCAAAGTTCATGCTTATTGTATATGTAGCTTCTTTCAGAAAAGCCTTTCTTTTTGCTTTTCTGGACCATGAGATCCAGCTCAAGTCTCACCTCTTCTTAAGAAGTCTTCCTTTATTACCAGAAGTCTCAATGATTTCCTTTTCTGAGCACATATGCCAATTTAGTACTTAACTATTTTATTACAACAATGGGACAGTTTTTGCTTAACCAGTTAATATTACTGAGATTAGAGACTGTGTTATATAGTTTTTCGGGGTCCTTGAGAAAGCTGCTATTAAGGGCACATGGCAAATTCTCAAATATATGCTGATTGGGAGTTACTAAAAACATTCGTTCATGCCCACCAAAATGAGATTAAGAAAAAGATTCGAGACAATTGGTCTCTGTGTTTCCAATTTTTCTTTCTTGCTGGGAAGGTTGTCACACTCAGGCGCGCTCATTCAGTTAAGAATTCATAAAACTCACCATCATATATTGACCTGTTTAATTCTATCACATTTGCCAGCAGAAAAATATGACTGTTTACACATATGCAACATAAAAGCATGGCAATCAGCATATACTGGTAGGAAACACAAGCTGCCAAACTAAATTTCTGGAGTTTTCCTATGAATATTTCTTTGTTACATCTTCACCAAAGGAGAAAAAAATAAAGTTAAGAACACTTTGATCACCACATTTTTCTAGATATCAAATAAGAAATTATTTAATTGTAGTGATAGAAATCCCCAACCAGGCTTGTTGTGTCATGGGAACATGGCTTGAGAATCACTATTGTAAAATACAGATTTTACAAAGTTATTCTTCTGCTCAAAATGATCTGTTCAGCACCTTCAAATCAGGTTGACCACCAAAATTTACTTCTATGCTACCTTCCTTTCTACTTTTATTATTCACTGTAATCTGATAGGCCTAGTATGCTCCAGCCTTATTAGAATACACTGGAGTTCCATTTTATAAAAACATTAGTTTCTAATGTGAGTGCAAAAGCCTTTGGCAAGATTACCCTTTAAAACATCTTAGCAAAATGTTATAGTGGAGATAGATATAAAGTTTCTTAGTAAATCCAATACTAGCCAGCAGTTTACCTCCAGTGTCTAAGCAGATCAAATAAATACCAGATAAACACTATATAGTGTCTTTAAATATTAAAAACATACTATATGCAATATACAACTTAGAAATATATATGACAGAACTGAGTGCAATATGGAAAACAGCAGATTTAAATCTCCCATTTCTTACTTTCTTGGGGGCACATACTCATGGAGTGAAATAGTGGGCATATATCACCACTTATTTACATTAGTTTTTCTTGTTTCTTTCCCTGTCCCTTCTTCTTTTGGAGGGGAAGTCCTGAGTGTAATTTCACTGTACAATACCATGCTATTTTGTCTGATTTGCATTATTTTCCCTAGTATTTACTTACCTCTCAAAATTAGAACTGAGTTGTTCATCTCCTATGCAGTCTTTTAAAATAGGACTGTCATACTAATCACCAACTAAGATTAGGCTCTGTGTTTGATGCTATATGTAAGTTTTAAGTTATTTAAAGTAATGACTATGCTTAGTTTTAAAAGTAACCCTTCCCTATACCTTTACCCTAAAGAAACACAATGTCTAGGAAATAGTTGGAGTTTCATAAATGTCTTCTGAATGAATGAAAAAAAAAACAGTAGAACAATGTATAAACTGCCATTACAATTAATTTACAAAAGAAACTTTTTATATTTAGCTGAAAAAATTCCAACCATTTGTTGAGGACTGACGGATTAATCCTAGAAGACTAAAAACTCAAACATTTTTTTATATCATCCCTATGGTCTATTCTATACCTAAAAGACATTTACTCATTCCTATAAGTGTTAAGATATTCTTAAGTATTTCAGAAAAGAAGTTTCCCTAGATAAAGTACAAGACAAACCAGTGTAACACAAAATTCTCTCCTTTAGCAAATGCATACATATGTTTTTATTATAAAAAAATTATTTCCTCAAACTCTAAAAAGTATCACAGCAAATAAAAGAATATCTAAGGAGTGTTTTATCAGACAACAAAGGTGAAGCAGTTCAAGAAGTCATAGTCAGTGAATAAGATAATGAAGCAACAAACAGAATAATAAAGCCAGAACAATATGGTATTACTCTGTACAACCTATCTAGAAATAACAGTGGATAAAAGACAAGGAAATATTAAAGAGATATTCAAGAAGAGTTTTTGTGAGAAAGGATTATTCCTCACTAAAGGTAAATTATATAAACTTATTAGATTTCTAAGTCTTGGGTCCCCAGACTTGTTCTTCTGTGGTCAAAAGATGACTGTAGCAGTACGATTTATCATCTCAACAAAATCATGTCCTATCATCTCCACAAAATCATGTGTAAGGCCAAAAAGGAAGTTTCATACATCTATTTTAAAAGAGAAGAATCCTTTCACAACAGATTTCTCATTATGGCTGTGGACAGAAATATGTCCTATGCCCTATACCAATCACTAATGAGGACAATGAGTACTACAAATGGTTCAGATTCAGCCTCTCCTGAAGCAGAGGGTCTCCTATACATGATCAAAAGAGTTCCATAAAAGGAGTTGGCAAGCATGTTTAAAATATATTCAAATAGACTATGTTATACAAGATGATTATTAGATTTCAAATTCCTTAAAAGAAGGCTTTGATCAGATTCAAACATTCTATACACTTACCATATGATTATTCCACAGAAGTAATAAATATACAATCACATAAGTATAAAATAGATTTCCATTTGTGCTTAATCTAGATTCAGTTGGTCTCTGTTACTTGCAACCAAAATATCTCTAAGGCACTGGCTTCTTTGGACTTTATTTTGAAATGATCAAACCTCAGATCTTATTTGAACTGTGAAGGATATTTTGGATCTAAGTATCATTAAAAACACTTTAACACCTGTGCTGATTTGGAACTGTTTATATACCAGAAAAGCCATGTTCTTTAATCTTAATTCAATATTGCTAGGTGGGATCTCTTCGAATGTTTCCATGGAGATGTGACCCATTAACTGTGAATAGTACTTTTTGATTAGGCAGTTTCCATGGAGAGGTGTCTCCACTCATTCAAAGTGGGGTTGCTTACTGGAGCCCCTTAAGAGGGAACCATTTTGGAAAAAGCTTCAGTGCCAACACAGCCCATACAACCAGAGACCTTTGGAGATGCAGAACGAAAATGTCCATGGGGATGTCATTTGAAATGAGAAGCCAGAGACCCCCTAGATGCCAACCACGTGCCTTCCTAGCTGACAGAGGTGTTTCAGGCTCATTGGCCTTTCTTAAACCAAGGTATCTTTCTCTGGATGCCATACTTTGAACATTTTTATAGCCTTAAAACTGTACACTCCACAACTTAATAAATTCCTTTTTTAAAGTTCTTCCCATTTCTGGTATATTGCATTCTGGCAGCTTTAACAAACTAAAACAATCCCTTTGGGCTAACAGGATCTACTTATCAGTCTACCTCTAGAATAGTATTAATAAAATTCTTATGAATGAACTAACACATTTCCTGAAAGAGAAAAAAGATTCTTGATTATTTCTCAACGTGAGAAATAAGCCCATTAAATGCCAGTTACAATTGACACAATTTCTTCCTGTATATAAATCAAATAAACTTATAAAAGTAAGACATGAACAATCAAAAGCAACTTCATGTTCCATGCATTTAATAAATGCTTACAATGAGTTAAAAACCAGTGCTTTTATACATTAAAAAAAAATGCTTCTGAATAAGACGTTTTCTTTTTAAGATTTAATAACATATGCAGTTAGGGCTTAAGTTCTATCCAATAGCTATAGCAGAGAATGCAATAGTAAAAGCATGCAGAAAGCCAGGGTAGATTAATATTAATAAAGAAAGAAAAGAAAAAACCCTGGAGAATAAAGGATAAAAATTTACATGTCTCTCTTATTTAGGTTTTACACTTGTAAAGCAGATAGTAGATATAATTTTTAATATTATTTTTTAGAATGACTTTTTTTTTTTTGCATGGGGAGGCACTGAGAATTGAAACTGGGTCTCCGGCATAGCAGGCGAGAATTGTGCCACTGAGCGACTGTTGCACTGCCCAATATTATTTTTAAGGCACAGAAATATACTCTTAGTAAATCTGGATCTCTTTAAGTAAGTTGGTTAATACTCCATTTTCTTATAACCCTTTTTTTTTCTAATAATTTGTTTTCTGACTTTTTGCTGAATAATGCCTGTTTGCCTCTTCAGATCCCTAAACATTAATCTCTTCCCTGCTCTGTGTCCTGGGAAAATCATGTATATGGACAACATCAATGGACTCCCTTGCTCTTCAACTTTTTGTTGGGTTTGGCCAATGTGAGGCATTGGCAGGAGACTTGTGGCAGTAGGACCATAAGGAATATGGGTTAGATGTATCCCTCTGTATTAATATGTAAGCTGCCAAATGCAATATACCAGAAATAGAATGGCTTTTAAAAGGGGAATTTATTAAGTTGCAAGTTTACAGTTCTAAGGCCATGCAAATGTCCAAATTAAAATATTCAGGGAAAGATAAATTAACTCCAAAGAAAGGGCTGATGAAGTTGGGGTTTCTCTCTCAATTGGGAGTGCACATGGAGATGACATCTGCTAGCTTTCTCTCATTTCATAAGGCTTCCCTGGGGGCGTTTTCCTTCTGCATCTCCAAAAGTTTCTGGCTGTGTGGGCTCTGTCTGCACTCAAGCTTTTTCCCAAAACGCATCCCTCTTAAAGGACTCTAGTATGCAACCCAACCTTGAATGGGTGGAGATACATCTTCCCAGAAATGACCTAATCAAAAGTTACCACCCATAACTGGGTGGGTCACATCTCTGTGGAAACAATCAAGGAGATCCCACCCAGAAATACTGAATGAGGATTAAAGAACAAGAGTTTTCTGGGGTACACAACAGATTCAAATTGGCACACTCTCCATCAAAGGCTACAGCTGCTGTCAGGTGGTCTTCTCAATATGGGTACCATCTCATGGATCCAGTGACCTTTCCCCCAATCCTTCCTCCTTCACTCCCAAGGATGATAACATGTTCTGATTTGCTGCTAGTCCTGGGATACTACCTTAACCATTAATGATTTCCTTAAACCTTGCCCACACCTTTGTAAATAATTCATTCATTAAATTTTTCTCAATTTACCCAATTTGAATGTGCTATATACTGACTGCCAACACCCTAACCGATACAAACCTTTATCTTTGGAACATCACCTCCAAAAGCTACCAAAGCCCTCACTGCCAAACTAAATACTCTTGTTCACCTTGATTTTTCTCTGTAGCACTAATCACCGGTTTCTTTTTCATACTCCCACTGCATTCAGTTGATACTGTGATAGACTATGCAGTTTTCTTTTCCCATTACTGGTCTATAAGGATGGGTAATTCTCTAAAGTTTTTCCTTAACCACAACTCACCTCTATGTTTTCTCTACTGGAGACGCTACTCACTTTTACAATTTATTATTAGTATAGATGTTTCTAAGCCTAAATGTTCTGCCATATTCTAGCATTACATTTCTAATCGCTAGTTTTACTAAATATCTATCACATCAACTCCAAGTATAAAATCATTATCAAGGCACAGGATGCCAGTTTTTCTATTTAGTTTTTAAACTTTCATTAATGGTATGGCCATTTTTTAAGTCCATTCTAACATCCAATCCGTTTTAAAGTAATACAATTATTCCTTGATAAGCAGTTTCCACCTTTCTCTTACTTCGTCATTACTAACATTGCTAAATTGGTTTAAGATTAGCTTCGTGTTAGGTAACTGCATTAAATTTCCACAGTTTCAAGCGCACAGTCTTGGTCATTCTGCATCTCAATATCTTAGTGGATCAAGGCATTGTGGATTAGTGGATTAGTTAGTGGATCAAGGCAAATTATAAAGGCAGTAGATATATATGTCTTAAATAAAAATTTATAGTTAAAGGGCTATATACAGAATATAAGTGTTTGAAAGACAAATATGGAAAAAAGTTCATACTAATGATCAAAGCATTGTTTTTGTATCAGGTATTATATTAATGCTATATATTAGGTCACTTGAGGTCTACTAAAACACCTGTAGGGGACATATTAATACCCATATACCACTGATGAACCTATTAAAGTTCAGAGATCGTAAGTCTAAGGTCACAAAGCTAGAAAGTGGAGGATTCTAAAATGAAAAGCATATCCTAACATGAGGTATATCCTGCTGACTTGGAACCAGAGATGGGTGAACAGAAGGATAGGCAATTGGTATCTATTGGGTCACAAATCAGACTGAATGATTCTTTCCCTTTTATAGTGCCTAAGAGTAGAAGTTCTCAATTTAGTTAAACTGTAGTAGGAGTACTAGGGAGGATATACTAATATAGAACTGATTCTGTATCATGGGCAGGGTGGTTAAAACTATACAAATGCTGAAATGAGATACTATTGATGAGAAAGCATTGTGCACGTGAAGGACAGAAAACACTGAGAAACGCCAACCTACAGTAATGCTGGCAAAGATAAATTACAAAATAATCTTATTTTTCATTGGAACTTTATGAAATAAAATGAATCATGGGAGACAATAAATAGACATTATTTTCCCTAAATGGAGAACATGGTTCTTAGTTCTTCAAGAGCACTATAAATGCCATATTTAAAAAAATAAGTCAGTGATAAACATACAATACTTGTAGGTACAGCAAAACCCACATAGCTTAGTATTTTCTGCCTGACAAAGTAATAAGACATAATTTATACTGAAAAAAATGTAATAGCTGTACCTACAAAATAACTAATCAATTGTTGAGCTATGTTCTCTTTCATTTCATTTCATCTTGATTTTTAAATTAAAGATATGCCTCAATTGTTCTTTTAAAGCAGTGATATCAAAATTTTGGAATCAGGAACATATGAATGAAATACATTTTGAGAACCCTCTCAATATATGCACTTATTTATAAATTATAAGTAAGCAGTGTTGCACTAATATATTACAACATAAAACATGTAAAAATAGAAAATACAATGCATGAGGTAGAGATGAAATAAACATTTCATATTTTGTATTTTTGAAAATTTTGAAAAATTTTAATTACTAATGGTATAAAATACCTTTCTGACTCTATTTTTTAAAAAGTTAATCTTAAAAAAATTCTGATGGAGGGACTTGAGGGTCTGATTCTAAGTTCAGTGCATTAGCTGAAAAGACATCACATGGGAATGTGGAACCAACGGAAGAACTGCATTAGCCATGCCTCCTAAATGCTTATTTTTAACATGTTTTACTAATTATGCTGAGGTTTTAACTGAAATTCTACTAGTAAAATTCCTCTTTCCTAGTGTTCTTGTAAACTTATTATGAGGTGTTGCATTATAATATTTAATAAGCTCAAAAAACACCTAAACACAAAATAAGACTTTTACACAGTTAGAAAATTCTGTTTTCAAGTTTTAAAACTATTTAGACATGAAGCATTTACATCATTTTCCAAGAACAACATAAAAAAAACAGTAGACATTTTCCATTTCAAAATGCTCTTTTATGCTTTAAAGTTTCTTTTAAAAAGCAATGGCTTTGTCATTCACTCTAAAAAAATATAACTTTTACCCTTAAGGGTCTGATTATGTTTCTTAAAAAATAAAAAGACTACATACAAGTAAGTTCTGTCATCACAGAACTCTCAGAAAATTTTGAGTCCTCCCATTTTCATAAAAGAAAAATGTACAAATATGATAATTCCTTAATGGCCATCCCATGAAATCACCAGAAAGTTCTCTGTAAGATATAAAAGATTTATCCCTGTCACTCCTTCTGATTACCAAGTAATTTATTTATAAAGGTTCTACCATATAGGATAACACCCATAAATCTACTCGTCTGGACACATATAAATTGCAGTAAGTCACAACATGCTGAAAATGAACACATGAGTGAGTTCGCGATTATCAACTCCTCCAGACTATGAAATTCCTATTCTTTAAGAAACCTTGATATCTGACATGATTCAGACCAGCTGACTAATAGTCCTCATAAGGATGCCAGCATCAATCTCTGTATTAAATATTAGTAATTCCTAACTTTTTATATTAAAATAAAAATAAATTAAAATTCCAGTATGCAAAAGCCTGTCTTGTATGCTCCACAGGATGTCTGCACTCAACTTTGGAGATGACTGCTTTACAATATACACCTTTGAGGATTTAAAACTTTACAAGTCTCAGTCACTTCTGAAAAACAATCAGTTTGCCCTCTTCTTCCCTCAAGGATGCACAGTTTCAGATAACGCCAGTAAGAATTATTAATTTTATATTTCTTTAATATACAGACTATTTGAGAAAAATATCATTAACAACCTGAAGTACAAAAGTTCTTTAAATATCTTAGACATTTTTAAGTGATGTATTTTTGACTATCTTATATACAAATAATTTTCTGACAAATAACAATTGAAATGTTGACTATCAAAATATATAATTGGGGGTACGAGGTTATTTCAGTGGTAGAATAATTACCTGCCATGTGGGAGATCCAGGCTCAATTCCCAGCCCATGTACTTCCCAAAGAAACAAAGAAACCAACAATAACACAAACAAACAAAAAATTCAACAAATGGTGCTGCAATAATGGGACACTCACATGAAAAATAAGAATGAAATGTGACCCTGCCATACAGCATACAAAAACAATAAATAAATAATTGACTTAAATTATTATTAATGTAAAATAATGTTAGGTTGAGATCTATTTCAAATGACAAAACTGTAGGTACATTTTACTTGCTTTGTAGAAGAATGGCATTAAAGTACAAAGAAACATATGTTATTTATTTTATTTTATTTTTCTTTGTATGCTGTATGGCTGGGGTCACATTTCATTCTTTTTCCATGTGAGTATTCCCTTACTGTAGCATCATTTGTTGAATTTTTTTTGTTTGGATTTTCGTTTGCTTGTTTGTTTGGAAAGTGCATGGGAAGCTATTATTTTTATTAAACAAGCTTAAAAGTAGAATCTATGAATTCAAATACAAGCTATTAAACCTCTATAAAATTAATATCTCCAGAAAAGTTAAGACAGAAAAGTAACAGTCTTACAAGTAGTTAAATACTTGGGGCAAAGTTTGGCACGTTATTTCAGGTGTGTGCCTTACCTTTGCTCCATGCTTATGCAGAACTTCCATGACATCATTATGAGCTCTTTCTGCTGCAACATGCAAAGGAGTCATGAAACTATGGAGAGGATCAGAGGAAAAGATAATTTTATCTCTCACTTCATTGTATTTCTTCTTTTAGAACTAAACAACTCTTTCTGTAATTACACTTACTCTTTATTTTTTTCATTAACATTTGCTCCTTTTCTGAGTAACAATTCTGTCACCTGTTTTCTTTTGGGATGTAGGGAGGCCACAGCACAGTGCTATAAAATAAATACAACTAAATTAATAAAATAAACTTCTATTTAAAAGTAGACATCAGAATTAAATAGCATCTGCTGATTATTTAGAACATATTTTACGAAAGAACATAAGAACATACTTATTTTAAATTATGGAGATGGTAATAATTCCTTCTGAATACAATGGAGATATAAAACACAAGTCTTTAAACCAAGGTGAAATTATGCTCTTAGTTAAATGTTAAGAGAGACTTCATTTCTTTTCTGTCAGCCAATAAATAATTATCCACTATATATTCTCTTCAAGGCATCAGAATGCTGTCTCTCCAAAGCTACAGAAATCAATAACTAAGTTACTCAATCCATCACAGGCTGTCAGACACATAAGTCAATATTTTTCAAACATTTCCAGAGAGGTACACTCAATAGAAACAGAGAATGTCTATGTGGCCCAGGAAATAGGCAAGAAGGTGAGAGACCTGAAGAAGCTTAGCGGAACAAGTATTCTTAGAAGTTTCATGTTTTACACTAATATTAACAAAATTTGTATTCTATACCACGTATGTATAAAATTTAAAAAGTAAAAAATTACTTAATAGTGAATTAAAAAACCCTCCAAGAAAGCAGGTCAGGGTTATTCTGTGGTTTTGGGTACTTCCGGGCATAATGCAGTACAGCTTCAATGAATGTGAATCGAGTTTGAGAGTCAGGAATTTAAATGAATATACAGTGGCCCATTTCAGTTTTGTGACTCTCTCAATGTTTTCAGCAGATACTGGTTAAAGTTTGACCTTCTATTGGTGTTGGATATCTTCTAAGGAAAGCAAATATGATTATTTATCTAATAACCACAAGAAAAAGATTCTTCAGGGAAAGCTATATTTTAAATTTTATGAAAGCACTGGTCACCATATTTACAGGTCTGCAATACAGATGTTAAAGCATTGAATTCAAGAATAATCATCAGCTTTATACCTGAGCCTTAATGAGGACAGTGATGAGGAAAAGATTCTTCAGGGGAAACTACATCTTAAATTTTATGAAAGCAAAGTAAAATCAAAAAATAAAGAAAAAAATAAATTTTATGAAACCATTGGCCCCAAGTTAGACTTGTCATAATAAGGCAGTGCAAAGACAAAGATAAAAAATAATTCCCAAGTTGAGGTTCACAAATGTCTATTTTCTCTCCTATAAAAAGAATTATGCCCCGATCCAAATTTAAAAAATCAATATAACCAAAATTAAAAGGCAAATTCCTGGCATTTCAGATACTGAAGTAACTTTAAGGTTATATTTTGTGCTTATCTCAAGGAATGAATTAACAATAAAATCTTACCAATGCTGTTTCATGAGATTGAGGTTGTTTGAAGTTAATGATTTCCAAAGCAAGTGTCTTTTTCACTTTGGCTAGATCTGCTTCTCTGGCTGCTTGTAGTAAGGAATGACCTTTAAATTCATCTGTTAATGAAATAAAAATTGACATAAAAAGATTTAAAGTTTATAAAAATCTTCAGCATGACTTTAAATAAGTAGGAAAACTATTAATTTTATATATTCTCATATTTTAGCAACTGCAGCAATATGACAATATGAAGATTAAGGTAAGAGTACGAGCAAGTAGATTAATGAAAAATTCTGAAATACGTATTTTCTCAGATAAAACTGTTCCCTACTCTTTAAAGTTCATAAAAGTACACGCAAAAAGACATTCACTGTGGCCAAGTTTTATAATTGCGGCAACCCAAACAGTCACAGAAAGGAAACCTCTTAAGTAATTTGCATAATACTTATAGATTGGAATACTTTACAGCTCATAAATGAAAGCAGTTAAAAGAAAAATTCAAGTAGCAAAAGAGTAGGGCTAGGTTGATTCAATTTTTGTGTGTGTTACTACCAATCCTGCTACTATTACAACAACTAAACAGAAGTAGTGGTATAGAAAATGATACTGAAAGAAATATTCACCAAAATATTGATAGTGATTATGTCTTGACACAGAAGAGGGAAGAACTGAGTTACAGGCGAACTGTCAGAGTTTGAAAAGATTTCAAAGAACATTTAACATTTTATTTATTTTCATAAGCAGGTAAGAGAGTTTTTAAAAAGAGTCCAATAACACACAGTCTTATTTACTATTTTATAAGTTTTAGTTTGTATTTTGAGATAGGTACTTATAACAAAAAGCTAAAAATTGTTCAAAAAGTTACATATGATATAGTTAAAAAGAAGGCAGTAAAACTGTAAATTATTCAAACTCATTCTGGAAAATTAATATTTATAAGGTACCTAAAAGTTTCTCCTTCTAAACACATTTAGAAACAAGAATGAATGCTAACATTTTCAGTATATTCAGTTCTTAATACGTGCAGAATCCAATCTATCTTGCATATTTGGCTTCATAAAAATAACAAATAAAAAACAGACAAGAGCAGAAAATTCATGTACAATGAGGATGCTCTAATGATGAGCGTGATAAAATAATATTTTTCCTTCCTACATAATTTTCTTAAACAGAATTCTATAAATGTGAGCACCTAGTACAAAGCAGATTACATTGCTTTATACTGGCAATGAAAACTGCAGTTGCAGAAGGAACTCTGTTAACTACTTTTCTTCAGATAATTTCTTGGCAGAATTATATTTAATGAAATAAAGGAGAGAGGAAGAAGGCTGAAAAGTAATCAGGGCACTGTTTACCTTATCAAACTACAAAAATTAATGTTAATTTTTAACATCTATATTGGAATAAAGCAGACAAGTAAATTACATTGTAAAAACTTGTAATAATGTTCCAAACTTGCAAAAAGGTTTCAAGTGGGGGGGGGGGGTGGTATCAAAACAGGAAGATAAAGCTGGGCAGGGTATAAATTTAAAAATGTACATTAGAAAAAGACAAAAGTATATGTTTTTAGTATTGAACTACCTATGCACATACTATGTGCAGTGCACTGAATTAGGTTTGGGGTAGTTAAATACATAGGTCCAAACACAAATACCATCAAACACATATTTAATTAGGTACAAAGCACTGTGCAGGTGCTGGGAAAACAAAGAATTAATTAAAAGGTCTTTCTCTTTAATAATTCAAATTTCACTGACAAGACAGACATACCCATAGAAAAATGAACGATATAATGCAAGATAACATACTTTTAAGAGTCATATGGATGGGAGAGGGAATAAATGCACCACTAAAAGGATTCATTTAAAAAACATCTGCCTCCTTGCAAACGGATTTGTGTTAGCCTATAATCTGGTAGATTCACTGGATCAAGTACCAAAATGAGTTTAGATTTCCACACTTTAAACAGATAAAAGCTGTTAGCATCATTTTGATTGTGCCTCATCATTATCACTTAACAATGACTTTCTCAGGTGTTTAAATTTAGTTATCCAATTCCTAGGATTCTGGATGTAAAATAGAATACCAACTCAGTTAAAAATTATGGGGGTTGAAATCTAGCTTAACTTAAACCTGAAATGGCCAAAAGTAAAACTAAATGTATCTCAGTATTTGATATGTCAACTAAATGTAATGTGGTATCCTGAATGGGATTCCTGGAGCAAACAAACGACTCTATGAAAAACAAAGGAATATGGATTAACTTTAGTCTTTAGTTAATACACGCTTAACAACACTGGTTTATTAACTGTCACAAATACAATATTAATGTAAGTTAATAATAGAGGGAATTGGGTGTATATATGGGGACTCTATTATCTTTGCAACTTTTCAGTATTCTAAAGCAAAAAGTTTATTTAAATAATAATAATACTCATCAGTATTTGGGAAGATTACCTCTACCATTATAATTGGGCCACAACACAAAAAGAACTAAAAACATGACTAGATATTCTTGCATATGTTGAGTATGAAGATTTAATTAAAGCACCAATAAAACATACTAAATAGTTGTCAATAAATTAAACCATAATTATGCTTATTTCTATTTTGTAGGATAAAATTTTTACATACCAACCCATCATGCTGAGAGAGACTAAAACCTCCTAAGAGCAATATAAATTTCTAAGGATTCATTTAGAAAAACACAAGCATTCATATAAACTGAAAAACTTAATGGTGCATGTGAATTGAATTTACTTTTTCCTGTTTCAATCTAAATGTTTTATTTGGAATAACAAAGTTCTGCTCTTTTCTTCTTTTAGGAAAACATTGAATTGTAAACTCAATTATTGTTACAGAATCAAAATTTCCTTTAAAAGAAGCCAAAAGCAGCCAGGACTGAATCAATACATATTTTCTTGGTATACTGGGGTATCTAAATATTTGGTAGAAAGTTTTCAATATATGACTCTTTAAAGAATGAATCAATCAATGAAGCAATAGTCGAATTTTAAATGCCAAAGTGTTAGTGGCCTGTCTTATTAGATAATTTAACAACAAATCAACCTGAAATATCCCAAACTAGGAAGATAATTTATGGGTCTCAGAAGCAAAACACTTACTGTCGGAGAGAAAGATAAATAGGTTTGAGATTGGCATGACTGATTATGACCCAATAATAAGTGGATAGTTTTTAAAACTAAAATTACATAATTACAATACGCTTTCAAATACATGTTGTTTAAAAGTTTTCTCAAAGGATTTAAAATATGAATATTAAGAATGAGGGCGAAGTTTGCATAATAAAATCTTACCCTATGCTTTTTGGCAATATGTCATTATTGATATTATGGTCTTAACTTTCAACATAAAATCTACCTAAAAGAGATTAACAGAGATACAATTTTATCACATGTCAAAAATAAAAGTAAATATTTAGGAATTGAGATGTGAACACAAAATACCTCCATTAGAAGGAGTGTGAAGAGGAGGTGACAATAAAGGACCATGTGAGATGATGCCCAATGGATGGAGGTAGCCGAAAGGGACACTAACTGAGAAAGAGAAAGGTGAACTATAGCGCATACATACAATGGAATACTGTGCAGTTACAGAAAGGAATGAAGTCGTGAGGCATGCAATGAAGTGAATGAACCTTGGGGATATTATGTTGTGCAAGCCAGAAACAAAAGAATAAATATTGTATGGTCTCTTTCAGAAAATACTTATTAGAAAATTGGGGCCTAGGTTATTAGCTTCTATAGCAGTCACATTTAATCCAGAGTTGTAAGAATATTTCTAGATTCTGAGATGCTGTGCTATATGTGTATAATTTGGTATTTCCCTGTAACTTTGGGTACCTGTGACATCTAAGACTCAGATTTGGAGTTCTACAGCTCTGAAAGTCAGCAGTGCTATATACAACTGTTAAAGAAATTGAAAAACACATCAGGCTTCAGTTAGCAATAAGAACAAAGCCAATCTACTCGGGACTAAGGTAAATCAGAATACAGGGCAAAGTCTGCATCATAGAGCTCTCTCTACTCACTGTATGAGACCAAAGGCAGAAAGGTTTATTTTGTCAAAATTCTAAATTTTCTGTAACACAATGTAAATAAATCTGCCTGGATAGCTTATTTAAACATGGAGTCCAGAATGGGAATGAAGGCTTGTAAATCTGTATAGCCTAATGTAATGCCGGGATACATGCCAGGTTATGGTGGGCAGATAATTAAAAGGTATTGGCAAAGTCTCTTAAGGGAAAGCCCTGAAACTCTGTCAAACATTAGGGACTTCCAAGTTAACAAACCAAGTCCTTGATTTTGAGGCTTACTCTTATCAAACTTACTTTTCTGTTGCAGAGAAGCTAAGCCTAAGTATAATTTTGCCTCAGAGTTACTTCCAGAAAACCTCTTTTGTTGCTCAGATGTGGCCTCTCTCTCTAGCCCAACTCTGCAAGGAAAATCATTACCTTCCCCCCCTACATGGGACATGACATCCAGGAGTGAGAGTTTCCCTGGCAGTGTGGGGCATGACTCCCAGGGATGAGCCTGACCCTGGCATCATGGGACCGACAAGGCCTTCCTGACCAAAAGAGGGAAAAGAAATGTAGCAAATAAGGTATCAGTGGCTAAGAGAGTTCAAATAGAGTCAACAGTCTATTACAGAGCTAGATTGCTAATAGCCACATTTTGCCAAATCAAACACCTAGAGCTCTATCTAATTTCTACAAAAGTTTCATGTACTAAGTTTACTTTCCAGAAACTTATAACCTCCAGATGGTTCCTAGGCCAGATAAGTCCTGGAACCCAGAGGGGCCAGCATCTCCAAGAATATAACTAATTCCATTCCCCTATTCTCTACTGTCAATACCCCTTTGAACACAAAAAAGTTAGAATGGGCATAGCTCAAATATTCCTAAAGAATGGGAGAAGGATCAAAGGAGAAGGAGGAGTTACCACAGAGAAGATAAGATTTAACAAATGAATATGACTACTGTATCATTATATTGATATTTCTATTAGTCTCCAGTGTCTTGGATCAGTTAAAAATTTATTGCTTGTTGGTATATATGTTATATTTCACAATAAATTTTTTTTTTAAAAAGGACCATGTGAGAATTTTTGAAGATGATGGGACTTAAGGTGGGATAACGAAGAATGTTATCATAAGGTCAGCAAATCCAATTCTTTTATCCCTGGAGACTAGAGAAAGGAAAATTGATAAAAGGTTTTCCAAAACTCATCCATTTATAAAATAAATAACACTGATTGTGTTAGTGGTCACATGACTGTATGTGTCTGTCAAAACTGCAGAACTAGATACAAATCATATTTTAATTTTAAAAATATTAAATTAAACAATATGGTAAGGTGCTTAGGCAGGGAAATAGGCACTGATCAATAATGTTAGATATTATCCCTTATCACCAATAACACAAGCATATAATGCTATTAATGCAGATCTTTTTCTGTCTCTGCTTTATCCATAGTGTTGGTACATAGTAGGTATTCAATAAATGGTTGTTGATACTTATCCTTATCGTTTTAAAAAAAAAAAGGGAGACTCAACACAAAAATTAGAATTAGGCTTGAATAAACATAAAAAATATACAAAGTGTATAACAAGGTAAGATACCTGTGGAATCATGGAGAAGCATATGCTTAGAAGTAAGAATTATAAACTAGTGCATTTATAAGAATAGTAAGATATTATGCAAATTAGATAAAACACTAACCCTAATAACCAAACAGAAATGAGACACTGCAATTTACAACAATCAATATTGATTTTAGGAATAAATACATACAAGTTAATCTCTCTCGGAGTTCAGGAGTTGGAGCCATATCTACAGCACTTTTACCATGACAATTAACTAATGTGGGATCGGCGCCATGGCTAAGTAACAAAGAACAGACTTCTACACGATTCTTGGAAGCAGCCTCATGTAGTGGAGTAAACTGCCAGAGATCCATAGCATTTACACAAGCTCCATGCTGAATTAAGAAAAGAGATTTAAGTCAATGATCATATCACCAGATTAAATAAAACAAAAAATATTTATTTCATTGTAAATTTCAGTTATAATCATTTGAAATATCAATAAATGCTTTATTTTCTATAATTTCAGCCTTGCAAAGAGCTTAAATAAGTTGAATTTAATAATTAAATTTTTGAGGCAATGTAATACTTTTAAGAAACATTTTATTCTCTTAAAAATATTGACCCTAAAACATGAAAAACTGTTAAAAATAATAAATGGTATCAATATTCTTAATTTTCCATACCTTTAGTAGCAGTTCTGTCACCTCATAATGTCCATATGAACATGCATTATGAAGAGGCACAAGTCCACTAAATTAAAAAAAGACAAATTAAAATACTTATATTTCAAACAATTTATAGTCATTTATCTGAACTAATCCTAATACACTAATATATTAAAATATTTTTAAGTGCTTGATAAGATTCAAAGCATAGTTTAAGAGCAACCTTTAATACTTAATCTTGTGTTTTATGTACATAA
This sequence comes from Tamandua tetradactyla, assembly GCF_023851605.1. NCBI lineage: Eukaryota > Metazoa > Chordata > Mammalia > Pilosa > Myrmecophagidae > Tamandua > Tamandua tetradactyla. The sequence continues at coordinate 14,615,916 of NC_135352.1, forward strand.
TCCTGAATGACAATAAAAATATTATTTTTAATTTAATTAATCAGAAGAACATTAAAGTAAAAGGAAGATGTGCTAAAAAGAACATGCTTTATATATCAAGTATTTACAGAGAATAAATGTTAATTGGTTGTGAGGTGAAATAATATTACCATTTTGATTCACTTTCATGGACATTTCCAACATAAGAATCAAATGTCCAAAGTTGTAACTTGTATATCAAAGTACCATTCTAAATAGTCAGAGACGTTCCCACACCCCCTTCCCCATGGTATTCTTCTCACCTATTGTACACCCAAATGTTTTCAGACACGTACAAGGAACAGAGTTATACAAAAGTATCAGATATTTACGCCCCTCTACTATTAGGATATCACTAACATAGGTGATAAAAATCTGGCACAGGAAAGAGAGAAACAAAGCACCTAACAGAGCAGATTTGAAACGGAAGGATTCCCCTTCTGACAGCTGTCAGATACCTTATTTCTATGTATCCCAACAAAGAGAGGGATAAAGTGGAAGAAACTCTCTTCCAGGACATCTCTTCTCTATGTTTCTAATCATCAGAGTGCAATATGAACCTACTTTATTTGGGTAGTGGGTTCAATTAGCTTTAAGTATCATAATATGGAATCATAAGATAAATTAATCCTTCATATAGGATAGCAAACCCAATTCATATATCCCTGTAGACTAGATACAAAGTTTCCCAAAATTCACCCACTCCTAAAATAAACAAGATAACTGTTTCTTGGTTCTCCTTCCAAACCCCCTCCCCAATTCACCATATCAGCCTTTTTTCTTTTAAGGTTTTCTCAATTTAGATGTCCAAGATTTCATCAGAAAAAAGAAAATTAGATTTCATGTTATAATTTTGATTTATTAATAAGAGCTGATCCTTTTTACCCGATAAACATGATAGTTATGCTAGTAGATTATCAGAATTTTAAAATCTGTTTTTCTGAAATGAAACTTAAGAGTTAAAATAATGATTCCAACAAAGAGAAATTTTAACTTCAAATAACAGAACTGCAATAAAATTAACTTATTTAGAAAATTATGAGAAGCATCCTTAATAAGTAGAAACATGAAAATAATATCTGAAATCAAAGTTGTGAATATTCTTAAAGTACCATAAGCTATAAATAAATGAGATGTATGATTTTCTTTGCCTAGGGCTTAAATACTTTAGAGTATCAGATGGTGAAAACAAAATAAAACAAAAATAACAATCCATGAATGAAATTGCTAAAAGGAAATAAATTGATAGAATTACCCTTTGTCTTTTGCATGAACATCAGCGCCATGCTGAAGCAGAAGTTGAACTATTCGAACTCTGTTGTAGCCTGCTGCCAGGTGTAAAGGAGTAGACTAGAAGAAAGAAAGATAAACATATCCCCTCTTTAGGTACATAATTCTTACTTTGCTACTTAATCCATATTTATTTAGATTTAAACACAATGAATGTTAAAATACAGAAACAATAATGGAACGAAACACTGAAAATTCACACTTCATAATTACATAAGAGAAAAATTAAACAAAGGACTGTGGTATGATGGTGGTGTAGGAGACTCCAGGAACCAGTTCCTCCACTGAAATAACTACTGAACTGGCAGGAAGCATTTGAATCAACTACTCTGAAACCCCAGAGTCCATTGTGTGGCATCCAGAGAGGAGTAGGAGAAAAAGGCTGGAAAATTCCAAAAAATATTGGTGAGTTTCACATGCCTGCAGTGACTACCAAGCCATTCCCATCAGTGTTATGGCAGGCAGCAGTGGAAACTGACTAAAACAACAACCTACTCAATGGGAGAAAATATTTGGAAACCACATATCCAGCAAGAGTTTAATATTCAGAATATATAAAGAAATCTTACTATTTCACAATAAAAAGACAAACAACCCAATTTTAAAAAATGGGCAAAAGACCTGAATAGACATTTCTTAGAAGATACACAGATGGCCAGAAAGCACATGAAAAGACCATGTGCTTGACCAACCTTATCAGCTATCAGGAAAATTCAAATCAAAACCAAAATGAGATTCCATTTTATCCCTGCTAGCATGGCTACTATTTAAAAAATGGATAATTAATTATAAGTGCTGGAGAGGATGTGGAGAAATAGAGACACTCATTCATTGTTGGTGGGAATGTAAACTCAACACAGTGGAAGACAGCTTGACAGTTCTTTAGAAAGCTAAGTAAAGAATTATCACATGACCCAGCAATTCCACTTCTAGGTATATACCCAAAAGATTTAAAAGCAGGGACTTGAACAAATGTTTGTATGCCAGTGTTTATATTATTTCCAATAGCCAAAAAATTAATAAAGATTAATTTTAGATTAAAGGGAAATTAATAAAGAAAAACAAAAAACAAACAAAAGAGAAATAATATACTGACCTCGGGAGTAAATTCTAACTTTAGTGCCATCCATCTATTTCCTCTGCTACTATTCCAAGGCCTCCAGCGATCAAGCTCTATCTCACCTAATTTATATTAGCTCTGATTTCTTCCCAATATGAACCATCTTTACATGTCTGGAGTCATATTTCTCACTACTAGGTCAATTCTTCCTTATCCTACTCAAATTCTGTCTGTCACTCAGGTTCTGACTTATAAATCCCCAAGAGCTGTACTTAAAGATCTCTGAAAATTTCTCTTTAAAAAGAAAGGTTGAAAAACATCCTTAATAAGTATTGAGGAAATTTTAGTGTTAAAAAAATTAAAAAGGGAAAGTGAGCTATATTCATTCTGTAGACTTCTAGCAAGCATTAAAACTAATTTGCTACATTGGATGCAGAGAAATATGTCCATATTATTTAATTCTTCTATTTTATGTATCAAATATACAGTACAAATAGAAGAAAATACAGTTACTTCACAGCTAATTTGTCACATTTTAATTTGAACCACGTTATTACAAAGTTCTCTGCTCAAATTTAATATGCAATTAAAATAATCAAAATTCTTACCTTTTTAAAGAATCAGAAATAACATCATTTAATCAAAATCTCTGCAACCACAGCATTTTCCCACTTTTGCTCATTTAAAGTTTAAATACAGCAACAGCTTTTCACACAGGTTTTAATATTCTTTATTCTCTTTCATTTTTCATGTCTACTATTTGGGCCTTAGTGTTTAATAAGATTTTTAAATTTGTTTTCTTCACATATTCCAAATGTCAAGATACAAAAGAATTACTACACACTATATCATCTACTACTGCTTGCAAGACAATCCATAAATTTTTTAAGTTTTGGAAATATTTTTGAGCAACACACAGCTATTATTGAGGAGGACCTGTAGATTAGAAGAGAATCCCAAATAGGAAAAAGTCAGATCTGATTACATTCCCGGATGTTATGAAATTGTGTGAAAGTCATATAACTATTCATTTCAGTTTCTTCATCTGTAAAATGGGAATACAATCACCCACACAAGCTATTTTAAAAACTCATGAAAATAAAGCTTTCTCCCATATTTGAAGTAATTAAAAATGTTGTAAAAATCAAAGATTAAAACTTGTGTATCATCAAAACAACATGCTGATCAAAAAAGTTCCTGTTTTCAGACACAAGTCAAATGTTATTGCAAATGATATCTCCAGGGAATATCAAACACTTTCAAGACTTTTATTTCTTCATTTTAGATAGATAATACAGGATAATAAAATCTATGTTGACTTTTTTCCTTCCTTTAAAACTTTAAATATGTTTCTGTACTGCTTACTCTCAGGCATTGTTTCAGGCCAGAAATCTGTTGTCATCCTTATCTTTTTCCTTTGTACATGTCAGAGGAAAAGTATTCCTCTGGATACTTTAAAGATTTCTTCTTTAGCTCTGGTTTTAAGCAATCTGATCAAGATGTACCTTGGCAAAGATTTTCTTCTTTTATTTTTCCTGTACTTGGGGTTTGCTCAATTTCTTTTATCTGCAGGTTTACAGTGTTCACGACATTTGGAAAATTTTCAACTATTATTTTTTCAAATATTTCCTCTCTCTTCACTCAGCTTCAGGGACTCCAATTACACATATATGAAATTAATGAGTCTATAGCTCATTAATGCCCTATTCTTTTTTCCTCCATTTTTCTTTTATTTTTTATTTTGAAACTTTTTATTGCTATGTCATCAAGTTCAGTGTTTCATAATGTGAAATCTTTTGTTAATTCCAGTGATGGTATTTTTCATCTTAGACTTTAATGTTTTAATCTCTAGAATTTCAATCTGGGTCTTCTCAATATGTTCCATGCCTCTCTTAACATGGTCAATATATCTTCTACCTTCTTAAGCAGTTGGAATATAATCACAATTGTCTACTATCATCTATACTATATCTGGGTTTTCTCCTCAGGCGAGACAGGAAGGCTAGGGAGGGCTATAGAAGGTACCTCATTCCATGTCTAGGCTCTGGCAAAATCATTCCCCTTGACAGCTTTTGTAAAGAGAATAAAATGTTCCGTGTGCTTTGCAAGATGAAAACTGTTCTGTAATCTTTACAGTGAGAACCTGGTAGTTCTCACGGAGATAAAACTTACGGAAGTTTCAGGGGGGTCCCCATAGGGTTAAGCCTTCAAGTCAGTCTATGCTCAGTCTTCAGCAATTAGTCACTTTAAAGTACCCCTCCAGTTCTGTTTCCAACAAAGGTTTCTGTTCCCAATAAATTGCTATTATCTGTATTTGCCTGCCTGTAAAATATTTAGGGTAGCAGTTTACCCTGTGACCTCAATTCTCTGATCTAAGAACTGTTGTCAACTTTCAGCCTGTTTAGCTTTTTTTTTGTATTTGAGGATGAAACTTGACGCTTTCCAACACTGTTTCTGGTGTTTTTATTATTATTATTTTTTCTCTGCGTTATAGGCTTTATTTTCCTACTTTTTTTGCATGCTGGTACTTTCTTTTTAACTGAATGCACGGCATTGTGATTTTCACCTTGTTTATTTTTTGTTTGTTTGTTTTTACTTGGGCAGGTACAGGGAATTGAACCCAGGTCTCGGATGGCAGGTGAGAACTCTGCCAGTGAGCCACTACAGCCTGCCCATGCTAGATATTTTTGTACTCCTTTGTATATTCTTGAGCTTTGTTTGTGATACACCCAAGGTATTTTTTTAGCACTTTATAATCTTCAGTAAATTATGAGGTTTTTTTCATACTGGCTAGTTGGAACAGAAACTACTCTAGATCTTGAGTGATTTCCTAGGATTGTTATCTCTAATCCATTCAGGTAGTTCTTTTCCCAGCCTTAGGTAGTTTCCTCATAAACTGTGATCCATACCCAGCTGAAAACTAGAAGGGAACCCTTTGCAGATCTTAGAGTTAACTTCGCGCAGCTTTCCCTTCCCTGGTACCCTGCCCTGCTAACTCTAGCTACCTTGGTCTCCTTGAACTCCCAACTCCATCTCCTCAACTCAGGGAGACTGGTCAGACTCTTCCTGGGTTTATCCACTTTGCGCTATGGCCTGGAACTTCTAAGTAGTAAGATAGAGCAATAGCATAGCTTGCCTTATAAATGTTTCTTACCTTCAGGGTTCATTGCCATGTACTGCCTGATGTCCAAAGTCTGTAAAGCATTGTTTCACATATTTTCACTCAAATTTTTTTTATTGTTTTAGAAATGAAAGTAAATACAGTTCCTGTTATTCCATCTTGGTCCACTATCGGGACTCTGAATTGGACTTTACAATGAAGTTGGGAGACTTCCTCTAGAGACAAAATACTGTGGACGACTGGTCAACAAAGTCAGTAAATTTTTAAAGGACTCTATTAGTTTCTTTCGGCTGCCATAATAAATTACCACAAACAAGGTGGCTTAAAACTGCAGAAGTTTATTCTCTCACAGTTCTAGAGGCTAGAAGTCCAAAATCAAGGTACTGGCAGGGCCATGCTCCCTCTGAAGGCTCTCGGAAGAATCCTTCTTTGCCCGTTCCAATTTCCAGTGGTTGCTGGCATTCTTTGGCTTGTAGCAGCATCATTGCAATCTCTGTCTCTATCTTTATTTTCAAGTGCCAGTTAAACATGAATTTTGGGGAAACACTATTCAACTCAGTACATGGACATAGCTGACATTTAATGCTATATGGAAAAGGTAAACCTTTATTTTTTATGCACAGAAAGGGTCTCCTTTCTCATAGTATCTTTTACAAAATTTTACATACAGAGTTGAATGAATAATAGTTATTTCTTAATCCTCAAAATGAATATCTCTAAATGAATGCATACACATGTACACACACACACACACACACACACACACACACACACACACACACACACACATACACAGCAACAAATCCACTCATCAAAAGGGCAAATATAAGAAAACCTATTATAGTTTCTGGATTTGTTAAAATCACTTTTTATAAAACTGTTTATAAATACTTGAAAAGGGTAACATACTTAGTTTCTAATCATTTGAAATTTATATAACTCAAATAAGTTGGAAGGCTCTGTAACTGACAAGGTAGAAAGTGATAGGAAGCCTGAAATAGAGTGACTGTGAAAAAATGAAGTTGAGGAATGAGTTTCAAAAACTACTAGGAAACAGAATTGATATAACCTGACTAATATAGATAGTGAGGAAGATGGCAGTTTCCAGCACGGAAATATCAATGACAGATTTTTTTTTTAATGATTGAAAGAAAAAAAGAAAAAGCCCAGAGGGAAAGATAATTTGGGGGTTGGGTTAATTTAATTTGAAGTACCCATATGATAGCACAATGGTTATGCTGGGAAAGAATTGCAAATATGGGACTAGAATTCAGAAGCAGTTAGACCAAATCTGGTCCTCACTAGCATTCATTTAAAATTTTTAGCATCTACTATGTATCTGGTACCATGTTAAGGGCCAGGGATAGCTTAGTAAACAAGAAAGACTTAATATTTTGCCCTTATGAATCTCTTCATTCCTCAAAAATGTAGAATCCCTACATGAAATGTAAATAGTAAACAAATTCTTCATTCAGAAGGACAAAAGGTAAGGAAAGAAAATCCAGCTTTTGAGAAGCCAAGTAACTAAAAGAAAAACAGAAAGATACAATAATGTGTGACAAATACTGCAATAAGGGAAGTTTAGTATTCCTGACAGTCTTAGGGATGAAATACTCTAGGGGCTAAAAGTATGTGGGGTCAGGGAAGATCCTCAAAGGAATTACTTTTTAAACTGAAATTTAAGGAAAACAGAAATCACTGATGCAGAAGGATGGGGGAGTTTATGTCATGGAAATGTAAGAAGAATATATTAAGACCCTAAAGATTATGATATATTTAAGGAACTTGAAAAAAAAAATAAAAATTTCAGTTACCAAGTGTAGTTAGTACATAAGGTTGGGGGAGAGCCTACGAACAGTGAGAAACAAATGAAGGACAGGACTTTAAGCAGAAAATGAAGTAGACTGGCGTATGGAAAGGCCACTCTGAGGCTATATGGAGAATTAATTGGAGAGGGGGACAAATCTGATGGCAGAAGACCTGAATAGAAGACTGCAAAACTACTCTAGGAGAGAGATAATGATAGTGTCAGCAAAGCGGTAGCAGCCCTCTAAGTAGGGGTAGCTGAGCTATTTGAGTGAATGAATTAACAGAGCTAGTATAGAACAAGCTGCATGAAACTTTCCAAGTAATCATTCTGATATGGATGCTAATTATGCAAACTACTGTTACCAGAAGGCACATAAAATCAGTAAAATGCAATAAATTTGAGGAAATGATAGAATGCAAAGAAAAAAAGTATAACTTGAGGACTAAGGATAATTTGAATAAGCTTACGTTATTGGGAGCCCAGAAGCTTTTCCTCTAGAAAAAAATAATTTGTAACAAAACATTATATACCAAATGCTGTCTTCTGAAGCAAAGCAATTAAAACCATGTAGCCTAGGACTAAGCTTAATGAACGACTACTAGATAGTGCTAAATTTATATCTCAATTGTCAAATGGCAAAGCAATGATAAAAAGTAATTTTCTAATTGCTAGGAAAATTAACAGTGTATTTTCAGTTTTAAATAAATAAAACAGACCTCTTTGTAAAATACTTGAAAATTTTATGATGGCTGTAAACTAGCAAACACAAGAAATAAACATTTAAGAAAACATAATACATGAGCCAGCGACCAGTTTGTATACCTCAGATTTATTCTAAAAACAGATGTTTTTATTGGGAACATTTTTAAAAATATGTAGATTGATAAAGGATGGAACAATAGTGAATTAAAAAAACTCTATCTTTACTATAATCCAAAATTCTATTGTAAGAGAAATGCCATATTAAATATTTTCATATTATAAAATATTTATAGGAAAAATAATCCTCATTTAAAGAAATCCTATAACTCAAAGTTTTCCTCTAGAGCCAAGAAACTGTTTGGATTCAGGCCAAATGATAAAATTAACTTAAATACATCTATCTGTGACAGAAAAATAAAACCTTACAGGATTCTATATACATGTATATAAAAGAATCTGATTTTCACTCTGTAATTGATCATGTTTTTCACAAATTCTCTTATATCCTTTTTGGCATACCCAAATAATCCCAAATCTGAGGAAGGAACACCCTCAATACCTGCTCGACTTTTACCCTTTGGTAAGGTTAAGTTCATGTGCCAACTTGGCCAAAGTTAGGATGTCCAGTTGTTTGGTCAAACAAGCACTGGCTTGATTGTAACTGTGACGATGAGGATATTTTGTTGACATCAGTCATCAGTAAGCTGATTGCATCTATGGCATCTATCAGTAAAATGATCACATCTACAAACAACTGAGGAGACTAGCTTCAACAATGAGAGGTGTTAACCCTATCAGATAAAGGTCTTAAAAGGAGAACTAATGATTTCAGTAGTCAGAATGGAAAATTTCCATCTCGCCTTCAGCCAGCCAGCCTCTCCTAGGTAATTCAATGTAAACCTTCATCAGAGTTCCCAGCTGTGGCCTGCCCTACAGAATTTGGGCTTGCCCATCCTCATAGTCACGTGAGTCAATTCCTAGGAAAAAAAACCCAAAATTTACATAATATATACATATATATAATCTCCTATCAATTGGTTCCCTAGAGAATCCTAATACATTATCTTTACTTTTATGATATAGATTTACAGTCCAGTATAAAGCATTTAAGTTAGCTTTAACTTATCCTATACATTAATATATTCATAACTTATTCTATACATTCATTCATATATACATATATATACACACACATACATATACATGCTTACATACATAAATGGTATAGCTAAAATAGTGACAATTGACAACCCTGTTATAAATCTGTGGATACAGCTTCTGAAGAATTTTTACATAAGTTCAGACAGCACAGTATAATGAAATGGGTAAAGCTTTTAATTTTGGGTTTGTCTTCTAACTTTGGAAAATTTACTAGGTATGTGGCTTTGGGATACTTTCTTAATGTCTCTGAGCCTTGGCTTCCAATAGCTTTAAAATGGTAATTATAATTCCTACCGAGCAGGTTGGTCTATGAATTAAAGAGAGTGTCACATAAAGTACCTGATACAGTATTTGTCATATGGAAAATGATCAATAAATGGTAGTTATTACATATCATCACCTTTTTAAAGTATTCTTCACATTTAGATGTTATTTTTAGTGGCTGCTTAATAGTACTCATCTTACCTGACCTACTGGCATTAGTTAACGTAATTAATCACTTTCTCCTTGAAATGTTTTTGCCCTTTTGATGTTTAGGACATTACACTCCTGATTTTCCTCCTATGATGCTGGCTACCCCTTCTCATTCTTCTTTCTTGGTTGTATCTTTTTGATATTGGAGTGCTCCAGAATTCTCTTTGGAACTCTTTTCTTCATTCTCTATATTCATTTCTTTAGTGATGACATACAGTCCTGTGGCTTCAAATACCATCATAAACTGACAACTCCTTGATTATATTTCTAGGCCAGACCCCTTTGCTAAAATCTCATAATCCAATTGCCTACCTGACATCACCATATGGATTTTACAGGAAGCAACTCTCAACATAGTTTAAATGCCATAACTGTTAACAGTATCTTCCAAAGAAGCAGAAAGTAAAAAAAGTAAAAAGAAAGGAAAAGGCCTACTAGTAATGAAATATTTCCCAACTTTAGTTTTACACATGACTTCTTAACAACAATGGAAGACATAATATTCCTAAGGATTAATATCCAAATAAAAAATTCCTATGGATACACAATGTAGTTATCAGTATTGGAAGACATCATTTTGTGTCTAGAACATCAAAATTTAATTGTTAAATCTCTTTCTTCCACTCAGCAAAGAAATCATGACAACTAAGCTTCAATGTGCTTAGATGTATTATTACATATTCAATCCTAAGAGAACTTTAGCATTAATATTTTAACACAAAACTCAGAACGGTATCTTGTAAATGACTACTGAGTACAGGGGAAAGGGCTCCTTGATCCCAAAGTGCTAGGGATGTCTTTCAAGTTAACAACTACCACTACAGAACAGAATACCCTAGCCTCTATAAGACTTTTCATCTAAGAAGCATGAAATCTTATAAACATTAATTCTAAATTGTGTAAGACTATTCTTATTATTATACTTTTATAAAGTAAAGAGTTTTGGGCCTTCCTTGGTACTCCAGTAAGCTCCATCCCACTTACTGTCTTTGGACAGTATTTTTTTAAATAAAAATAAAAAGATTGCCAAAGACTGGTTCTAAAACTGCCAAAATATCTTAGCATAAACTTGACACAAAATGTTATTTATTCACGTATCTATTTCCCCTAATCCACTGTGAACTCATTGAAAACAGAAAACACATCTTAATTTTGTGTTTCTATGGCACAACATAGTACCTTCTATAGACTAATTAAAAAAATAATGAATGAACGAAAGTTGTCAGCTTTTAATTTATAACATTACAAAAGGGGAAGAAAGGGCATAGATAATCCATCATGATGAATTTGACTCTAGACTTTGTGTGAAAGATTTATGCCCAAATTTTAACACAGACATGTGTGATGTTGAGACCCTAGGAAAAAATAAAACCACAACTGTTAAAGCATGATGTAAATCAGTAGAAAGCTATCTAATTCTGTGATGTATAATGTGTTCTGTGTCTTTCCTAAGATGAAAGTCTAGTTTGACTTAGGTCAAATCTTCTGGGACTTTCTAGAGTAGCATAGCAAAGTTGTCCTTGTTTGTTCAGGATGTTCCTGACTCCAGGAAACCTCGTCATTCCAGGCACACTGAGATGGTTGATTATCTTATTCTAGACAGACTTAACAGTGAATTAGCTTCTTGATTTTTGGAGTACTCCTCAGTTGGAAAATTGAGAGTGTGTTGTACATTCAGATAGATGCATTCTGAATGAAGGAAGAAAGACTTACTACTTAAGCATATTTAGAGAGAATCTAATTAAGAAGAGTTGGCTCAAGGGATAATAAAACATATTATATTTTTCATCTTACAATTCATTTCTTCAAAAGACTCAAGCATAGTCTTTCTCAGTTCTATCAAATTCAATAATATAACACACTATTCAAATCCCTCCTACAGACTCTTGCTCAATAGTTATAATTAAAAAATGGTTTTATAAGACAAGTCTTCATGATCTTTTACCCACTTAAATATGAACTCTTTGCTTTATAAAGAAGAAATTTAAAGAAATATAGAATACACATGTACTTATCATCTAGATACAATAATAACTATTCAGATTTTGTTACACTGGTTTCTTTTTTTTTAATTTTTCTTGCTAAAGTATTCTGAAGCAATCTAGGACACCATGATATTTTATCTCTCCCTACTTCTATAGATGACTCTAAAAATTATGGACAATTTCTTTCAAAGCCCTAGTGTTATTATCACATCTAACAAAATAACAGTAAATGCTCAAGTGTCATATAACACTCTTGGTCTACATTCAAACTTCCTCATCACCTCAAAAAGCATCCTTTTAAAGTTGGTTTATTGGAATCAGGATCAATATATTTAGTTGTGCCTTTAAAATCTCTCTACACCAACAGTCTTCTTCCCTCCTCTTGCTTTTTTTCTTTTTATATAACACTGTTTTGTTGAAGAAATCATGGCAGTTATCCCACTTCCTGTGGCACTGTTTAACTTGTGCCTATATTCTCTGTATTCCATGTAAATTGGAAATTAATTTTCCTCTTTCAAATGAAATTTCTTTGGCAAGAATAATTCTTAGGTACTTCATATACGATCACCTCAGGTGACACACAATGTCTGGTTATTCTCTTTTAGTGATGTGAATACTGTTCAATTTACCACCAGTTTTGCAAATGTCACCTCTGTGAACACAAGTCCAAGACATCATCTTTGTAATATTTTTAACTTCCTCTATGTTTTAAAAAAATTTATAAGTATAAAAAAAAGATAGAATTTAACAAATGAGTATGACTGCTGAATCATTATATTCATATTTCTGTTGGTCTCCAGTGTCTTGGAGCAGCTAAAAGAAAAAAACGAAAAATCACAGAACTATAACCCACACCAAACTTTAAAATCTGTTCTATAACTACATGTTAAAATGCACTTGGAAATCTGCTTTTTTGTATATATATTTCGCAATAAAAACATGTTAAAACATTTATAAACAAACACAAAACATCATCACTTTAATTGAACATACAAAAACATGCTTTTTCAGGCTTAGCTTCAAAAATGAGGTACTATGTATCTACTTGCTCAGTATTAACTGGCCTAAATTATGAATTATTTTATATTTATTCACCATTCACTCTCCAGTAGAATTATCTTTTACATTATAAAAATAATATATTTTCTCTGGAAAAGTTCAAATAGTACAGAAAGCTACATAATAAAAAGTAAGTAAAAGGTTCTTTCTATTTCTCATTCTGGCCCAATAAAACCATTTTCTCAAAGAGAATCACTGTTAAGTTTCACGAGTATCGTTTTAGATATTTTTCCACATATGTGAGTATGTGTTTGTTTTTCTGAGTTCTTTTTATTGCCATTGCTTTACACAAATAGGACTGCAGTATATGTACTCTGCTGTGATCTGCCTTTTTCTCCAAGTTAGTACATAAGTCTATCTTATTCTTTGTATGGCTGTATAGTATTCTCACTATTTTGGGCTGTCCCATAAATATTTAACAATTGCTTAAAGATGGACTTTCAGTTATTCTACCTTAGCTTTGACTATCTTTATCAAAACTCACCTCACTCAAACCTATAAGTAGTGAAGACAGATCAGTGTTTTCCTTCTACAAATAAAATACTAAACCATTAATTCAAAGTTTCTAAGAAAAATAATAAACACAAAAGCAGAGTTTATTAAATTTTGTTCAGAAACAGAGAAGCATGATTAAACTGCTTGCTATGTATAGCTAAGAAGCTCTTTGAGACAGTGACTCTTAGATTAGAATATAAACAAATTATAAGCAAGAGAATCAATATGGGCATTAGTCTATTGACATAAATATATTTCATTGCTGGTGCCTGCTTTTTCCTTAATTTTTTTTTTTATTAGAAAAGTTATAGGTTTACAGAAAAATAACACAGAAAGTACAGTTCTCATACATGCCCATGAAACACACAGTTTTCCATATCATTAGCACTTTGCATTAACATATCTTTGTTACAACTGATGAAATAATATTATTATAATTATAACATAAATAAAGTCCATAGTTTACATTAGGGTTCATGGTTTGTGTTGTATAGTTCTATGTTGTTGTTTATTTTTTAGTCTGGTAATACATACATACATATACATACACACACAAAACCAAAAATTTCTCATTCTATCCAGATTCAAATATCCAATTCACCAGTGTTAATTATATTCACCATGTTGTGCTACCAGCCATTACCAAAAACTTCCATCAGCACAAACAAAAACTCTATACCAATTACCACCACCTGGCCCCTGGTAACTTGTATTCTAGTTTCTGACTTTAAGAATTTCCATATTCTAATTATTTCACAAAAAAGAGATCATATATTTGTCCTTCTCTGTTTGACTTATTTCACTCAACGTAATGTCTTCCGGGTTCATCCATACTATAGCATCTATCAGAACTTCATTCCTTTTTATGGCAGAATAAAATTCCATTGTCTATATATACCACATTTTGTTTATCCGTTCATCTGTTGATGCATATTTGGGTTGGTTCCATCTTATAGCAATTGTCAATAATGCTATAAGACATTACGTTGAGTGAAATAAGTCAAACAGAGAAGGACAAATATATGATCTCTTTTTTGTGAAATAATTAGAATATGTAAATTCTTAAAGTCAGAAACTAGAATACAAGTTACCAGGGGCCAGGTGGTGGTAATTGGTATAGAGTTTTTGTTTGTGCTGATGGAAGTTTTTGGTGATGGCTGGTAGCACAACATGGTGAATATAATTAATATAATTCAGTGTATACATTGAGTAGCTTTTCCATTTCAGCCAAGAAATTGATTGGTATTACACTGAATCTGTTTATTACTTTGGGTGCAGTGACACCTTCACAATACTTAATCTTTCAATTCATGAACATGGAATGCCCTTCCATTTATTTAGGTCTTCTTTGATGCCTTTCACCCATGTACTGTGGTTTTCCAAGTACAAGTCGCTTACATTCTTGGTTAAATTTATTCTCATATATTTGATTCTTTATATTGTTCATTACCAGTTCAGAAAAATACTGATTTTTCATATTGTTCTTGTACTCTACCACTTTTGATGAATTTGTTTACTAGTTTTAGTACCTTAGTTGTGGTCTTTTGGAGATTTTCCATACACAGATCATGTCATCTGCAAATGGGATGCCTTTCTTTCTTCTTTTTTTTGGGGGGGGGGACATTACCTCGGTTGTATTTTCTACTAAACTTTATACTCTTATTACTTTACACATGCTAATCTTGTAGAGATGCCTATCTTTTGAAGAAATATTATAAATAGTACTATACCAAAGATTAGACAGTTTCCTTGAATTTTCTCAACTCAGGTTATTATAAGGAGAATTTAAAAGACAAACTATCTGGAGAATGAAAATGGATGAACCAAAATAGAAATGAAATGAACAAAAAAGCTATTTTATTTATACTTTTTTTCAAAAACTATGTCTCTTCTAACTTGTCTATTCTCCATATTACACATTACTAGATCCTCTATAACAATATGTTTTCTTTCCCATTATGAATTTTTCCTTCTGGTCCTAGTCATGTTGGTCAATGATTATCTAAAGCATAATGCCGAGAGCTAAATATACCTAATGACGGATATGGTCTCATCACAGTGGACCACAACAGAACAATTGCTTTTCATTAATAGGACATGATACTAGGTGGCAAAATGTTGGAACTGGTAGATCTGGGTGTGTTGGAGTTCTCTGTATAGAGTCTGTATTATTTATGTAATGGTCCTAAGAGTTTGAAAATACTTCAAAATAAAAAGCTAAAATTAAAAATAAATAGACATTCCCAGACCATGCACCACCATCCCCCAAACAGACATGATACTATTCTTATAGCCTAAGACTGTTTTAATCTACTAATATACTTTATTTTAACTTTTTTTACTAATTAAAAAAAATTAACAAACAAAACATTAAGATATCATTCCATTCTACATATACAATCAGTAATTCTTAATATCATCACATAGTTGCATATTCATCATTTCTTAGAACATTTGCATTGATTTAGAAAAAGAAATAAAAAGACAACAGAAAAAGAAATAAAACGATAATAGAGAAAAAAAAAGATTATACATACCATACCCCTTACCCCTCGCTTTCATTTACCACTAGCATTTCAAACTAAATTTATTTTAACATTTGTTCCCCCCTATTATTTATTTTTATTCCATATCTTCTACTCTTCTGTTGATATAGTAGCTAAACGGAGCATCAGACACAAGGTTTTCACATTCACAGAGTCTCATTGTGAAAGCTATATCATTGTCCAATCATCATCAAGAAACACGGCTACTGGAACACAGCTCTACATTTTCAGGCAGTTCCCTCCAGCCTCTCCACTACATCTTGAACAACAAGGTAATATCCACTTAATGCGTAAGAATAACCTCTAGGATAACCTCTCAACTCTGTTTGGAATCTCTCAGCCATTGACACTTAGTCTCATTTCACTCTTTCCCCTTTGGTCGAGAAGGTTCTCTCAATCCCTTGATGTTAATTCTCAGTTTATTCTAGGGTTTTTTTCAGTCCCTTGATGCCGAGTCTCAGCTCATTCCAGGATTTCTGCCCCACCTTGCCAGGAAGGTCCACACCCCTGGGAGTCACGTCCCATGCAGAGAGGGGGAGGGTGGTGAGACTGCTCGTCATGTTGGCTGGAGAGAGAGGCCACATCTGAGCAACAAAAGAGGCTCTCTTGGGGGTGACTCTTAGGCCTAAATTTTAAGTAGACTTGACCTATCCTTTGTGGGGTTAAATTTCATATGAACAAACCCCAAGACTGGGGGCTCAGCCTATAGCTTTGGTTGTCCACACTGCTTGTGAGAATATCAAGAATTCAACTTGGGGCAGTTGAATTTCTCCCCACATTCACCATTCCCCAAAGGGGGCTTACAAATACTTTTCTAGTCACTGATCAAATCACTCTGGGATTCATCGGGGCATCACTCTGGATAAACCAACAAAATCTCATGTCCTAACTGAGATTCCAAGGACAGAGATTTTTGACTGTTTGCAGTTACTACTTTCTCCCCAGCACCTAGAACAGAGCCTGGCAAATAGTAGATGTTCAATTAATATATTTTTTGGCATGATGGATGCAAAGGAGAGAGTATAGCTCTTCTATTTGTTTATAAAGCATGCCGTTTACAGGCTTCAGTCCACAATGCCTGTTTTCATACTCAAACGCAGGTATAAAATAGTTAAATAAATGCACATACTTAATAAAATATAGCAGCTTTCCACCTGATATTTATCTGGAACTGGTACTTAAACTAATTATTCTTTGTCTTATTATTTCTTTTTTTATTAATTAACGGAAAAAAAGAAATTAACCCAACATTTAGAAATCATACCATTCAAGATATGCAATCAGTAATTCTTAACATCATCACATAGATGCATGATCATCGTTTCTTAGTACATTTGCATCGGTTTAGAAGAACTAGCAACACAACCGAAAAAGATATAGAATGTTAATATAGAGAAAAAAATAAAAGTAATAACAGCAAAAAAAAAAACAAAAAAAAACCCTATAGCTCAGATGCAGCTTCATTCAGTGTTTTAACATGATTACTTTAAAATTAGGTATTATTGTGCTGTCCATTTTTGAGTTTTTGTATCTAGTCCTGTTGCACAGTCTGTATCCCTTCAGCTCCAATTACCCATTATCTTACCCTGTTTCTAACTCCTGCTGGACTCTGTTACCAATGACATATTCCAAGTTTATTCTCGAATGTCGATTCACATCATTGGGACCATACAGTATTTGTCTTTTAGTTTTTGGCTAGACTCACTCAGCATAATGTTCTCTAGGTCCATTCATGTTATTACATGCTTCATAAGTTTATCCTGCCTTAAAGCTGCATAATATTCCATCGTATGTATATACCACAGTTTGTTTAGCCACTCGTCTGTTGATGGACATTTTGGCTGTTTCCATCTCCTTGCAATTGTAAATAATGCTGCTATAAACATTGGTGTGCAAATGTCCGTTTGAGTTTTTGCCCTTAATTCCTCTGAGTAGATTCCCAGCAATGGTATTGCTGGGTCGTATGGCAATTCTATATTCAGCTTTTTGAGGAACCGCAAAACTGCCTTCCACAGTGGTTGCACCATTTGACATTCCCACTAACAGTGGATAAGTGTGCCTCTTTCACCGCATCCTCTCCAGCACTTGTCATTTTCTGTTTTGTTGATAATGGCCATTCTGGTGGGTGTGAGATGATATCTCATTGTGGTTTTGATTTGCATTTCTCTAGTGGCCAGGGACATTGAGCATCTCTTCATGTGCCTTTTGGCCATTTGTATTTCCTCTTCTGAGAGGTGTCTGTTCAAATCTTTTTCCCATTTTGTAATTGGGTTGGCTGTCTTTTTGTTGTTGAGTTGAACAATCTCTTTATAAATTCTAGATACTAGACCTTTATCTGATATGTCATTTCCAAATATTGTCTCCCATTGTGTAGGCTGTCTTTCTACTTTCTTGATGACGTTCTTTGATGCACAAAAGTGTTTAATTTTGAGGAGTTCTCATTTATTTATTTCCTTCTTCAGTGCTCTTGCTTTAGGTTTAAGGTCCATAAAACCGCCTCCAATTGTAAGATTCATAAGATATCTTCCTACATTTTCCTCTAACTGTTTTATGGTCTTAGACCTAATGTTTAGATCTTTGATCCATTTTGAGTTAACTTTTGTATAGAGTGTGAAATATGAGTCTTCTTTCATTCTTTTGCATATGGATATCCAGTTCTCTAGGCACCATTTATTGAAGACACTGTTCTGTCCCAGGTGATTTGGCTTGACTGCCTTATCACAGATCAAATGTCCATAGATGAGAGGGTCTATATCTGAGCACTCTATTCGATTCCATTGTTCGATATATCTATCTTTATGCCAATACCATGCTGTTTTGACCACTGTGGCTTCATAATACGCCTTAAAGTCAGGCAGAGCGAGATCTCCAGCTTCGTTTTTTTTCCTCAAGATGTTTTTAGCAATTCGGGGCACCCTGTCCTTCCAGATAAATTTGCCTATTGGTTTTTCTATTTCTGAAAAATAAGTTGTTGGGATTTTGATTGGTATTGCATTGAATCTGTAAATCAATTTAGGTAGGATTGAAATCTTAACTATATTTAGTCTTCCAATCCATGAACACGGTATGCCCGTCCATCTATTTAGGTCTTCTGTGATTTCTTTTAACAGTTTTTTGTAGTTTTCTTTATATAGGTTTTTTGTCTCTTTAGTTAAATTTATTCCTAGGTATTTCATTCTTTTAGTTGCAACTGTAAATGGGATTCCTTTCTTGATTTCCCCCTCAGCTTGTTCATTACTAGTGTATAGAAATGCTACAGATTTTTGAATGTTGATCTTGTAACCTGCTACTTTGCTGTACTCATTTTAGCTTTAGTAGTTTTGTTGTGGATTTTTCCGGGTTTTCGACGTATAGTATCATATCGTCTGCAAACAGTGATAGTTTTACTTCTGCCTTTCCAATTCTGATGCCTTGTATTTCTTTTTCTTGTCTAATTGCTCTGGCTAGAACCTCCAACACAATGTTGAATAATAGTGGTGATAGTGGACATCCTTGTCTTGTTCCTGATCTTAGGGGGAAAGTTTTCAATTTTTCCCCATTGAGGATGATATTAGCTGTGGGTTTTTCATATATTCCCTCTATCATTTTAAGGAAGTTCCCTTGTATTCCTACCTTTTGAACTGTTTTCAACAGGAAAGGATGTTGAATCTTGTCAAATGCCTTCTCTGCATCAATTGAGATGCTCATGTGATTTTTCTGCTTTGATTTGTTGATATGGTGTATTACATTAATTGATTTTCTTATGTTGAACCATCCTTGCATACCTGGGATGAATCCTACTTGGTCATGATGTATAATTCTTTTAATGTGTTGTTGGATATGATTTGCTAGAATTTTATTGAGGATTTTTGCATCTATATTCATTAGAGAGATTGGCCTGTAGTTTTCTTTTTTTGTAATATCTTTGCCTGGTTTTGGTATGAGGGTGATGTTGGCTTCATAGAATGAATTAGGTAGTTTTCCCTCCACTTCGATTTTTTTGAAGAGTTTGAGGAGAGTTCGTACTAATTCTTTCTGGAATGTTTGATAGAATTCACATGTGAAGCTGTCTAGTCCTGGACATTTCTTTTTAGGAAGCTTTTGAATGACTAATTCAATTTCTTTACTTGTGATTGGTTTGTTGAGGTCATCTATGTCTTCTTGAGTCAAAGTTGGTTGTTCATGTCTTTCCAGGAACCCGTCCATTTCATCTAAATTGTTGTATTTATTAGCGTAAAGTTGTTCATAGTATCCTGTTATTACCTCCTTTATTTCTGTGAGGTCAGTAGTTATGTCTCCTCTTCCATTTCTGATCTTATTTATTTGCATCTTCTCTCTTCTTCTTTTTGTCAATCTTGCTAAGGGCCCATCAATCTTATTGATTTTCTCATAGAACCAACTTCTGGTCTTATTGATTTTCTCTATTGTTTTCATGTTTTCAGTTTCATTTATTTCTGCTCTAATCTTTGTTATTTCTTTCCTTTTGCTTGCTTTGGGATTAGTTTGCTGTTCTTTCTCCAGTTCTTCCAAGTGGACAGTTAATTTCTGCATTCTTGCCTTTTCTTCTTTTCTGATATAGGCATTTAGGGCAATAAATTTCCCTCTTAGCACTGCCTTTGCTGCGTCCCATAAATTTTGATATGTTGTGCTTTCATTTTCATTCGCCTCTAGGTATTTACTAATTTCTCTTGCAATTTCTTCTTTGACCCACTCGTTGTTTAAGAGTGTGTTGTTGAGCCTCCATGTATTTGTGAATTTTCTGGCACTTGGCCTATTATTGATTTCCAATTTCATTCCTTTATGATCCGAGAAAGTGTTGTGTAAGATTTCAATCTTTTTAAATTTGTTAAGACTTGCTTTGTGACCCAGCATATGGTCTATCTTTGAGAATGATCCATGAGCACTTGAGAAAAAGGTGTATCCTGCTGTTGTGGGATGTAATGTCCTATAAATGTCTGTTAAGTCTAGCTCATTTATAGTAATATTCAGATTCTCTATTTCTTTATTGATCCTCTGTCTAGATGTTCTGTCCATTGATGAGAGTGGTGAATTGAAGTCTCCAACTATTATGGTATATGAGTCTATTTCCCTTTTCAGTGTTTGCAGTGTATTCCTCACGTATTTTGGGGCATTCTGGTTCGGTGTGTAAATATTTATGATTGTTATGTCTTCTCGTTTAATTGTTCCTTTTATTAGTATATAGTGTCCTTCTTTGTCTCTTTAACTGTTTTACATTTGAAGTCTAATTTGTTGGATATTAGTATAGCCACTCCTGCTCTTTTCTGGTTGTTATTTGCATGAAATATCTTTTCCCAACCTTTCACTTTCAACCTATGTTTATCTTTGGGTCTAAGATGTGTTTCCTGTAGACAGCATATAGAAGGATCCTGTTTTTTAATCCATTCTGCCAATCTATGTCTTTTGATTGGGGAATTCAGTCCATTGACATTTAGTGTTATTACTGTTTGGATAATATTTTCCTCTAACATTTTGCCTTTTGTATTATATATATCATATCTGACTTTCCTTCTTTCTACACTTTTCTCCATGCCTCTCTCTTCTGTCTTTTTGTATCTGACTCTAGTGCTCCCTTTAGTATTTCTTGCAGAGCTGGTCTCTTGGTCACAAATTCTCTCAGTGACTTTTTGTCTGAGAATGTTTTAATTTCTCCCTCATTTTTGAAGGACAATTTTGCTGGATATAGGAGTCTTGGTTGGCAGTTTTTCTCTTTTAGTAACTTAAATATATCATCCCACTGTCTTCTAGCTTCCATGGTTTCTGCTGAGAAATCTACACATAGTCTTATTGGGTTTCCCTTGTATGTGATGGATTGTTTTTCTCTTGCTGCTTTCAAGATCCTCTCTTTCTCTTTGACCTCTGACATTCTAACTAGTAAGTGTCTTGGAGAATGCCTATTTGGGTCTAATCTCTTTGGGGTGCGCTGCACTTCTTGGATCTGTAATTTCTGGTCTTTCATAAGAGTTGGGAAATTTTCAGTGATAATTTCTTCCATTAGTTTTTCTCCTCCTTTTCCCTTCTCTTCTCCTTCTGGGACACCCACAACATGTATATTTGTGCGGTTCATATTGTCCTTGAGTTCCCTGATACCCTGTTCAAATTTTCCATTCTTTTCCCGATAGTTTCTGTTTCTTTTTGGAATTCAAATGTTCCATCCTCCAAATCACTAATTCTATCTTCTGTCTCTTTAAATCTATCACTGTAGGTATCCATTGTTTTTTCCATCTTTTCTACTTTATCCTTCACTTCCATAAGTTCTGTGATTTGTTTTTTCAGTTTTTCTATTTCTTCTTTTTGTTCAGCCCACGTCTTCTTCATGTCCTCCCTCAATTTATCGATTTTGTTTTTGAAGAGGTTTTCCCTTTCTGTTCGTATATTCAGCATTAGTTGTCTCAGCTCCTGTATCTCATTTGAACTATTGGTTTGTTCCTTTGACTGGGCCATATTCTCAATCTTCTGAGTGTGGACCGTTATCTTCTGCTGGCGTCTGGGCATTTAGTCAGATTTCCCTGGGTGTCGGATCCAACAGGTTGTTAAGATTTTTCTGTGAAATCTCTGGGTTCTGTTTTTCTTATCCTGCCCAGTAGGTGGCGCTCGTGGCACACGTTTGTCTCACGTGTTTGGCAGGGATCCCCCTGGTTACCGTTCTCCGCGGCCTGGGGATTTCCGATCCAATTCTCTCAGTTGGTCCGGGGGGCTGCGCATGGTGGGGGCGTCAGCCGCCGCGGCTAGGGTACCCTGTGGCTCCTATTATTAATGCCCCTATTGGTGTTTGGTTGGACCCAGTCCCTGCCACTGTCGGAAATTCCCTCCTCTCCCTGGAGGGGTGCCGGTCGCCGGCCGCCGCGGCCTGGGGAACTCGCCACCGGACCAGGAAGCCGCCCGCGGGGGACGGGCGCTGGTTGCTGGCCACCGCGGCTTGGGTAGCCCTCTGATCCGAGACTTGTAGCCAGTCCAGGAAGCCGCCCGCAAAAGAGGGGCGCCGGCTGCCGCGGCTTGGGAAACTTGCCTCTCCAAGACTCTCAGCCAGCCCAGGAAGGAGGGAGGGAGGAGCTCCGGCCGCCACAGCTGCCACGGCTCGGGGTATTGCGCGCCGCTCGGGGATCTCACCGCAGCAGAGTCTCGCAGTCAGTCTAGCCAGTCCAGATGGGGGTACGCTGTGTGTCCATTCCCTGCCGTGGCCCCGGGAGCTGTTCTGCACTGTTTCTGTTCACCTAGTAGTTGCTCTGGAGGAGGAACTAAGAAGCGCGTATCTTACTAAGCTGCCATCTTGGCCCCGCTATTACTACTAATATACTTTTAAGTCACAATCTCTATAATGGGGGGAGAAGGGCAACAATAGTCCTGGCTTCATCACAGAGCTGTTTCGATGCTAACATGACATAGAAAGTACTTTTCTGAAAATAGTACCTAAATTTTATTGGACACTTATTAAAGTAGCAAGTCCTTTTCTAAGTGCAGTATACACAGCAACTACTTGAGCTAGGAACTATTATTATCTCCATACAACAGATGAGGAAATCCAAGAACAGGAAGTTAGGCTAATACAGCCAGTTAAAAGCAGAGGCAGGGATTAAATTCAGGCAGTAGATTTCAGGACTATGCCTTCCTTCTTTTCCTTTGCCCTTGTTTAACTCCTTTGGGTGGGCACTCTGGTTCTGGATAGTGTTTGGAAATGGACTAGTATCTCTGAGTGACAGGGAGTGTTACTAGCAAAGCAGGGATTTCCTTGGTAGGTCTGACTTCCTCAGCACTTGATCCGTAGGTCAACACATCTCAAATTCTACCAGCAATGACAGTATGACCATACAATTGGATGAGAGCCTCAGAAATACGAGATATATCAATAATAGAATCTATTTAAAAATATTAAGTAAGGCAGGACAAGAAAGAGTAACAGAATATTGAAATTGGCGGGGATAAAATTTTATTCAGCCTTCTTTCTATTATAGGGCTTTTCTACTTATCTTTAACAGATACATTCAGCATCTTGACTTAAACCCTACTCATTGTCTCAACTGCTTTTCAGACTAATTTCCTAAGTACCTTCCTGATCATACTCTGGCTAGTCACTAATACCTTCATAAAGTGTGACATACCTAGATTTGACACTAAATCCAGATGTGGTCTGATTCAAAGCAGTGAGCTCTGGTTTTTACAATGTATTCAAGTAGAGTTCATATGAGTTATCATAGTGAAGGTTTGAACACTACACTGGAAAGTTGGACTAGTTGCAGCGAAGGTCCCTTCTAAGAATTCTATGAATTCTAGATAGACCACATGAACAGAGATACAATACTAGTTGA
The DNA here is from genome assembly GCF_023851605.1 of Tamandua tetradactyla. Lineage (NCBI taxonomy): Eukaryota > Metazoa > Chordata > Mammalia > Pilosa > Myrmecophagidae > Tamandua > Tamandua tetradactyla. The sequence goes on from NC_135352.1 coordinate 14,639,940, forward strand.
TTGAAATTCCACAGCCTCAGAGAGGATGTTCTTCCAAGGTAACATACGTACTAATCTTTAGGAAGAATATGGCACATTTGAAAATTCTGTAGAATTTATTAAACATCTTATAAAACAAGGATCTGTACTTCAACTGCTTTATATAGTAAAAATTTAATTTTAAAGTGAATAAGAAGGGAATATTTTTAATCTAGGTGTATGTATTGGGTAAAGAAGAGGGGAATGGAAAGGAAAGTGCAAGAAAGCACAGGAAATCCACAGCGTAATCTTTGTGAGAAGAAAGTTAAAATGCCAACTTAATTTAATTTTAACTTAACATTATCATTGTAGAAGCTTCAAGGGAATTCTTCAACAGCTAGCAATTTATGCTTCCCTTTTCCAGCCTCAGAATCAGCAGGAAAATGAGTTTCTTGCATCCTCTCATAGAATTTGTATGAAAAAAAGAATGCTTAGAACTCTCAGAGGGTACAACATTAGTTTTGCATTGTTTAATGAGAAACAGCTGGTAGATTTTATGGAAACCAGATTTCTTAGTCTCATAGTAACCTGCTGTTTTATACTATAAGGAGAAAAGTTTTCACACTACCCAAACCTCACATGAATTCTCTTTTATAATTAAGGTTTGCAATCCTAGGTGTTCAAATCTAAGCCTGAAAGAATCTAACTAATGTAAAACATACAGATGACTTGTTTTTTTTTACTTTTTCTTTCTTGTTTTGTGAAAAATAACATATATACAAAACAGCAATAAATTTCAAAGCACAGCACCACAATTAGTTGTAGAACATATTTCAAAGTTTGACATGGGTTACACTTCTACAATTTTAGGTTTTTACTTCTTAGCTGCTCTAAGATATTGAAGACAGAAGAGATATCAATTTAATGATTCAGCAATCATATTCATTTGCTAAATCCTATCTTTTCTGTATAATTCCACCATCACCTTTGATCTTTCTATTCCTCTCTTTAGGGGTGTTTGGGCTATGGCCATTCTAACCTTTTCATGTTGGAAGGGTCTGTCACTAATATGGGATAGGGAGATGGAATTATCTGGAGAGGCTGGGTCCTCTAGGTTTCAGGACTTACCTGGTTCAGGGACCCATCTGGAGGTTGTGGGTTTCTGGAAAGTTACATTAGTGCATGGAACCCTTGTGGAATCTTATATATTACCCTAGGTGTTCTTTAGGATTGGCTGGAACGGTCCTGGTTGGGGGTTGGCAGGTTATGATAGGTAGCAATGTCTAACTGAAGCTTGTGTAAAAGCAATCTCCAGAGTAGCCTCTTGACTCTATTTGAACTCTCTCTGCCACTGATACTTCATTAGTTACACTTCTTTTCCTCATTTTGGTCAGGATGGAATTGTTGATTCCACAGTGCCAGGGCCAGATTCATCCCTGGGACAGATGACTTGTTTTTGAAACAGGAAAAACATTGCATCAATTGGCACTTAGAGATTATATAGGAAGGAATCATGACTTGAAAATTCTTTCAGCTGACTTTAACGTGGTTAAGTGGTATAAGGATTTTACAGAGACAATGCCATCTCAGAGTTCCTTCAGTGATAAGGTTCATGTTATTTCTGGGCACCCAAAGGTGGCCCAGAGCAGAGCAGAGGCTTCTGGCTCTGGCCCCCTCAGCCCAACCCCAATTCTAATAAGCATTGAAAACTCTCTCTCTCTGAAGCTAGGGGATTACTGTAATGGGAATTCTTATGGTGTTCAGAGTAGGGTATTATCACGTTACAATCAAAATATTAAAGAATATTTACAAAAGGAAAATCAGATTATGAAATTTTATTTTTAGATTTAGTCTGTTCCCAAATTTACTAGTTATTATACCTAAATATGCATTTTAAGTGATTAATGTATGGTTAAATATTTAAAGTGTTTTTGTTAAAGTTTTGCTAGATGAATTCTTAGTGGAGAAAAATATTTTCAAATTAATCAATAAAAACAGTCTTCTGGGCAGTGCAACGGTGGCTCAGTGGCAGAATTCTTGCCTGCCATGCCAGAGACTCAGGTTCAATTTCCAATGCCTGCCATGCAAAAAACAAAAAACAGTCTTCTTCTAAAAGGTGTATTGTGAAGATTTTTGATATTTTTAGAAATTTCCTTTTTATAACTCTAATTTAATTGAGGGAGACAGTGAATGAATGACTATGTATGGGGGAGCTAGGGGAAAGGAACTAGATTTCCTCAGTGATTATTATGCTTTTGATTAATTAAAAGAAAAAAAGGCAGCAGTGTAAGAATAACCTGTCACTGGTATACAAAGAATTAAAAAAACTAATAGTTTATACCGGCTTTGTCTTGTGGCCAAGGAATTCTTTCTTATAATGCTAATTCAAAGTAACAGATAATTTCAGAGTCTTAAATCCTCAATTAACTCTTCACTTTCTTTTCGTTGCTCCTCATCAGGCTGGAAGAATTTCCTGAAATAAGACTTCTCTTTTCACTTAAATAACCATCTACACAGTAAGGTTCACCCTTTACTAAAGGTATTTAAGAAATTTTTGTAGATTCTGTTCTGTCAACTATTAACTAAACAGTTTAATGTAAACAAACAAATTTATTTACATAATGCTGTTATAGGTATAGTTTATAGGCATCTTTTGTTATACAATATTTGATGCGCAAAGCATATAAGTTATGAAGCACAAAACTAAACTGAACACCACTCAACTGAAGAACTAGGACATCAGCAAAACTGTTAAAGCTACCATTTTTTCATGATCCTTATGTTTCTTCCTGATCCTATTCCATTGCCATTTTGCCAGATGGTATTTTTCAAATTACTGCTGCAATTGTAACCTATCTTTCAAACATAGTTTTGTTTACTTACAGAGACAGAAAAAAAAGTTTAAACTTAGATCCCAACAAATTTTAAAAGGAGTTGCTGAAGTGTAACCTTCGTAATTTGGCTTCTAAATCAAATTTTAATAAAGAATCATATCTAAAGCAGTGATACAGTCCTCAATCTCTTCTTATCCTTCAACTAGTCTAATATGGAAAACTGCACTAACTTGTGCTTTTGGCATGAGTGCAGAAGAAGCTAAAGTTAGGAGGAAGGTAACTAAGTAGAGCTAAAATGGATTCTTACGTTTATCCATCTGCTTTTAATACCTTGGTTCCCTTCTACTAAAAACTCCTTTTTTCAAAGAGAGAAACAGAACATTGTTGGCACGGGTATTAATTACCCTCACCAGTGGAAGTGTCATGCTTGATGAAATAGACTGTTTTAGTAGAAATGATGCCCTAATGAAAAATATAAAAGACATTTTCAAGACTTCATTGTTACAACATGAATACGCACAAGCGTAAACATTTTATACAATATGTCCCAATATAAGTTGGTAAGAAAAGTTCCTCTCAGGGATTTCTGCATTACAGCAAGACATGCCTTACTTAGCCAGATATACTCTAAAGAAGTAATTTGATCAGATATATAATTAAATTCAAGGTACTTGAATAGCTCCCTAATGTAAATTTACCGTATTCTGATTTTGGGAACTATGAGCCATAATAATTGGAAATAAAAAAAATAGCATGACCTTTTATCTACCAAGATTTTTGCAAGAAATTTACAAGAAGATGATAAAGGGCACTAAATGCCAGGGGGAGCCAGGCATGTGCCCCAGGTAATGCTAACTTCTGTAGAGGGGAAAAAGATTCTCTATCAACTTTATGCCAGATAGCATGAGTGTTTTATCCAGTGTTTCTCTATAGAATTTTACATAATCCAATTCTGTATTACAGATAATTACTACTAATACTGATGAAAAATTAATAAAACACTTTAAAATCCTGGAAAGTTAGAATTAAAAAATATTTTAGAGCTTATCTAGCTCAATTCCTTTACATTTGAGATTTTAAAAATTTGAGAACTCAAGAGATAATAAAACTTGCCATGATCACATAGCTATTAACAGTTATAACTTAAAACTGGATCATCTAGCTTGAAGTTTCTGCTTTTTCCCACAGCACCATGGCACCAAAAGATGCACAGGATATTATTCTCACCATTCCAAAGGAAAACAAAATAAATTGTAAGATTCAATTTCAAAATAATTGAACACATCTAAAAAAATATATATATATTTGGGGATTATTTAAAAATCTCTTATTTTTCCAGGCAGCTATGACAGAACCATTTTTAGTAATCAAACTAAAAACAGATGCAATATTTCTTGCCCAACAGATAATAACATAGAGTTCAGGCTTCTTACAGCAAGATATTTCAGTTATCTACTATTATATAACCAACCACCCCAACAATGGTGGATTGACAAGGCAATTCTGCTCCAGATGGTGTGAGGTAGAGTATTAGGATATTCACTGATAACAGCTGGGGCTAGCTGGCTGGAATTATTTAGAAGCTTAAGTGGGAGTTCCCAGGTGGGTCTGTTGGTTAGAGGCCTCAGTGTTTCCTCCTTGTGGGCCTTTCCACGTGGCTCTTTGGGCTGCCTCATAGCATGGCAGCTGGGAAACAAAAGCATCCCAAAAGCAAGACATTGGAAGCTGCCAGAGCAATTCAGGGTCTAAGTATTGGAATTGATACAGCATCACTTCCACCTTATTTTATTCATCAGAGCAGTCACAACAGGCCTAGTTCCAAGTGAATGTGGGAGGGGACTTGACAAGAGCACGAATAACAGAAGGAATGCTTCCTTAAGAAGCCTTCAAAATATCAATCTACCCAATAAGGATTGTCAAAATCCTGGTCAAATAAGATATTTAGAGAAGAGCTAAATGGATGGAGGGGCTGTTAACTAAGAATATAGAACGTTCTAATTATATTACAAAACCCCAAATGTAAACAGCCCTAAAAATGTAAATATAAATACAAAAATATTGCACTAATTCTACATATTCGTTATGCTTCACTGGATGTACTTTATGGAATTCAAATAAAGACTTTGGCATTATTGTCGTCAGATATTATTTTTCAATATATATGCTCTTAAAAATGGGTGATTATTTCCAAGAACATAGTTCTGAATTTATAAACTGCTAACTTTTTATTTCTTTAATATGATGTTGGAAGGGGAAGAGAGAGGCCAAGTTCTTAAATAATTAATTCAATTATATATTTTATAGATTATCTAGTAAGGTACAGCTTATTTTCCCCAAAAGCCAAGTGGACTTGAGCTCTGGATAATAAGGACTATTTTAGTAGGGAGGTAGGGAGTGTCAGAGAGATCAAAAGTATACATGTGTTCATTCTAAATATTTTCAAAAGCTTCAAAAAATTACAAAAGGAATATGGATATTATTTATGGAGGCTTTACTTTGGGCTAAAAACTGTATCTAGGCACATTAATCATATTTCACTTAATCCTCTCAAATGCCTTGTGGAATAGGTACAGTTATCCCCGTTTATGAATGAACAAATTGGAGACTGGGCCCACAGTTTACATACCTAGAAAGTGGAAGATCAGGAACAGAACCCAATCTGACCCTACAGCATATCTGCTCTTTCAACTATAACACATAGCTTTTCACAGTGTCTTCAAGGGTGGTATGAAGTTTTACCTTATTTCTGATGGGCCTCCATTTGAAAAAAGTGTTTAAATACTTCAATTTTTTCTCTGTTTTCTGAGCCTAATTTATTAAGAAATATTTTATGGAAGAAAACATTTACACAGTAGAAATCTGACATTTAAAGAAACCCTTTGGTTACAGTTAATATTTCTATACTTAAATCGTGCTTCTAAATTTGTGGTTTCCTACAGAAGGGCATATATTTCTAAATACTACTGCTTTAAAGATAAAAATCTCATCTTAAATCTACACTTTATAATTGTATCACAGCAAAGCAAATAACATAGTTTTTAATGCATTAGCCTCCACATCTTGAATAATGTTTTAATCATTCTAACTACCAAATTTTAAGGTCCTTGTGAATGAGAAGTATGAACAAGTACCATTAACCATGTATTTATCATCCATGATACTTAACACAGACATATACATGGTAGATATGGAATGTTTGTTGAATGAATGATAGGAGCAGAATGAAACCTGAACTACCAGAAACTACATTAACTACACCATAAAATAAAGCACCAATGAAATATTAGTAATTTTCAATATTTGGTGACACAAAATCACAGCAATGGTAAACATAGATGCATATAAGGATATATACTATTCCAATTTGGGTATATATACAATAATTTCCAATCCCAACTTGCTCCTTGTTATGATAAGGAACCGATAAACATAGGACACTTGTTTTAGACGGGGATAAAAGCAGCCAGGAAAGAGAAATAACACAGAGAAGACCAAAAAGAACTCTCAAGAAAGCCGAGTGTAGAAATAATTTGAGATATATTCTACTATTTATTTTCATTTGTGTAAAAAGATGTCCTTATGGAAATTAATGCTGAAAACAAGAGAATATTGCTAACTTAATTTAGATATCAAACAGGGCCACCATATTTAGATAAATGCCTGATGTTGATAGAAAATAAGAAATAAAGATCAACAAAACAGGCTGAGTTTGAAAAAATAGTAAGAGAGGATACTAGAAAAGGAATAATTTGTTTTAAGGTTCTGGTTGCCTGTCACTGAAATTTAAAATAAAAAATTGTGTGCAATTTTATGGCTAATCATAATGAGAAGGGGATAAAAGAAAAGAGTAAACCATATCTACGCCCCTGTGTTTCTAAAGTGGCTATGACTACAGTTCATATATAATTGTATTAAAGTAACATTTTAGAATAAAACATTATCTAAGAAATTTGTGCCTTTTTTTTGGGGGGGGGGGGGGGGAACAAACTGGGTATTTCCAGATGAGCTAAGCTCCAACTTGGATTTACATGTAAAATAAAATCATAATACAATGATGTAAATTACTTAAAATGATAATTCATTATTTCAGAATTCCATAGGTTAGAAAAATGTCTATGGAAATAAAGATATTAACTATTCACATGTTACCTAATTAGATAATCATCAAGCCACAGTATAGAATTAAAGAGACTAAAACTTCCACTGTTATTTGTACATTAGTGGTACATTAAAAAGGAATACTATAAGTCTAAAAACCCCACATATCTCTAAGCAAATTCTCCACCCATTCTAGTTCCTGCCTAATTCCTTATGTTAGTCAACATATAAGGAACATTTATTTTCTATAAACAGTACAAGGCTGACATTTCCATACACATTTTATATTTATAAATCAGGACTCGTAGCAAAAACAGTGATGGGGCAAGGGCTTAGTTAAGCATTAATATAATCATTTAAAAAGCCTCTAAAAACAGAATTGATACTTCAGTATGTTGTAAAATGCAAATTCAAGAAATAAAACTTTACATACCTAACTTATTATATAAGAAAAATGTACCTTTATCTTCTCATTAATATACAACTGACTTCCTAATTCTAGATAAACACATGCAATGGTCTGAAAAAATTCAAATATTTAAGAGATACATGTAATTTAGCAGTTAGATTTGCTCATACATCTTCAGGACACCGACACAAACAAAACAAAAGATACAGTCATAATAAAGGGATCTTGTCCAAAACACCAATAGCACCCAGAATATTTTGCAGATTTATTGTATTGTCTATATGTTATGAATCCTCTAGTATTATAATAACACTGAGGCCTCTTCTTAAAAATGTCCTATACATTAAAATATCCAATTCTACCTCATGGTATAATTCTTTAAATAAAAATAAAATAACAATAATAGTAATAATAATAAAAGAAACTATGCAATCCCCCATTCACATACTTCTAATTTAATCTTCTAGAGGGCATAAAGAGAAGATGCTTTTCTCACTCAAAAAAAAAAAATTATGTTTATCAGGGAGCATATCCATATCCTAAGCTTCTGCTACATGCAAAGTGCAAGGTTTGGTCCTATGCAAAATAAAAAGAGAGTTAACCAGATGAGTAGGAAAAAAAAAAGCATGTATGAATAACTACAATTCAAAGAACTCTGGGAAATGCCATAAGAATAATACAGATAAGGAGCTTCAGGAATTTTGAAGAGAAATATATTAGTTCCAGTTAAAGTAATGAGGGAAGTGTATTCCATCCTCCTTTGGGGAAAAGGAAAAATAAAGGAATTCTATACATTCATGTAGAGGGTGAGACACAGAGAAGAGAGTAATTTGTTAAGAATCAGTGTTCATGTTCCTTAATTATTAGTATTTACTGAACAAGAAATGGGGTTGTCAGTTATAGGCTAAGGACTAGGAATACGTATGGCATGGAAAATAGACTCCTGCTATTAGAATTTTCACAAAAATTCTGTAGCAGTAAAATGGCTATGACTGAAGTAGGCTGCATTCTAAAAGAACCATGTCTAAGAAACATAGCTACACTTACTGCAGATCAGAAGGCCCTTTTCTGCCCAGTGACAGAGGTCACCACTTTATCTACTAAAAGGATCCAAACAAAATCTGAAGCTCAAAGCATATACCAGAGTGTTAAAATCCCCAAAGCACTTCAAAATCAAAGGAAAAAATGAGCTATAATCTATAAAAAACACCTCCAAAGGGTCAGTAATAGTACTGAGCAAATTTCTGCGAGTATATAACTTGAAACACATAATTTAATACTCCATGAAAGGAGAAGTCTCTCCCCAAATTATAAAGAGAAAGTAAACACTAATTGGGACATCTGAAATAATATACAAGCCATCTACAACAAATAAAATACATCATATTCTGAGGGACTCAATTCCTTTGCACTATACTGCGGGTTTCATTAGAATGGGAAAAGGAGAGAATGGGAAAGGGAGAAGGCAGTCAAGGAAAACTGAGCAATTTAGATCTATAAATTAATCACCAAAAGGTGATTTAACAGCAAATAGTTTATTTTTTATAAGTGGGTACCATTCATCCTAATATTTGCCATAGTCTGTTTTCACCATAAATAATTTCAAAGGAATTCATTGACTATTAGGCACAAAATGATTTTCCTCAATATTTACAGTGTATTTTGAAAAAATTTTAGGTTAAGATGTGAAAGTCATCCTTTACTATTCAAAAATTAGCTGTATGAATTTTTAAAAAAGCTTTTATATTATAGAGTACTTTGTTTTCCATGTCTATAGGGTAAATAAGTATAAAACTTTGCAATTACCAAAGGCTGTAAAGGGTTACATTTCAGTCTATATCAGCAAGAACATGAGGCTGCCTGTATATTTTACATATTACCTTACATTTATGGCAACTGTATATTAATTTGGGATATATTTCTCTGCTTTAATCCATTTTCTTTCAAAACACCACAATAAAAACTTGGACAATAATAATAAACAAAAAAGCAGCCCTGTTGCATAGTACTAAAAAAAATCATTAGCAACATTTTCTCAGCTATAAATGGAAAAGCATTGGTATCTAGCAAGTAAATCTTCCTCTACCAAACAAGAAATTAAAATTGCAAATAACCTAACAAAGATGGGTAAATAGGTTGTAAACAAGTATTTTCAATGTCCATTACTATCAATAGAAAACAATAATATATGTTATCATTTTAATCACCAACAAAGCTGTAATTCTACATAACAAACAACTTTCAGTGCTTGACATTTAAGAAAAAAGACTTACTTAAGATCCATGCTTTACCAGGTCTACGAAATGTCACAACTGTCAATAACAGATACAGCAGCATTTCATTTTACAGTGAAAAGATGCCAGTAAAAATAAAGCCATAAATGTATGCCAAATTCAAAAAATTTAATTTCAAAGTGAAAAGAAATTAGGGAAGAGAATATCATATTTTAAATAACTTACTTTTCGCCCATCACTTGCATGGCAGTTCACATTTAGAGGAGTCAGTAAAGCCATTAGTTTTTCTTCATTACCACTCCTATAAAAAGGTAATCAGTCAATTCCTATAAAATTGTAGAGCTTCTTATGACTACTTATGGGTGTTTTTCATGACAGTGGAAAATAATCTTGTTGTGTTTTGATTTCTTTTATATGGATCTCTATGGCTCCCTTTTGCTATATTCAATTCAATTAATACATTTCTAACTAATTTCCTGTTAATCATTCTATAGCGGTACATCATGGATAATGTAGCTTTCTATGTTGTATTTTTCTGCACAAAGTCACTTTCTTAATTACAAACAAACTTTATGCTGATATGTGATCTAAAACACTGGAGTAAGAAATACATACAAAACGCTTTAAAAAGCTAATCAATTAAATTATAAATGACCAAGAACAAAAGGAAACCGATGAGAATTTTAACATTTACTTTATGCCCCTTATTCAAGCTTTGCTAGAAAATTTTGCAGAGGAAAATGAAGATACAGTCATTTAAATACTCCAAGAATATATGAAAAGCTGGATAACTAAGGTTTGCAGGTACCTTCAGAAATGTTCCAAATAAAATTAACCTTATAATCATCACCATATTGAAAGATCCTATCATTAAATATACTAATCATGTAAAATAAAGTAACAAAAGATTTAGAATACAGTCCTATCTGCATTATCACATAAAATCCAAGGAAGACAATAACATAACATAATTTTTATAGTCCTCCACCTGCCCTCCCCCTTTTCTCCCTTAAATGCATTATACTCACTTAAAATGAATGGAATCACTTACCTAGCAGCTTCTAGGAGTTCGTCTTTCTTGTATTCACCTAAATGATTGCAAAATATCATGCTGTTAGCATTTGGCAGAAGACAGATTAAGAAATGCAGTAGGCAGCAAATAGAGAATTAAATAGAGAAGAACAGAAAAAGAGAGTCCACACCCCGCTGGGTGATGGAGCCGTGACGTTAGCCAGCTTGTGAAGGCAGCATCACCAGTGCCTTGGAGACGGGCAGCAAATTGACGCAGCTTCTTGTCCAATCCTCAGATGAAATAGCTTTCTTCAGACAACCAATGAATGCTAAATCTCGTGTCCAGAAACACATTCCCTCTGATAACAGCATGCCAGCTGAAGACAATGCCCCCTCCCCCCTTTTCTATTCAGACTGTCACAGTATACTTGTAAAGCATAATACATTCTGAGACAAAGGCAAAATAATGTGGTTTTTTAAAGGTACAAATTACTAGTCTTCAAAAACCTCAGCTTCATTTGTAATGACATGGAAAGTTTTTTTTTTTTTAACAAAACATTGCCATTGTAGAGCTTTTTAGCGGTGGAAAATGCAAATATTAAAAGTCTTTGCTTCGTAGGGGATAGGGTAGGTTGGTAGACTAGAAATACGTGAAGTACCAAATGCTATGAATCTCTTGGAGGCAGTGCTCCAAAAACCCAAACAGTGAATACTTTCTTAAATGACAATAATATTCTAAAGTTCTGTAGTCTTAACACTTTATTCAAATTCAAACAAACAATAAATCTTATAATCTTATAAATACTTTTAAAAAGGAAGCAGAGGTCTCAGAGAATGAACAGATATCCAACTTCATGAGGTGCAGGTAACTTTTATACATCTTATCTTTACACAATGGATTTTTTAATATATCACAGATTGAAAATAGAAATATAATTAAGACCTTCTATAACAAATTTCTTAGGGTACTGAAGATCTAAGAAACAAGTTTATATTGCAAGCTCAACTGAAGGGCAAAGAAGTTTAATAATATAATGTTTGGTCATTCAATAAATAAAAAGGACAGCCAAGTTTAGGATTCTGTTATAACATGCTGACTCAGTGTGCTATATCTTAAAAGAATTAATTATTAAAAAATATCTGAGTAAATTAAATGAAAGCAAATAGAAAGTGTACATATAAGAACTAAAATTTGAGATTAAATGAGAATGTTATAACTCTATTATGAAATATGTTTAAGTTATTTTTAAATATTATCACTTGTAAATATGGATTTCTTTGCCTTTGTTTCTGTTTTGGTACAAAATGCAGAATACTGATGCAAATACTTTAAAGACACTGCATGACCACCAAGCAAGTGTTTAAATTCTACAACCTATTATTAGTAAATATTCTTTTAGCTTAAACTTCATCTTGCCTATTGCGTTAAGATAAGGTTAAGACCTAGAAATGGTAACAAACCAGGCACTTACAAATAAGGAAAAAGTATGAAAATAAATATTCTCTCCTAAAGGAATTTTATACACTATTAAAGCCACAGGTTCAACATATACACCAATGAGCTAGAATGTATGATTTCATGATAATAGCAGTTGGTTTTTCAAATTTCCCATAAATCGTATTTCAGATTCTTTAACTAATCCATCTACAGTATAAAATTATATCCTCTAGTCAATAATCCTCTTGCCTCCCACCAAAGACCTACCTTTATTTAATATTTAATACATGTTCAATTTTATTTACATTATTCAAAAGGCCTATGTGCTAGATATAAAATGAGAAAAGACACCATCCATCTCTCAGTTCAATGAATATTGGTCTATTAAAGGAGACAGACAAGAAAAGAACTGATTACAGCAGAGTATGAAAAAAATCTTACAAAAGTATGCTACTAAGGGCTTACAGGCTAGCTTAAATGGGATAAAAAAAAAAGAGGCAGTGTAATTGTAATCCAAAGAAGGGTTTCTTGAAGTGGGGTGACAAGCAGAGTCTTGAAGGAAGAACCTGTGTTCCTCAGGTGAAGAAGGGGAGCTGGAGAGAAAATGAAGCGAACAAAGTAAAAGAAAGTAGAAGGTAACTGTAAGACTGGAGCACAGGACAACTGTGGGGTAATGGGGCAGAAAAGAAATGCAAAGATCATGAATGACTCTTTAAGCTAAGAAGTTTATTTTGATAGCAATAAGGAAATACTGTAAAATGGAGGGAGGAAGGAAGGGAGGAAACAAAGAATTCTGACAGTTTATATTTTGGAGTACCTATAAATCCACTGATATGAGCAAAAACACATTAAGATTGTGAAATAAAAGTACTATTGAAATTTAAATCATAGTGACACATGACTCCAACAAGCTAGTTAATAAAATTGCAAAGTATTTGGGATCTCCAAAGTTCAAATCAGTCCACCTATATAAACTTCTCATCAAGCATAGTCTATCGATGTTTTCACCAAAAGCACAGTATTGCAAAAAATGTTATTCCCTCCTGAAAAGCTGATAATAAACTAAATTTTTCAAAAGGAAATATGTAAGTGCATTCAATAGTCAGACACAGGCATTACTTTCTACTTTTATTCTTGGAGACCATAGCACTTTAATCTGCTTTTCTGCAATACATTCCAACATCCACTATTTGGTGCCCAAGGACCACAATGCATAAACAGTTGCAGCTATTTTTCAAATGCCACATTGCAGAAACAACGAACATGATGAATTCAGAGTCCCTTGCACACTCTAACAACAAATCTGAGCTACTAGCTTCACAACAAACCACCAGCTCTGTTTCATTTCAACTGAGAATTTGAAAATATTCTGGCTGAGAGTATAGTGCTGTATGGACCATTTCTAGTTTTTAATAACATCCTGATAAACACTAGCAATAGATCAGCCAGAAAGGAAACTTGGCAATTATAGTCAAAATAATAGCAGCCAGGAATTATTTTACGGCTTAAATTATTAAATTATGGCTTAAAATATTTTTCTTTGATTAAAGTACATGGGATAAAAAATGAGCAAACTATCAAATACACTTTCCAGAGTCTAAATTGTTTTACTGGTCAAATAACTAAAGATATTTTATGTATGACAGATTACCACTCACGCACACACACACACGTATGAGTTGTGTTAAAGAGCTATGTTATCAGAATTAAAGTTAAAAATAAAACTCCTATTTCTTTGATATAGAACCAACTGTTTCTGAGTCAGAAACAACTCCTCTTTCACTTGGTGTAAAGGCAGAAGCACTTAAAAATAAAAATGAAGGAAACCTACATCAATAAATAAAAGTCATGACCATTGACTGATCTTAATTTCAACATTATAAGGGACTTTTGCCCACCCCCGAGCAGCTGACAGGATCAAAGTTGACTTAGTTTTATAAAAAGTAGTCATTTCGTTTTATTGAGATGGAATATAATGGAAAGATTATGAAGAAAAAAACCCAAAAATTTTTAAAGCATAAGGGACTAAAAAATAATTCTGACCTTTCTTTTCTTTATTTTCAAACCATGCATAATAAACAACTATCAGTAACATTTCTCTTTATATGCAATGAGGGGAGGATACAATTTCAAAGTCACCCTTCGCCATGCATTCCACCCCTAATTTCAGAATTATCACCCTAAGTGATCACCTGCAACATATTCATTTACAGTTAGTGAAACTGGTGCCAGGGTAGTTAAATGAATGATCTGTTTCACTGAACCCATTGTCAGGTCATGAACCAGACTTAACATGTGAGCACAACTAACCAAAACTAAGCTTTTGAAAAAGCCATGTAGGCAAAAGAAAAGAGAAATAGAAATAAAAATAAAGCAATATTAAAATCAATGAGAATTACTAGCATTAAATCGGTTAAACATCAATATAAAATAAGACAAAATTTCCCATAACTATTTTAAAGCATTTAGATTTCAGATGAGCAAAGTCTGCCTGTATTTTAAAAGAAAATGATCCTTTAGATCATGCTGCAGAAGAAAGGACTTTAGAAAAAATTTATTTTGAAGTACTTTCAAACTTACAGGACAGTTACAAAAAGAGTACAAAACCCATACAGAGAACTCCAACCTACCCTACTCCCAGACTCCCAGATCTACCAACTCTTAACATTTTGCCACATTCGCCATATCCTTTCTCCCATTCATTCATCCATCTATCCACATCCATCTACTAACCCACATATTCATCTACCAAATTTTTCCATCTAGCTGGCTAGCTAATTATCCATTTTCTAAACATCTGAGAATAGATTGCATACTATCATGTTTCTTGAATACTTATTATTTCCATGCATATTTCCCAAGAACAAGGATATTCATGTACATATATATAACCACCTTAAATACAATTATCAAATTCAAGAAATCTAACATTGATTTAAAGCTTACAGTCTATATTTTAAATTTTTCTTATGTCCCAATAATGCTCTTTTGGGGATTTTCTCCTACATTTTAAATCCAGTTCAGGATCATGTATTGCATTTAATTCTCACTGTCTCTTTAGCCTCTCTTTTGTAAATTATGAAAAAATATATACAATACAAACATTCCCATCTCAATCACTCCCACGTAGGAATAATCACATTCAAAATGTTGTGCTACCTTTATTACCATTCATTGCCAGAATTTAGCCAACATTCCAAACAGAAATTCTATACCCATTAGGCAATAACTCCCCATTCCCCCTCCCCCACATAGAAGTGGAAGTATACATTATCTGACCCTTTGTGTCTCACCTATTCCATTCCACATGATTTATTCAAGGTTCATCTATGTTGTCACATGTATCAGAACCTCAGTCCTCTTTGAAAATATTCCACTGTGTGTATGTGTGTGTGTGTGTATATATATATATATATACACCACATTTTGTTTTTCTACTCATCTGATGAGGACATTTGGGTTGCTTCCACTTTTTTGGCTATTGGGAATCATGCGTATATAAACACTGCTATGTAACTATCTGTTTGAGTTCCTGTTTTGAATTCTTTTTGGTATATACTTAGAAGTAGGACTCCAAGGTTTTGTGGTAGTTTTATTTTAACTTTTTGAGGAAGCTGAGTGTTTCTATAGTGGCTACACTATTTTCCATTCCCTCCAACAATGTACTAAGGTTCCTGTTTCTCCAAATCCTTACCAGTACTTATTATTTTTTTCTTTTTTAAGGAGAGGACCTTTTGATACATTAAAAGAAAACAAGAAAGGAGAGAAGAAGGGAACACTTGCTCCAGGCATGGTAGATTGTGAAGCCATATACTGAGCCTAGTGTCAGGACTGTCCACTATCACCCAAGCCATCAACTAATTATATGAACTAATGGGAGATAGGGGTTGGGAGTAACGGGACATTCATTATTTACTATCACAGTATTTTCTCCATAACAAGTGGTTTAAAAAAGTAAAATTTAGTTTTGATCCAAAATAGTTGGGCCCATGATTTTATATTATTTGTTCTACACTTATAGCCCTTTTTCTATAGTCATCAATCCAAAATCCCTAATTTGCAAATCTAAAATTCAAAAAGCTTTTGGCAGGAAAACTTGACACACTTAGTATATGTGGTAGTCTGGAGGCTAGTATGTACCTTATTCAAGGTGGCTCTTAATCCTCTTACTGAAATCCTATAAATAAGGATAAAGAACACATAGAAAAAGAGATCAAATAAGAGAAACTCTGAAAAAGCTCCAAGAAGCTGAGAGGAAGCCACTGAAGCCATGCTAGAAGCAACAAAACCAGGGAGAGAAGGACTGTCAGACATTGTCATGTGCCTTGCTATCTGACAGAGGAGCCCAAGCTACAGTAGCCATCCTTCAGAGATGGTATAGTCTTGTTGATGCCTTAATTTGGACATTTTCACGGCCTTAGAACTATAAATTTGTAAGCTAATAAATCTTCATTGTTAAAAGCCCTACCCATCTCTGGTATCTTGCATTCCAACAGCTTTAGCAAAGCAAAACGGTATATACAGCTATCATATGTTTCACAGCAAAACATATTAATGCTTGAATACACAGTATGGCCTCAGACTTAAATTCAATGGGGAATGTTATGTAAAATACGACAGTGATACTATATTATTTCTTTGTTCAACTTTTTTAAATACTTTTTATTTTTTATTTTTATAAACTTTATTAATTAAAAAAAATTAACAAAACATTTAGATATCATTCCATTCTACATATACAATCAGTAATTCTTAATATCACATAGCTGCATATTCATCATTTCTTGGTACATTTGCTTCGATTTAGAAAAAGAAATAAAAAGACAATGGAAAAAGAAATAAAATGATAATAGAGAAAAAAAACTATACGTACCATACCCCTTACCCCTTGCTTTCATTTACCACTATTTCAAACTGAATTTAACATTTGTTCCCCCTATTATTTATTTTTATTCCCTATGTTCTACTCTTCTGTTGATATAGTAGCTAAGAGGAGCATCAGACATAAGGTTTTCACATTCACAGAGTCTCACTGTGAAAGCTATATCATTGTTCAATCATCATCAAGAAACATGGCTACTGGAACACAGCACTACATTTTCAGGCAATTCCCTCCAGCCTCTCCACTACATCTTGAACAACAAGGTGATATCTACTTAATGCGTAAGAATAACCTCCAGGATAACCTCTCGACTCTGTTTGGAATCTCTCAGCCATTGACACTTTGTCTCATTTTACTCTTCCCCCTTTTGGTAGAGAAGGTTCTATCATCCCTTGATGTTAATTCTCAGCTCATTCTAGGGTTTTTCTCAGTCCTTTGATGCTGAGTCTCAGCTCATTCCAGGATCTTTGTCCCACCTTGCCAGGAAGGTCCACACCCCTGGGAGTCATGTCCCACGCAGAGAGGGGGAGGGTGGTGAGACTGCTCATCATATTAGCTGGAGAGAGAGGCCACATCTGAGCAACAAAAGAGCTCTCTTGGGGGTGACTCTTACGCCTAAATTATAAGTAGACTTGACCTATCCTTTGTGGGGTTAAGTTTCATGTGAACAAACCCCAACACTGGGGGCTCAGCCTATAGCTTTGGTTGTCCATATTGCTTGTGAGAATATCAAGAATTCAACTTGGGAAGTTGAATTTCTCCCCACTCTCACCATTCCCCAAAGGGAGCTTGCAAATACTTTTCCAGTCACTGATCAAATCATTCTGGGATTCATCGGGGGATCACTCTGGACAAACCAACAAAATCTCATGTGCTACCTGAGATTCCAAGTACTTATGACATTCAATCAAACTATCTACATGAGTTATATTAGGAAATGCGCTAGTCAAAATCTAAATTTTGTAACAAATAAACAGTTTTGCTTTAGTCTCACACATAAGGTAACAATTTAAAGTATTAATTATCATCTATTTTCAGCACCCTGCAGTAATGACATTCCTTTGTTCTTCCTCATGCCAAAACATTTTTAAAATTTGTACATTGTACATTTCACTATTATTATATACTCTAGGCATTCCTAGATTATACCATCCCGATCTTTAACATCTATCTTTCTTTCTGATTTCATTTATGTCCCCAGCCCTCCTCCCTCTATCATTCTCACATGCAGCTTCATTCAGTGTTTTAACATAATTACATTACAGTTAGGTAGTATTGTGCTGTCCATTTATGAGTTTTTGTATCCAGTCCTGTTGCACAGTCTGTATCCCTTCAGCTCCAGCTACCCACTATCTTACCCTATTTCTATCTCCTGATGGTCTCTGTTACCATGACAAGTACTGGAGAGGATGTGGAGAAAGAGACACACTTATTCACTGTTGGTGGGAACGTCAAATGCTGCAACCACTGTGGAAGGCAGTTTGGCGGTTCCTCAAAAAGCTGAATATAGAATTGCCATACAACCCAGCAATACCATTTCTAGGTATCTACTCAGAGGACTTAAGGGCAAAGACACAAACGGATATTTGCACACCAATGTTTATAGCAGCATTATTTACAATTGCAAGGAGATGGAAACAGCCAAAATGTCCATCAACAGACGAGTGGCTAAACAAACTGTGGTATATACATACGATGGAATATTATGCAGCTCTAAGACAGAATAAACTTATGAAGTATGTAACAACATGGATGGACCTAGAGAACATTATGCTGAGTGAGACTAGCCAAAAACTAAAGGACAAATACTGTATGGTCTCACTGATATGAACCGACATTAGTGAATAAACTTAAAATACTTTTTATTGAGAAATATCCACACACATAGAGTCCAACCATATTACATAATCATTGGCTCACAATATCATCACATAGTTGTGCATTCTTCACCATGATCATTTTTAGAACATTTGCTTTATTCCAGAAAAAGAAATAAAAAGAAGAAAAAAGAACTCATACATCTTATACACCTTACCCCCCTCCTCACTGACCCACAGTATTTCTGTCTACTCAATATCTACCCTTTATCCTGTTTTTTAGTTATTTTTTATTCTTATATATTTTTTCTTTTTTACTCATCTGTCCATATTCTGGATAAAAGGAGCATCAGGCACAAGGTTTTCACAATCACATAGTCACACTGTAAAAGCTATATAGTTATACAGTCTTCTTCAAGGATCAAGGCAATTGGCACACAGTTCAACAGCTTCAGGTACTTCCCTCTAGCCACTCCAATACACGATAACTAAAAAGGGATATTTACATAATGTGTAAGAAAAACCTCCAGGATAACCTCTTAACTCTGTTTGAAATATCTCAGCCACTGAAACTTTATTTCATCTCATCTCTCTTCCTTCTTTTGGTTAAGAAGGCTTTCTCGTTCCCATGATGCTGGGTCCCAGCTCATCCCTGGGAGTCAGGTCCCACGTTGTCAGGGAGAGTTATACCCCTGGGAATCCTGTCCCACGTCAGGGGAGGGGGCAGTGAGTTCACCTGCTGAGTTGGCTTAGAGATGAAGTCATATCTAAGCAACAAAAGGGGTTTTCTGGGGTGTGACTCTTAGGCATAATTATAAGTAGGCTTAGCTTCTCCTTCGCAAGAATAAGTTTCATAGGGGGATACTGTATTATTTCTTATGTTTGTTAATTGAGGTATAATTTACATTATAGCAAGATTCACTCTTTTGGGATATATGATTTTGTAAATTTTGAGAAACTTATACAGTTGTGTAACCACAATATCAAGACATAGAACATTTCCATCAGCCCAAAAGCTCCCTTATGCTCCACTATAATCTATCTCCTACCCTAACCCCAATCCATGGCAAGCACTGATTGGATTTTCTTATCTACAGTTTTACCTTTTACAACATGTCATATGAATGTAATAATATAGTTTATAAGCTTTTGAGTCTGGTCTTCTTTCACTAAGCATAATGCTTTCAAGATTCATCCATATTGTTGGATATATTAGTAATCTGTTCCTTTGTACGGTTGAGTACTATTTCATTATATGGATGCAACTGAATTTGTGTATCTGTTTAGCAGGTGAAGGACATTTGGGTCCTTTCTATCTTTTGGTGATTATAAATTATATTCATAGATAAGTTTTGGTATGCACATATGTCTTCATTTCTCTAGCAAATACTGAGCATGAGCATTGCTGGGTTGCATGGAAAGTGTACAAGAAACTGCTAAACTATCTTTTTAAAATCTGAACATTTTAAATTGTAGAATACGGAACTGCCATCTACAGAAAAGAGTAAGAGCAGAAGAGAAAATAAGAAAGATGAATGTACTGACACAACTTTACAGCTGGAAATCTTGCCTCTTAACAGGGAAACTCACCAAACCTGAAATTATTTGTACTCCTTTTATTCTTCATTTTTCACTGGTTCTGTCTTCTGTAGTCTCCCCACTCCAAGGGGGAATAGTAATTTTTGTCTTTGGTTCTAGTATACATTGTATTCCCATCTCCTATGCATGCTTAAACTTTTTTTTTTGCATGGACAGGCACGGGGAATCGAACCTGGGTCTCTGGCATGGCAGGTGAGAACTCTGCCTGCTGAGCCACTGTGGCCTGTCCCATGCATAAACATTTTTCACAGACAAATTCCACAATAAATTTATAGGTAACATATAAATTAAAACCTAACCCTGAAAAGAACTAATGTCACCAGTGTATAAGCGGTGTTCTAAAGCAAAACAAGGAAAATTTTCATAATCACTGATAGAAAGACAGATACAAAGCACTGAAAGCTACATAAATCTAATTTCTAACCTCTAAAAATTGATAATTAGGGAGACATATTTATTTCAACATACACAAAAACAAGGAGGGGCAACTCACATTTTTAATATAAAATTATATTATTGATATTTCTACTAGAAATGTTCAGTTTTGTTAGGTATTTAAAATAAAATGGAACTAGACAATAAAACTGATACTGAGGGATGGGGTTAAATAAATATATTTCAGATAAGAAAACTAAAATGTACAGTAGACCTTTATTGGAGAATGTAGCTCAATAAGATGTGTAAGGATTATCTGAAAATGAACATCTCCTCCTTCCATTTCTCCTGTTTGCTACTTCAAATAAGAATATTTGTACTCCTTTTAATTCTTCATTTTTCACTTGTTCTGTCTTCTGTAATGTCCCCACTCCAAGGGGTGGGGTGGGGAACAGTAATTTTTGTCTTTGGTTCTAGTATACATTATACTTATACCTGAAACAATTTCCCAAAGCAAAATAACATAAAATAATTTTCAAATAACACAAATTAAGAAATTAAAAAATTAATAATAATAATAATAATAATAATAAAAGAATGGTTGTTAAACTGGATTAGGGGAGATGTGTCTCCACGCATTTGGGTGGGTCTTGATTGGCTTACTGGAGTCCTATAAAAGAAAAAACATTTCGGAGAATGGGAGATTCAGAAAGAGCAGAGAATGCTGCAGCACCATGAAGCTGAGAGTCCACGAGCCAGCAACCTTTAGAGATGAAGAAGGAAAACGCCTCCCAGGGAGCTTCATGAAACAGGAAGCCAGGAGAGAAAGCTAGCACTTGACGCTGTGCTCACCATGTGCCCTTCCAGCTATGAGAGAAACCGTGACTGTGTTTACCATGTGCCTTCTCACTTCAGAGAGAGACCCTGAACTTGACTGTCCTTCTTGAACCAAGGTATCTTTCCCTGGATGCCTTTGATTGGACATTTCTATAGACTTGTTTTAATTGGAACATTTCCTCGGCCTTAGAAGTGTAAACTAGCAACTTATTGAATTCCCCCTTTAAAAGCCATTCTGTTTCTGGTATATTACATTCCGGCATCTAGCAAACTAGAACAATTTGTATACCATTTGTTTTCTATCCCTTTTGGAATAATGAATTATCCTGAATATAATCTGTGGCACCAAATTATTAAAGAAAATATCTGAAGGAAAAAGTTTTTTTTTTTTTTACTATTTTAGCATTTTTATTCTTTGATGGGCCAATTGACTACCCTAATAAGAAAATTATCACTGAACCTTAATTAAACACTGCTACCATCAAAGTTAACTTTCTTGAAACACTTAAGGGCCAAATCACTCCAGACAGTCAAGTTTTCAATAAAACTGCTAACTTAGCCTTCTAATAACTTCTCTTCTTAATGGAATTTTGTACTGAAATAAATTACATACTTTGAATTCAAAAATGGAATATTCCAAGCACAATTTAACCTTTCTGGACAATTCTGGACCAATTATTATGAACCTACACCAGATTGTACAATAATATCATAAAAATACCTTCTGGGCCTATGGAGATGTGCATGCATATCTGTACTTACTCTAAATGGCCTCAGAATGTGAACAATTTAGCATTTTTTAATATATAATTTATTTTATCTTTTCCTTTGGGTTAATGACTCCTATTTACTTTAAGTTTACAGTATCTAAAAGAGGTTATCTAATAGAAATACAGTGCAAGCCATATAAGTAATTTCCAATTTTCTAGTAGCCATATTGACAAATGGAAAGAAATAGGAGAAATAAGCTTTAATAATGCATTTTATTTTACCCAATAAATCCAAAATATTATCATTTTAATATGTGGCCCATTTTTAAAAACTATTCATTGTATAATACAATATATACACAAAGCAAAAAAAGAAAAAAGCAAAAGTTTTCAAAGCACTTTTCAACAAGCAGTTACAGGACAGATCCCAGAGTTTGTCATGGGCTACCTATACCAACATCTCAGATTTTTTCTTCCAGCTGCTCCAGAACATTGGAGGCTAGAAGGAACAAATATTTTTTTATCAACACAATCAACTTTTTCTTTTCCTTTTTGTGAAAAATAACATACATATTTTTAAAAGGAGTAAATTTCAAAGCACAGGACAACAATTAGTTGTAGAACAGATTTCATAGTTTGGTATGGGTTACAATTCCACAGTTTTAGGTTTTACTTCTAGCTGCTCTAAGATACTGACGACTAAAAGAAATATCAATATAATGATTCAGCAATCATATTCATTTGTTAAACCCTATCTTCTCTGTGTAATACCACCATCACCTTTAATCTTTCCATCCCACTCTAGAGGGATAAGTGGGCTAATGCCCATTCTAACTTTTCATGTTGGAAGGGGCTGTTAATTTGGGGTACAGAGATGGAACTAGCTGATGTTCTGGAAAGGCTGGACCCTATAGGTTTCAGGACTTACGTGGTTCAGGGACCTATCTGGAGGTTGTAGGTTTCTAGAAAGTTACCCTAGTGCATGAAACCTTTGTAGAATCTTACATACAGCCCTAGGTGTTCTTTAGGATTGGCTGGAATGGTTTTGGTTGGGGTTTTGCAAGTTATGATAGGTAGCAATGTCTTACTGAAGCTTGCCTAAGACTGACCTGCAGAGGAGACTCTCACTCTAATATGTGGGCCATTTTATGTGCTTAAGAGTCATGTGTTGCTAGCAGTTACCATATTGTACAGTACACACCTAAACTATCATGAGCTGGAAGATTATAAACTTAAAAGAAAACTGCTACTAAAGTCAAAGCAAATTGTCTCTGAGTGATAAAAGAAGGGCTCTCTTAGGTATAAGGAACTTTTATAGATTTTAGGGTACAACTTCTGGATATTGATTTGTGGAGGGTGGAGCAATGGCTGGAAGAGAGAAAAAAGGGAAGGAGGGGGGAAAATAATACAGTAATGAAGTTAATCCAGTAAAGATTTGGAGAAAGGTAGAGACTCAAGCAGAGTTGGACATAACATAATAAATATTGAATGTTGACAACCAAATGATAAACACACACACACAAAGGCTCTTAATAGTTAATCTAGGGTTTTTAAAGATGCATTCAATAATGATAAGAATTCATAGTTATGTGAGGACTGAAGAATTCCTGCAATGTGCTACAATATCTAGAGAAAGAGACCAAAGGTGATTAATTATAACTCTTTTAGGACAGCATAAGCTATTATAAGGCTGCATTAATTGAATGTATATGTCAAAATATGACTGAGAGTGTGCTTACTGTACCAAATACACCAACTACTGAGGTTCTACTGAATATTAAACAGTTGAGGGATTCTACTTTTTTTTGGACTCATAGATAATGTGATTTTTAATATTAATCATACTGTACAAAACTTCTTTGCTTACCAGGACATTTCTGTCACATGCATGATCTTATTTTGTTCCCCTCAAGCTTGTATTACTCATCTTTTTTTTCCTTTATTAGAGAAATTGTGGGATCATAGAACTATCATGCACAAAATAGGATTTCCATATACCACCCTTCAAACAATAACTTGCACTAGTGTGGAACATTTGCTATAACTGATGAAAACACACTACTATAACTGTACTATTAATTAAAGTCTATGGTTTAACTTAGGGTTCACTATTTGGTATAGTTTCAAGGATTAAAAAAAATTTTTATCGTATATACAACCTAACATTTATTTTTTAAATCATATTCAGATATATATTTCAGTGCTGTTAAGTGCATTGACAATATTGTGCTATCATCCCTACCATCGAATACCACAGGATTTTATTTTTCACTTTTTAAATGAAATATAGACCATTTCTAGTGACTCTGGAATCCTGAGCAAAGGACTAAAGGATTTGGTACATTTATCATTTTTTTCCTGCTGACTAACTTAACAGAAATGGAAACGTGAAAAAAGGAAGAGCTGGCTAACAAGAAAGCATAGAAGACAAAATCTTATCTTGAAGAACCTGAGCCTGAGATACACAATGATGAACTTCTGGCAACTGGTGGTGAGCATTACATGAAAAATATTCAATAAGGGTAAATGTAATATACTATTAGATTCCAGAAAAGTCAATTGCTCAAAATACATAACTGAAGAAAGACTAGACTTACACTAGCCCATACGGAAAGTACTGCCAAGCTGGTTTGACAGGAAGCTCAAGGAATCACTTGGACAAATTTACAAAAAGGCAATTGGAAGCACAGATTGTATCAGCAGAATAATTTATTTTAAAAGGAATATATTTAACCTAGGGTATAAAAACCTGATGTGCTATGGTAGAGGTGGTGGTTCGAGTCATAGGAAGTGTCCTGATGATCATTATCAGTATTTCAGAGAGAATTCTCAAAAAGAAAAATGTTTTTAGCTTTATATAAGTTATTAAGCCAAAAAAAGAAAAAGAAAAAAAAAAACACTTTGTATTTGGCTTATTTAATAAATGGAAGAAACATTTCTAACCTTACAGTTAACCAAAAAAGGATGATTTATGACAGCGCACAGAGATACAGCACAGAAATACTACATAGAGCTATATCATAGAGACTTTATAAGTTAAGAATTCACTTAGATTAGCAAACCTCTAAATCTAAGGTCTCTTCCAAATCCATGATTATATGTACGACTTTTGGTATATTACAGTTGTATACTTATTGTAATAAATGATACTTAAATTACAAATGCTTACATTTTTTACTGTCTGCTCTTCATTAGATTCATCCTCAAGTCACTAAATTAAGGTCATAATTTTACACATAGTATATATATATATACACACACACCCTTAAATATATAACTTGTTATACATAAAATAAACTATATATAAATAACATTATCTGATAGGCATTTTCCTTGAATGAACTCAAAGAACTATTTAATCCTCATATAATGATCTGAGGTTGAATTCTTATTATCACCATTTTACAGATGAGGAAATTGAGCAACAGAAGGTCACTCAACCAGTGTACTAGTATCCTATTGCTGCTATAACAAATTACCACTTGGAACACAGGTTTATTCTCTAATAGTTCTGAAGATCAGAGGTCTAAATTGAGTCAGCAGGGCTGTGTTTCTTCTGCAAGTACTAGGGGAGAATTCATTTCCTTGCCTTTTCTAGCTTCTAGAGGCTGCCTACAGTCCTTGGCTCACAGCCCTGTGCAGCATTCAACCTTTGCTTGTGTCATCACATCTTCTTCTCTGACTCTGATCTTCCTTCATCCCTCTTATTAGGATCCTTATGATTATATTAGGCCTACCCAGATAACTCAAGATAATTTTTCCATCTCATAATCCTTCACTTAAATATACCTGCTAATTCCTTTATAGCCAGTAAGGTAACATATTCACAGATTTTAGAGATTAGGATGTGGACATCTTTAATGGGCCAGCCATTGTTGTACTAACCACAGATAGTAAATGGGAGACTGCAGATTTTTAACCACAACAAATGTTGTCTTTCAAACAGTGCTCCTCTATAAATGGAAAGTAGATTTTAACTTTCTAAGGCACTCTGTAGAAGCTGCTAGGAACACACTAGTTTTCTTTCAAAAGACACTTGAAATATATCTCATAGATTTATAGCCTATAAAATCAATAAATGGAATTTTACCTGGCATGGACCAGGTAAATTGGTTGCTTGAAAAGTATATGGTGAATATCAAAAGAAAAACAGCTACTCTATTTTTTGGCTAAGTTGGCAATAATCTAAAAAAACGTTCTTTATTATTAAAACATGTTTGTGTATTTTGAATTAGGAATGATTACTCTGATATTCTGAGTAACCACATTCATACCTCCTTTCAGTTGCAAAGGAATTAAAAATTTTTTTTGTAAAAGAATTTTTTAACACAGGAAACATGCCATTTTTAGCTAGTAGTACTAGATTAGGAATAAACTTGGGAAAAATATAAATCTAAAGAGCACAATGGACATGTTATTTCTGACTATCCAAATGCTTTTTCTACCTTTCTTCTGTAATTTCACTCTTCTCCACTGGGGGAAGATGCTCCTCCTCTACATACACCATGGGATTTCCAGTGGAGTTGCCAATCACAGTATTCTGCTCCATTCCTAACCAATTACAAACCTCACCCTCTGACCAGTAACTCAAACTGCTTAGAACTATTCCTTGAAATTTTTCACCATAAAACTTTTAAAAAACTTCTTTTTACATAAGAAAAATAAGAGCTATAGGGCTACGGCTCCAAGGCTGCCACTGGCCATTTTCCTCAACATATGAACAGCCTAAGAGAACAAAAAAACAGGTAGACAGAAAATGGAGATGGAGAGGCTGAGTCATTTGGCAGTAAGAATGAGGAAAGGGAAGAAGAAAACAGAGAAATGGGGCAAAGGGAAGAAAAAAAGGAAGCATGCAGTAGGGTGAAGGGACAGTGGTGAGAGGAAAAGGGTAAAGAGAAGGGGGCAGAGGGGTGCTCAAAGTGGGGCAGGAAGATGTGTTAGAGAAACAGTGGCAGTAAGATACAATGATATAATTTGAGTCCCTGGATCCAGCAGAACATAAAGTCTAATAATCTATCTCTGCCTTTCTTAATGAACAAACTTAGCCGTAGATCATTAACACATGCTGTGGTCCCTTTAACTTCCTCCCATCTCATCTTAAAAAAAAAAAGAAAGAAAGAAAAAAAGGGACCAAATATCATCAGCCCCAATGTTTCCAATTTACGTTTAAAAACACTGCCTTAGATGTATCCCAATTTAACACTAACATGATCTAATACAAGATTATTTACTTAATATGTTGTTTTTTAAAATCATGTTCACATTTATTTTATATGATCCACACGGCCCAAATATACACATAAATATGTATGTGTATACATTTGGGTTTGTCTTTTCAGTAATCCTTGATATGAGATAAAATGGATGAATAATAACGGTATTTTTCCATATTCTATACATGATTACTGAAGGGAAAAAAAGGCTAAAAAGACATAAAAAGAGAACTTAAAAAATACTTGTTGGTGCCAGCATTGTGTGTGGCAGCAGTTTTAAAATCTTTTTTTTCCCCTAATTTTACAATTTTCATCATAAAGCTGGGGGTGATATGTGCAACTGTTTATACAAACTATGTGGCACCATCTACCCCAACATCTACCCCACACCCCTCAGAGAAGGCATGGCCTGGACCAAGCTTTGTAATCACTTTCAAGTCATAACAAGGAGTGCCATCTTTAGGGCCAGACATTTTGAATGAATCCTGGCTCTGAAAGTAAGTGTAAGAATCATGAGAATAACTGA
Organism: Tamandua tetradactyla; assembly: GCF_023851605.1. Lineage (NCBI taxonomy): Eukaryota > Metazoa > Chordata > Mammalia > Pilosa > Myrmecophagidae > Tamandua > Tamandua tetradactyla. The sequence continues at coordinate 14,667,881 of NC_135352.1, forward strand.
CCAAATCACTTAACTTTCCTCAGAGCTTCAGGCTCTTCATTTTTAAAAAGAGAAAGAAACTACTTATCTTATAGAGTTGCTCTGAAGATCAGTTGTAATATAAATAAAAACTCAACAATATTTCACTCATAGAAAACACCCAAGATGATGATGATGATGATTTCAAATTTTAAAGCACAAATGATGGGTTCTTTATTTTTCCTTGTGAACCACCAAGAAGATAGGGCTGCATTTTCCTTAATAACAGCAAAAGAATTTTGATTTAAAAGAAGTAACATTTAAAGAATTTGGAAAAACAGATTTCTCCATGCTTCATTAACTTTCTGTAAAACAGTACGGCTTTTATTTAAAGGAAAAAGTATAGAGGCATATTAGCTTATTGCCTTAAAATTTCACCAGTCTCTGGAAAGTTGTAACCACAATAGCAGAAGATATAGAAGCTGATATAACACATTAACAATAGAGAGGAAAAATATATAGGATTTTAAATAACTTTCAAGAAAAAGAGAAAGCTATTTAGAGGAAGATAATTGGAAAAAACATGCAGATCAACTTTCCTTTTTCTTCATAACAAAAAAGAGAACCTTTTAGAGACCGACAGAATCTTATGAATAAACCCATACTTTATCATTAGAGAAAAAACCTCATTCCAAAAGAAAGAAGTATGTATTGATATGTTTCTATCATGAAGATATTTGATACTTCTTAATATTCTAATTGGTGACCTCACGATTTCTAGCAGCTGCAAATTTATTAATAGGTCAAAACAGAAACAGGGATTTTTTTTTCATATTTCACATGTATTTTGGGTTTTATAGGGGTTTTTTTGGCATGTGCAGGCACCAGGAATCAAACCCAGGTCTCCGGCCCAGCAGGCAAGCACTCTGCCACTATGCCACTATTGCCCGCCCTATAATTTCTTCTTACAAATTTTTAACTTTAAAGTAAATATAATGATTTCACAAAATAAATATAGTTTTTGGCTATTTTTATCTATATACCACAGAAATATAGCAATGCTGCAAAATAGCATTCTTATGAAAGTTGATTGGAAGGTCAATAACCAAATAAGTAGTCAATACTTTAAAGCATGAGGCTCGAGACAAATTAAAAATAGTATTAATCTAGGGGTAGCACAATGTTAAATAATGAGAAAGGGAAAATCAGCCCTGCTGATAATGACTGTTGCCAAAAGGACATAGACAAGACCACATAAAAGAATGTTTCTCTACAAGGTCACACCACACTTATAAAAGTGACCAACAAGCTTTTCTTCTGAGTGATGATGTGTTATTTTTATTTTTATTAGAGAAGTTGCAGGCTTATAGGAAATCATGGAGAAAATGCTGAGTTTGCATATATACCCCCTATGATTAATAGGTTGCATTAGTATGATACTTTTAGTACAACTGATGAACAATATTACAGGCATACTTTGTTTTATCATATTTTGCTTTATTGTACTTTACAGATTTTTTTTCTTTACAAATTGATGGTATGAGGCAATCATTCATTGAGCAAGTCTATTTGTGCCATTTTTCCAAACACATACTTTATGTCTTTGTGTCACATTTTGGTAATTCTTGCAATATTTTAAACTTTCAATTATTATATTAGTTATAGTGATCTATGATCTTTCATGTTAATATTATCATTGTTTTGAAACACCATGAACAGTGCCCACATAAGACAGCAAACTTAATTGATAAATGTATGTGTTCTGACCATTCCACAAACTGGTCATTTCCCATTTCTCTCTTCCTCTCCTAAAGACGTGACTGAATTGCTGCAAACTCATAAAACTTGAACAGATGAGGAGTTGTTTCACATGTATGAGCAAAGAAAGTGATTTCATAAGATAGAATTCTCTATTCCTGGTGCAGAAGCTATAAACATTATTGAAATGAACAACAAAGGAGTTAGATTATTACCTAAACTTAGTTGATAAAGTAGGAGCAGGGTATGAGAGGACAGACTCCAATTTTGAAAGAAGTTCCATTGTGGATAAAATGCTATTAAACATTATTGCATGTTAAAGAGAAATTGTTTATGAAAGGAACAATCAATCAGTGTGGTAAACATTATCGCTTTATTTTAAGAAATTGCCACCACCACCCCAGCCTTCAATGACAAACCTAATCAGTCAGTAACTATCAACACTGAGGCAAGACCTCCACCAACAAAAAGATTACGACTCATTGAAGGCTCAGATAATGGTTACCATCTTATAGCAAAAAAGCATTTTTTAACTAAGTGTACACTTATTTTTAAATAAGTGTACACATTGTTTCTGACATAATACTATTCACAAAAAAGAGACTATAGTATAGTGTAAACATAATTTTATAAACACTGGGAAACCAAACAAATTCATGTGACTCACATTATTGTGATATTCACTTTACTGCAGTGGTCTGGAACTGATCCTGCAATATATCCAAGTATGCTTGTATTACAATTGTCCCATTAACTACAGTCCATGGTTTACATTAGACTGTACAACATTCATGCTGTGCAACCTTATTTTTTAAAAAATTTTATTCTATTAACATATATACAACCAAAAAACTCACCTTTTAACAACAAATATAGAAATCAGTGCTGTTAATTGTTCACAATATTGTGCTACCTCACCAACATTTAATACCAAAACCTTCTCATCACCACAAGCAGAAACTCTGCATAAATACAGCATTGACTTCCTATTCTGTTCCCCACCCCTGGGCCCCGATAACGTATATTCTAGTTTTTGAACATACGAATCTGCTTATTCTAATTATTTCTCATCAGTGAGATCAAACAATGTATTTGTATGACATTTCACTTAACACAATTTCTTCACAGATCATTCTGTTGATGTATGTATCAGAACTTTGTTAGTTTTTACAGCTGAATAATACTGACAGTTTATCCATTCATCTGATGATAGACCAAATGATATCAAGTTGATTTTTGTATGTGGTGTCAAGCAGGGGTCCACCTTCATTCTTTTGCATATGGCCATACAGTTTTCCCAGCACCATTTGCTTGATAGGCTATTCTTTCCCTATTGAGTGGACCAGATACCGTTGTCTGCATTCAGTTGGCCACTGATGTGAGGACTGATTTGTGAATCTCAATTTGATTCCATTGTTCTACATGTCTGTCCTTATGCCACTACCATGCTGTTTTGATTATTGTGGCTTTGCAATAAGTTTTAAGCTTGGGAAGTGTAAGCCCCTCAACTTCATTCTTTTTCAAGATGCCTTTGGCTATCTGGGGCCCCTTACCCTTTCGCATAAATTTGATGATTGGCTTTTCCATTTCTACAAAGAAGGCTGTTGGAATTTTCATTGGGATTGTAATGAATATGAAAATCCCTTTGGGTAGAACTGACAATTTCACGATATTTAGTGTTCCAATTCATGAACACAGACTGCCCTTCCATTTATTTAGGTCTTCTTTGATTTCTTTTAGTAAACTGTTTTGCAGTTTTCTGTACAAGACCTTTACATATTTGGTTACATTCATTCCTACACATTTGATTCATTTATTTGCTATTGTACATTGAATTTTATTCTTGATTTCCTTTTCAGATTATTCATTGCCAGTGTATAGGAATGCTACTGAATTTTGCATGTAGATATTGTACTTCACCACTTTGGTGAATTTGCTTATTAGCTCTTATTAGTAGCATTGCTGTGGACTGTTCAGAATTTTCTGCATATAGAATCGTGTTGTCTATAAATAGGGAAAGCTTTATATCTTCCTTTAGAAACTGGATGCATTTTATTGATTTCTCTTGCCTAAATACTCTGGCTGGAACATTCAGTACAATACTGAATAAGAGCGGTAACAGTAGGCATCCTTGTATGGCTCCTGATCTTAGAGGGAAAGCTTGAAGTCTTTCACCATTAAGTATGATGTTAGTTGTGGATTTTAATATTAGTCCTTTATCTTGTTGAGGAAATTTCCTTCTATTTCTAGTTTTTTAAGTGTTTTCATCAAGAAAGATAATGAATTTTGTCAGTTGCCTTTTCTGTGAGATGTACTGCATTAAATCTATTTTCCCATATTGAATCATCCTTAAATAGGTGGGATCAACCCTCCTTGGCCATGGTGTATAATACTTTTAACGGGCTGTTGAATTTAGTTTGCTAGTATTTTGTTGAGGATTTCTGCATCTATGTTCATAAGTGATACTGGTCTGTCTTTTGGTTTTCTTTTCTTGTAGTATCTTCACCTGGAGATGATTAGGTTGCTATTAGTTCATAGAATAAGATAGGAGTGTTCCCTCCTCTTTAAACTTTTTGGAAGAGTTTGAGCAGAATTGGTGTTAATTTTTCTGGGAATGTTTGGTAATATTCCCCTGTGAAGTCATCTGGTCCTGGACTTTTCTTTGTTGGGAAGTTTTGACTACTTTTCTGATTTCTTTACCATTTATTGCTCTTTGAGATCTTCTATTTATTTTTGAATCAGTGTGGATAGTTTCTGTTTTCTAGGAATTTGTCCACTTCATTTTGATCATCTAACTTGTTAGCATACAGTTGTTCATAGAATTCCCTTATAATCCTTTTTCTTTCTGTGTGGTTAGTAGTAAAAGGCCTCAGACCCCTTCATTTGATTTTAGTTATGTCCTTTCTTCTTTTTCCTTTGTCAGTCCAACTAAAGACTTTTGTTATCTTTTGTTTATCTTTTCAAGGAACCAACTTTTATTTTTAAAAAAAGGGATTTAATTAGTCACAAATTTATAGTTCCTTGGAGAAAAAGTAGCTGGTTTTCTTCTGTGTTTCTCTGTCACATGGGAAGGCACACAGTGACATCTGCTAGCCATCTCTCCCAGCTTTCAAATGGCTTTCCTCAGGGTGTTTCCTCTCTGTATCTCCAAACATCTGGGTCTATGTCGGTTCTGAGCACTGAGCTGAAGTATGCTGAGCTGCTTCTCTCTCTTCTGATTCTTCCTTTTGTTTTTTATAACTTTTTTATTGTGAAATATAACATATATATAAAAAAGCAATAAATTTCAAAGTATATTTTAACAAGTAGTTATACAACAGATTTCAAAGTTTGTCATGAGTTAAAGTTTCACAATTTCAGGTTTTTCCTTCTAGCTGCCCCAAGACACTGGAGACTAAAAGAAGTATCAGTATATTGATTCAGTAGTCATACTCATTTGCTAAATCCTACCTGCTCAAACTCCTCCTTTCCCTTTGATCCTTCTCTCAGTCTTCAGGGATATTTGGGCTATGCCTATTCTAACTTTTTCATCTTGAAACGGGGTGCCGACAATATGGGATGAAGGGATGGAACTAGCTGATGTTCTTGGAGAGGTTGGGTTTCAGGACTTATTTGTCCTACAAACCATCTGAAGGTCGTAGGTTTCTGGAAAGCAAACTTAACGAATGAAACTTTTGTAGAAACTCAGATAGAGTCCAAGGTGTTCTTTAAATTTAACAAGAATGATGTTGGTTGGAATTTGGCAAACCAGGGCAATCAGCAATACCTGAAGCTTGCATAAAAGTGGCCTCCAGAATAGCCTCTCAATTCTATTTGAACTCTTTTAACCAATGATATCTTATTTTGATACATTTGTTTCCCCTTTCTGGCCAGGAAGGCATTGTCCATCTCACAGTGCCGGGGCCAGGCTTATCCTTGAGGGTCATGCCCCATGTTTCCAAGGAGACTTCCACCCCAGTATGTCATGAGCACATATTACTGGGCTATACAAATATAATAAAGATACCCAGCTAATGAACTGCTGCTCTCTCTGTATCAACCACAACATCAGGGAGAGTCTGCTGAAGTTAAAGACACTACATTACTTTATACTGGTGGGAAGCCACAGGCAGATCAGCACAACATACTGGGCAGACAGGAAAAGCAGAGTCTAGAGGCTTCACAGGAAAGTCTGTCAATCTGCTGGGTCTCACCCTCAGGAAAAATTGATACAGTTGACACTTTCCTCCTAAGAGGCCAGTCTGGTATGGGAAAATCTGACTGCTGTCTATAATATCTAAGTAGTTCCTCCAAAGGGGTGGGGGGCGGGGAGGGAAGCCACCATTAAGGCAGGGCAAGGAACAAGAAAATAAAAACTGAAAAATTCCGATCTGTTAAAAGAAAAACCTGAGCTAAAGGGCTAGAATAAGCTGAACTGAATGTCAAAGAACAAAGAGACAACAAAATCATCCAGCAAAAATCCCAGGTAGAAAAAGTAAAAACATCCAGAATAAACTAATCAAGGAAATTAAGTGCCCAAATGCCAGTAAAAAATAACTAATTATACTAGGAAAATTGAAGATATGGCCCAGTCAAAGGAACAAACCAATAATTCAAATGAGATACAGGAGTTGAAACAATTAATTCAGAACGTTCAAACAGACATGGAAAACCTCATCAAAAATCAAATCAGTAAGTTGAGGGAGGATATAAGGAAGGCGAGGAAAGGAAAAAAAATTGAAAGTCTGAAAAAATAAATCACAGAACTTATGGGAGTGAAAGATACAGTGGAAAAGATGAAAGAAACATTGGAAACCTACAATGTTAGATTTCAAGAGGAAGAGGATAGGATTACTGAACTGGAGGAAGGGATATCAGAAATCCGACAAGCAAAAAATATATATAGGGAAAAGAATGGAAAAATATGAGCAGGGACTCAGGGAACTGAATGACACGAAGCACACAAATGTACATTTGTGGGTGTCCCAGAAGGAGAATAGAAGGGAAAAGGAGGGGAAAAACTAATGGAGGAAGTTATCACTGAAAATTTCCCAACTCTTATGAAAAACTTAAAATTACAGATCCAAGAAGTGCAGCATACCTCAAACAGAATAGATCCAAACAGATGTACTCCAAGACATTTACTAATCAGAATGTCAGATGTCAAAGAGAAAGAGAGAATCTTGAAAGCAGCAAGAGAAAAACAATCCATCACATACAAAGGAAGCCCAATAAGAGTATGTGTAGATTTCTCAGCAGAAACCAGGGAGGAAAGAAGACGGGGATGATATATTTAAGGTAGTAAAAGAGAAAAACTGCCAACCAAGAATTCTATATCAAGCAAAATTGTCCTTCAAAAATGAGGAGGAAATTAAAACCTTTTCAAACAAAAATCACTGACCAAGAGACTGGCTCTACAAGAAATACTAAAGGGAGCACGAGAGACAGACTGGAAAAGACAGAAGAGAGAGGTGTGGAGAAGAGTGTAGAAATGAAGACTATCAGTAAAGGTAAAAGGAAGAAAAATTAGATATGACATATAAAATCAAAAAGGCAAAATGGTAGAAGAAAGTAATGCCCTTACAGTAATAACACTAAATGTTAATGGATTAAACTCCCCAATCAAAAGACGTAAATGGGCAGAATGGATTAAAAAACAGGAAGCATCTATATGCTAACTACAAGTAATGCATCTTAGACCCAAGGATAAACAGAGGTTGAAAGTGAAAGGCTGGGAAAAGATATTTCATGCAAACAACAATCAGAAAAGAACAGGAGTAGCTACACTAATATCCAACAAAATAGACTTCAAATGTAAAACAACTAAAAGAGACAAAGAAGGACACTATGTATTTAAAAAAGGAACAATTCAACAAGAAGACGTAACAATCATAAATATTTATGCACTGAGCCACAGCACTCCAAAATACATGAGGCAAACACTGAAAAGAGAAATAGACACATCTAACATAATAGATGGAGACTTCAATTTCCCACTCTCATCAATGGACAAAACATCTAGACAGAGGATCAATAAAGAAACAGAGAATCTGAATTATACAATACATGAACTAGACTTAACAGATATTTATACAACATTACACCCCACAACAGCAGGATACATCTTCTTCTCAAGTGCTCATGGATCATTCTCAAGGATAGAACATACACTGGGTCACAAAGCAAGTCTCAATAAATTAAAAAACACTGAAATCATTCAAAACACTTCCTGGGATCATAAAGGAACGAAACTGGAAATGAGTAACAGGTAGAGAGTCAGAAAATTCAAAAATATATGGAGGCTCAACAACACACTCAAACGACTAAAGGGTCAAGGAAGAAATTACAAGAGAAATCAGTAAATATCTCAAAGTAAATGAAAATGAAAACAAAACATATCAAAATCTATGGGATGCAGCAATGGCAGTGCTAAGAGTGAAATTTTTTGCCTTAAATGCCTATATCAAAAACAGAAGAAATGGGCGGGCAACAGTGGCAGAGTTCTCGCCTACCATGCCGGATACCCAGGTTCAATTCCCAGAGCCTGCCCATGCCAAAAAAAAAAAAAAACAAAAGGAAGAAGAAGAAAGAGCAAAAATTGAGGAATTAACTGTTTACTTGGAAGAACTAGACAAAGAACATGAACTAACCCCAAAGCAAGCAGAAGGAAAGAAATAAGGAAGATTAGTGCATAAATAAATGAAACTGAGAACATGAAAACAATTGAGAAAATCAACAAAACCAGAAGATGGTGCTTTGAGAAAATCAATAAAATTCATGGACCCTTAGCAAGGCTGACAAAAAGAAAAAGAGAAGATGAAAATAAAATCAGAAATGGAAGAAGAGACATAACCACTGACCCCACAGAAATAAAGGAGGTAATGAGAGGATACTATGAACAATTTTATGCTAATAAACTAGACAATGTAGATGAAATGGCCAGCTTCCTAGGAAGGAATGAACAACCAACACTGACCTGAGAAAAAATAGATGACCTCAACAAACCAGTCACAAGTAAAGAAATTGAATTTGTCATTAAGAAGCTCCCCCAAAAAAGAAAAGTCCAGGACCAGAGGGTTTTACATGTGAATTCCACCAAGCATTCAAGAAAGAATTAGCACCAATTCTGCTGAAACTCTTCAAAAAAAACTGAAGAAAAAGGAAGGCTACCTAACTCATTCTATGAAGCCAATATCACCTTCATATCAAAGCCAGATAAAGATACTATAAGAAAAGACAATTATCAATCAATCTCTCTAACGAATACAGATGCAAAATTCCCCCCCCAAAATTCTTGCAAATTGAATCCAGCAACATATTAAAAGAATTATATAACATGACCAAGAGGGATTTATTCCAGGTATGCAAGGGTGGTAAAATATCAGAAAATCAATTAATATAATACACGATATCAACAAACCAAAGCAGAAAAACCACATGATTATCTCATTGATGCAGAAAAGGCATCTGACAAAATTCAATATAATTTCTTGATGAAAACACTTCAAAGGACAGGAATAGAGGGGAATTTCCTCAACATGATAAAGGGAATACATGAAAAACCCACAGTTAACATCATCCACAATAGGGAAAGACTGAAAGCTTTCCCTCTAACATCAGGAACAAGACAAGCATGTCCCCTGTCACCACTGTTATTCAACATTGTGTTAGGAGTTCTAGCCTGAGCAATTAGACAAGAAAAGGAAATAAAACGCATCAAAATTGAAAAGGAAGAAGTAAAACTCTCACGGCTTGCAGATGATATAATACCATATGTTGAAAACCCTGAAAAATCTACAGCACAAGTATTAGAGCTAATAAATGAATACAGCAAAGTAGCAGGTTACAAGAGCAACACTCAAAATTCTGTAGTGTTTCTATACACTAGTAGTGAGCAATCTGAGGGGGAAATCAAGAAAAAAAATCCATTTACAAATGTGTTCTAGTTTGCTAGCTGCCAGAACGCAATTTACCAGAAATGGAATGGCTTTTAAAAAAGGGAATTCAGTAAGTTGCTAGTTGACAGTTCTAAGGCCGAGAAAATGTCCCAATTAAAACAAGTCTATAGAAATGTCCAATCAAAGGCGTTCATCCAGGGAAAGATACTTTGGTTCAAGAAGGCTGATGAAGTTCATGGTTTCTCTTTCATCTGGAAGGGCACATGGTGAACACAGTCAGAATTTCTCTCTCATCTGGAAAGGCATATGGTAAACATGGTCAGAGTTCCTCTCTCATCTGGAAGGGTACATGGCGAACACAGTGTCATCTGCTAGCTTTTTCTCCTGGCTTCCTATTTCATGAAGCTCTCCGGGCGGCATTTTCCTTCTTCATCTCCAAAGGTCACTGGCTGGTGAACTCTGCTTCTCGTGGCTATGTCATTCTGCTCTGCTCTCTCTGAATCTCTTCATTCTCCAAAATGTTTCCTCTTTTGTAGGACTCCAGTAAACCAGTCAAGACCCACCCACATGGGTGGAGACATGATGTCACCTAATCCAGTTTAACAACCACTCTTGACTAAATCACATCATCCAGGGAGATGATCTGATTACAGTTTCAAACATACAGTATTGAATAGGGATTATTCTGCCTCTATGAAATGGGATTTGATTTAAACATGGCTTTTTAGGGGACATACATCCTTTCAAAACAGCATAAATTGCAACCAAAAGAATAAAATATTTAGGGATACATTTAACTAAGAATACAAAAAATCTATACAAAGAAAACTATAAGAAATTGCTAAAAGAAATCACAGAAGGCCTAAATAAATGGAAGGGCATACTGTGTTCGTGGATTGGAAAACTAAATATAGTTAAGATGTCAATTCTACCTAAATTGATTTATACATGCAATGCAATACCAATTAAAATCCCAAACGTACTCTGCAGAAATAGAAAAAACAATAACCAAATTCACTTAGAAGGGCAGGGTACCTCGAATAGCTAAAAATATCTTGAGAAAGAAAAATGAAGTTGAAGATCTGATACTATCTGACTTAAAGGTATATTACAAAGGCACAGTGGTTAAAACAGCATGGTACTGGCATAAAAACAGATATACTGACCAATGGAATTGAATAGGGTGTTCAGATATAGACCCTCTCATCTATGGACAATTGATGTATGATAAGGTAGTCAAGCTGTTCTAGTTTGCTAGCTGTCAGAATGCAACACACCAGAAATGGATTGGCTTTTAATAAAAGGGGATTTATTTTGTTAATTCTTCAGAGTAAAGGCAGCTAACTTTCCACTGAGGTTCTTTCTTACGTGGGAAGGCATAGGATGGTTTCTGCTGGCCTTCTCTCCAGGTCTCTGGGTTCCAACAACCTTCCCCAGGGTGATTTCTTTCTGTACCTCCAAAGGCCTGGGCTGAGCTGCGAGTGCTGAGATGAGGAATGCTGAGCTGCTTAGGCTGTGCTATGTTGCGGTCTCTCATTTAAGCACCAGCCAATTAAATCAAGCGTCCTTCATTGCAGCAGGTACGCCTTCTAACCAAATGCAGATGTAAATCAGCAACAGATGAGGTTCACGTACCATTAGCTCATGTCCGCTCACCTGGCGAGGTTGATAAATGAATCTAACTACCACACAAGCCAACTCACCTGGGACAGAACAGACTCTTCAATAAATGGTGCTTGGAGAACTGGATATTCACATACAAACGAATGAAAGAGGATCCATATCTCACACCTTATACAAAACTTAACTCAATATGGATCAAAGACCTAAACATTAGACCTAGGACCATAAAATTTTTAAAAGAAAATGTAAGGAACTATCTCATAAAACTTGTAACAGGAGGCAGTTTCCTAGATTCTACATCCAAAGCATGAGCATTGAAGAAAAAAATAGATAAATGGGAACTCCTCAAAATTAAACACTTTTGTGCATCAGAGAACTCTGACAAGAAAGTAAAACAGCAGCCTAAACAATGAGAGACAATATTTGGAAACGACATATCAGATAAGTGTCTAATCTCCAGAATATATAAAGAAATTATTCAACTCAACAACAAAAAGACAAACAGCCCAATTACAAAATGGGCAAAAGACATGAAAAGACACTTCTCAGAGGGAGAAATACAAATGGTTAAAAGGCACATAAAAAGAAGCTCAATTTCCCTGGCTATTAGGGAAATGCAAATCAAAACCACAATGAGCTATCATTCACACCCACAAGAGTGGCCATCATCAAAACAAAACAAAAAACAACAGCAAATGACAAATGCTGGAGAGGATGTGGAAAAAGAGGCACACTTGTCCACTGTTGGTGGGAATGTAAAATGGTACAACCACTGTGGAAGGCAGTTTGGTGGTTCCTCAGAAGGCTAAGTATAGAATTACCATATGATCTAGCAATATCATTGCTAGGTATCTACTCAGAGGACAGGAGGGCAAGAACACAAATGGACATTTGCACACCAATGCTTACAGCAGCATTATTTATAATTGTCAAGAGATGGAAACAGCCCAAATGTCCATCAACAGATGAGTGGCTAAACAAGCTGTGGTATATATCTATGATGGAATATTACACAGCTATAAAACAGAATAAAGTCACAAAGCATGTAACATGGATGGACTTTGAGGACATTATCCTGAGTGAGATTAGTCAGAAACAAAAGACAAGTACTGTATGGTCTCACTGATATGAACTAACATTAATGAGTGAACTTGGAGAATTTCAGTTAAGAACAGACATAGACAGAGATAGGGTAGAGACTGGGTAGTTGAAACTAAAGGGATACGATTATGCAACAGGACTGATTGCACAATACTACCTGAGTGCAGCACAATTTTCTAAGTACAATGAATGAAGCTGAATGTGAGAATGATAGAGGGAAGAGCGCTGGGGGCAAATATGAAACCAGAAGGAAAGACAGGCAATAGAGACTGAGGTAGTATAATCTAGGAATGCCTAGAGTGTACAATGATAGTAACTAAATGTACAGATTAAAAAATGTTTTTGCATGAAGTAGAACAAAAAATGTCAATATTGCAGGGAGTTGAAAACAGATGGTCATTCAAAAACTTCAACTTCTGTGTGAGACTAAAATGAGAAACGCTTATTTGGTACAAAATGTATATTTTGACTAGTACATTTACTAATTTAATGTATATGGACAGTTTACTTGAACAACATAAATACATGGAACCTTGAATAGGGCATGAGATTTTGTAGGTTAATGTGATGTCCAGGTTAGTGTGATGCCCTGATAAATCCCAGAGTGATCTGAACAGTGAATGAAGAAGTATTTACAAAGTCTCCTTGGGGGAATGGGGAGAAAGGGGGAAAAGTCAACTTCTCCATTTGGAGAATTCCTGATATTCTTGCAAGCAGTGGGGACAACCAAATCAACAGGCTGAGCCTTCGATCTTGGGGGTTTTTCCCGTGGAATTTATCCCTACAAAGGTTAGGCTAAGCCTGCTTAAAATTAGGCCTAAGAGTCACCCCCAGAGAACTTCTTTTGTTGCTCAGATGTGGCCTCTCTCTCTCAGCCAACATGGCAAGTGAACTCATTGCCTTCCCACTCTCTACGTGGGACATGACTCCCAAGGGTGTAAACCTGCCTGGCAACATGGGACAGAAATCCTAGACTGAGCTGGGACTCAGCATCAAGGGACTGAGAAAACCTTCTCGACTGAAAGGGGGAAGAGAGAAATGAGACAAAAAAAGTGTTAGTCCATTGGATCAACAATTCCATCCTGACCAAAAGGGGGAAAAGAAGTACAACTAATAAAGTATCAGTGATAGAGTTCAAATGGAGTGGAGAGGCTACTCTGGAGGTCCCTCTTACGCAAGTTTCAGTTAGATCTTACTACCTATCATAACTTGCCAACCCCCAACCAAGACCACTCCAGCCAATTCTAAAGAACACCTAGGGCAATAAATAAGATTTCACAAGGGTTCCATGCACTAGAGTAACCTTCCAGAAACCTACATCTCTAGATGAGTCCCTGGATAAGTCCTGAAACCTAACCCAGTCTCTCCAAAACATCAGATAGTTCCATCTCCCTACCCTATATTCATGACAGACCCTTCCAATATGAAAAATTTAGAATGGCTATAGCCCAAACAACCCTAAAGAGAGGGAGGGAAAGATTAAAGGTGATGGTGGAGTTATACAGAGAAGACAGGATTTAACAAATGAATATGAATGCTGAATCATTCAACTGGTATCTTTTTTAGTCTCTAGTATCTTAGAACAGCTTTTAGTTGTAAAACCTAAAATTGTGAAATTGTAACTTACATCAAACTCTGAAATATGTTCTACAACTAACTGTGGTGCTGTGCTTTGGAATTTATAGCTTTTTTGTATACATGTTATTTTTCACACACAAAAAAAAAAGATGGAAAAAAGTTGATTGTGATGATAAAAAAATATTTAAGCCCTCTAGCCTCCTATATTCTGTAGTAGCTAGAAGGAAAAATTTGAGAGGATCGTATAGTAGCCCATGACAAACTCTGGGATCTGTACTCTATTTGTTGAAGAATGCTTTGAAAACCATTACTTTTTTTTATTTCTTTGCTTTGTACATATGTTATACTATACAATTAAAAAAGTTAAAAATAAAGTATCAGTGGCTGTGAGATTTCAAACAAAGTTGAGAGGTTATCCTGGAAGTTACTCTTATGCATTATATAGATATCCCTTTTCAGTTTATGGTGTATTTGAGCAGCTAAAGGGAAGTAGCTGAAACTGTAGAGCTGTACTACAGTAGCCTTATTTCTTGAAGATGATTGTATAAAGACATAAGGTTTACAAGGTGAATATATATATGATTGTGAAAGCCTTGTGTCTGATGTTCCTTTTATATAGGGTATAGACAAATTAGTAAAAAAAATATGAGTAAAAAAATAAACAAATAATAGGGGGAACAAACGTTAAAATATATTGGGTAGATGGAAATATTAGTGGTCAATGAGAGGGAGGGGTAAGGCGTGTGGGAGGTATGAGTTTTTTCTTTTTATTTCTTTTTCTGGAGTGATGCAAATGTTCTAAAAAAATGATGATGATGATGAATATACTACTATGTGATGATATTGTGGGCCACTGATTATACACCATGTATGGAATATTTGCATGTTAAGAATGTTTGTATTTGCATGTTGTTTTGTTAATAAAAATACTTTTTAAAAAAATCAATAGGAGGGTGCCCTGCACTTATTTTTCTTATTGGAAATTTCGCACTACTCCAAATAGAAAAGCATTACTCATTTCTACAGTATATTTTATGTTACATTATACTAGTTAGTGTACAAAATAATCCCTCTATGATTTCTGAAAACAACAACAAAAAAGCCCACTTCGTCATATTTTTTACTTATAATTAGCTCAGTGTTCTCCAGGAGAAAAATAAGAGGGAAATAACAACTTCTTTGCATAACACTAATAGCTATATATTTGATTACTGATTATTGTGGGAAGAAAAAAAATTTCTACCCACAGTAATTCAAATAGTCATCCCTCAAAAACATTTGCCTTTCTCTCAAGGTAAAATGTATGTTCTAAAAGTTAACAAGTTATATATCAAGCCAACTTACATAATGGACAGGACATTTATATGTATAAGGTTACAATAATTTTTTCACTGAATTAAAAGCTTAACATTTTCATTCAGTATTTTTAAACTGCTACATCAAACTATTTATTCATCTTGTTTTAGCTATAAGACTATTTTCTAAAACTATATACTAATTGTATCCTTTTTTTTTTTCAGAGATTTCCTAGGCAATCTTATAATAGTCTCATTCTTAGTACTAAGCCTAGATAACAATAGTTGCAATGGAGCTTTTCCCTAGATAAGTCATCTTTTTTAAGAAAGTTATGTGACTCTAAGGATGGGAAAAGGGGAAGTATTCTACTTTATTCAATAAAATGTTTCAAGTATTCCTGGAGATACATGAATGACTATAAGATGTGCTCCCTGACTTGTAGGAACTCAAATCAGGCAAGAAAGACACAGCCTTAAATTATTTTTAAGACAATGCATAAAGTGTTAGGAAGCACAGACAAAGAGCAACAGATTCTCTACAGAAATCAATAAGCCAAGAACTCCCCTCAACCACTTAGGTTGTTCTCTATCCCCTTTGAGGTTTAGAATTTTCTGCCTAACATTTTTTGTGTGTGTGTTTTGCATTTAGAATATTTTTTTTTCATATTTTTGCTCAATAGTGTAAAAATTAGATGGCCTACACTAAAACCAAATGATCTTATTCAATTTTACTCTTCAGTTTTTTCTGAGCATGACATGAAATAAATGCAACAAAGTCAGAGGAAAAAAATAATCTTCCCTGTTCTCTGTAACAACAGTAACATTTTAAACATTTAAAAAATACTACAAAGTATGGTTACAGGAAAAAAAAGATGACAGAAATAAAATCAAATACATCATTTACTATTAATTTATTCAATTATTTTCTGAACCCTTACTATATTTTAGGCATTATTTTAGATGCTGGGAATATAGCAATAACCAGAATAGGCAAAATCCTTGCCTTACAAGGATTATATTCTAGGAGGGGAAAGAATGGGTTGAATTTTCCTATCAAAAAACAGAAATAGAAAAGACATTTTACAAATGGGTTATAGTGTATGAACAGATGAGTAAGAAAAAAAAGATAAAAAAATAAATAACAGGGAGGAGGGGAATATGGGATGTTCTTTTGTACTTTTATTTTTACTTTTATTCTTTTTTTTTGGGTAATGAAAATATTCAAAAATTGATGATGATGATGAGGTGAACCACTGGCTATACAATTTGCATAATTATATGGGATGTGAATATTCATATATTTCAATAAAACTGCATTTAGAAAAAAAGAAAGGGTTAAAAAAATTTCAGTTTCTATGTCCAGTTACAATAATGTACCTGAAACATGTAAGCAGGAAAATAAGGGGATAGAAAAAAAAATACTAACCAAATGCAAATAAAAAGAAAGCAGGTCAATATTAATACCAGATAAGGAAGAATTCAGATTCAAAATCATTAAACAGGACAATGAGTGAAAGCTATTTATATTAATATCTGACAGACTTTTGAATAATATTTACTATGGGCCAAATACCATATTAAGCACATTACAAATATTAACCTCTTTAATCTTTATAACATTCCTATGAGGTAGGCACTATTATTTCCCTATTTTCTTAGGTGCAAAATGAGGAACATAATAGCAGTAGTTGACAATATTATATAACTAGTAACTTGCAGAGCCAAGATTTGATCTCAGGCTCTAGAGTCTAAGGTCTTATCCAGCATATTTGACTGCCTCATATTTAATTGTTAAAAGGGTCAGTGCACAAAGATAGTACTGTCATAAAGCTTAAGAACTGTAGTGGGTTGCATAATGGCCCCCAAAAGATATGCTACCCAATTTGTGGGAATTAAGGGGCCAAAGCAAACCAATAATACAAGTACCAAACAGTATAGGAATCAAGTACATTGAGAAAAAACTCTGAAACGCAAGAAACTTGATATGAGTTATAATGAAAGAATTTTAAATTTCTCTTTCGGAGACTTGATCAGTCAATTATGAAAATGTGTATTCAAGCAAGCAGCAGCAGCATGCAAATATAAAGCAGATATAACTAAATGATATTGATAACAGAGTCAATTCAACTGATATCTTGGGAAAAGCCAATTACTACTTTATCCAATGGAATAAAAAATTTAACCAGAACAGTTGGAAAAGAAATGTTCATTTCATGTATCATGACTTATCACTTCAGCCATTACCAGCCCCCCACTCCAGATTTCTTCCCAAGAGTATGTCTAATGAACCAATTTTAAATAAAAACTTTCCCAAGATTCTGTAAATGACTGCAAAATATGGATAAAAGGCAAACGTATCTGAAAATTTTCTCACATTAAAATTATGTTTGATAAAGTAAATTTTGGCTTTAACTTGCTCCATGTTCTCCTTTCACTGACATAAAATTAGATAAAATATTATTCTTTCCTACTATTTTCTTACTTCTATTAGTATAATTAGCTGTCTTATAACATTAAAGTATAAAGTACTTATTTACTTTTAGTCAAGTTATTATGATATTAGTTTTCCAATATAGGCAAACAAATGAATTTTCTGTTTCAGTTTGAATTTACATGAATTTTTATGATATACCAAAGTATGTTTATGTATATACTAATATTAATTTCTATGTGGTACAAACCGAGGTTTAAATGACAGAAGGGGGTGATATACTTTTCCTAAACGTTATTATTCATTTTAAATATCTCTAGAAAAGACTTGAGAAAACAGAGCTAAAAATTTTCAAAAGAAAAAAGTGGTGTTCAACATACTAAGTATTTTGAGTTTTATTTCAAGAACATTTAAAGATTTCTTTTACACCTTAAAAAATCAGTTTGACAAATTATAACTGGATTATTCATGGCTGGTCATGTTCATAAGTGATGTCATTATTCTGGTCCATGTGCCATGATTTCAAATTATTCGTCTCCTGCCCAAATAGCATATACATGCAAAAAGAATTTAAATTAGGTTTGTGGAAATATCTCAAAGATACAAAATTGTTTCAAATAAATTCCTCAAATTTCTAATTTGTGATTATGTAGTAACAGTCATACATTTTAGAGGAAGCTATAATTAAGGGGAACTAGCATCATTCAAATACTGAAAATTATTCTTCCTTTACATAATTTCTCATATGCTAGCAAAATACACTATGCATTCATTTTGAGCACATGCAGTTTCATTGATAGAATCAGCTATTTGTATAATGGCTTTTGCAAATAACTATTTGAGAATGGTACAAAGAGTACCTAAGAGGTTTGTAGCTGGGTCAAAATTTCAGCAAGCTATTTTCAGATTCTTGACAGACTAATGTTTCCTCAACTTGATAATCTTACAAGACTTAAGTCAAACGTTTTATATCGAACTTGTAAAGAATTTTATCTGCAGCTATTTGGAAGTCCAGGAGTTTATTGATTTACCTTGGAATATAAAGTCTTGGCAAATTTATTTGCTAAAGAGTGAAATTAAACACTTTAAAGACTCCTTTTCTGCTTTGTAATTGTGGGATGAAGATCTCCAGTTTTCATGACAGAGAAAACTGAAAAGCATTTCTTACAGAAAAAGACTTGTAGAGATAGATACAAACTAGGGGAAATGTTGAGACTAACAGTAATTCCAGAAGTACTTACAGGGAAGGCACATAGTATATAATCATAACTGGTCATAAGATGTTCTGTATAAATCATTATGAATGAGTAACGAGTAAAACCTCTCATTCTTTTTCACACACACACGTACACAAGTGCATGTGCACATAACAAGAATTCTTGAAAAGAGGTTATTTTATAAAGTTATGAATATTGTGTGACACTAAGGTTTTTGTGAAAAATTATAAATATTTTGAGGTACTCCTTGCGCAGGTATTAGGCAACCATAACTGAAATTCCATACCCTGTACAATATTCACAAATTTTCAAGCACTTTTTTTAATTAAAATTTGATCATCAGTATACTGTTTAAAGGAAAGAGATTTATAAATAAGACACATTTATTATTACATGATAAAGAGTGTTTTATTTATCTGTATACACTTAATGTTTATCAAAATGTATGACATGGTTAGTGCTAAAAAGCATGCTGAATTGAGGGTGGTGCCAGGGTAGCTCAGTGGCAGAATTTTTGCCTGCCATGTGGGAGACCCAGGTTCGATTCCTGATCCACACAAAACAAACAAACAAAAATTCAACTAATGGTCCTGCAATAATGGGATACTCACATGGAAAAATAATGAAATGTGACCCCCGTCATACAGCATACAAAAAACAAAAAAACAAACAACAACAAAAAAGCCCAGGCTGAACTGAATAATACATACATATACAAAAAGTTAACAGAAACATTCAACTTCAAATGACTGGGGTAAAATTTGCATCTTAAGAAGTATCTTTTTTTTGAGGTCAAAGGAAGAAAGGTTTATTTGGTCTGGAACTGAAATTTTCTGTAGCACATAATCTAAGTCAATCCATTTGTATAGCTCATTTGAACAATAGAAACACAAGGAGCCCAGAATAAGAATGAGGGCCTTTAATCCTGTATAGCTTAATGTAATGCCTAGATACATCCTAAAGTATATTAAGCAGGTAATCAAAAAGTACTGGGCAGTGAGACGGTGGCTCAGTGGCAGAATTCTCGCCCTCCATGCCAGAGACCCGAGTTCGATTCTTGGTGCCTGCCCATGCAAAAAAAAAAAAAAAAAAAAAGTAAAAAAGTGTTGGAAAAGTCCCTTGTGGAATGAGAGAAAAAATATGGAACTATTAAACTTTACCATCATGGAATCCCCTGATACTGTGTCAAACTTTTTTTTATAATTTTTTATTAATTAAAAAAAAAAATACAAGCGCAAACATTCCCAACACATACACTCAGCAATTCACAATATCATATAGTTGCACATTCATCATCATGATCATTTACCACACATTTGCATCAATTCAGAAAAAAAGACATAAAAAGACAACAGACAAATAAAATAAAACAGGAAAAAAAAAATTTTACATACCATACCCCTTACCCCTCGCTTTCATTGATCACTAGCATTTCAAACTAAATTTATTTTAACATTTGTTCCCCCTATTATTTATTTTTATTCCATATATTTTACTCATCTGTTGACAAGGTAGATAAAAGGAGCATCAGACACAAGGTTTTCACAATCACACAGTCACATTGTGAAAGCTATATCATTATACAATCATCATCAAGAAACATGGCTACTGGTACACAGCTCTACATTTTCAGGCAGTTCCCTCCAGCCTCTCCATTACATCTTGAATAACAAGATATCTACTTGATGCATAAGAATAACCTCCAGGATAACCTCTCGACTCTGTTTGGAATCTCTCAGCCATTGACACTTTGTCTCATTTCCCTCTTCCCCCTTTTGGTAGAGAAGGTTTTCTCAATCCCTTGATGCTAAATCTCAGCTCATTCTAGGGTTTTTCTCAATCCCTTGATGCTGCGTCTCTGCTCATTCCAAGATCTCTGTCCCATGTTGCCAGGAAGGTCCACACCCCTGGGAGTCATGTCCCACATAGACAGGGGGAGGGTGGTGAGCTTGCTTGTTATGTTGGCTGGAGAGAGAGGCCACATCTGAGCAACAAAAGAGGCTCTCTTGGGGGTGACTCTTAGGACTAAATTTTAAGTAGACTTGACCTATCCTTTGCGGGGTTAAGTTTCACATGAACAAACCCCAACTGGGGGCTCTGCCTATAGCTTTGGTGGTCCACACTGTTTGTGAGAATATCAAGAATTCAACTTGGGGAAGTTGAATTTCTCCCCATTCTCACCACTCCCCGAAGGGGGCTTTGCAGATACTTTTCCACTCACTGATTGAATCATTAAGAAGTGTCTTTAAGGAAACTGTCAATGCCTTCCAATCAAAGACCACTAGGAGGACATCTGTCATGGAACAAGTTGGGTTTATTATTTGTTGCAGGCAAAGGAGAACATATACCATAGAAAATACGGGGATATGTCAGCTAGAGGGTGTTAGAAAGAATCTGTTACAGGATTTGAGCTTCAGTTGGATGATTTGGGGGAAGGGTCTAAAAAGCAGAGGCTTGTTTTAGATCGGATGCTATTAGAAAATGGGAGCAACTCTATGGTAAGGTAAAGAAGTAGCCATATATTAGTAGTCACCCATATTAACCAGGTGAGGGGAATGTTTGGTATATTGTAAGCTGCATAGTAACCCAGATTTTGTTTATGCTTACAAAAAATTATGATGTGATCTTGTTTTGTCTCACTTCATCATTCTAGTATAGGTATTTCAAGTACTCAAAGAAGCCTTTTTGCTTCAGTGTACTCTTCAGCTCACCTCCTTACCCCAGCACACCTTCACACATACCAAATCCCCTAACTATGACACTAAGAACTCACTGTAGTTTCTGAGGAATCAGAAGACTGGTTAAGTCCTGTCAATTAAACCAGGGATAAATTACAAAAGTTACTGAACTGCAACAAATACATAAAACATAGTAAATAAATGTTGTATTCATATACATGATGAAAAGATATAAGGTCTTTCATTGAAAAATAACTAGGAAAAAACAGATAGCCAAAAAATAAAAATAAAAAATAAGGGAGTAGATAAACAAGATTACACAGTGGAAAGAAAATCAACTATTTAATATATTTTAACACGATCATATATATGTCACCATCTTAACAAGAAAGAAGCAATTTTATTTATTTTTTAGCCTATAGAGAAATAACCAGTCAAAATCAAAAGAAAGCTGCTCTCAGCAATGGTAATTGTTCATAAGCTTTCTACTTAAGTTTAGGCAACTTAAAGTCTGTAAATGTGGATTCCTTAAAAGCATAATTGTTTTTCAGACCAATTAAAAATAGGTGTATTTTGGGGGCACGGGTGGTTCAGCGGTAGAATGCTCGCCTGCTATGTAGAAGACCTGAATTTGATTCCCAGCATATGTCCCCCCCGCCCCACCCCAAACCCACAGAGGAAAACTGTTGTCTTAGTACCACCAAGGAAAGCTTTAGCATGACACTCTTCTATGAAAATGGTAAAGCATCAGAAAAGAAATGCCCCTTAAACTATCACTGCATGTTCAGCATTTGGCAGAAACTCTTCAGCCATTTTACATTATACTTATAATCATATTATTATGTTTTCGTTTTATATTGCTGAACAAAATTTATACCCAGATACCAAGTGTTGGAAGACTACTGTTTTAAGATAAAATGTTAGTAATAATATCCTTTAATATTACAAGTTAATCTTTCCCAGTTTATCTTTCTAGAGGTAAGTAAACTGTCATATAACTACATTACTTCTAAGACATTTCTAGAAAGAAAGACTGAATTTGAAATTTGTCAGTTTGTGTCTGAATTTCAGCTTCTTTTCTTACTACCTCAGATTTCTTACAATAAAAGAAAATAATCCCTACTTCATGGAATTTGTGTGAGGATTGTTATATTTTCTTAATTCTAATGGGGAGTATTTTTAAAAATACATCAATATTTTTAAAACTAGGATTTCTTACAATTAACCTGTACATTTAATTCCCATGTATGTAATTCAGGAACTAAGTTGAATGATATACAAGGATGTAAAGGACATAGTCTTGTGCCTGGTATATATAAGCTCTTAATAACAGAAACGTTTTGCTCATCATTTTTGCTCCTGCTGTAGACAGTCACTTTATTGTCAAAAGGTTCCAATTCAATTTTTTAAAAAGTATCTAATCGTTCTTTTTCACTTTTATTTTTACTTTTATTCTTTTTCTAGAGTAATGAAAATGTTCAAAAACTGATTGTGATGAAGAATACACAGCTATATGATGATACTACGAACCACTGATTGTACAATTTGGATGACTGTATGGTGTATGAGTGATAATACATCTTAGTAAAACTGCATTTTAAAAACTGGGGGAAAGTATCCATTGAATAACAGGATACTTGATTGGATGAGATAAAACATGTTGTTTATTCTAGCAGCGAGCAGCCACAAAAGTTGAGAGACAATATAAACAAACAGTGATCCATTCAAGAGTTAATTACATTTTCTACCACAGACTACTACTACATTATCCACATCATTTTGCTCACATACCTTATCAAAACTTCCTACCTGAAATTAAAAAAAAAAACCTACCTGCTAATCTCATAGGAAACCCTCTCCTTCAAACCCCCTCCCCTCATCATATTCTCTTTCAGCTCTCTCCTTCTGTGCCACCAAAATTAAAATACAAACAGTTGTGAAACTGTTACCTACTGAGTAAAATTTCCAGAACATCCCCACCTCTACTTCCATTTCTTTTTAACTAGATTTATAGAAAGTTCCTGTGATTACTCATTCCTTTAAGCATTCTTCAGCACCATACTCTGGGCACTGATTTTACAATGTATACATATATATTCATTTCTTTTGTAGGGCTAATTGAACATCATCTTCCTATTTCATTCTAAATATACTATGCCAATCCTCTTTCTTTTCTTATGCATTTTAATACATTTTAAATAGTTTTCTACTTCATGTTTTTGTATATTTCTTAGGGGAGACTGTCTTTACCTTCTTTGTTAAGACAAATCATATTTTAAAATATCATCTTAACTGTTGCCTAATCATTTGTCTCTGAAGGATTATATAAGGGCCTAAAGTAAAAAAACTTTTAGAAAAGCCATTTAATTCTCTCTTCTTTCACTAACAAAATATTAATCCAGCACTCAGCACCTCTTTTGTTCTGGGGGAGGCAAAAAAGTAGTCATTTTTGTTCGTATGTATATATGGACATGGTTACATAAACATAGCTTATTTTTTTCTCCAGGAGATTAGAAGATCCTGAGGTGAAAAATTTGCCACGCTTTAATGTACTAAACACAACATTTCAACATTTGGCCTAACATGTACTTTATATATTTGAGAAAACAAGGTTAAAATGGGAACCATGACTAGAGTAAACATAATTAAACTATAAAAAGACCGAAAAGCCTTCTATGAAATCCTAATCCTATACACTTTCAAATATTCCCTAAGAATTAAAATCTTTGGAAGGGTGTGTATAAAAATGTCTTCAAGAGAAAGAATGAAGAAAATCACAAACTTCTACTATGATAGTACCAAGATAAGTGTCTAAACATTGCTCCCATTCTTTGAGCTTCTTTTCCCTTCTGTATTCCCAGCTAGCATTCTTTAGTATAAATCACCATTAATATTTCTAACTTGGCGTGTTTTTGTTTTACAAAGAACACAGGCAAATAGTTATTTTATTTTTCTATATTAGGTTTTTAAAATGAAGGAAAACTTATTTGCAACCAAGTTCATAAGATCTGCTGCTACTCTGGAGGAAAGGAGTCTCATATTCTGTTACTGCCACTGACAGTCTAACAACTTCTTAAAAGCAAGAATCATTATTATGTCCTGCCATAAACAATGTATCATTCACTCTCAATGCAATGGAAGATGATAGAATAATAGAAAGTGCATGGAAAGATTAAAACATAGAGAAAAAAGATTCTTTTTTCATTCACTGGGGGCCCATTTCCAAATACTGAACCCAAATGCATATAACGAGAATTATCATAAAGAACAATGAATTTTTCCCACAAACAGAAAGGCTGAGGAAAAGAGCAAAAACAAAACCTGGTGACAAAATATTACTTCTCTTCAGAAACAAGAGAAATATGATACAAACTGAAGATAACACAAATTCTGACAATCCACAAATCAACGGACAGTCTGTTTGTAAAAAGCATTCCTTATCTAGGGCTGATTTTCTGTCTAATTAACCTTCTAAACACTACTTCTTTAAAAAAAAATTTCCATATATAAAACAATATTCAGAGTCATTTCAGATAATTACATATTGTCCAATTTTATTCAAAATAACTTAGGCATAAAGTTTGCTATATTCCCTACTATGCCCAGTTAGGCCATCAATTCAGATGACTTTTAATGTCCACATCAAAAAAAGTCTAGTAATTCTAATTGATGATAAAACACATGATTTTAAGATATTCTAGATAACTGATACTCTAAGTAAGCCTGACTCTCCCTGAGAAGGAAAAATGCTGCTCACCTACATTCCACAGTAATATGCACAAAGCAAAGAAGGCTTATTTGGTTAAAAAGCTTCTTCAGAACTAGTTTAGCATCCACCTAGCGTCTACTAAAGTAATGTATCCTTAAAGAATGAGAGCATGAATTCCTACCCAATTAGAATACTGAATCTATTATGTTCTTAGAGAAAAGAAAAGACAAAAAGGTACAGATACCATTTGCTTCAAAATAAATTTAACTGCCCAAGAACTTTCTTCAGAACAAAAAAGAAAACAAGGCAAGTTAACAATTATAACAATATCCCACTAAGGTGTTCTAAATTTAAAATGAAGCAAGGGAACTTTGACCTTTATTCATAGAAAAGAAACAATCATTTAATTTAGGGACAATAATAAATAGAAAGTAGCATCAAGAAGTAAAATGCACCAACTCTAAACACCTAGAGCTCTGAGATTCTACAAAAGTTCCATGCACTAAGATTACTTTCCAGAAACCTACACCCTCCAGATGGGTTCCTAGGCCAGATAAGCCCTGAAACAGACAGGCCAGCCTCTCCAAGAACATTAATAAGTTCATCCTCTATCCCATATTAATGGCAACCCTTTTCAACATGAAAAAGTTATAATGGGCATAGCCCAAATACCCCTTAAGACTGGGAGAAAGATCAAAGCAGGAAGAGTTACAACAGAGAAGACAGGATTTAACAAATGAATATGACTGCTGAGTCATTATACTGATATTTTAGTCTGCAGTGTCTTAGCATGACTAGAAGGAAAAACCCAAAATTGTAAAACTGTAACCCATACCAAACTCCAAAATCTGTTCTGTAACTACTTGTTACAATGTACTTTGAAATTTATTGCTTTTTTGTATATATTTCACAATTTTAAAAATGTTTAAAAAGAAGTAAAATATAAAGAAATATAAAGAAAAGATTGAGCTTTTCCTAAAACTAGTAATTTAAAAAAAAAGTCTACTCAAGGTCAAAAAGTACAGAAATAGTACAGAAAGCAGATAGGGTGAGCATATAATTTATCAACAAAACGGCCACATTTTTTTGCTCAGATAGTTTTCACAATGTTTTACTTGAAATAATTTCAAAATTACAAAAAAAAAAACCCTGCGAAATTAGTAAACACTCTTATCTTTCTATGTATGTATATAGGTATTATGTATGTAGCTGTATGTGTATTGGTTTTCTAGAGCTACTATAACAAAGTACGAGAAATTGAGTGGCTTAAAACAACACATTTATTTTCTCCTTGTAAAGGCTCTAGGGAAGAATTCTTTGCCTCTTTCAGATTCTGGTGGCTCCCAGCAATCCCTGGCACTCCTTGGTTTTTAGCTGTATCACTCCAATCTCTGACTCTGTCTCCACATGGTCTTCTTCCTTTTGTCTCTCTATCCAAATCTCCCCTTCCTTTCTCTTACAAAATCACCAGTCTTTAGATTTAGGTTCTACCCTAATCCTGTATAACCTCCTATGAACTTGACTACATCTGAAAAGATCCACTTTCCAAATAAGATCATATTCACAGGTAGCAAGAGTTAAGACTTTAATCTCTCTTTAGGATTTTAATTTATCATTTGGGAGAACACAATTCAACCCACTACAATAGTAGTAATTAATTTTTCTAAATCATTTGGTAATAACAGGCATGTCTCTTTGCCTGTGATTACCTGAGTATTTACATCCTAAAACCCACTATTCTATATATATTCTATGTAACTACAGCACAGTTATTAAATTCTCTGTAATTTAACAATGGTACAATACTCTTACGTAATGTACAGTACATGTGCAATTCTGTCAACTATTCCAACAACAGCCTTTGTAGCATTTCCCCCCTCCTATCCAGGACCATATATTATGAATTTACATGTCATGTTGCTTTACTCTTCTTTAATCTAGAATAATACCTTAGTCTTTATTTTTTAAGATACTAATACTTTAAAAAAACATGGGTCAATTATTTTGTAGAATGTGTCTAAGTTTCGATTTGTCTAATATTTATTCAGGAGATTTAATTATATATCCCTGACTGGAATAAAATATAAGGGATGCTATGTCTTTCTGAAGTATTACAACCACCAACACACAAGGTTTATATGTCCTTCATTGGTGATGTTAATTTTGATCACCTCTAGAGTTATTATCTTATTTCTCTACTGTATTGTTACTGTTTTTCCCAACTAATAATCTCTTTACACACAGTGTTTTTGTTTCCTCATGGCTAAAGAATACAATACACTGTGCTGGTTTAAACAATGGGAATTTATTGGCTCACAGTTTTGAGGCTAGGAGAAATCCAATCCAAAGCCAACGGGTCATCAAGATAATGCTTTTTCCCACGACTATAGTGTACTGGGGCTGGCTGTTGGCAATCATTGTCCTTGGCTTTTTTGTCACATGGTACTGCACATGGTAGCCCCTCCTGGCTTCTCTTCTCTTCCAGTTTCCATGTTTAGCTCCTGGCTACTTCCTCTGGCTTTTCTATCTCTTTGAGACCTGCCCTATAAGGCCTTTAGCAAGGCCTTTTTGAATATGTAGAACAGTAACATGCTTTCAGAAACTAAAATAATTATCAAAAAGGTATACACTCTAGGAAATGTCTCACCTTCCCTACTCATTCCACATAGAGGGTTCCCAACCCCTTGTAGGCAAATAATGTCAATGCTTTCTGGTATATCTTTTTTTTTTGTAAAACAAAAAGCAGTTAAATGCAACTTCTGAAAAATTTCCCCAAGTATTTTAGTAATTTATTTCTGACTAACAAATTATCTCAAGACTTAGCAGTTTATTGCAACAGAAACATATTATCTTATATAGTTTCTGAGAGTCAAGAATCTGAGAGCACGGTATATCCCAGAGTAATAATGGATAGAGAACAAAAAAAATATTTTCAAAGTCCTCGTAATAATGGGTAGAGAGTAAAAAAATATTTTCAAAGTCCCCTTGGGGGACTAGGTAGAAAGGAGGAATATTAAACTCCCCCATCTGGGAAATTCCTGATATTCTCACAAGCAATGGGGACAACCAATTCAGTAGGCCGAGCCCTCAATCTTGGGGTTTACCCTATGAAACTTATTCTGCAAAGGAGAAACTAGGTCTACTTATAATTATGCCCAAGAGTCACCTCTGGAGAACCCCTTTTGTTGCTGAGATTGGCATCTCTCTCTCAGCCAACTCGGCAGGTGAACTAACTGCCCTCCCTCTTATGTGAGACATGATTTCCAGGGGCATAAATCTCCATAGCAACATGGGACAGAACACCTGGAATGGGCTGGGACCCAGCATTGTAGGGCAGAGGCAGCTATGTTACGTAACTGGTGATAGCAATAAGTTCCTGTGTCATTACATCCATTTTTTTCAATGAAATATGAAAAAAGAAAAAAAGTCAGAAAAAGGGATTGGATGCTTTAAGCAAATAGGTATTTTAACTTCTGACCAATAAGTGGGCAAAAGCAAGAAGAAAAACAGGGCCAGAAGAGGAGGTACTAATTTTGCTTTAATCTCTCATTTATTTTATATATCCTGATTTTATAAATGTCATAAAAATCAATCTTCCACCTGCCACATGCGACTAATCTACTAAACGAAAGGCCAAGAGCAAAACTCTAAATAAATCACTGTTTTGCAATAGAAACATCAAGACAAGCATACCAAATATAAATACATATTTACAGAAGTGTTTCTATAAATATTTTCACTGTTTTTATGACAAAAATTATCTCTTTAAAAATGTATTTTCCTTAGTTCAAAAGCTCAATGATTAATGCATTTATTTGAATATCAAAAGTTTTCAAATTAGCTCTCTAGATATCTCAAAAGAAAATAATAAAAAGGAGTAATTTGATTGTTTTGCTTGAAGTTGGCATATTCTGCTTTGGCAAATGGACATTTTTCCTGCTCTAGTCGATTTCAGCAAAAATCATGGTTAAAGTATTTCAAACTGATAATAAAGATCATAGTAGATTCTAAAAATTCATTATTAGCTCAATACAATTTCCATTCTTGATTTACAAAAAAAAAAGAAAATTCCTCAGTAAACTAGGATTAAAAGGATTCTTGTCTACTACTACATAGAAGCAAATAACCAAAACCTCTTTCTCAAATAAAAATCCAGTCTCGTTCTTGATAGTGAGACACCAGGAATTCCCATTAAAATTAAGAACAAGCTAAGAATGTTAATGTCCACCATCATCATTAATCTTAAACAATGTTTTAGAAGTATTGATCAAGATAACAAAATCAATACCAAAATAACATAAAATGTTAGAAGGCAACATCATACCAGTATCAGTAACGACAAATTTATTTACCTAAATAGCCCAAAAGAATTAAATAAAATGTTTTCTGAGTACTATTAAGAGGGCTCAGTAACACTGCTGGTGTTCTAGTTTGCTAGCTGCCAGAATGCAATATACCAGAAATGGAATGGCTTTTAAAAGGGGGAATTTAATAAGTTGCTACTTTCACTTGTAAGGCCGAGAAAATGTCCCAATTAAAACAAGTCTATAGTAATGTCCAATCGAAGGTATCCAGTAAAAGATACCTTGATTCAAGAAGGCTGATGAAGTTCAGGGTTTCTGTCTCAAGTGGAAGGGCACACGGTGAACACAGTCAGAGTTTCTCTCTCATATGGAAAGGCACATGGCAAACATGGTCAGGCTTCCTCTCTCATCTGGAAGGGTACATGGCAAACACAGTATCATCTGCTAGCTTCTTCTCCTGGCTTCCTGTTTCATGAAGCTCCTTGGAAGGCACTTTCCTTCTTCACCTCCAAAGGTCGCTGGCTGGTGAACTCTGGTTCTCGTGGCTATGTCATTCTGTTCTGCTCTCTCTGAATCTCTTCATTCTCCAAAATGTTTCCTCTTTTGTAGGACTCCAGTAAACCAGTCAAGACCCACCCAACTGGGTGGAGATGTGCCGTCATCTAATCCAGTTTAACAACCACTCTCAATACATCACATCTCCAGGGAGATGATCTAATTATAGTTTCAAACATACAATGCTGGATAGGGATTAGAAGAAATGGCTGCCTTTACAAAATGGGATTAGGATTAAAACATGGCTTTTCTAAGGTACATACATCATTTCAAACCAGCACAGCTGGTTACAAAATTCACATTCAAAAATCAAGTTTTCATATCTACTTTCACACACAATATATATTCTGTAATAGGAGTTAGGACCATTCATAACAGAAAGGAAAAATGTAAAATATCTAGAAATTATCCTAATTGGAATTAGGTAGAACCCATAATTAATAAAAAGTTCAGAACTATTCTTAGGAACATAAAATATCACTGAAATAAATGGAGACAGATGCCCCATATCTGGATGGGAAGACTCAAAGAAAGAAAGATGTCATTTATCTACAAATTAACCTGAAAATATAATGCAGGGTGGTGCAATGGTGGTTCAGTGGCAGAATTCTTGCCTGCCATGCAAGAGACCTGGGTTGGATTCCTGGTGTCTGCCCATACAAAAATTTATGTATATATAATACAATCTCAATGTAATTTCTCTGTTATAACTGCACCAAATGAATATGAAGTTCATCTGAACGAATAAAGATATGAGAACCTTAAGGAAAAAAATCTTTTGTTTTGATCCTGAAACATTATAAAATAATTGACGTGGTATGAATCTGGTGCCAGTATTAACAGATCAATGGAACAGAAGTCCATAAACAGGCCCAAAGATATGAGTGTATTAAATAATAAATGCAGCATTTTAAATAAGTGTTGACACGATGACCAGTCAATAAATGGATAAACACTAGAGAAAAATATGATGTTAAAGTACAGTAACATAATTTTCTACACAAACAAAATACTAGTGGATAGGAAATTCAAATGTAAAATATGAAGCCATAAAAACATTAAAAGAAAACAGAGGAATTTTATACAAGTTGTGATGTACTCCAAGCACTTTCTAAACTCACTCAAAGCTCAGAAACCTTTAAAAAATATAAAAAATTATTTCTTTCAGTGTAGTAAAGCACATTGCACAATGGCCAGCACAAAGCTAATGCAAGAAATGCTATTCTGTTATTCTGAAGAATAAATTAGATTTCATATGGAAGTTAGTAGAGTCAACAGTACAGTGACTGACAACTAGTAGGAACTATATATAAATAGCCACTTATCTTTAAATTCAACTACTATCTCTACTTCTAGAATTCAGTGGCAAACCTTGGTATCTGTTTTAATAGACCCGAAAATAATTAAAGTAATTACGACAACTAAACAGCATAAAGAATCATCATACTGACACAAATCTATGGTTTACCTAGTCTGTCCTACTGCTAAAGGAAATTCCTAATCTAGGGCAAGAATTAAATAGACTTCCTGATCTCAAGCTTATACTGTTAATTACTAGCCAGATTATCATTTATGGCTTTCTCTTATATTTGTTCAAATGCTTTTTAAATGAATTTATATTTCCTTCTAGCACCACCTTCTATATAAGTCTATAAGCTTATTTTCTGGTAAGTAAAAGGAACTTTCAAAATTTGTATTCTAAACTTCCTACACATTAAAATGTGAATATATATATATATGGACATCAAAACCAATCTTGAATTTATATTTTAACCAATCTCCCTTCCATTTCTGTCTTTATAAACTCAGAAAACTCATTATTAATACATCTTCTACACATTTTGCTCATCTTCCCTCCTAGTGTCTCATCCCAACATGTAAGCTTCATGAGGGCAGGATTTAATAGTTTTCTTCATTACTCATTCCCATTATACAGGATGGTGCCTGGCCTATAGAAAGTATCCATATTTACATGCTGAATGACTGAATTCTCTTCCATTTCCTCATTCCTGTCTAATACTTGGGAGTCCAGTCTAGGAAATTTTATACCTTTAGAGATACAGCGACTGCCAGTAAAGACCCATTGAAGTCTAAAAGTGACATATTGTTTTCTTTTGTTTCCAAAAATTTCTTTCATGATATCCAACATGTTACTTCATTACCTCATTTAAAATATTAGCCTACGAATACTCCTGGTATGATGAATCAGTTAAATATCACAGATAATTTTTAAACATCTCAAAATGTTTCAATACACTTTCAAGACTCTCATTAAAGGTAACAGCAAAAAGCAAATACGGTTGATGGGACTTCTCTTTCCCTTTCTTTATAAAAAATCTGGTGGATAACCTAAGGCAGTAGTTTTCAAATTTGACAGTGCATCAGAATTATATGGAGGGCTTATGTTAGATCTGACCCTCAGAGTTTCCAATAAATCTGGTAGACCCCAAATGATGCTAATGCTGTTGATCCAGGCACAACACACAGAGAACTACTGGCCTAAAAGTAAGAATAAAATAAGAAGGACAATTTCAAATTGTTGACAAGCCCCTGAAAAACTGAGGTGGTAATGCAGAGATTCAAAAGAAGAAATAAATACATTCATTATTAATAAGGTACAATTTATTGAATGCTTCCTGTGTCTCATGCACCAGAGTAAGCACTTTATGAATAAATTAATTCTTCATATAATCCTATAAGTAGGTATTATTATCATCCCCACTCTTTGGATGAGAAACTAATGGAAACTGAGACTTAGAAAGGCAAATTCGTTGCCCAAGTTCACAAAGCTAGTAAAGCAGGAGAACTGGGATTCTAATGCACATATTCTCGATCTCAAAACTTTCTCATACCTGTTATATAGCCAAAGCTGCAGTTTTACAGTATACAAACAAACCTGCTGCTGGTGATGTCTCCTCATCTATAAGAACAAAACAGGTTAAGAAGAGCATTGTATCTTACAGTATGAGTGAGCAACACCTCCTGTACCAAAGCTTCACTAAGTTGTTCTTTACGTAAATGGGTAAAGTCTAACTAGCCTCTTCCTTCCAGCTAGCATATTTCTAATTGACATGTATTTAAAAGGCAGGATGTAAGGTGTTAAATGTAAATATAAGGACAGTTCTGCTCGGAAAATATCAGGCATAAAAGTAGGTATCTGTTTGAAGGAGATTTTTGTTTCTAGGTCAACTTACATCGTGTGTTTCATAACTTACCCCCAGTTTACTCAGCCTCATAAATGAGCAATATAGTATGACAAAGACACTGATACTATGTAGCAAAACAGGGGGACATAGCAGGAAAGAGGGTATTATGCAAAATTCCACCAGTAACTTCTCAAACCCTATGCAAGTTACTTCACTTATGGTGTCTCCTTGATCCTACATAATTACCTACTATTCCTATTATTCTACTAAATGACACCTCATTTCTCAAAAAATAAAACTTCATGCTGAATATAGTGACTTTTTAAAATTTCAGAAAATAATTTCCTAAATTTGACTTTAACCAGGAATATTCAGACTGTTGGGGTATTCCAACTTTAGGCCGAGTCAAAGAGTATAT
Organism: Tamandua tetradactyla; assembly: GCF_023851605.1. Classification (NCBI taxonomy): domain Eukaryota; kingdom Metazoa; phylum Chordata; class Mammalia; order Pilosa; family Myrmecophagidae; genus Tamandua; species Tamandua tetradactyla. Next base: position 14,701,529 of record NC_135352.1, read on the forward strand.
GGAATTAATAAGGAGCAAGGGAGGAATATAATGAAAAGAAGGACTATGGGCTTCTCCACTAGTTACCAACTAATAAAGCTGCAGGATGTTATTTTGTCACAATTATAAATTTCAATTGTAAATAATCATAATTTTGCTTTTTATTCATTTTGCAAAACAAAAGTATTAAAAAATTATGTTCTCTGAGGTACTGTATGAATAGAAAATATATACGACTGACGGGTTTTGTCATATTTCACTCTCCTTAACTTCCCCTTCACCTGCTATCAGTGGAGACCAGGAAGGGAAAAAAGTAATGAGGCACTTCTACCTCTCCCAGCCAGGAAACATCAATGGAAGTCTAGTAGAGAGGAAAATATCTTACCATCCTTAGCAGTAATAAAGACCCCCCTCTCTAGTGTCAAAAGGAAATCTAGTCTTCTACCCACACTTGAGTAACAATGCAGAGCACTCCCACTTTTTGTCCTGCAAGGACAGTGTCAGCGTAAGCCAGCTAAAACAGAAGTTTAAGAGATCCAGAGTCTCATAACTAATAAAACAATGCCCAAGTTTTAATAAAACTCAATGTACCAAGAACCAAGATGATTTCAAACCGATTAAGAAAGACAATCAAAAAATGCTGTTTTAGGTTTCCTTTGTTGCTGCATAAATTACCACAGACATAGTGACTTAAGACAACATGAATTTATTATATTATAGGTCTGGAGGTCAGAAGTCCAACACAGGTTTCAGTGAGCTAAAATCAACCTCCTTTCTGGAGGCTGAGAGGAAACTGTTTTCTAACCTTTTCTAGCTTCTAGAGGCTGCCTGCATTCCTTGGCTTGTGGTTCCCTTTCTTCATCTTCAAAACCAACAATGGTCAGTCAGATCTTGAGCTCTCACTTTACATCACTCACAGTAATACTTCTACCTCCCTCTAAAACATTTGAAGACACCTATGATTACATTGGACCCACCTGGATAATCTCTCTATTTTAAGGTCAGCTAATCAGCAATCCCAATTTCATCTTATCTATTAATTCTCCTTTTGCCAAACAAACTAAAATATTCACAGGTTCTAGGGACTAAGACATGTACGCATGTGGGAGGTCATTATTCTCCCTACCACATATACCAATACCAATATGAGAGAGATGTTGGGGAATTATCTGACAAAGATTTAAAGCAACTATGAAAAAATGCTTCAATAAGAAATTATGAGTATGCTTGAAATGAATGAAAAATAGAATTTTTCAGCAAAAAAAGAAATTCTTAGCAAAGAAATAGAAGATATAAAGAAGAATCAAATAAAAATCTTAGAACTTAAAAATATAGTAGCAGTGCTTGCTTTGGCGGCACATATACTAAAATTGGAACGATACAGAGATTAGCATGGCCCCTGCGCAAGGATGACATGCAAATTCGTGAAGCGTTCCATATTTTTTCATTCTCAACTCCTTTGTCTAAAATTTAAAAGATAGTGAATATGTTTGAGGCCTTTTTTAACTTTTAGGATCCCGGATTTCATTCATTGTTTAACTTTATGTTTGTAATTGGTACAAAAATATAACATTTTTATTATCTGAGTACTCAAATTGTGTCATAACTTACCCAAATATATTTTCTATTGTTGGGAACCTTTTTAGCAATTTGTTTCATTCCACTAACAACCATAATTATAATAATAAAAGCATTATATGCATGTTTTACTTTTAAAAGAAAAAATACAGAGTAACTGGGGGGTGCAAGGGTAGTTCACTGGTAATTCTCACCTGCCATGTAGGAGACCCAGGTTCAATTCCCACCTCATGCACTTCCAAAAAAACAACAAGCAAAACAAACAATAATTCAACAAATGGTGCTGCAATAATGGGATACTCTTTGGGAAAAAAATGAAATGTGACCCCGCCATATGGCATTAAAAAATACACTAACTGAAATACAAACCCAATGAATGAGCTCAACAGTAGAATGGAGATAACAGAGGAATGAATCAGTGAACTGGACAATAGAAAAATGGAAATTAATCAAACTGAATAACAGACAGAAAAGAAGATTGAAAAAAGGAAAAAAGAATGGAGCCTCTGGGAATTATGATTAAAACAAAAGACCTAATCTTCATGTCAGTGGAGTACCAGCAGGAGAGAAAAAGGACAGAGCTAAAAAAGTACTCAAAGACATAATGACTGAACACTTCCCAAATTTGGCAAAAGACATAAAACTACACAGTAAAGAAGCAGAGTGAATCCCAAACAGGATAAAACTCAAGAAGTCAATATCAGGACACATCACACTGAAATATTTGAAAAATAAAAGCAACAAAGAAATCTTGAAAGAAGTGAGCAAGAAACAACACTTTACCCATACAAGAAAAACAATTTTACTGACAGCAGGTTTCTTAACCAAAACCATGGAGGTGAGATGAGAAAACTGAAAGAAAAAATTGCCACCCAGCATCCCATATCTAATGAAATATTACTTTAGAAATGATGGGGAAGTCAAGACATTCTTGAAGGAAAACTAAGAGAATTTTTGTTTACAAATATGACCTAGCAGAATAGTCAAAGGACTTTTGTAAACAGAAAGGAAATGATAAAAGAATAATCTTGGAACATCAGGAAAGAAGACAAAACATGATAAGTAAAAATATGGGCAGGGGTGCATGGGTGGTTTAGTGGTAGAATGCTTGCTTTCTATGCAGGAGACCTGGGTTCAACTCCTGGACCATGCACCCAAAATTAACAATAACAAAATTAAAATATGAAAATAAAAAAATCTCTTCTTGATTTTCTAAATTTTGCTTCATGGTTGAAGCAAAAACTGTAACACTGTATGATGTTCTAAATTAATGAAAATAAAATCATAGGTGGGGAAAGGCAAAGGGATATAAAGGAAGGTAAGATTTCTATATTTTAACCTGTAAGTTATAACACTAATAAATTGTATTAAGTTATATACACATAATGTAATATAGAGAGAAGCCACTAAAACAGCTATACAAAGAAGGATACTCAAAAAACATTGCAGTAAATCAAAATGGAATTCTAAAAAAATTCAGGTAACCCTACAGGAAGGCAAGAAATACAAACAAACAAACAAAAAATAGAACACAAAAAAACAGGGCAAACAGAAAACAAAAATGGTAGATTGAAACCCTAACATATTATTAAATATAAATGGGCTAAGTATATCAATTAAAAATCAGTTCACAGCACAGATGAGAAAACATGACCCAACAATATGCAGTTTATGAGAAAGCTCCTTCAAATTTAATGATTTGGCAAGTTAAAAATAAAAGGATAAAAAAAGATATATCGGAAAAAGAGCAAGACGGCGGCTTAGCAATGTGCGCGTTTTAGTTCATCCTCCAGAACAACTACTAAATAACCAGAAACAGTACAGAACAGCTCCTCAGGCCACGTCAGTGACTGGACACACAGCATACCCCAGTCTGGACCAGCTGGACTGGCTGCGAGCCCCCCACAGAACAGTGAGTTCCCCAAGCCGTGGCAGTTGGCAACCCTCCCCCATAGGCTGCTTCCCAGAGGGGAAAGGAAAGAGACTTTACAAGCAGTAGGGGCCGAGCCCAACCAAACACCAATTGTGGAATTAATTATCAAATTCTGACTACTAAAAATAGGCCCCTAGCTCAGGTGAACCTGGTCAAAGCGGAGGTCGCTCATTTTTGCACTGGTGCTAAGGGGGCAGGGCTGACATAAAAAGGGAAAAAAAAAAAAAAAAGAAGGAAACAGAGGTTTTTGTGGCTGTGTTTCTACAAAGGCTTGACTGCCTTTGGATACAGTGGCAGGGCTTCTCAGGCTGCAACTGCCCCAGGCATAGGCAGAAACAAGCTTGTTTGAGGTCTTGCCTGGAGCCTGTGCCCTCCCCAGGGGAGGGGTGAAGCCCAACACAGGTGGAATTCCTCCCTTAAGGAATTCAGACACCAGGGCTTGGTCATTTGAAGCCATTAAAACCATCCTACAACCTTTCCTCCGTCTCCACCACGCCCCCAGCAGAGAGAGTCTGCCAAAGTTAAAGATACCACATCATTTTATGCTGGTGGTACCTGCAGGCAGATAAACACCTCATACTGGGCAGGATAAGAAAAACAGAGGCCTGAGACTTCACAGGAAAGTCTTTCAACCTGCTGGGTCTCACCCGCAAGGAAAACTGAGGCAGGTGACTCTTTCCCCCTGAAAGGAGGCCAGTTTGGTCTGGGAAAATCCGGCTGGGGTCTATAATACCTAAGTAGACCCTCTAGGGGGGCGGGGGGGAGGAGGGGGGGGAAGGCACCATACAAGCAGGGCAAGAAACAAGAAACAAGAACTGAAAAACTCTCCTCTGTTAAACAAAACCTAAGCTAGAGGTCCAGATAAAGCTGAACTAAATGTCAAAGAACAGATGGACAACAAATTCATCCAGGAAGAAAACCCCAGGTAAAAGAAGTGAAAGCAATCTCCAGAATAAACTAATTAAGGTAATTAAATGCCTAGACACAGCAAAAAATAACAACTCACACCAGGAAAATTGAACTTATGGCCCAGTCAAAGGAACAAACCAACAATTCAAATGAGATGCAGGAGCTGAAATAATTAATTCAGAATAAACAAATAGACATGGAAACCTCATCAAAAACCAAATCAATGAATTGAGGGAGGATATAAAGAAGGCAAGGAATGAACAAAAAGAAGAAATCGAAAGTCTGAAAAAACAAATCACAGAACTTATGGGAAGGAAAGGCAAGGTAGAAGAGATGAAAAAACAATGGAAACCTACAACAGTAGATTTCTAGAGGCAGAACATAGGATTAATGAACTGGATGGAGGACGGAACATTTGAAATCCAACAAGAAAAAGAAATTATTGGGAAAAAAATGGAAAAATATGAGCAGGGACTCAGGAATTGAAAGACAATATGAAGCACATGAATATATGTGCTGCGGGTGTCCCAGAAGGAGAAGAGAAGAAAAAGGAGGAGAAAAACTAACGGAGGAAATTATCATTGAAAATTTCCCAACTCTTACAGAAGACATAAAATTACAGATCCAAGAAGTGCAGAATACCCCAAAGAGAACAGATCCAAACAGACGTACTCCAAGACATTTACTAATCAGAATGTCAGAAGTCAATGAGAAAGAGAGAATCTTGAAAGCAGCAAGAGAAAAGCAATCCATCACCTACAAGGGAAGCCCAATAAGACTATGTGTAGATTTCTCAGCAGAAACCATGGAGGTGAGAAGACAGTGGGATGATATATTTAAATTACTAAAAGAGAAAAACTGCCAACCAAGAATTCTATATCCAGCAAAATTGTTCGTCAAAAATGAGGGGGAAATTAAAACATCTTCAGACAAAAAAATCACTGAGAGAATTTGTGACCAAGAGACCAGCTCTGCAAGAAATACTAAAGGGAGCACTTGAGACAGATACAAAAAGACAGAAAAGAGAGGTGTGGAGAAGAGCGTAGAAAGGAAGACTATGAGTAAAGGTAAAAAGAAGGAAAATTAGATATAACATATAAAATCCAAAAGGGAAAATGGTAGAAGAAAGTACTACCTGTGCAGTAATAACACTAAATGTTGATGGATTAAATTCTCCAATCAAAAGACATAGACTGGAAGAATGGATTAAAAAACAGGACCCATCCATATGCTGTTTCCACTCAAAGGACATGAGGGCAAGGACACAAATGGACATTTGTACACCAATGTTTATAGCAGCATTATTTACAATTACCAAGAGATAGAAACAGCCAAAATGTCCATCAACAGATAGGTGGCTAAACAAACTGTGGCATATACATATGACGGAATATTATGCATTTTAAGACAGAATGAATTTATGAAGTATGTAACAACATGGATGGACCTTAAGGACATTATGCTGAGTGAGATTAGCCAGAAACAAAAGGACAAATACTGTATGGTCTCACTGATATGAACTGACATTAGTGAATAAACTTGGAATATTTCGTTGGTAACAGAGACAATCAAGAGATAGAAATAGGGTAAGATATTGGGTAACTGGAGCTGAAGGGATACAGATTGTGCAACAGGACTGAATATAAAAACTCAGAAATGGACAGCACAATAAGACCTAACTGTAATACAATTATGTTAAAACACTGAATGAACCTGAATGTGAGAATGAAAGAGGGAGGAGGGCTGGGGGCATAAATGAAGTCAGAAAAAAAAATAGACGATAAAGATTGAGATGTTATAATCTAGGAATGTCTAGAGTGCATAATGATTGTGACTAAATGTACAAATTTAAAAAATGTTTTTGCATGAGGAAGAACAAAGGAATGTCATTACTGCAGGGTGCTGAAAATAGAAGGTAATTAATATTTTAAAATTTCAACTTATGTGTAAGACTAAAGCAAAAAATGTTTATTTGGTACAAAATTTTTATTTTGACTAGTGCATCTCCCAATATAACTTATGTAGATAGTTGGCTGAACAACATAAGTACATGGAACCTTGGGTAGGACATGAGATTTTGTTCATTTGTCCAGAGTGATGCCCCAATGAGTCCCAGATGATTTGATCAGTGAGTGGAAAAGTATTTGCAAAGTCCCCTTTGGGGAATGGTGAGAATGGGGGAAAATTCAACTTCCCCAAGTTGAATTATTTTTTCTTTTATTTTTTTCCCCATGAGTCAGTTTACAAATGCACTTTTGACCAGTTCTCCTCCCAAGTTGAATTCTTGATATTCTCACAAGCAGTGTGGACAACCAAAGCTATAGGCTGAGCCCCCAGTCTTGGAGTTTGTTCATATGAAACTTAACCCCACCAAGGATAGGTCAAGCCTACTTAAAATTAGGCCTAAGAGTCACCCCACGAGAGCCTCTTTTGTTGCTCAGATGTGGCTTCTCTCTCCAGCCAACACAACAAGCAAACTCATCACCCTCCCCCTGTCTATGTGGGACATAACTCCCAAGGGTGTGGACCTTCCTGGCAACATGGGACAGAAATCCTAGAATGAGCTGAGACAGCATCAAGGGATTGAGAAAAACTATAGAATGAGCTGAGACCCAGCATCAAGGGATTGAGAAAACCTTCTCAACCAAAAGGGGAAGAGTGAAATGAGACAAAGTGTCAAAGGCTGAGAGATTCCAAACAGAGTTGAGAGGTTATCCTGGAGGTTATTCTTATCACCTTGTTATACAAGATGTAATGGAAAGGCTGGAAGGAACTGTCTGAAAATGCAGAGCTGCGTTCCAGTAGCCATGTTTCTTGATGATGATTGTATAATGATATAGCTTTCACAATGTGACTGTGTATTGTGAAAACCTTGTGTCTGATGCTCCTTTTATCTACCTTGTCAACAGACGAGTAGAACATATGGAATAAAAATAAATAATAGGGGGAACAAATGATAAAATAAATTTAGTTTGAAATGCTAGTGATCAATGAAAGGGAGGGGTAAGGGGTATGGTATGCATGAATATTTTCCTGTTTTCTTTTCATTTCTTTTTCTGAATAGATACAAATGTTCTAAGAAATGATCATGATGATGAATATGCAACTATGTGATGATACTGTGAATTACTGATTATATATGTAGAACAGAATGAGCATATGTTAAGAATGTTTGTGTTTCTTTCTTGTAACAGTTTTTTTTAATTTAAGATTAAAAATTAAAAAAAAAAGACATATCTCCAAAATGGCACCATGAGCAAAAAGAGTTTCTGTGTGACAAAGATAAATTTTAAACAACAGCGGAAAAAAAAAAGATACATCACACAAACATCATTGAATAAGAAAACCAAAAAATGCCAAGAGTGGTTACATCAATATCAGATGAAGTGGAATTTAGAGCAAAGAAAATTATCAAAGACAGAACTAATCCATCAAGAAGACAGTAATTCTAAATACGTATGTACCAAATAATGGAACTGCCAAATATATGAAGCGAAAACTGATAAAAGTGAAAGAAAAGATAAATGCACAATCATAGTTGGAAACTTCAACAAACCTCTCTCAATAATTGATGGGACAACTAGAAAGAAAATCAGCAAAGATACAGAACTCAAAACCATCATTAATCAACAAGATCTAATCAGCATTAACATCCAACAGCAGCAAAACACATATTTCAAGTATCTGTAGAACATATACCAAGACAGACCCTATCCTAGGCCATGAAACAAAAATAAAATTTCAAAATATCCAAAGAATTTAAACCATACAGAGGATTGCCCATCCAAGATGGAATCAAACAAGAATGTTTATCAGAAAGTTAACAGAAAAATCACCTAGAATCTAAACAACTTCTAAACATACTTCTAAATAATTCATGGGTCAAAGAGGAAGTCTCATGTGAAATAAAAAAAGAATACCTTGACTTGAACGGAATTGAAAATATAATACATCAAAATTTCTGGGACACAACTAAAGAAGTGTTTAGAGGGTAACTTTTAGCAGTAAATGCATAGATTAGAAAAGAGGGAAAGTTTCACATTAATTTTCTAAGCTTCCACCTCAAGAACCTAAAAAAAGAACAAGATAGACTCAAAGCAGCAGAAAGGAGATAAAAAAGAGTAGAAATTAATTAAATTAAAAACAGAAAAGACAAAATACTAATGTAATAAAGAGACAGTTCTTGAAATGATCAATAAAATTGAAATCTTGTAGACAAGAGTGACCAATAAATAAATATATAACCCTACAGATTAGCAATATCAGAAAAGAAATAGGGGATATATCACTACAGATGCTGTAGACAACAAAAGCTTATCATGAGGAAACACTGCAAATATCTCTACACACAAATTTGACAACTTAGAAGAAACAGACCAATTCTAAACTATCAAAAACACACAAGTAGAAATATATAACCAAAATACTCTGAATCTATTTAAAAAACAGAATCTATAATAAATAATTTTCCAAAAAAGATAGTACTACATCCAGATGGTTTCAGGTGAAATTTATTGAACATTTACGGAAGAAATAATACCAATAACTTCATGATTTCTTCTGGATAATAAAATAGAAGCAGGTGGAACATTTCCTGAGTCATTCTATGAGGCCAGCATCACCCTACTTCCAAAACTAGATAATGATATTACAAACAAGGAAAACTGCAGACCATTATCTTTCAGGATGGAAATATTTTGTATCTTGGCTGTATCAATGTCAATATCCTGACTGGATATTGTACTTACCATAATTTTGCAAGATACTACAACTAGGGGAAACTGGGTAAAGTACACAGGAGACCTCGGTATATTACAATTTCATGAAAATCTTAAAATTGCATGTGAATCTACAATGATGTCAAAATACAAAATTTTAAATGAACAGAGGCATTAACCCTTAAATACTCAAAGCATTAACAAATCGTAATTTACATGTCTTATTTTTAAAAAGCAAATTTTAACTGTGATTATTTTATTATAAAAAATTTTAAAATTTTAAAAGAACATTCTGAAATAGCAGCAGTTTGGTTGTAGATGTAGCTTTAATACAAACCAATGAAAATCCTACACAGTTGTTAGTTTCCTAAGGAAAATGACATCTACTCTCAGCGATATACACTACTAACAAGTTATGCTTCACAAATATGTCATTTTGATGAGTTTAAAGATGTTAAGCCTGTTGGCCTTAATTACACAACACAAAATGGTTGATGAGAAACAGCTTGAAATACTAGAGTGCTGGGGTTATATGAATAGAAAGACAGTCTCTGTGCTTATATATAAATTGTCTGTAACTCATATAACACCTATTAATATTATCTGAACTGTCTTTTACTTATGAAGAGCTCAGAGATACTGAACATGACATTTTACTTTATAGAGTATAAATATTTTTTAAGGTATCAAATGTTAATCTAGTCTATTGAGTAGAGAGCAAAGACGCAAGAATAGCATTTATAAATTGGATATATCAATTTATTAACCAATTAATTCATTTTATTGTAATAACACAATCATGAAGCTTATAGGTAATATGGTAAGTTTTCTTTTTGTGAAAGGAAGAACCTTCAATTTAAGACAGAAGAGAAAAATTACACAGCAAATTTAAGCCCTGCGTTTATGAGTCAGTTCAATTTCAAATGTTTTAAACCTTCCAAATGAATGAGTAGGTAAAAAAAAAAAAAAATCTGATTCTGCATTTATAAGAGCACTGATTCTTGAGCCAAACTTCTGAGTTCAAATCCCAACAATTCCCCTTAATAACTGTATGAACTTGTAAAAATAACTTAACCTTTCTACCTATCAAAATGGATACAATGATAAATCTACTTCATAGCACTGTGAGAATTTAATATCCTTAGAACAGTGCCTGGCTCAGAAGCATTCAGGAGATGACAGTTAACCACTATTATTATTATTATAATATTGTGTTTTACATAACATTTTCTAACTTCTAAAGGAAAGTTTAGCTTGGGGCAAGTAGTCTAAAAATCATTCAATAAAAACTACTAAAGAAATTAAATAAGTGCTAAAAAGAAGAAATTAACTAGCTCAGACAAATTTTTGACCTTTATAAGGCACAAATAAAACTTTCAAATTTAAATCAATGTGTCTTATGTCAGACATGGTGTTTCAAAAGAAGCACTGTTTTTAAATTCTTTAAGCACAATTCTTAAGCACTGTTTTAAATTCTAAATTATTTCCATGTTTCTACAGTTTGAAAAAAAAAGTGTTTCAACTACTTTTAATAACAAAATCTTTTCTTTTTCTACTCATGCCTAAAATTATGAAACAGATGAATTAAGCCATTAATAAAATTCCTTAAAAATCAGTTACAGGATTAACATTTTCAACATATCTTCAAAATGAGTACTTGTACATTCTTTCAACAAGTTTTAACTTCCTTTGCTTTAACAATAAGGGGGATTTTTTTTTTAATAGGGAATTCATCTTAAAAATTTTCTGCCATTTAAATGGAGATAGATAAAAGATAGTTTCCTTTAAGTGAAAGCCAAGACTTATTTTTCTCATCCAGTTTATTTTCCAGGATGCATTAAATATCACTAGCCTTCCTAATAACTGACATAAATAAAGGGCATGAGAACTCAGTCTTCAATCTTGTAGGCTGGGTAATAAAAATGTACTCCACATGATGTCCAACATGCTACATTGCAGTAGAACTAATATGAAAAACAAGTGAATTGACAGAGCAATAACCCAAAGAGAAAAGTAAAAATCAGGCCCTGCTTTAGAATCTGGAAGTCTGATGCTAATAGCTACAGGCAGTTTGATCTTGCCAGAGTAGTAATGTTCTCAGCCAAAGGAACTATCCAAAAATCTGCTGATTTCAGACTCATTATATACCTCAATCATCATACCAAACAGTAATTTTCAAAAAAGCAATTTTTAAAATGTGCCTATGTTTTTAAGAAGTGCACATACTATATAAGCAATTCAAAACAATTTTTAGGAAGGAGTACAGTAAGTAAGGCTATTAAAATATGACATGAAAGCTCAGATGATTAATAGTAAAGAGCATTTACAGGACCTGGAAAATATGCTGCCTTTAGCTATGGGTAATCAGACCTTAGATATAAGTGTTTCTTTGATAATTTTATATACTAGGCACTCTAAGTCCTGAGGACAAAATAGGAGCAAAACAGGCAAAAGCCCAAACCCTTATGAAGCTTCATTCTATTGGGGCAAACAAACAAATTCATGGAAAAAATAAAATAGGCTCAGGGGATTGGGGGACAAGAAGTTCTCACTGAGGAAGAGACATTTGAGCAGAGAGTTGACTGATAAACCATGTGAAGCACTGGGGGTAGTGTTTCAGTTTCAGTAAATAGCATGTTCACCCAGACACAGAAAGGACTTCATCTGTTTGAGGAACAGCAAGCATCCAGGTATAGCTGAAGGAAGGGAATGAAGGGAGAATATAGTAGAACACAAGACTGGATATACGTATGGCTGGGGGACAGACCACAATAGGCCATGGTTAAAGGGTTCAGATTTTATTTCTGCATAATGGGGATATATTAAAGAATTTTCTGATCATGGGCTATCATGATCTGACTTATGCTTTACAAAGAAGACCCCACCTACACTGAAGAGAACTGAAGTGAGGTAAAAGTGGAGGCAGAGAATCATTAGGAGGCAAATGTTGTCATAAAGGAAAGAGATGACAAGATGTAGACCAGAACTGAAGCAATGAACCTGGTAAGAAATGTTTGGAATTGGGATAAAATTCTAATGTACAGTATTCAGAATTACTGGTGGGTTAGAGGCAAAGTGTGAGGAAAAGAAAGGAATCTTAAATTTTTGGTTTGAGCAAAATCTAGCAGCTTTGGTAGGCCGAGTATAGATCATTTAAGTCCTCATAAATCATGCTAAGGATATTTGGTCTTATTTGAAGAGAAGCAGGAAGCAGTGCAGTAGGATAAAAAGGCAGGATTCTAGATATACTAGATTACAGGTCAAACTCATACCAGACCCTTGGTAGCCCGGGCCACAGCTAATTCCTTCTGAAGAGCCTGGGAGCCTACACATCAACCACAGCTTAGGATTTCCTCATAAACACAATGAATCCAGGTTTAGGCTTATTATTGAGCCTTAAATCTACTAAAACCCCTAAATCTACTAAGAAAATAATGGGACCAATGATCTCGGCAACTTTGCAGCCATCTAAACCCACTCACTTAACATCCCTGCCATCCTTAGTCCTGCCAGCAAACTCCTTGGGTCACCCAACCTTTCCCATGGATGCTAAGTTCGAGTATGGTAAAGATATGCAAAAATTCATTTTACTGAAATGGTAAATTAAATTCGGTAAAATGAATCTAAATTCACAAAGAACAATAAAGGTTACAAATCACCTGTGTAAATATTAAATTAAAAATTAATGTTGCTGAAGAGTAATTAATGCTCTGTGGGAATGTTCCAGTAACTAAATAATATATATAAATGTATATATCAAGAATAATTACATGTATAGAATAAGTCTGATTTGGTTAAAGAGAAAGAGGGGTGGGGTGCACACATAGTAAAAAAAAAAAGGATATCAATAAAGTATACCAAAATATTATCTCTAGATGATATAAATACAAATTATTTGCTTTCATTTTGCACTTTTATTTTCTTCCTTAATTTCCAAAATGAATGTATTTCCTTTATAATCAGAAAAAGGCCAAAAGATATGTTACTTAAAAAAAATCAATAATCATAACATACCAAACCCAGCTCTTCAATAAAATCTACATAGGCTGTTATACCCTTGTTTCTTTCAAAAGCAGAGGAGAGAAATAAAAACAAAAATAACCCTTCAACTTCTTCATGTGGCTGTCCAGAATTTGAAACTAATATAAAACTTAAGATTTCTTTTAACCATATCATTCACTTACATAATAATTCAGCAATGAGTTTGATGCGTCTCTTCAAGTATACATTCTCTTAAAGCCTAAGTTTGCCATCCAAAGCAAGTCATTACATACTCTTAACTATAAAACTAAGCACATATTGTTGCTTTATATAGCTTTGTAAAAATCCATGCACTCTTTCTGCATAAGGGGATGCTAGCCATTTATATATTTTTCAAATGTTCTATAAAAAGAGATTTTTTTTTCACCTTATTATTTTCCTTTAAGGAAAAAAAAAATATATATATATATATATACCTGCACACAATTTTGCCTAATGTACAAAAGTAGTAACATAAAAGATGGGATATGGAAAGACATTTTCAACAAACAAATTCTCAGAAAGTAAAAATTAAGAATGGAAACTTCACTCTCAACATAAAGTAATAGTACTACAACTGCATGGGTTATCAAAACAAAATACAAAACATCACCCATACCAATCGCTACTAATTCTAATTTGAGGTGTAAAAGATACCCTTTATATCAATGCTTACTCTTTTTAATCAAGCTTTGGAAATAATACTTTCATCACAATTTCATTGGAAAGAATGGCTTAGTAGAAAATCTACAAGGGCAAAAACATATTTTGGAATATATTTCACTTAAGTGTTACTTTACTGTGACATGTAAAATGAATGTACACATATTAGTAGTTTATATTTTCAAAGAAATAAAAAGAGTTTTTTCTTTTAAGCCATATCTGAAAAGTTGTATATCATTTCCAAGAAAGCAGATATGCTTGAAAAGAATAATTAATGAAATCAGTATTATGATCAAAAAGAATTTAATATCTTCCTATCTAAGCAAAGTATAGTACTAGATGCTTTTCAAATCAAGTTTAATAAATACGGTATCTATCCTCTAGGAATTGTCAGTCTTCATGAGCTATCACTGCTAAAGCTCTTTCTCAAAACTACCAGCAGCCAACATAATCTCCCCTGAAATTCATAACAAATCAGGAGACAGCTTCTAGTTGTTAATAACATCAACTTGTCTTTTAAAAAAGTGTAAGTGGGTCTAAAAGCAGTGTTGCATTAAATGAATCTAACAAATGGGCAAGGCAAGCATTAAGGGTTGAAGAGAAGAAAAGGTCAGATGGAAGATGCTTGGATACAGAGACAGATTTGGTTGGCGTTTATAATATACCTCCTTTGGTATATGTTTCTCCTTTGGCCAGATGCCACTCTAAGGCCCCTATTTTTGCCTAGGGCTTTATTAAAATAAGAGATTGAAAGGCTGTAGATTCTAAGCAGGTCTGAGGCTAAATATTTTCATTTCATTATTTAAAAATTTATATTTACATTTAAATTTCTTTTTATATGCACTGGTTTAAAGCAGACTTATTCCTGTAGTGTATGTTATCTTGATTCACAACTGAATCACCTAAACTTTTATTAATTGAGGAAAGTCATAGTACTCTGATTTAGCAGAGACTACATTAATTTCAGCACAGGAGGCTGTCTTTCTATGCAGAGTAATTAAGCAAAATTACATATATTTTCAAAGCTTTCTGTACATAAACATATTCCATTCACCTTAGAATCTTTGTTAAAAAGGAACAGCATTGACTCTGAACCTAAAAGTAAACAAAAGATCTATTTTCTTCAAACGTGGGCATATGTGAAAGGTAGTTAAAAGTTATTTACTTTCACACAACCTAAAATAATACTGTCAGCACTGCAGTGACAAAAAGGCTCCAAATTACTACAGTCAGTTCAGTAAAAGAGGGCAAAGGCAGCAGAACTTATACGCTAAGACTAAAACAAAAATAGATCCAATGCAGCATTTTGAGAATGAAGATCAATGAAAATGGTTGCTATTATCATATCACTTATAGCACTGTTTCCTATATTGTTATGAGAGACTTTTTCTATTTTGGCATTTCCTCCTTGCTGGTTCCTGGCATTTGTCTTAATAAAACTAATACTTAAGGAAAGATTTGCATATCTGAAGTAAAAAGGTAATACATTGCCTTAGTTAAAAATTACTTAGCTATCATGGTAAATAATAAGGGAAAATGATAAAAATGCAAAAGTATGGCAAAAAAGGAGCAGCAGCACATTTTATATAACTATCGATCCAAGGAATATGTCAGCAGGTTGTCTTTCCGATCAAAACTAGTTTTATAGTAATACAAATACCTTTGCCTGGTCAACAGTGAAGGTCTTAAAAGAGTCAACTGAGAGGATGAGGCAGAGGAAAATTATGACGTAAACCATAAAATGTGACTAAAATATGAGTAGAGAATGAATATTATAATTTATCGCTAGCTATCATTCTCAAAATGCTAAGTAGAATATATTCTAAGTAGAATAAACAATCCATACTTCTGATAGCATAGCAATTAATGAGACAGTTAATGTATGAAATCAAGAATACAGTAGTAGATAATAGCATATATATATATTTGTTTACCTTAATCAGTGTGAGAAATTAAACCTCAGTGGGAAAAAAATAAAGATTTTCAAAATCAAACTAATAGTTCCATAGGTAAAATAATTTGGTAGCTTTCTATTTTCTTACCTGTAAGGACAGCTTTTGCTGAAGGATCTGCCAGGTCTAGGGCTGATTTCCCATCAGTGTTCCGAATGTTTGGATCAGCTCCGTGCTGCAGCAGCACTGTGCAGGGAAAGCAGAAACAGTATCTTACCTCGGGGATACAAAGGTTATTTTCTGTTAAGTGTCGCCTCGGCATGGTGTGGGCATAAACATACATCGCACAATTTTTTTCTCTTTCAAATAAAAGAGAAAGGGGGAAAAAAAAAAGAAAAAGAAAAAAGAAAAAAAAGCACTGCAGCAATAGATCCTCTCTAGAGTAAAGCAAAGTTGGCAACTTATGGTATAGTATTATCACATGACTTAACATCATAAACATGAAACTAGAAAAATCTTGCAATACGTAGTTTTGATTTCCCTCCTTCACACTGCAGGATGGAAAACTAGCTGTGTGCTCACTGACTCACACTGTGAAATATGTTCACTGTGAACCTGCTCTATCTTTACTACCATTGTTGCTGCTGCTGCTGCTTTACTGCTGAATTTCCTAAAGCTTCCTCTACTCAGAATAGTTGTAATACTGTGCAAGCTTTTAGTGGCTCACCGCGTACATATGAAATGCACCATAACATACTGGGCTTGCTTCCAAGAAGTTTTACAGAGGAATGCATGCAACTCTGGTTCCCTTTCAATCTAGCTGCCAAAAAGAACTGCCTTCTATAATATTCTTTCCCACAAACATTTTCAGAAACAGACACTCAATCACTATAATATAAGCCAAGGAAGGGGTGTGGTACATGTCACACTGAGTAAGAAGTAGCTACAGAGAATTCTTAAGATATGGAGGCTCCTACAAAAGAGAATCACTGTTTAAGTAATATCTAGGTGTAATATTTTATTAATTTAATTTTTAATTGTGTGTGTGTGTAGGTACTATAACATTATTTAACCAATGATCAAACTAATAAATACATTAAAAACTAGTCGAAAGAGGCAGTTTAATTACAAGTTATTCTAACAGTTCAAATAGGTGAGAATTTTGTGTAGTCCTGACAACAGAGGTTTCCATTTACACATGTAATTTAACATAAATTTCAAGCAAAGTAGAAATACTAAAGCCAAATAATAAGTGGTTAGAGGCATGTTACAGAATGTTAACACATACACACACACAAGATGCACTCCCGTTGATGAATTCCAAATTTCTTTCATTAACAGTCCCGTGTTAAAAACAAACATTCTTTGGGAATGTTTAAGATAATCCTTACAAATCATTAAGCATTAAGTCCTGCTGTTTTGAAGATCTTTCTCTGCCTTTAATGTATAAGCCATCAATTCAATGGCTTTGTTATACTATACAAAGGAATGGTCTTACATAGAATTAAGCATAGCTGTAAACTTGTATATCTGCATCTCCTATGTTAGACCTTTTACAGTTTTAGGTAATAAACCTAGCCTTGGCTTGAGAAGATACAGTGGGATCTTGCAAAGATTTCCTATATTATTTTATTCTAGAATGTAAACAATGAACACAATTATTTTCCAGATGTTTATAAACTGACTTAAATATAAGTAGAACAAAATATCAAGTACCACAACTGTTGTTACTCTTCCATAATAATGACTAGAGCTTTCACAGGAACTTTTTTTGTTGTTTTTTAATTTCAGAAACCTTAAAAAGCCCAGTGTGAAGATCTGGCTTGTAAGGGTCTTTATCATAAAGAAGACTCATGTAATAAATGTAAAACTGATAACTAAATCATTACGCAGTTGATGAGCGAACACATGCAAAGGATAAGAAAATAAATCACAATTCCCATGAAAAGCAGGGATTTTTTTATTGCATACTTCAGGAACTTCGAAACTTGCTTTAAACAACAAGTAAATGAAAATGTTAATTTACAGTGCTTGATAACAGTATGATGGGAGCTTTCATACTGCAGCTTAATGACTGATGGATGCTAAATACTAACAGCCTTACAGCTCCTCCAAAAGTCACTTAAAACCCTAATCTTTTTGTTGTAACCAGTACTTCACCTATTACATCTTTCCTATTTTGCAACAAAAATATGCCATTATCTTAAAATTTTGCTGCAGTTTTGTATTAGAGGACTTTAAAAGGGTTAATATTTTTACTTGAAATATCTGTATTCTGAACATTTTGGAGTCTCTCTCTCTCACTGGACCTGAAAGCACAAACATCAATTGCAGAGTAAAGAAGCAACAGGGAAAAAGCGGAATTTTCTGAACCAGATGCTGACAACAAAGTCCATTTGAAAGAGAATCTAAAATGGTAGATAAAATTCTGAGCACAAAGCCTGATCATACATGTCAGGTGATGATAATATTAAAATCACACATCAATACTCAGACACTGCTTGTACTCTTGACTACTGATTCAATGTTTCACCCAAGGGCAGATGTCAGCAGTTTTTCTGTAAAGGGCCAGATAATAAATATTTTAGGATTTGTGGGCTATATGGTTTCTGTCTCAACTTATTCATTTCTGCCTCAACCCTACCATTATAATAAAACACAGCAACAGATAATATATAGATGAATGAGCACGGCTATATTATAATACAATTTTAAATATGGACACTGAAATTTGAATTAATTTTCATGTGTCACAAAATAGTCTTTTGATTTTTTTCTCACCATTTTAAAAATATAAAAACAATTCTAAACTTGCAGGACATACCAAAACAGGTGGTGGGCTGGATTTGATCCAAGGCATAGTTAGCTGACCCCTGACCTTGGGCAGTGTGATACAAAATATGGTCCATGACCATTTTCTGGCTCTAAAACTGTTTGTAAGACACCCAATCTGAGATAAGCACAGAAGTTGAGAGTAAGCATTTAGAACTTGGTATGTCTTTTTGTAACCAAGAGGTTAGGATTTAAGAAATGATTATAATTATTGAATCATTATATAGATATTTATGTTCACTTTCTAGTATATTAGAACAGCCAGAGGCAAATACCTGAAATTACTGAGATGTAATCCAGCTGTCTTGATCTTTGATAATGATTGTATAACTATATACCTTTATCTTGTGATTGTAAAAACCTTGCAACTAATCCTCATTTACACCCCTTTATCTGGTTTTCCAACTTTAGAATCTTAAAATCACTAAAGATAGCCCCTAATGTTTATTAATGAAGGGCCTTAAGTCAGTCCAGAACTAACCCACCTCAATTCCAAAGCTACGTTGATAGACGGAGCTGGAGCTAACCAAAACTGGCCCACCTGACAAGTGTAGTAGCTTAAATTTAAGCCTATAAGTGAACTACCCTCATCATAATACAAAAATCACACCTATCATCATATTAACAGTACCATTTTCTTACTTACATGTGACTGAGCATATAATTAATCTGAGCATGTGCACTGATCAGATCATCTCCAACATCATCATCTCAAGACATTGTGCTTATTAGCCAAAACCTGCCCATCTTTTAATACTATAAAACTATAAGAGTTACTGCAGTTTAGGAAGACAGATTCTTAAGCCAATAGGGATCTGATCTCTTGCTTTGCACCTAGCAATAAACTCTCTTTCTTTGAAACCATGTCTCATGAATTGGTCATTTGAGCACATCGGGCAGAGAACCTACCACTTCTGATCAGTTTTAAATGTTCTTTTTCCAGTACTTCACTTTTACTATAAAATACAAAATTTTTGTCTGCCATTACACTGAGGAAAATAAAACTGGCCCTCTACCACAGTTATTTTGAGAAGTGCTAAGCCAGGGCACATATAAAATTCTCTGGGCCTGAGTTTCCGGTTCTAAAAAATATAGGGACTTGACTAGATAGAAGATCTCTAGATTTCTGGGATAGGTCCATTTCCCCGATAACATGAAGCATTAAAATTTAATAGCTAATAGGGGAGGGAGGGTTGCTTTAAGTAGAACCATTTCCTCCCAAATCTTCCAAATCAAAATGACAAAAGTGCTTAAATATCTAAAACTTTAATAAAACAAACCTAAGAGTTGAAACCAAACTGAATGAAAATTTGCAAGGTATTTAAAAGTCCAAACTACTCCTCAAATCAAACTTGATTCTAAAGTACCTGCAAATTCTGGTGTTTCATTTCACACTGCTGGCTGTGAGGTATTTGCGCAGGACTATTTTCTAACACCAGAAGTAGACAAATACACAGTTACAACAACTGCTCTCACAAATGCCAGACTATATTTGAAGTGGGAATAATTTAAGGTTCTCAGTTCTGGATGTTTCAGAATTTGTTTTCAAACTTCTGAGACATCAAAGGAAATTAAAAAACGTGACTAATAATACATAATAAAATTATTAATTCATCTTGTAAAATCAATACACATTGACAGCACACTAGCATAAAACAGTCTTTTAAAAAAGTAGCATAAATATTTGAAGCAAAGCTTACAAAATAAACATAGAACGTATGATTTGAAAAAAAAAATGAAACTAAAATCTGAATGACATTCAATATATAAATTCAGGACTACTGGTGCCCATTAGAATCCCTCTGTATTATCTTTAACTAATTGGGACATTAATAAATCAAACCCCAAATCCCAAATGTTTTGGCTATTTCCAGTTGTTCTATTGATGTATTATTTCAGTTTGTCTACCTTTTGAGGTGAGAGGGTTGGTGAAAATACAGTAGCTGGCATAAGATAGTTAAACTAAGGTAGGATCACAATATTCAAAATGTCATTTTGAAAAGAGCTTATGGCAAGGAGGACAGATGTGATTTTTCTATTTCTGGTGCAAGCATTCACCTACTATGAGCCAAATTCAGAAAGTAATTCTGTAACGTGACTAGTATAGAAGAGGCTAAAAACGTGTTTCATTGCATTCCTCAGAACTACCGAATTTAAGCATCTGCATCATTTTAATTCCTACAAATAAAAAGAAAATGTTTCTACATTTATGAAAACACATTATCCCATCAAATTCCTAGAAAAATACAAAATGCCATTACGAAAAACTGAATTTAACAACAGAAATGAACTTATTAAAGAAAACAGGAGAAACAGAAACAACATAGGATTTTCATACAGGCCCAAGCTAAAAATGTAGCAAAACTTTTAAAACAAATTATCAAAGAGTGCTTTAGCACAGTTTTCACTTTAAATAACAGAAAGCATCCTATTCAAATATTATAAATCCTTTTTATTTGTTAAATGAATTTTACAGCCACAAACAAGTCTAAAATTGTCCATGACAATGAACACATACTCAAGTTTTTAAGAGGTTTATATTAAAATATTTTCCAAGAACCTTATATGCACCCGACTCTTCAGGAACGGATATGTATTTATTTATTGGATTGAGTTCCAAAAAATCAATCACACAAAGGACCAATTTCATTAGATTTTTTAGCAACCAAATTTTTAAAGTTTTATAGCAAAACAACAAGAGACCAAATTTTAACTAGCAACAACCACCAATGTATAGAACTCTTACCAACACACATGGGTTTTAACAAATTATTTTTTTTTAAGTAAAAAAGATAATATATCCTGGAGTTAATACACATTCATACCACCACTTCTACAGAAATATGTACGGTATTGTAAGGCAGTATATTGTAGGTTATTATGCTTCATAATAACGTATATATTTAGAGGCTATACATTATCTTTTAAGACAATATTGTTTCATTAAAGATACACTTTAATTAAGAAGAAAATTAGCCTACCTAATGTATTTTACTTTAAAAAAATCATAAAGAATTTATTTATTATTTTCAGTAAACATGAAAATTCAAGTAACTAGTGATAACCTATAGTAGTGTGGTTTGCTGAATCTGAATTTGAATTTAAATAGCACAATTTTCTGTTTCAAGTAAAAGCAGACTAGGTTGTTTGGACCAATCCTCCCAGAACCTTACTGAAGACAAAAACACAAGTTCCTAAAATCATCTAATGAAACAGTTAAAGAATTACCAACCTAAAACTAAAAGACAAAAGGAATTAGAGAATTATACATGTATGGAAACTCTCTTTGTTCAACAAGACAGTTAATCCAGAAAAATATAAACTGTCTTGTCACTGTCCCAGTGCTCCCCCAAAAGTGAGGGTTCCAACAAATTCACTCCCCAAACAAGAAGGGCTATACTCTCAGGATGATGACAGAGTAGAAGTGAGATAGGCCTAGTACAGAATTATAGCTCCAGCTGGAAACTTTGAGTGTCTAGGCTATCTCAAGTCTTGAATTTGGTTTAAGGTGATCACATATTGGCAGCAGCACCAGGGTATCTGGCATCTGGCACTTCATTGGAGGTTGAATTTTTCCTATAAATATATATATAATAAAATGTCCAGTGCATAATTAAGATAATCAGGCACAGAGATACTCTAAAATACAGAAGCAAGAACTAGCAGAAACAGATAACACAAAGAGACCCAAAAAACGGCAGGTATTGCATTATCAGACAGATTATAAAAAGAACTATACCTATTATTCATGTTTAATGAAATAAAAGATAAGTGAAAAGATCCCTCCAAAGAAGAGGAAATTTAAAAAAAAGAGATATAACAAATTTATAAAAGAATGAAGCAGAACATCTAGAAATAAGTGATAACTAATAGTTATATAACTAAGCTAAAAATGGTGACTTCAGTTTCCAAACATGATAGAATAATTAGTATTAGACTAGTCCTCCCTCCCTGACATAAATATAAGACTGAACAAAATATATGAAAACAACTAATTGCCCACAGTAGTCAGTAACAGTGCTAAACAGTGATCCTTGAAAGGAAAAGCCATGAGATCAGTAAAATAATCACCCCACTCTCTGCCTGGGACAATGTGTCACCCAAGTGCACACAAATGCAGTTAAAGCAGAACTTGGCAGTCATGCAGAGCTGGAAAGGCAAAGATCAGAATTCAGGAGAGGAATCAGTTGGAATCTGCAGCATGGGGAACTGGACAGGAGGAAATGGAACAAAGAGTAGGCCCTAGTTGTCTGTGTAGGGGTCCCCTGTGAAATCATGGCTGTGGGCCGAGCTGTAAAACATCCATGACAAGATCTTATGAGGCTTACCAGGTAGTAGCTGTTAACAAGTTGAGAGCATAATATAGTCTAAGAAATGACAGACAGGAAAATAATGCTGATAGAAATTCAAATTCTGACCTTGAGAGAGTGCATAGATCTTGAAAATGACTCATTAACATACCTGGCACAACTGAGAAAACAGAAAGTCTACCTTAGTTATGAATAAGCATCACACTCTGGAGTGGAGCAGTTGGAGGTTCACAAAGAAGAAAACTATTTTCATAACATTGACATTATTTATTTCATTGTCTTGACATTTGCAGTGATAGCACAAAAGTACTGAGAGAGAAAACCACTAATAACATAGTAGGAATTAAGGGAGAAGCATCAAATTGTACTAGCAGTGACTGCCTTGTCACCATCATGAATTTGCATTAAAGAAAAGGAGTTTCATGTCAGAATGTCCTTAACAAAAGCAGTAAACATTATTAGTTTTATTAATCTTGAATCTGATACACATCTTTTTAATACTCTATGTGAAGAATTGGAAGGTACACATAAAAGGCTCCTGCTATATATCAAATTACAATGGTTTCTCAAAGGAAAAAACTTGTGTGATTCTGGGAGTTACAAGCTGAACTAGTCTTTTTTTATTTTTGCCACAAAGCATCATTTTTTATTAAAAGAACAAAACAGCTATGATAATTCAAACTTGGGTATTTAGCAGATACATGTTTTTAAAAAACCAATAATAAAATATCAGCTTAAAGAAAAAATCAGAATTTTTGTCATTTTTATCTGCCTACTTAAACGTGAGTTTTCCAATACATGATAATTTTTTTGTTACATGGTATAATAGCAAATGCAATTTTTTGATATAGTACAACAAAATGTGTTAACATTTTTGAAGATAAGCATAAACTCAGTGAACTAAGAATTTCAAAGTGAATAAACTGAAATTTTTACGAAATCATACATGGATACAAGATCCTTTCAAAGTGCAAAATAGATCAATGGACTGAGATGCTAAAGAGTATAAAAAGTTTTCTAATATGATTTCAGATTCCACATTGCAAATAACCATTTGGAAGCTACCACCTGTCAAATTTAGTCATGATATTAAAGAAGAATATCCACAATTATGTGAAAAGGTAATTAAAATACTCTCCCTTTTCCAGCTGTAAATTTAGATTTTCTTCATATATTTCAACCCAAAGAACATATCAAATTAAATTGCACAGAAAAGCAGATAAGAGAACTCCAGCTGTCTTTGATTAAACCAGATACTAAAGAAATCTACGTAAATGTAAAACAAAGCTACTCTTCTTACTAAATTTTTTTGAAAATACAGTAATTTTTCATAAAAATGTTATGTGCAATGTGTAGTTTGTTATTTTGTTAAATGAATTAATGTCTTAAAGTTCTCAGTTTTAATTTCTAATTTGATATATTTATAACACACAAAAAAGCTCGTTGGAGTGTGCATTGGTTTTTGGTACAAAGAGATGAAAATGTTTGAAAACTTCCACCCTAACTTTAGGCCTTGGCCTAAACACATACCAACGAGATCTAAAGCTAATTCCAAACAAGGTTCTCAGAGAAAAGAGAGTTTAGAGATTGTCCCACTACATTAAACTTGGGAAAGACCTTGGGCTTTCCAAGGGGATCAGCACTAAGAAAGTATGAATCCATACCTCCAGGGTGATCTGCCAGAAACCAAACTATTCTGATAAATCAAGAATAAAAATTCTTCAGAGGAAAATATTGCATTATTAAGTGTATAGAAATAATATGGGAAATTCGAGAAATGAAAAGTTGAAGGACTTATTTACTTAATATCAAGATTTATTATAAAATAATACATATCAAAACAGTATAGTATTGGAATAAGAACAGATATACAGCCTGAACTAAAGAGAGTACAGAAATAGACCAACTTTCTATAACATTCAATCAAGAATCATTAGGCATATAACTCGTCGTAGTTTGGAGCTGTATGTACCCCACAAAAATATGTGGATGTGAACCCATCCTAGGTAGAACTTTTTGATGAGATTATTTCAGTTAAGGTATGGTCTACCTCAATCAGGATGGAGTCATTTCTATTACTGGAATCCTTTACAAGCAGAATGAAATTTAGACTGATGGAGTGAAAGCCACAGGAAGTAAGAACCTAAAGTTCAATGAAACCTGGGAGAGAAGGGAGAGACCTGCAGAAGACACCATGCACACTATCATGTGACAGAGAAGCCCAGGACAAACACTGCCAGGCAGCCCCAGAATGCCAGCCTTTGGGAAGAAAACATCACTTTCACAATGCCTTGATTTAAACTTTTTCCTAGCCTCAAAATCATTCACTAATAAATTCCCATTGCCTAAGTTAAACCACTACATGTATTTATTTGCCTGAGCAGCCAAGAAAATAAAGTGTAAAGAAAAAGGAAAACATGACCTCAAGTCAAGAAAAAAAAAGTAGTCAATAGAAACTATACGCAAGATGGCTCAGATGTTGGATTTAGCGAAGGCTTTAAAGCAGTTATTATAAATAAGTTCAAAGAATTAAAGGAAATATTGCATTATTAAGTGAACAGAAATAATATGGGAAATTCGAGAAATGAAAAGTTGAAGGACTTATTTACCTAATATCAAGATTTATTATAAAATAATACATATCAAAACAGTATAGTATTGGAATAAGAACAGATATACAGCCTGAACTAAAGAGAGTACAGAAATAGACCAAACAAGTCAACTAATTTTCCACAAGGGAGTCAAGACAATTCAATGGTAGAAAAACACTGGTCGTCCATACAGAAAAGAAAAGAAAATTGGGGCGCAGATTGTAAACTCTTGTATCAATCACATTTAGTCCAGAGGTGTAATTGTTAATTCTAGATTTTGAGAGGTTGTACTATATATGTATAACCTGGTATTTTCCAGGAACTTTGGATACCTGTGTGTCATCTAAGATTCAGAGTAGGGGTTTCGGAGGTCTTAAAGTCAGCATTGCCACATACAACAGCTGTTAAAGGAACTGAAAGACATCAGCCTTCAATTAGAGATAAGAATGGAGATGATCGGGTGCTGCCCAACCCCACTCTCTCACACATACACCCTTGGGCAAGGTGGACTACATAAGGGTCTAAGCTTCTCCCTATGTGGACAATTTTATAAACTGAGTTACTGATTAGATTTTATTTAAAAGGATTGTGGTTTAAAAATATAACAGGAAATAAGTAAATAATAAATCAGCAAAGTAAAAAAGAGTAAATAGTAACTAAACAAAAAAATAAATAATGGGAAATATTAAAAATGATCTCTATGGACCCTTCTAAATTTAAAATTCTGTCCTCTATGAATGTATCTGTAAGTTGAAATTATCAGCTAGAATTCTTTGATAATAAGGAAGAAAAATTACTTTAGCTGGTTAAACAAGCATATTAATATAAAAATTAAACAAGATCTCTATAAAGGCAGAAATGTAGTCAAGGATTATCTTGTCACCCTGTGCCTCCCACCACCATGGGCATCACCCTCAGATGAAAACATACGCATCTATAATAAAGTTTCAAATTCTCTCTAAAGATAACTGAATATTTAGCTCTGGACTTGAGAAGTTTGGCCAGGAACACACAGGGAGAGGTGAAACGAACAATGGTACAAAGGAAAAGAGGGATCAGTTCTGAGAGAAGAGTACTTGGGCGGATACCTCAATGGGTATAATAACACTTCTTAAACCTAAAATATTTTTTAAAATATGTAGCTAATTCAAACATGATTAATGGATGAGTATATACAAAGCAATGATTATATCTGAGACAATGAAATATATTTTACATATTTCTACACTGTTTTCAGGTTTATTGCAGATATGTATTATTTTTATAATGAGAGAACACAAAGATATTTCTCAGACAAAAATTATCTTTATGTATGCCATTTAAGTATGCTACTTCCTAAATCTGCTGCTTAAATTAATTTGTAACCAACAGAGAAATAAAAATTGGATAGTTCTTCTTGTCAAGTGAGTAACATTAAATATGGTGATAGCATAAGATAAATTAGAGACTAACTAAAATAAACCCATTAATTTATATCTGTGAGAAAGTTGAGACTATAAAAACAAGTCTCAAGTAAAACAGGGAGTAATTTTTTATTGTGCAAAATCCCAGGGTTTTAATCATAATTTTTTTAGCCTTTGCCTTTCATACTAAAGTCACACAAAAAATGCAGGATTCTGTCAACATCTGGGACTGGTATATTTGTGATACATTATTTAATTTCACCTCAATGAACTGTTTTTGTCTTTATGTATGTGATGGTTGGGTTCAGGTGTCAACTTGGCCAGGTGGTGGTGGCCAGGTGTCTGGCCAGGCAAGCATTGGCCTAAACACCACTGCAAGGATATCTCCTGGTTGGTTTATCAAATCACCAGTCAGTTGACTCCATCTGTGACTGATTATATCTGTGAGCCTCAAAGAGTGTGACTTCCACAATGGAGAGAATCCAATCAATTGAATTTGATCCAATCAGTAGAAGACTTTTAAGGGAGAAGGGAGAACTTCCACTGTTTCTTCAGCCACCGAGCTTCTCCCGTGGAGTTTATCTACATCCTTCATCGGAGGTGCCAGCCTCTCAGTGACGTCCTATAGGTTAAGGTTAGGAGCACAGCTGTGCTTAAGGGCCTGGACTCTGGAGCCAGAATGCGTAGAAACCCATGCTGCCGCCACCTTGTTCTAGGACCCAAGTAAACTACTTCACCTCTCTCTGCTTTTATTTCCTTAAAATAGGAAATGTAACAATACCTACAATAAAGTGTTGTTAAAGGAATTAAACAAATAAATGGTAGAAAAGCACTTAGAAGAATTTCTTTTAAAAATTCGATTTTAAAAACTCCCCACTCAAAAAAATAAATCCAAGTGAATAAAATTTTACTCTTTTGGTTGTAACCAAAAGGCTTTCATTTGTTATTCATTGGGTAATCAAATGTATCTCCTTCAATCTTTGTGGTCAAACTTTGGTATTAAACTTAATAATATTAAAAGAATCTCCCAAATGAATTTTGCTCCTATTATCAAGTTTTCCTATAAATACAGAAAATTAAGATTTTTTAAAAGGAGTAATTTTGTATGCCTTCAGAGCAGATTTTTATATTCAGGATCAATGATTTCCTTTTCCAATCAACAAAGTTAAGCCAGGTCACAGTGCATTTGTTAAATAAGCATTAAAATTTAACCAATTAACATCTAGTGCTTATACACACCAGAATTTATTACCAGATTAGACAGGCACTAGATTAACTATAAGAATGAATATAAAATAGCCTATCTTCTTCCTCTTAGGAACCCCAGAGCACAAAGCCAGAAAGAAATCACTGTCCCAGGAGTCAGACAAGCCTGGATTTTAAATACTGTTCGGTACTTAGTAACTGTCTGACCTTGGGAAGTTACTTCCCCTCTGTCAGTCTCAATTTCCTCCTTCATAAAACACTATTTACCCCTCAAAAGATTGTTTTAATTAAATAAGACTTATATAAAGCTAGCGTCACTCTTGGCACATAATAGGAATTCAATAAACACCCTGTCCCTTCCCAATCAGGCCCTTTTTAACTGCCTTTCAAAAACAGAACCAGGTACAAAAGAATGTGAAAAAAATAACTGTTGGAAAGAAATAATGGCAAACTTAATAGCCCTAGGCATGATGAATTCACTTACGCCAAGTCAATTATTATCTCATGCTTCTTTCTAACTTGACTGGACTCAGCTAAATGAAATATCAGTAGTTACCTTTACAACGTGACCACATAAGTTAATAATAGAATCCCAGAATTTTTACAGTTCTAGGGACAATGACCACATGCAAAAGCTGCTTTCCAATCTGTCTCTGGGGAAAAATTAGGGCAAATCATAGACAACTTTACAACTTGCCTTTCTGATTTCTTCTCTAAATTGTTAATTCCACTTTGTCTCTCACAAGGCATGAAGTACTTATAGTATTTCAGATAAAGTGTGTGCAAAATTTTAAGACCAATTAAAATCATTCTTTTTAACTTTTTAATTGTATAATATAACATATATACAAAACAAATAAAGAAAAAAGCAACAGTTTTCAAAGCACTCTGTAACAAGTAGTTACAGGACAGATTCCAGAGTCCATCATGGGCCACCCATACCATCATCTCAGATTTTTCCTTCTAGCTGCTCCAGAACATTGGACGCTAGAAAAAAATAATACTTTTTTCATCATCACTATCAACTTTTTCTTTTGTAAAAAATAACATATATACAAAGAAAGCAATAAAGTTCAAAGCACAGCATAACAATTTAGTTATAGAGCAGATTTCAGAGTTTGGTATGGGTTACAATTCCACAATTTTAGGTTTTTACTTTTAGCTGCTCTAAGATACTGGACTAAAAGAAATATCAATGTAATGATTCAGCAATCATACTTGTTTGTTAAAATCTACGTTCTCTGTATAACTCCACCATCATCTTCACTCTTTCAATCTCATTCTTTAAGGGTATTTGGGCTATGGTCATTTTAACTTTTTCATGTTGGAAGGGGCTCTCACTAATATGAGATAGGGAGATGGCACTAGCTGATGTTCTGGAGAGGTTGGCCTCTTTAGGTTTCAGGACTTATCTGGTCCAGGGACCCATATGGAGGTTGTAGGTTTCTGGGAAGTTACCCTAGTACATGGAAACTTTGTAGATTCTTATATATTGCCCTAGGTGCTCTTTGAGATTGGCTGGAATGGTGTTGGTTGTGGTTTGGCAAGTTATGATAGGTAGCAATGTCTAACTGAAGCTTGCGTAAAGTGACCTCCTAAGTAGCCTCTCCACTATTTGAAATCTCTCAGCCACTGATACCTTATTTGTTACACTTTTTCCACTTTTGGTCAGGATGGCATTGTTGATCTCATGGTGCCAGGGCCAGGCTCATCCTGAGGGTCATCTCCCATGCTGCCAGGGAGACTTTCATCCCTGGATGTCATGTCCCATGAAGGGGGGAGGGCAATGGTTTTACTTGCAGAGCTGGGCTTAGAAAGGGAAAGACCACATCTGAGCAACAAAAAAAGTTCTCTAGGAGATGACTCTTAGGCACCTATAGGTAGGCTAAGCGTCCCCATTATATACATAAGCTTCGCAAGAGCAAGCCTCAAGATCAAAGGCTTGACTTATTGATTTGGGTGTCCCTAATGTTTGGCACAGTATCTGGGGTTTCCCCCGTGGTAAAGTTTAATAGTTTCATAATTTTTCTCCCATCTCTCAAGGGACTTTGCCAGTACTTTTTGATTTTCTGCTTAATATGCTCTGTGATATATCCAGGCATTACATTAACTATACAGGATTAAAGACTCTCATTCTTATTCTGGGTTCCCTGTGTCTGGAGTGTTTAAATTATCTATCCAGACAGGTTGAGTTAGATTACGTGCTATAGAAAACCTAGGTTCTGGACATAAAACTTTCTTACTTTGGTCTCAAAGAGTAGGTGAAGTTCTAAAATATATGCAACGTCTCTTTACCCCTATATTCTGAATTACTGCAATCCCGACCCAATCAGCTTCATTCTTATCTTTAAATCTTATCTGTATCCTTTTTTTAAAACTTTTTCTATTAATTAAAAAAATTAACAAACAAAACATTAAGATATCATTCCATTCTACATATACAATCAGTAATTCTTAATATCAGCACATAGTTGCGTATTCATCATTTCTTAGAACATTTGCATCAATTTAGAAAAAGAAAAAGACAGCAGAAAAAGAAAT
Source organism: Tamandua tetradactyla (assembly GCF_023851605.1). Lineage (NCBI taxonomy): Eukaryota > Metazoa > Chordata > Mammalia > Pilosa > Myrmecophagidae > Tamandua > Tamandua tetradactyla. Next base: position 14,732,104 of record NC_135352.1, read on the forward strand.
AAAATGATAATAGAGAAAAAAAGATTATACATACCATACACCTTACCCTTCGCTTTCATTTACTACTAGCATTTCAAACTGAATTTATTTTAACATTTGTTCCCCCTATTATTTATTTTTATTCCATATGTTCTACTCTTCTGTTGATATAGTAGCTAAAAGGAGCATCAGACACAAGGTTTTCACATTCACAGTCTCATTGTGAAAGCTATTATCATCTGTATCCTTTTAAGGACAAGTATGGAATTTTAATAATTGCATATAAATATATGGATATATATCATTATAATTATATACAATTAAATATATGGATATATATAATTATAATTATTTTAATTAAAATGTTACATTCGGACTTGTGTACAAGATATCAATTCAGTTTTTTGTGTTTGGGGGGGTGCATACTCAGGGAATCAAACCCAGGTCTCCCGCTTGGAAGGCGAGCATTTTACCACTGAACCACCCATGTACCCCTCAATACAGTTTTATATGAAAAACTTTTGTTTAAAATGTAAGAGAGTATGCTAGAAAAAGGAAGAAGAGACAATACTGAAACAAATCCAAGAGAATCAAATTTTCAAGGCCTTACTGAATTTTTAACTAAGTTTTGCAAAAAGGAAGAAAGGTATGTGTTCTAGTTTGCTAGCTGCCACAATGCAACACACCAGAGACAGACTGGCTTTTAATAAAAGGGGATTTATTTCATTAGTTCTTCAGAGGAAAGGCAGCTAACTTTCAATTGAGGTTCATTCTCACGTGGGAAGGCACAGGGTGATCTCTGCTGGCCTTCTCTCCAGGCCTCTGGATTCTAACAACTTTCCCTGTGGTGATTTCTTTCTGCATCTCCAAAGGCCTGGGCTGAGCTGTGAGTGCTGAGCTGCTTTTGCTGTGTTTCCTTGAGCTCTCTCATTTAAGCACCAGCCAATTAAATCAAACATCCTTCATTGCAGCAGGCATGCCTCCTAGTCGACTGCAGATGTAATCAGAGACAGATGAGGTTCACATACCATTGGCTCATGTCCACAGCAACAGAACTAGGCACCTTCACCTAGCCAAGGTGACACCTGAATCTAACTAGTACAATATGCTGTAAGTGATTTTTCTCACTTCACTCATTTATGGAATGATACATGAATAGGTAATGTGACAGACTAAATCAAAAGTCCTAGTAGTGTTTTCCAGTAGCTACAGCCTTTATGGTTCTTATTAAGAAGTGGTGGGTCTCCAAGGGTTTATACTAAAGTAATTAAAGTTTATCCATTCATTTCATTAAAAAGATATTCACTACAGTACTGTTTATTAAACAATAGTCAAAAGTTAGAAATAGCCTAAATGGCCTAAAATATGTGACAGCTTTTTATAAAACAGTTTTTGCTATTTAATGTAATTCTTGCTAGCCTTTAAAATGAAATTAGATTAAAAACGTTCATTGAAAATGAAATATTTCACAACATATAAAGTGAAAAAATAAGAAAACAAAATAGTATTCATGGAATGATCTCACTGTTACGCAAAAAGGACTACGTACACAGGTATACTAGATCTAACAGCACTGTCCAATAGAACTTTCTGCAGTGATGGAAATGTCTGTATCTGCATTCTCTAATACAATAATCAGTAGCTAGAAATGGTTACTGAACACATGAAAATGTAGGTAGTGCAACTGAAGAACTGAACTTTTAATTTACCTATTTTAATTTAATGGCTACCATATTGGGCAGTATAGATCTAAAAGAATAGAAAACAAGTTATAATGGTTATCAGAGTATTTTCTAATTTTTTTTAATAAACATCTATTACTTCAGAAAGATGTTCATCCTCAATAAACTATATTTAAAAGGAAATAACAGAAGGTAAGAATGTACCAAAGTCAGTCCAACACTGATCCCACTGTACCCTCCTTCCCGACCTTTAATCTCACACGGCTCAAAGTTAAAGGACATGAATTTCATCAAAGGACAGGTAATCTAGATGTGATCAGGTAATTTAAATTAAGAGTTAAAAGGAGAGTAAATGTATCTTTCTAAATAGCAGACATATAAATAGAGTTACAAAGATATTATGAGGGAGACAAGACTTTAGAAGTGAACTATATAAAAACGTGAGTAAACGAATTCCATTTACAATTGCAACTAAAAGAATAAAATACCTAGCAATAAATTTAACTAAAGAGACAAAAAACCTATACAAAGAAAACTACAAAAAACTGTTAAAAGAAATCACAGAAGACCTAAATAGATGGAAGGGCATACCGTGTTCATGGATTGAAAGACGAAATATAGTTAAGATGTCAATCCTACCTAAATTGATTTACAGATTCCATGCAATACCAATCAAAATCCCAACAACTTATTTTTCAGAAATAGAAAAACCAATAAGCAAATTTATCTGGAAGGGCAGGGTGCCCCGAATTGCTAAAAGTATCTTGAGGGAAAAAAAACGAAGCTGGAGGTCTCACGCTGCCGGACTTTAAGGCATATTATGAAGCCACAGTGGTCAAAACAGCATGGTATTGGCATAAAGATAGATATATCAAACAATGGAATCGAATAGAGTGCTCAGATATAGACCCTCTCATCTATGGACATTTCATCTTTGATAAGGCAGTCAAGCCAACTCACCTGGGACAGAACAGTCTCTTCAATAAATGGTGCCTAGAGAACTGGATATTCATATGCAAAAGAATGAAAGAAGACCCGTATCTCACACCCTATACAACAGTTAACTCAAAATGGATCAAAGATCTAAACATTAGGTCTAAGACCATAAAACAGTTAGAGGAAAATGTAGGGAGATATCTTATGAAACTTACAATTGGAGGCGGTTTTATGGACCTTAAACCTAAAGCAAGAGCGCTGAAGAAAGAAATAAATGGGAGCTCCTCAAGATTAAACACTTTTGTGCATCAAAGAACTTCATCAAGAAAGTAGAAAGACAGCCTACACAATGGGAGACAATATTTGGAAACGACATATCAGATAAAGGTCTAGTATCCAGAATCTATAAAGAGATTGTTCAACTCAACAACAAAAAGACAGCCAACCCAATTACAAAATGGGAAAAAGACTTGAATAGACACCTCTCACAAGAGGAAAAACAAATGGCCAAAAGGCACCATGAAGAGATGCTCAATGTCCCTGGCCATTAGAGAAATGCAAATCAAAACCACAATGAGATATCATCTCACACCCACCAGAATGGCCATTATCAACAAAACAGAAAATGACAAATGCTGGAGAGGATGTGGAGAAAGAGGCACACTTATCCACTGTTGGTGGGAATGTCAAATAGTGCAACCACTGTGGAAGGCAGTTTGGCGGTTCCTCAAAAAACTTAATATAGAATTGCCATACGACCCAGCAATACCATTGCTAGGTATCTACTCAAAGGACTTAAGGGCAAAGACACAAACGGACATTTGCACACCAATGTTTATAGCAGCATTATTTACAATTGCAAAGAGATGGAAACAGCCAAAATGTCCATCAACAGACGAGTGGCTGAACAAACTGTGGTATATACATACGATGGAATATTATGCAGCTTTAAGACAAAATAAACTTATGAAGCATGTAATAACATGGATGGACCTAGAGAACATTATGCTGAGTGAGTCTAGCCAAAAACTAAAGGACAAATACTGTATGGTCCCACTGATGTGAACCGACATTCGAGAATAAACTTGGAATATGTCATTGGTAACAGAGACCAGCAGGAGTTAGAAACAGGGTAAGATAATGGGTAATTGGAGCTGAAGGGATACAGACTGTGCAACAGGACTAGATACAAAAACTCAAAAATGGACAGCACAATAATACCTAACTGTAATGTAATTATGTTAAAACACTGAATGAAGCTGCATCTGAGCTATATTTTTTTGTTTGTTTGTTTTTTGTGTCTTATGTTTTGTTTTTTTCTTTTTCCTTTTCTTTTTTTTTATTATTATTATTTTTATTTTTTTCTCTACATCAACATTCTATATCTTTTTCTGTTGTTTTGCTAGTTCTTTTCCTAAATCGATGCAAATGTACTAAGAAATGATGATCATACATCTATGTGATGATGTTAAGAATTACTGATTGCATATGTAGAATGGAATGATTTCTAAATGTGTTAATTTCTTTTTTTCTTTAGTTAATAAAAAAAGTGGGTAAACTTTAGTTGACAGATTATTTTAAATTATTTCTTTTGTAAAGTTAGGCAAGCATTACTTTGCCACTTTAATTCTGCTAAATATTAAATGTTTTTAAAAACTAAACTAAGAACAAAAAATAGTTTGGCAGACAAAGAATCAAATTAAAATGTATTTCTTAAATTTCACTAAGTAGAGAGAATTTCAATTTTCAATCAAGAAAACATTTCCATTACAGGAACTTTATACCAGCTGTATAAACTGTGACAAAATAATTTCTTCCTTTCTTCACTGATAAAAATAATAGATAATCTGAATCATCTGGTTCACACACAATATAAACATTAGTGAAATTATCTGACTAAGTACTTTGAGCTTCCTCAAGAGAAAACACTTAGCTATACTATATATCATCTACCCACCAAAATTCTTGGTAAATTTACCACCATCACCTATTCCTTCCTCCTCTTTTCCTTCCTCAACAACTCAGCTCCTGACAGGGTTAACTCATGGGTTTAATCTACATGTAACAACAAAAACGATCTGACTCCCTATTCTTTATAGAAAAGCCATTATTACCAAAGTTTGTGCATGATTAGAATCAACATTCAATAATCCATTCTAATGAAGAATAGCAGTGATTTGAAAAACAGCATTTAATCTAAGCAATTTACATCTAACTATAAAATGTTTTATATTAGTATATGAATATGGAAGTATATAACATCCTGCAAATTCACATTACTTTAAAAGTAACAGAACCTCCAAATATTACCTAATCAATAAGTAGAAAATTTCTCAACTTCCTTACCATATTAAGCAGCTATAACCAAGACAGCCAGATAGAATCAAGCCATCTTCCAGTGAATTGCTTTGTCATTCCACCCACACTTAAGTATATATTTAGATACCAGTGATTGGCAATAAGAATACAAGAGTGACTAACATGATTGTTAATTCCCAACCATAAGGAATCTACAAGGAAAGAAGGATCAAGTAAGATCTAAGCAGAAGATCTTATTATATCTGAAAGCATATCACAAGGAACTAACCTATTTGGAGCATGCTTAAGTTCACGTTAGTCTGATTTAGCTTAAAAGATTGTCACCTCGTCCTAAGGCTGCATAAGAAAGTAAGTATACTCAATGGATAGAGGATTACTTTACTTAGAGATGCTAATGAGAACAGGAAGTATAGAGTATACCAGTTTCTGCTTAAATTTTCTGTCCCTTAATATTGTGAGAATACGGAAAGCTATGAAAATTCTACCAGTCAAGGACATGAAGAGATAGCTCAAAGAACATCTATATGCCTTTTGATCCTGAACAAGCAGAGAATGTTCATAATGCTAATAGAATACATTAAGGAAAAGCACAAACCAAAAGACTTTTACATTATTAGATATTAATGAAATGAGCCTTCCTTTATGAGAGATTTCCGGTAACAAGCTAATAAAAACAATTCTTATTTTCCAAAATTCTCGAAATGCAATTCCAATAGTAGGGGCAAGTAATGTTTTCAGAAATAATCATGTATATTTCAGACAATTATTTCTTTGTCAAAAAAGGTCCACCCTGCTGCTGACTGCACAACCAAGTGAGGATACCGTAAGACACGGTTTGCTTATTTTGGACATTATCCATCATGCCCAATAGATAGAGGGAGCTGAAGGGTACAACAATTGAGAAGCAGCATGGCAAATTGTGATACATTCATATGATGAAATATGGTGCAGTTACAAAGGGAAGGATACCGAGAGGTACTCAACGAACTGAATAAAACCTTGGAGACAAGGTGTGTACAAACTAAGCCAGAAACAAAGAACAATTACGCTAAGGTCTCTTTTAGAAAATGCTCATAAGAAAATTGGAGCCTAGATTGTAAGCCTTTATAGTAGCCACAATTGCTGTGAAGTTGTAAATGTATTCTAGATTCTGAAAGAATGAGTCAAATGTGTATCAACTGGTATTTCCCTGGAACTTTGAGTAACTCTGTGATACCCAAGACTTAGCATAGCTATATATAATAAGAGGCAAACTAACAAAAAAAGAGATCAGGCCATTATTAATTAGAGTTTAAAATGAAGTCAGTCTGGCTGGGTATAAGGTAAATCAGAATACAGGGTAAAAGATGATAGCGTATATACCCTAGACCTTCACCTACCATACATATGAGATCAAAGGCAGAGAGGTTTATCATGTTGAGAACCTAAATTTTTGGTAACACATAATCTAGATCAACCTACCAGGATAACTCATTTAAACAACCTAAACTTCTGAAATTCAGAATAGGAATAAGGTCTTGTAAATCTGAATAGCTTAATGTAATGCCAGAAAACATCTCAGACTAAGGTGGGCTGATAATTAAAAAATATTGGGGGTGGTAAGACAGTGGCTCAGTGTCAGAATTCTCGCCTGCCATGCCAGAGACCCAGGTTTGATTCCCAGTGCCTGTCCATGCCAAAAAAACACTCAAAACAGTATTGGTATAGTCCCTTGAGGGTCCGAAGCTGGGGCAGGAGGGAATATATAATATGGAACTATTAGACTTTCCCATCTAGGAAATCCCAGGTATCCCCTCAACCACTGAGGACTCCCAAGGCTCAGTCTGGTTCTGGCACTGTGGGATTGACAATGCTTTCTGGACCAAAAAGGGGGAAAGAAGTGTAATAAAATATGGCATCAGTGGTTAAGAGAGATCTAATAAGAGTCAACAAGCTTTTCTGGAGGCTACTCTTAGGCAAGCTTCAGTTAGAGAGTACTAATTGCCATGGTTTGCTAAACCCCTACCAACATCACTCCTGTTGACTCTTAAGAACACCTAGGGCTCTAACTGGGATTCTATAAGAGTTTCATGCACTAAGTTTGCTTTCCTGGAACCTGTAATTCCCATAGGGTTACTAGGTCAGATAAATTTTGAAACCCAGAGGAATCAGCCTCTCCAAGATTATCAATTAATTACATCCACTTAACCTTAATGTCAACACCCATTCTCAACACTGAAAAGTCAGAATGCGCATTGTTCAAAGATTCTTACAGATTCGGAGAAGGATCAAAGAAGGAGGAGGTATAACAGAGAAAATAGGATTTAACAAATGATATAGTTGCTGAATCACTATATTAATATTCCTTCTAGCCTCCAGTGTTTTGGAGCAGCTAGAAGAAAAAATCTAGCTGCTCCAAATCTAGATGGTGGAATGGTAGCCCATTGTAACCGAGAAATTAAGGGATAGCTTTGATCACTGAATTAATATATAATAATATATTAATAGTATATAATATATAGTAAAAGGAATAATATATATTCCTTTTTTGCTTTCTCATATATTGGAGTCAAAGAGGGAAATTCCTGAAATCTCTAAATTGTAAACAAACTGCCCTGATATCTGAAATGACTGGAAAAGTTCTTGTGCATAAAAGTTGCTCCCTTTATAATTTTCTTGTAGGGAAAATGTCCTAATGCCGATGGAGAATTTGAAATTAGCTATTGACTAGCTTCAGCTCCAGACATTTGCAAATCGTATCAGTTAGACTCTGTTACTGAAAAATAACTTGTCTCCCTTCCTTTTGGCTTATACTTTTAGTATTGAAGTGATAGCTCTGCCTCCCCTCCTTTCAATTTATGTTTTCCTACTGAAATGATAATGATAACACTGTCTTCTTTTCTGCTTTGAACTTGCTATTCGTAATGACCTAATATCCCTTTGCTAAAATCCTTAAAAATTTTGATTCTCCTAAACTCAGGGAGAAAGATTTTGGGCCCCTAAATCATCTGCTCTCCTACTACGTGCCTACTAATAAACTCTTTCTCTCCTTGAAACTATGGTGTCTCAGGAATTGATTATTGAGTGCATCGGGCAAAAGAATCCACAGCCTTTGTCCATCACACCATGACAATCTCTGGGATCTGTTCTGTAAATACTTACTGAAGTGTGCTTTGAAAAGTACTGCTTTTCTCTTTATTTGCTTTTTATATATACATTAAAATAAAAAACATTTTTAAAAAGTCCACCTGATTTTTACTCTTAAGCCTTAAAAAGGGGTCACACAATATATTCAATTTTTCATCATAAGATATCTGATTCTTTCATTTTAATTTTTAAAAATGTATCCAAAACAAGTTGTCATAAAGCACTTCAAACAGTGACTCCTCAAACCAAAAACTGCTTCTCTGCATTGCTGTAATGTAATTAAAATTATAATCATATTTCACTATCAACTAACATAACTGTCTGATAGAAATCTTACCTTATTATTCCAAAGATGATGAAACATTCAATTTTAAAAAATTAATATACTGGATTTCACCAAGATTAAAAACTTTTGCTTCTCTAAAGACACCATCAAGAAAATGAAAAGCATTTTGACAAGCATCCACAATACACACATCCAACAAAAAGGCCCATACCAGAATACACAAAGAATTCTCACAATTCAATAATAAGAATACAAAAACAAAAACAAGAGACTGAAGATCTGAACAGATACTCACAAAAGAAAATATAAAAATGGCTAATAAATTCACGGAAATATGCTCCCTATCAACAATCAAGGAAATGCAGCTTTTCATAAAGTCCAATACATACTTCTACCCAGCAATCCTACTCCCCAGGTATTCACCAAAGAGAAATGAAATATGTAACACAAAAACATATAACATCGATGCTCACAGCAGCCTTCCTTATAACAGCCCCAAAGAGTAAATAATCCAAATGTCTAAAAAATATGCAATATCCATACAACAACAAAAAAGAAACACTGATGCACATGGTAATACAGGTTTTCAAAAGCATAAAGCTTCTGAAAGAAGTCAGACACAAAAGACCACATATTATAGGATTCTATCGATATGAAACACTAGAAAATATATCTATAGTGACAAAACGCAAAACAGTTGTTAATAGGGTTTGGGAATGGGAGCAATTGATAGCTGGTTTCAAGGGATATACACTAATGCCAAATACTTTTAAAATATTTTTTAAAAAAGCTAAAAATGAATCCCAAGTTCCACTTCCAGCATGACAGCATAAGGAGCTCTGCAAACCTGCTCCTCTGCTAAAATGATGAAAATTATTTTTAAAATGCAACCATTTAAAGTTTATGGAAATGGCTCTAAGGTCGTATGGCAAGGGAAGAAACCTGTATTGAAGAAAATATACAAAACCTTGGTAAGGAAAACAAGAGATGTTTGCATTTGAATCAAGACCTGCTTCCTCACTTTCCCTTACCAGACAAGCCAGACTGAAACTCAACTCCAGATTGGGACAATCAAGAACACAGGGATCTCTTGCTCTCCAGCTCCCACTGCCTGGGAAGAATAGGATATAAGCATTTCTCATCCTGTCCCTAGTTACCTGTTGCTGAGACTAAGTTCCAGGCAAGTATGGTATGGACGAGAGGTGAGGACTCTCTTCTTTCATGGGGCCTCAGGCAGGCAACAGAGGCTCTTTATTGTGTGGGCCCTGATTACTACTGCCTTTGGCTCAAAAGGCAAAGATTTCAAGGTGGGAGATTTAAGCCAAGAAGACCTGAGGCTAAAAATCCCTCTCCTCCACCAAACCCGCCCCCCACCCCCACCCCCCAGCATCTAAAGTGAGAGTGTTACCCAGAGAGAAGCACACTATTGTATTTACCCTCAGCTCTAGAGCCCTAGCTCAGACTTTCTGCCTGGGAAGAAGAGAGTCTTGAAACAAAGAGTTTCAAATTGCTTCCCAAAGGAAATTACTTCACTTGCAGCAAAAATATGGAAAAGTTCAAGTCTTATTTTATAAGGATAGAAATAATACAAAATATGTTCTCCAGTCACAAAGAAATGAAATTAGAGCTCTAATAACAGAAATAAAGCTTAAAGGCTCTCATAGGCAATGGAGGTTATTGTGAATGGCAAATGCAAGATTCACAGATTCCTTGGAGATAAACTAAACTGTAGGAGAATTAGTTCACCAAAGTGAAGTTCTGGAAGAAACCCAAAGAATAAACTTTGTTTCGGTTATTATCAGAATAAAACCTCAAACACTGACCTTGGGAGCTAGTCCTTCAAAGGAACTAAATTTGAAAGGACCAGTCTGTGGAACAATGTATGCCCAGGACATAGTCAAAAACAAAAGAGCACTCAGCAGGCAATTAGTATCCAAAGCCTCAACTTCCCAGAAAGAAGAGTCTTAAAAATCTTACTAGGACAACTAAGCAGCCATAATAAAAAGAATAAAGCTGGGCCCTTACATCACACCATATACAAAATAAACTCAAAAACAGATCACAAACCTAACATAAGACGTAAAACTATAAAAATCTTAGAACAAAACACAGGTTTAAATCTTCATGACTTAGGATTTGGCAATGGTTTCTTAGGTCGGTATAAGCAATAAAAGATAATAAATTTAACTTCATCAAAATTAAAAATTTTGTGTGGGGACAACCAAATAAAAAGCCCTTGATCTTGGGGGTCACCCCTATGAAACTTATTCCTGCAAAAGATAGGCTAAGCCTACTTAAAATTAGGCCTAAGAGTCACCCCCAGAGACCCTCTTTTGTGCTCAGATGTGGCCTCTCTCTCTAATCTAAGCTGACACAGCAAGTGAACTAACTGCCCTCCGCCTCTATGTGGGAGGTAAACCTCCCTGGTAACATGGAACAGAAATCCCAGGATGAGACAAGACACGAGGCATCAAGAGATTGAGAAAACCTTCTTGACCAAAAAGGGGAAGAGAGAAATGAGAAAAAATAAAATGTAAGTAGCTGAGAGATTTCAAACAGAGTTGAGAAGTTATCCTGGAGGTTTTTCTTACACATTATATAGCTATCTCCTGTTTAGCTTATGGTATATTGGAGTATCTAGAGGGAAGTACCTGAAACTGTAGAGCTGTATTCTAGTAGCATTGTTTCTTGAAGGTGATTGTAAAATGATATAGCTTTTATAATGTGACTGTGTGATTGTAAAACCTTGTGTCTGATGCTCTTTTTAGCTAGGATATGGACAGATGAGTAAAAAATATGGATAAAAAATAAATAATAGGGGGAACAAAGGTTAAAATAAATTGGGTAGATGGAAATATTAGTGGTCAATGAGGGAGAGGGATGAGGGGTATGGGATGTGTGAGCTTTATCTTTTTTATTTCTTTTTCTGGAGAGATGCAAATGTTCAAAAAAATGATCACAGTGATTAAAACTATGTGATGATATTGTGAGCCACTGACTATATAGCATGTATAGAATGTTTGTATGTTTATATGTTGTTTTATCAATAAAAATATGTTTTAAAAAATTAAAAACTTTTGCTTCAAAGGAATCTACCAAAAAAGGTGAAATGGGAGATGTGGGGACCTAGAGACCAAGCTATTCCCTAAGCCTTTGTAAAACTTGAAAGCACACAGCTCATTGCATAACCTGGGTCAGTTACTGTTTAAGCTAACCTCCATATGGAAGGAGGAATGTGCAGATGATCAAGGTATGCGAGAAACCAGACCCTTCTCTGCACACGATGTTAAATACCCTACCTCCTTCCTGAGTCCTTGTGATGTTATCATGTTTATTATCTCCAAAATAACCTATAATCCTTCCCCTGTACACACAAACTATGATCAATCCTACCCTCATGTCATAAGACCCCTCTGCTCTACCCATGTTTTCATACTCAATGGACTGCCTTTGTTTTGGGTTCCTATAACTGGCCCTGTTGATTCCCACTTAAGTGTGGAGTGCTTTCACTTGAGCTCTGAATGTGTGATTCCCTGATTAACTTCCTTCTTTACTCCCGTAAATAAATTTTTATAATAACATTCATATCTCAGTCCACACCTAGTACTTTCTTTGGTCTCTCAGCTGGAAAGGCCCATGTGGGTTGGGACAACGTGCAAATCATATATCTCATAAGAAACATATCTATCTTATATTATATGAAGAACTTTTACAACTCCATAATAAAAAAAAACAATTAAAAATAGACAAATTAATAGACATTTCCCTAAATAAGACATACAAATGGTGAATAAACACATGAAAAAGTTGTTCAACATTATCAGCTCTCAGGTAAATGCATTACTACAGCAATGCAGATATTCTGTAACAATTTTCTACTTGATATTTTGAGAACATTTCCAGTTTTGACACCTGATCAAATGGCATCTAAGTTAGTGTTTAAATACTTAGAATTAAGAACTTTGCTATCTTAATCTGTAGATTTTTTCCTTGTTGCCTTACTTTTAAATTAGTTTATGAAACTTACTGAGCAAACATAGGCTTTACAATGATTATATGGATACTTTATTTAAATATGTCTATGGTTAAACTAACAAAGATAACCGTTTTTGTTGCTTCTAAGTGTATTGTTTGTTTACTTAAAAAAATAATAAAAAAGTAAATGCAAATCAAAACCAGAAAGAGATATGAGCTCACGTTAGGACGGCTATAATTAAAAAGTAGGTAATAACAAGCCTCGGTAATTACAGAAATCAGAATGTGTGAGGACGCATTGCTGATGGGAAATAAGACGGTGTAACTACTTTGGAAAACAATTTGACAGTTCCTCAAAATACAGAATATAGAGTTTCCATGTGACTCAGCAATTCCACTCCTAGGTACACACCCAGGAGAAATGAAAATCTATGTCTACAGAGGAAAATCTGTCTACTTGTACATGAATGTTTATATCATATCATATTGTTTGAGTAGAAACAACCAAAAGTTCATCAACTCATGAATGGATTAAAAAAAGTGTTGAATCCATACAATGGAACATTATCTGGCCATAAAAAGGATGAAGTACTGATACATACTACAATATGGATGAACCTTGAAAGCAGTATGCTAAGGAAAGAAGCCAGTCACAAAAGATTACATATTATGATTCTACTGATATGAAATGTCCAGAATGGACAAATCTAAAGGGACATAAAATACATTAGTAATTGCTTAGGGCTAGGAGTGATGGGAGGAAAGGGGAATGACAGCTAAATGGTAGAGGGCTTTTTTCTGAGGTGATTAAGGTTGACCGTAGTAATAGCTGCACATATCTGTGAATGCACTATAAAACACTGAATTATACATTTTTAATGGATAAACTGTATGGTATATGAATATCTCAGTAAAACTGTTTTTAAAACAAAACCTTACAAATAAAACCATACCAAAGTTATATTTTGCACATAAAAAACCAACTTTCAGGAAGACAGTCACATATACTGCTTAATTAATTATATCACCAAATATTTATTAAATGCCTATTGTATGCCATACCTTATTCGAGGAACTAGGGATACAGTAAAGCATAGCTATAGAAAAGTACTAGAAAAATGTATTTTTCAGAAACAATATTTAGACATCCTTTAAAGGCATAGTGAGATTGTAAAGAAGGATTTTATAAAGCTTAACAGTAGCTAACTTTTCTTAGGTAAAGAAGGATTTTATAAAGCTTAACAGTAGCTAACTTTTCTTATGTAAAGAGGGATTTTATAAAACTTAGCAGTAGCTAACTTTTCTTGCCTAATTTAGCTATTTACATGTATTTTAGCTTCTGAATGATAGAAATATCTAGCAAAAGGATTTGTGTCATTTTATATTCACTACTATGCATTTGGTGTGAGTTAAGGATTGTAAAGGAAAGAGTTATGGGCCCCATCAGGCTAAGAAAAACAACTCGGGACCTTCCGGGGTGGTTATCTGCCTCTCCCAACCCCCATGACTCCTTGCACCAGAAATGCTTGTTGTGAAAATGATCGTTACCTGCTTCTTGCATGAAGCAACACCTGTGACCCATGCTCGACCCCCACCCCCCTCCTCCTCCCCCTTAAAAAGCTTCCCCAAACCCAGGCTAGGGGCTCTCTGTTCCTGCGTGTTCAGTGAGCCCCACGCATGTGTGGTAAATAAACCACTTGCGTGTTGCATGAGAGAACGTCTCTTGGAGTCCTCCTTTGCATGGAAAAACTCTCGAATTCTTACAAGATGGCTCAAGAAATGTTAACTATTAAATAATTTTTGCAGGGATCCAAATTCAAAAGCAAAATCATCTTTAATTCCTCCTCTCCTTTATCCAATACCTTCCCCTACCCACAATATCAATTTACTCTCTGTAACAGACAACAACTATGAGAATGGAACCTATATATGGTGGTGAGGCCACACGGGCCAAGTCCATATTAGGAGACTTTCCATGATCAAAGATGACTGATTTAGGGGTCAATATCTGGGTCAAGCTGGAGCATCAGATTCTCTCTGTCCTGGAATTTGAAAACTAGAATGGACTTGAATCCAAGACACAGTAACACTGAGGCAGTCTTCTAAACAGGAAGGTTCACAAACCTATGCTGCTGATGTCATGGAACTGACTTAGATTCTTACTTACCAATTCTTGGTTTTCCTGACTGGTGAGTTTCAGACTTCAATTTCACATCCAGTATTTATTAGAACAATTTATTTATCTGACTTTTTACAAGGATTCTATAATCTGAAAACACTACTATTCAATAGCCAAGCTCATTCCAGACCCTCTAGGCTGGCTGATTCTACTGTCAACCATGATTCAGAATTCCTTCCCTACTTACAGATTCATACTTCTCTAATCAAACCCATTCAACACAAAATAAAATATCCTTTAATATGCCATACCTTCTATACATCAAAATCACAAATTACAGAATTTTTCTATCATGTCAATACATTTTATTGGCAGCAGAGAAGTTCAGTCACTATATTTAATCAGAAGCTTTAACTTTAAGGTTTAAAATCAGCAGATTAATGACACTTAAGTAATAACATTAAATCACTTGGGACAAATTATAGAGATTATGAAAAGTAGATTATTTGGTTTCTAAAAATACAATACTTTCTCACTTATGGAAAAAGGAATCTTATCAGTTTTGTTACTTAAAATATAATCAGTTTATATTAAATCTTCAAATAATTTTATTTAGAGTAAATATATCACCATCAAATTTGGTGATATAACCAGAACAGTGAATAAAAATGTATTTGCAAAGTCCCTTTGGGGGAATGGTGAGAAAGGGGAAAAAATTTAACTTCCCCAAGTGGAGAATTTTTTATATTCTCACAGTGGGGACAACCAAAGCAATAGGCTGCCCCCAATCTTGGGGTTTGTTCATATGAAACAACCCTGCATAGGACAGGCTAAGCCTACTTAAAATTAGGCCTAAGAGTCACCCCCAAGAGAACCTCTTTTATTGCTCAGAAGTGGCCTCTCTCTTTCTCAGCCAATATAACAAGCAAACTCACTACCTTTCCCCTGTCTACATGGGACATGACTCTCAGGGGTGTGGACCTTCCTGGCAACATGGGACAGAAATCCTAGAATGAGCTGGGACTCAGCATCAAGGAAATGAGAAAACCTTCTCGACAAAAAGGGGGAAGAGTGAAATGAGGCAAAATAAAGTGTCAATGGCTGAGAGATTCCAAACAGAGTCAAAAGTTTATCCTGGAGGTTATTATTACGCATTATATAGATATCACCTTTTCAGTTAAGGTATAATGGAGAGGCTGCAGGGAACGGCCTGAAAATGTAGAGCTGTGTTCCAGTAGCCATGTTTCTTGAAGATGATTGTATAATGATATAGCTTTTGCAATGTGACTGTGTGATTGTGAAAACCTTGTGTCTGATGCTCCTTTTATCTACTTTATCAACAGACGAGTAAAACATACAGAATAAAAATAAATAATAGGGGGAACAAATGTTAAATTAAATTTAGTAGATTGAAATGGTGGTAATTAATAAAAGGGAGGGGTGAGAGGTATGGTATGTATGAATGTTTTTCTGTTTCCTTTTTATTTCTTTTTCTGAATTGATGCAAGTGTTCTAATAAATGATCATAATGATGAATATATAACCATGTGATAAAAAAAATTTTTGGTGATACAAAGATTTTAAACTAAGATCAATCTCCACATATTTCCAAAGAATATGTTCCAAAGATGTACATTGTTTTGTTTTTTATTGCCTAATTAATTTTGGAGCATACTGGTCACATTTTTATAATGCTATGCTATAGTCTAACATAAACACTTATAAAAGAACAATTTAATATTTAAAATAAAATATGACAGAATGATATGGAAAATAAATTATAGATCAATCATGGAAAATAAGCTATTCAGAATAGTAAGCACTATACATACATTACAAAAAGGTAAGGAAAACCAATATAATAAATAAGGGAAGAGTTAAAATTAATCATATTAAAATTCAGAAAGGCAAAAGAGAATCATGAAGGTATTCTGTAGTTTGTAACCAAAGACATTTAATTGTTTTTATTTCAAAGGGCACATTTATTTCAGGCTTTATAAGGTGAATCTGTTTACCAAAAAAAGGATAAGTCTTTGCAGAATCGACCCTAACTAAACACAAAAATACCAGTCATATGTGCAATTTCTTCTGTTACTCTAACAAAAGCAAATCACAGTGAGAGGAAAATGACTGAGATTACCATTCAAAAAGTTTACCTTCTAAGGAAATTAAAAAACAACTAAATTAAACTTAATTAACTTAATTAAATAACAAATAAAAAGCTGTGGTGTATATGACAGAGATAGAACATTAAAGGAAAAAAAAAACACCCAGAAACATATATTTTCTGGGTGTTTTAGTACTCTTACACATTTAAATTAATTGGAGCTTGTTTCCCACATTAATACCATCCATAAACCCAACTAATAGGGAACAGGTGCTTCTCATTAGGAAAAGTATCCAACATCATAGAACAGTAAGGTCTAAAAGGGTTTATTCCTAGGTCTATTACACTACTACATTACATTAGATCAAGGCCTGGGCTAATAAACTCTAGCCCCGAGGTCCTTTTCTTTTTGATGGGTCAGAACATCACCAACTATTAATTAAGATAAGCCTAAAGATTATTTAACATGCTCATTAAAGTAATGACATATCATAGAAGGATATTTTAAAAAGCTATATGGAGCTTGCCAACCAAGGCTGTTGCCAGAACACCAAAGATTTTGTCAAAGACATACTTGAGAGACTTCTGGGAAGATGGCCGAATAGAGTAGCTGGAGATTTACCCTCCTCCACGGAAAAGTTAGAAAAGGGAGAGGAGGGCGACAGAAGTGGCAATTCAGGAGTGTGGCTGACCTGGATGAGCCTTCTGGACCTCATAGGGCACCCTACTTGCAGAGAGCAAGGAACTGAGAGGTAGAAAGCTGGAGACTGGCACAGAGGTGTGGAGCACGCAGGAGTGCGCAGACAGGAGTTGGGGACTAGGAAGTAAGCCAGGCTGGATTCCTTCATTGCGCTACCCTCACCAGCACAGCCCCATAACCTGCAACTCACTCCACAATCCAGGCACCTGAACCCATTACCACTCCCCACACTCCAAGTGCCCCCACCCCACTAGCCCCCACTGCATGTACCTGCCCCACACCCTCACCCCAAGTGCAGCCCAGTCCACCTCTCCTGCATCCCTCCTGAACACTATCTCCCCCTGCCTGCTCCCTGCAGGCTGTTGCCAGCGCATGAAGGCAGCAGACACTAATCACCATTTGTTGCACAGCCCCACCCCACCCCTGCTGAGCGCTGCACAAAAGTTTACGGCCCTAGGCCCAAGCATGTGCTCAGTCCCCAATCATATCATTCAGCTCTGGGAACCACACTTTACAGCAGTCCTAGAACGACGCATGCGCATGGCCCTCAGTCACACTTTCCAGCTCTGAGAAAGTGCTGATCTGCACAGCTGGACAACATCTGCCCCAATCCACGAAGGCATAATGCTGACCTGCTGCCACAACTCTATGTATGCACACAAAGGGCCCTGTGCCTTAGACCAGTGCACACCAGGGTTACGCCCTCCAGAGTGGTGCACCTGCACAGCTACATCCTCCCTGGCTGCTGGGTGCCTACGTTCACAAGCATCAGCATAACATCACCAACTTGAGCCTCGACCTCCCCTGAAACAAATCACTGCACTGATTGCCCCACCCCATGCCCTGCTCCCTGCTGTACAACCATCCCGCAAACACAAGGCCTTAGACTACTGAAAGAAATCAACTCCCAAAGTAAATCAATCAAGACATTTACATGCCACAAAGACAACAAAAGATCACGAAGCATATCACAATGCAGACAGATCTATCCCTGTCTAATGACCAAATGAAAACACTACAGTTGGAACAACTAATCAAAGATGTTCACACAACTCTACTTAATAAAATAAGTGGGATAGCAAATGACATAAAGGAGATCTAGAAGACAGTAGAAGGGCAGAAAGAGAAATTTGAAACAATAAATAGAAAAATAGCAGATATCACAGAGATTAAAGACTCTGTTAACCAAATAAAGAGCATAATAGAGGCACACAACAACAGATTTGAAGAGACAGAAGAAAGAATAAGTGATATACAGGACAGGACAACTAACTCTGAAGACTCAAAACAGCAAATGGCAAAAAAGATTTTAAAAAACTGAATTGGATCTCAGGGAAATGATAGACAAAGTAAAGCACACAAATGTTAAGAATCACTGGTGTCCCAGAGGAGAAACGAGAAGGAATAAAGGGCTAGGAAGAATAGTTGGGGATTTAATAGGGGAAAACTTCCCAACTCTCATAAAGGACATAAATATACAAGTCAAAGAAGCCCAACAAACTCCAAACAGAATAAATCCAAATAGGCCTTCCCCAAGACACATACTAATCAGTCTGTCAAATGCTAAAAAGAAGTAGCAAATCCTGAAAGTAGCAAGAGAAAAATATTCTACTACATACAAGGCAAACCAAATAAGATTGAGTTCAGACTACTTAACTAGCACTTTGGGGGCGAGAAGGCACTGGTATGATATATTCAAGATCCTGAAAGAGAAAGACTTCCAGCTAAGAATTCTGTACCCAGCCAAACTGTCCTTCAAAATTGAGGGAGACGGCAGGCCATGGTGGCTCAGTAGGCAGAGTTCTTGCCTGCCATGTGGGGGATGAGAGTTCATTTCCTGGTGCCTGCCCATGTCGGGGGTGGGGAGAACACCAGAGGGAGCGATTAAAGTTTTTACAGACAAAGAAATCCTGAAAGAATTTGTCAACAAGAGACCAGCCCTACAAGAAATACTAAAAGGAATTATGCCAGCTTAAAAAAAAAACAGGAGAGGGAGGTCTAGAGGAGGGCACAGAATTGAAGAGCACCACTAAGGGCAATTTAAAGAATACAAAGAGAAAGAGGGAAAAGAATGTATAAATCTGACAAATAAAAAAGATAAGATGGTAGATTCAAGAAATGCCTTTTCAGTAGTAACTGAATGTTAAAGACTAAAATTACCAATTAAAAGATACAGACTGGCAGAATGGATTAAGAAACATAATCCAGCTATATGCTGCGTACAAGAGACTCATCTTAGACACAAAGGATGCAAGTAAATTGAAACTGAAAGGGTAGAAAAAGATTTTCCATGCAAGTTGCAACCAAAGGAAACCAGGAGTAGCTATACTAGTATTGGACAAAATAGACTTTAAATGTAAAGACATCATAAGAGACAAAGAAGGACACTATATACTAATTAAAGGGTCAATTCACCAAGAAGATACAACAACCATAAATGTTTATGCTCCCAATCAAGGAGCTCGAAAGTACATGAGACAGACACTGGCAAAACTGAAGGGAGCAATAGATGTTTCAACAATAAGAGTAGGAGACATAAATACACCACTCTCGTCTATAGACAGAACAACCAGACAGAAGATCAACAAGGAAATAGGGAAGTTAAATAACTTAACAAATGAATTAGACCTAACAGACATGTATAGGTCATTGCACCCCAAAGCACAAGGATATACATTTTTCTCTAGTGCTCAGGGAATATTCTCCAGGATAGATCATATGCTGGGACACAAAACAGGGCTTTATAAATTTAAACACATTGAAATTATTCAAAGCACTTTCTCTGAACACAATGGGACAAAGTTGGTTCTCAATAAACACCAAAGAACAAGAATATTTACAAATATATGGAGATTAAATAGCACACTCAAACAACCAGTGGGTCAAAAACGAAATCGCTAGAGAAATCAGTAGCCATCTGGAGACGAATGAAAATGAGACTACAACTTATCAGAACTTATGGGATGCAGCAAAGGCTGTGCTGTGACGGAAATTTACTGCCCTAAATGCCTATATTAAAAAACAAGAAAGAGCAAAAACAGACCTTAACAGCACACCTGGAGGAACTCAAGAAAAAACAGCAAACTAATCCCAAAGCAAACAGAAGAGAAATAACAAAGATTAAAGTAGAGATAAATGAATGGGAGAACAAAAGAACAACAGAAAGAGTCAATAAAACCAAAAGTTGGTTCTCTCAAAAAAATCAATAAAATTGATGGGCCACTAGCAAGATTGACCAAGAAAAAAAGAGTGAGGATGAAAATAAACAAAATCACAAATGCAAAGGGGTGGTAATGCACCCTGAAGAAATAAGAGAAATCAAAAGAGGATACTATGAACAACAACTAGATGCCAACAAACTAGACAACTCAGATGAAATGGACAAATTCCTGGAGACACACAAACAAGCTATGCTGACTCAGGAAGAAATAGAAGATCTCAACAAACCAATCACAAGTAAAGAGAGTCAAATCAGTCATCAAAAATCTTCCTATAGAGAAAAGCCCACGGACAGATGGCTCCACAGAAGAATTTTATCAAACATTCCATAAAGAACTAAGGTCAATACTGCTCAAACTTTTCCAAAAAATTGAGGAAAAAGGAACTCTATCTAACTCACTTTATGAAGCTAATATGATTTGAATACCAAAACCGGGTAAAGACACTATAAGAAAGGAAAACTATAGACCAATCTCCTTAATGAACATAGATGCAAAAATCCTCAATAAAATATTAGCAAATCAAATTCAACAGCACATTAAAAGAATGATCCACCATGACCAAGTGGGGTTTATACCAGGATTGCAAGGATGGTTCAACACAAGATAATCAATTAATGTAATATAGCACATTAACAAATCGAAAGGGAAAAATCACACGATCATCTCGATTGATGCTGAAAAAGCATTAAAAAAATTCAGCATCCTTTTCTGATGAAAACACTCCAAAAGATAGGAATCAAAGGTAACTACATCAATATGATAAAGGGGATATATGAAAAACCAATAGCCAACATCGTACTCAATGGAAAGAGACTGAAAGCTTTACCCCTAAATGGAAAGAGACTGAAAGCTTTACCCCTAAGATCAGGTACAAAGCAAGGATGCCCACTGTCACCACTACTATTCAACATTGTGCTAGAAGTTCTAGCTAGAGCAATCAGGCAGGGCAAAGAAATAAAAGGCATCCAACTTGGAAAGGAAGAAATAAAACTCTCATTATCTGCAGATATGATACTATCCTTGGAAGACCCTGAGAAATCTACAGCATAGTTACTTGAGCTAATAATAAACAAATTCAGCAAGGTGGTGGGATATAAAATTAATGTGCAAAATCAGTAACATTTCTATACACAAGCAATGACCTAGCTGAGGAGCCAGTTCAGGAAAAATTCCACTCAAAATAGCAACTAAAAGAATCAAATATTTAGGAATGAACTTAACTAGGAACATAAAGGACTTCTACACAGAAAACTACATAGCAATGCTAAAAGAAATCAAAGGAGATCTAAGCAGGTGGAAAGACATTTCCTGCTCATAGATAGGAAGGCTAAATATAGTTAAGATATCAATTCTCCCCAAATTCATCTACAGATTCAACACAGTACCAATCAAACTCCAACAACCTACTTTGAAGATTTGGAAAAGTTAACTACCAAATTAATCTGGAAGGGAAAGAGACACCAAATAGCTAAAAGTATCCTAAAATAGAACAAAGTGGGAGAATTAACACTCCCTCACTAAAACCTATTATAAATCCACAGTGGTCAAAACAGTATGGTACTGACAAAAAGATAGAAGCATTGAGTAATGGAATGGAATTGAGAGTGCAGAAACAGACCACCAAATCTACGGTCAATTGATTGTTGACAAGGCCCCCAAATCCTCTGAACTGGGACAAAATAGTCTTCTCAATAATTGGGCCTAGAAGAACTGGATATCAATAGCCAAACGAATGAAATAGGACCCATAACTAATACCCTATGCAAAAATTAACAGAATCACTTTTATATTTATATTTATATATTATATTTATATTTTATATTTATATTTATATAAATATATATTTTATATTTATATTTATATTTATATTTATATTTATATTTATATTTATATTTATATTTATATTTATATTCAAACACCTAAATATAAGAAGTAGCACCATAAAGCTTCTAGAAGAAAATGTACGGAAACATCTTCAAGATGTTTTGTTGCACAAGCAACAAAAGAAAAAATAGATAAATGGGAACACCTCAAAATCAAATGCTTCTATACTTCAAAAGACTTTGTCAAAAAGGTGAAGAGGCAGCCAACCCAATGGGAGAAAATATTTGGAAATCACCTACAGGACAAAGGTTTGATTTCCTGTATATACAAAGAAGCCATAGAACTCAACAACAAAAGAACAAACAACCCAATTATAAAATGGACTAAAGATACGAATAGGCATTTTTCTGAAGAGCAAATACAGATGGCTCAAAAGCACATGAAGAGAGGCTCATTTTCATTGGCTATAAAACGCAGATCAAGACTACAATGAGATACCACCTCACACCTATAAGAATGGCTACTATTCGGCCATGTTTCTTGATGATGATTGAATAATGATATAGCTTTCACAATGTGACTCTGTGATTGTAAAAACCTTGTGTCTGATGCTCCTTTTATATACCATATCAACAGACGAGTAGAACATATGGAATAAATATATATAATAGGGAGAACAAATGTTAAAATAAATTTAGTTTGAAATGCTAGTGATAAATGAAAGCGAGGGGTAAGGGGCATGGTACGCATAATCTTTTTCTTTTTCTGTTATCGTTTTATTTCTTTTTCTGTTGTCTTTTTATTTCTTTTTCTAAATTGATGCGAATGTTCTAAGAAATGATGAATATGCAACTATGTGATGATATTGAGAATTGCTGATTGTATATGTAGAATGGAATGATATGTTAATATTTTGTTTGTTGTTAATTTTTTTTAATTAATAAAAAAAGTTAAGAATGACTACTATTCAACAAACAGGAAACTATAAATGTTGGAGAGGATGTGAAGAAACGGACACTTATGCACCACTGGTGGGAATGTATAATGGTGCAGCCACTATGAAACTGTTTGGCAGTTCCTTAGGAAGCTAAATATCGAGTTGTCATATGACTAAGCAATAGCACTACTTGGTATATTCCCAGAAAGCTGAAAGCAATGACACAAACAGACATTTGCACACCGATGTTCACAGCAGCATTAATCACAATCACCAAAAGATGGAAACAAATCAAACGCTCATCAACAGACGAGGGGATCAATAAAATATGGTATATACATTTGATGGAATATTATGCAGCAGTAAGACAAAATGACATCCTGAAGCACATGACAAGATGGATGAGTCTTAAGGACATAATGCTGAGTGAAGTCAGCCAGACACAAAGGGATAGATACTGTACAATTTCACTTTCACGACCAGCATAAAGGTATAATCAGCGGTTTATAATACAGAATATAGGGGACTTAGAGATACACAGAAGCTAGACATGGGTGAAACGTTAGCCAATGAGACTGAACTCCAATGTAAGGGAATAGACAGGAGTGAAGGTGGTTCTCTAGAGGGTCTATATGTAATATTACCATATTGAAGGTGAACAAAATTGAAAGGCATTGTATAGACCTACATGTCCCATTGATTAATACTAGAAATATGAATTAGTTCTTGCAAGAATTACTTCAAATATATGACTCTTGTATAAAGAGTGTTTAAATCCAGGTACAGGGGGAAAACTGCTATAGCATGCTATGAGCTATGTTTAAAAGGAAACCATCAGCACTACCATAGCAACAGCAGAGGTAAATAATGGCGTGAGGGAAAAGAGTTAAGAGGTTTAGATTTCCTATTTGGTGAGGGTGTGTTTATTGGTTTTCTTTCTCACTGGAACATTGAAATTTTCTAAAATTGAGAATATTGATGGACTGTGGACTTTGGACCCTCTACACAATGCCCGATGAAGGCAGGTGGCTGAAGGATGCACTGATTGAGAAGTAGAATGGCAAATGATGATGTACTTATGAATAAAGGTTGTGCTGCTACAAAAAAGGAACAATGTTGTGAGGCATGCAACGATGTGAATGAACACGTGGAACATTTGGTGAGACAAAATAAGCCAGAAACAAAAGAACAAGAATGGTATGCTCACCTTTAGAAAATGTTCATAAAAAAACAGGGGCCTAGATTGCAAGCTTTTAGAGCAGACATATTAAGTCTGGAGTGCTGATTATTATTTCTGGATTTTGAGAGGCTGTTTTATATATATAACCTGATATTTAGAGATAAGAAAGAAGCCGAACAGGTTGGGATTAAAGTAATTCAGGACATAGGGTAAGGAAAACAGTGTCTATATTTTAGAACCACACATACTCTTTGAGACCAATGGAAGAAAGCTTTATTTGGTCTGGAACTGAAATTTTCTGTAGTGCGTAATCTAGTTCAACCTATCTGTATAGCTCATTTCAACCACTGAAACAGAGAGCACAGAATAAGAAAAAGGTCCATTAATCCTGTACAAATTATTGCAATGCCTGGATACACCCAGAGTATATTAAGCATATAATCAAAAAGCATTGGCAAAGTCCCCTGAGGGATGGAAGAAAAATATGGAACTATTGAACCTTACCATCAGGGAATCCACTGATACTATGTCAAACTTTAGGGACACACAAATCAATAGGAGGCTTACTCCTGTGAAGCTTCTGTAGGTAGTGGAGAAGCTTAGACGACCTATAGGCATGCCTAAGACTTACTTCTGTAGGACCTCTGTTGTTGTTCAGATGTGGCCTCAGTCTCTCTAAGCCCAATTCTGCAAGTGATCATTGTCTTCCCCCCATGTGGGACATGACATCCAGGGGTGAAAGTCTCCCTGGCAATATGGGAGATGACACCCAGGGATGAATCCAGACCTGGCCCCATGGGATCAACAACTCCATCCTGACCAAAAGGGGGGAAAGAAGTGTAATTTAAAAAGTATCTGTGGCACAGAGAGGTCAAATAGAGTAGAAAGCTACTCTGGAGATTGCTCTTAGGTAAGCTTCAGTTAGATCTTGCTACCTTTCATAATCTGCCAACCCCCAACCAGGACCATTCCAGCCAATCCTAAAGAACACCTAGGGCAATATATAAGATTCCGCAAGGGTTCCAGGCACTAGAGTAACTTTCCAGAAACCTACAACCCCCAGATAAGTCCTGAAATCTAGCCCAGCCTTTCCAGAACATGGGATAGTTCTATCTCCCTTCCCCATATTAGTGACAGACCCTTCCAATATCAAAAATTTAGAATTGCCATAGCCTAAACACCCATAAAGAGAAGGATGGAAAGATCAAAGATGACTGCAGAATTATACAGAGAAGACAGGATTTACCAAATGAATACGAATGCTGAATCATTAAATTGATATCTCTTTTAGCCTCCAGTATTTTAGAGCAGCCAGAAATAAAACCTAAAATTGTGCCATTGTAACCCATGTCAAACCTGAAATACGTTCTACAACTAATTGTGGTGCTGTGCTTTGAAATTTATAGCTTTTTTGTATATATATTATTTTTCACAAAAAAAGAAGGAAAAAAAGTTGATTGTGATGATTAGAAAGTATTTAAGCCCTCCAGCCTCCTATATTCTGGAGCAGCTAGAAGGAAAAATATGAGAGGATCTTAATGTAGCCCATGACAAGCTCTGGGATCTGTCTTGTAACTACTTGTTGAAGAGTGCTTTAAAAACTATTGTTTTTTTATTTCTTTGCTTTGTATATATGTTATACTATATAATAAAAAAAGAAAAAAGAAAAAAAAACAGGCTTGATTTCATTGATTTTCTGTCCCAACAGAAGTACCATCTTCCCTCCTTGCAAAGTGATATTTCTAAATAAATTAAAAGTGCCCAATAGTCTATTTTAATATGCTACTTATTAACAAGAAAGTTTAGCTAGCTTATTATGTATTTGAATCTAAACCTGGGGCAGGAAAAAATATGCTTTGAAAGAAGTGAACCTCTATGTTTAAATTTATTCCATATTTTTTTAGTTTCAATCCTGTTTTATTCACCATTGTGTAAATCTAATGACTACTTTGTAATGGACAATAAATACTTAGTAAATGAATGCTTGAAAACAAGTAAGGACAGAGATAAAAGAAGCTTGCTACATAATCCTTCATGGAAATAAAATATTCAGAATGCTAATATAACAAAAAGACATTCAGTAGCTAAAACTGAGCTTTTCTGATTTTACTATTTTTCCAAAAAAAAAATTCAGGAAACCACGGAACACAGAGATCATGTCACAGCTATTCATACATACCACTACCACATAGTACATATTAATGACTCAACATACATTCCTGGAACCTACTTTGACAGGCAAGCCACTGGGCATGAAATAAGTGACTTCTAAAAGAAGAGACACATAATAAGAAAAATTCAGTTTACTGGGATATGCATATGTAACTATAAACAGATCATTCATAATTTAAAATGGTACTTCAGTTTCTTAACATGTAAAATGATGATGCCAATATCTCAAAGGATCATTACAAGGACTTCATAAAACTATTGGTAAAACAGCCAGTACAGCACCTGTGATAGCAAGCACTGTATGTGTTTCTTATTTTATAATTAAATAATCCAAGTAGTTAATAATTTTATAAAGAGCAAAAGACAATATCTACTTTAGTGACTACTGTATTGTAGGTATTTAATAAATGTTCAATGTTGAAGGGCAAAGAACAGTGAAGGAAGCACTGACCTTTTCCCAGAATTTACCCAGGGGATGTGCTCTTGAAAAATGAATAGATATTATGAAGGAACCACACAAATGCAAAATGTTAAACCTTGGAGCAAAGTCAGGGGAACTCTGTATTTTCTGAATGATTCATCTGAAAACCTATAACTTCTCTAATAATAACAATAAAAAAACAGAAATATTCAAGTGAAATAAACGGTAAAATATTCTCTAAGCAAAAGTGGAATTTTGACATTTTATAAGGACACAGCAGATTTGCGAGAATGATAAGAGATTCAATTATCACCATTAGATTAATTCCAAAATCTTTAATGGTTCACTAAAGATATGAACCTTTATATCAAATGTTCAGGTTCATATTAAATTGCTCTACAACATGAACCTAACTTATCTTTCCAACATTACCATCTCACAACTCCCTTATATACACTTAACTTTTTAGGTAATTGGACTATCCTCTGCTATTGAAAAAGATAAATATTTTCATTCCTCCTAGTATTTATTCCACTCGACTCACTCCAACTTATTAAAATAATTTTCTATTCTTCAAAGCTCATTTCAATTTTCACCTTCTCCATGAAACCCACTTGGTTCCCTCAAACATGACCGCGCAGTTTGAAAGGAAGTATGTTCCGTAGAAAAGCCATGTTTTAATCTAAATCCCATTTCATAAAGGCAGAATAATCCCTATTCAATATCGTATGTTTGAAACTGTAATCAGATCATCTCCCTGGAGATGTATATTAATCAAGAGTGGTTGTTAAACTGGATTAAGTGACGACATGTCTCCACCCATTTGGGTGGATCTTGATAAGTTTCTGGAGTCCTACTAAAGAGGGAACATTTTAGAGAATGAAAGAGATTCCGAGAGCAGAGCAGAACAACATAGCCACGAGAAGCAGAGACCATCAACCAGCAACCTTTGGAGATGAAGAAGGAAAATGTCTCCTGGGGAGCTTCATGAAACAGGAAGCCAGGAGAAGAAGCTAGCAGATGATGCCGTGTTCACCATGTGCCTTTCCAGAGGAGAGTGAAACTCTGACTGTGTTCGCATTGTGCCTTCTCACTTGAGAGAGAAACCCTGAACTTCACTGGCCTCCTTGAACCAAGGTATCTTTCCCTGGATGTCTCAGATTGGACATTTCTATAGACTTGTTTTAATTGGGACATTTTCTCAGCCTTACAAGTGTAAAGTAGCAATTTATTAAATTCCCCTTTTTAAAAGCAATTCCGTTTCTGGTATATTGCATTTCAGCAGCTAGCAAACTAGAAAAATGATCTTCCCTTTTTCTAAAGCCCCATAATATTTCAATATGGCATTATCTTGCTGAGCCTTTATCTTATTTACTTTTATTATCCGCTTGTGCATACACAGTTAATCATCTACTTAAACTATTCCCTCTTCTTTCTTAGGTTGAATCCAATTTTATTTGGGAAACAAATCACCCAGGCCAGAGGATAAACAAGATTGGTCTCAATTCTGTTAATCCTACTTCCTTCTGCCAGTCTAGGGTGAACATGTAATCTACTTTTGAAAAACGGACTCTTAAAAAGTTATAAGAAAAGACCCCTTTTTACCTTATTCTTTCTTGTACTGGATAGTGAAGTAAGAATAGGATTCTTGGAGTTACTGCAACCATCTTATAACCAAGAGAGGAAAGCTAAAATGTTGGCCTATCTCCAAGTCATTGTTGAAACTCCTAAACCAAACCTGTAATTTCATACAGAATTGTATTATATAAGTTTTTATTGTTTAAACAATTATTAGTGAGTTATTCTGTTACCTGTACCTTAATTCCTCTGAAATAATGCAGTGCCCTAACTCCATTTCAAGAAAATGGGCAAAAGGCATGAAGAGACATTTTACTGATGAAGATATATAGATGGTAAATAAACATGTGAAGACATTGAGGATCACTTTCAATTAGAGAAATCCAAATTAAGATTATGATGAGCTATAAATATACATCTATTAGAACAACGAACATAAAAAATAGTGACAGTACCAAAAGGTGGCAAGCACGCAGAGTAGCCAAATCTTTCATACAATGCTGGTGGGAATGGAAAAGGATATAACACCCTGGAAAATAGGTTAGCAGTTTCTTTAAAAAACCAAACACTCACCATATGACCAAGCAATCACATTCCAGGGCATTCACCCTAGGGAAATGAAACCTTATATCCACAGAAAAACAAAAACCTGTACATGAATACTCATAGCACCTACATTTGTAATAGCTAAAACTGGAAACAATCAAAATGTTCTTCCAATAGGTGAGTGACTGAACAAAGTGTGGCACATAAATACCACAGAACACTACTACCCAACAATTAAAAAAAAAAAAAGAACACAATAATGTGGATAAATCTCAAGGGCACTGCTATGAGTGGGAAAAAAAAGGCCAATCTCAAAAGGTCACATACTATGTGTTCTAGTTTGCTAGCTGTCGGCATGCAATATACCAGAAACAGAATGGCTTTTAAAAGGGGAATTTAATAAGTTTCTAATTTACAGTTCTAAGGCTGAGAAAATGTCCCAATTAGAACAAGTCTATAGATATATCCAATCAAAGGCATCCAGGGAAAGATACCTTGGTTCAAGAAAGCTGATGGAGTTCAGGGTTTCTCTCTCAAGTGAGAAGGCACATGGCAAACACAGTCACGGTCTCTCTCTTGGCTGGAAGGGCACATGGGAAGCACAGCGTCATCTGCTACCTTTCTCTCCTGGCTTCCTGTTTCATGAAGCTCTCCAGGAGGCGTTTTCCTTCTTCATCTCCAAAGCACTGGCTGATGGATTCTCTGCTTCATGGTGCTGCAGCATTCTCTGCTCTCTCTGAATCTCCTTTCTCCAAAATGTTTCCTCTTTTATAGGACTCCAGAAACTTATCAAGACCCACCCAAATGGGTGGAGACATGTCGTCACACAATCCATTTTAAAACCACTCTTGATTTAATCACATCTCCAGGGAGATGATCTGATTACAGTTTCAAACATACACTATTGAATAGGGATTATTCCGCATTTACGAAATGGGATTTAGATTAAAACATGGCTTTTCTAGGGGACATACATCCTTTCAAACCAGCACACTATATGATTCCATTTATATAGCATTCTCGAAATGACAAAACTACATAGATGGAGAAAATATTAGTAGTTTCCAGGTCTTAAGGATTGAGGGGAGAAGGGGGGAAGAGGAGGCCAGTGGGTATGATTATAAAATGTAATATAAGGGCAATCTTTATGATGATGTACTATTTCTGCATCTTGATTGGGGTGGTAGTTACATAAATCTACATTTGTAATAAAATGGCACAGAACTGTTCATACACATCGTACCAATACTAGTTTCCTGGTTCTGATATCTGTATTATACTTATGTAAGATGTAACCACTGAGGAAAACCAGTTGAAGGATACATAGGATCTTTCTGTGCTATTTTAGCAACTTCCCATCACTGTAATTGTTTCAAAATAAAAAGCTAAAAATACATAATAAATGCTTCTAATTATGTCAAGTTTTAAGGAGTCAAATACAATCAAGCAAAGTTATTTTTTAAGATGCTTGATTTACCGGCAAATTCACAATCTAACAAAGACAACACAGTAGCAGGAAGATTTCTTAAAGCATCTGATGTAAAAGTTTTATCAGCAGAGATTCACAGATTTAATAGTATGAGAAACAGATAAGTGTTTGGGACTGAATCATGTCCTCCATAAGATATTTTCAAGTCTTAACCTTTGGTCCTGTATTGTGAACTCACCTGATCATCTTATATGATCATCATCTATTACAGTGAGGCCAAACTGAATCATGATGGGCCTTAATCCAGTATGAACGGAGCCCTTATCGGAGAGGAAATCTAAACAGCGATCCAGACAACTGAGCAAGAGGCGTAGAAGCCAGGGGAGGAGAAAGGAGACAGATGGCCATGTGACAGAGGAGGAAATTAAGTTATGGATAGCTGGCAAGCCATAACCAGAATGTTACAAACTACAAAGAAAGCATGACCTGCTAATACCTTGATATTGGACTACTAGCCTCCAAAATGGGAGAAGATAAATTCTTGTTCTTTAAGCCAACTAGTTTATGGTATCTGTTATAGCAGACTTAGAAAACTAAGAAGACAATGAAAAAAGTGTACTCTCTATTTAATTTAGTAAATATTTTGTAATTTTGTGAATATTCTGTTTATTTAGCCTTTGGTACTTAGTAAACAATATTTTTAAAGTCTGGTAGAATGTCTCTTCATAAGAATTTTGGAACTAAAACTTGACCTCAGTTCACACCCATACATTAAAATAATTTGTGCCCTTAAGACAAGACAACCCACAAAATCTTACTAATCACAACCTACTAATGGTGACCAACTCTACTAACATCAATGGAGATGGAGAAAAGATGCAATGGACTAATTTATGAACTATAAATTTATTTGACTGTATGAGTGGATGAAACAAATCCACATGCCTCCAAAGCACGGAGCATCAGCAAAGACATGTTCCTTTGAAATTCTAGGTAAAGCAAGACATCAGCAGAAGTTTCATGGGAAAAAAAAAAGTGGATCTTTTATCTTCATGGAGAGCTTCTGTTTACACTCAGAGAAAAAGAAGCAAACAAAACTTGGACAAGTTTCATATTAAAGATGAAACATGCTTTTAGGATCTCCAAAAGGGATGTATCTTCTCCATTAGTAAACAATGGTAAATTTCCCTCTAACTATTAAATATAAAGTGACAGGCTCTTCAAATGATAAGCAAAGCTATAAATGTGTTTCATTTTTGAGTTAGAGTTATTTTTAGCTTTTATATATGCTGAGTCACGTGTTTCACAGAAAAGAAATACTATTATTTATAGCTATTACTCATGAATTTTCTGTCTTTTAAGCCATTTAACTACTGTTTCTTTTCAGTCATTTGAAGATCCTTTTCCCCTTTGAAATGTTTGAGCTCCAAATGCACAAAGTAAGAATTTTACTTCTCTACCTAATACTAGTTACTACTTTAAAAATGAGAACATTTCTTTTATTGACATAATTATAATCATGCCTCACACTTGCTTCTGTAGCAGTTGATTCTTCAAGCAATTGCGTAATTTAGAAATCCAGGCATATCAGAGAATTGAAAAGATAGTAACTTTGCTTACTTAGTAGTAAGCTGTAACTCTGATTAAACACACACTTTGCACTGAGTAAAGAAGCTGCAAGCCCCACTTGCATACACAGTGTTACCTAACAATGGGTTGTGTCTTTGCTTTTTCATTTTCATGCTGGACACATTTAATATTGTAATAACAATGAACTGTACTGTGTAAAAAGGAGTTAAGTTTAAAGATACCTAAAGGTCATTTTTTGATAAAGCCATTCATGGTAATTAACAGTATTGAGGAATTCAGGATTGACATAGTTAATCTGGTGTTTTGTACAGGAAGGGTTTATTGCAGAGTTCATCCATTCCTTTTATTATATAGCACCTGATGACAACAAAGATTATTAAAAACTGTTCAGCCCAAATAACTATATAAGGACAAGGAATCTTCATATCTAATTTAATACAAAATCTCTTCTATTTTAAAGTTTGTGTCAGCCATATAATTTAACTCAAATCTCAAAAATACTTCAGAGAAATTAATAATTTAAGTACAAAGAAATTTCCACCACATATTTATTAATTTATCTTCTTTATTATAATATTTTTAAGAATACAGATAAGTAATACTCTCTATTTGCCATCAGAAATTGCAACTCTCTAAGTAGTTCAAACTTTAAGCATTATAAAGAAAGCAATTTTATCAAGAAACAGTCTACCAGTCTTTTCAGAAGATGCTAAACCTAAATAAATTTTAAAATACTGAAGTAAGATGTTCTACAGTATATTAGTTTTCTATTGCTGCTGTAACTAATTACCACAAATTCAATGACTCAGAACAACAATCCAAATTTATTATCATACAGTTCTCAAGGTCAGAAGTTTGACACAGTCCCCATGGGTTAAAATCAAGGTACCTCAAGACTTATACTTTGACTAGTGCAGTTCCTAATATAACTTATGTGGACAGCTTAACTGAATATCATAAGTACATGGAATCTTCAGTAGGGCATAAGATTTTGTAGGTTTGTCCAGAGTGATGCCCCAATAAATCCCAGAGTGATTTGAACAGTGAGTAAAAAAGTATTTGCAAAGCCCCCTTGGGGGACTGGTGAGAAAGGGGGAAAATTCAACTTCCCCAAGTGGAGAATTCTTGATATTCTCACAAGCAGTGGAAACAACCAAAGCAACAGGCTGAGTCCCCAATCTTGGGGTTTGTTCATATGAAACTTAACCTCACAAAGGATAGGTCAAGCCTACATAAAATTAGGACCAAGAGAACCTCTTTTGTTGCTCAGATGTGGCCTCTCTCTCCAGCCAACACAACAGGCAAACTCACCAACCTCCCCCTGTCTACGTGGGACATGATTCCCAGGGGTGTGGACCTTCCTGGCAACATGGGACAGAAATCCTAGAATGAGCTGGGGCTCAGCATCAAGGGATTGAGAAAACCTTCTCAACCAAAAGGGGGAAGACTGAAATGAGACAAAGTGGCAATGGCTGAAAGATTCCAGAGTCGAGAGGTTATCCTGGAGGTTATTCTTACACATTAAGTAGATATCACCTTGTTATTCAAGACGTAATGGAGAGACTGGAGGGAACTGCCTGAAAATGTGGAGCTGTGTTCCAGTAGCCATGTTTCTTGATGATGACTGAATAATGATATAGCTTTCACAATGTGACTGTGTGATTATGAAAACCTTGGGTCTGATGCTCCTTTTATCTACCTTGTCAACAGACAAGTAGAACATATGGAATAAAAATAAATAATAGGGGGAATAAATGTTAAAATAAATTTAGTTTGAAATGCTAGTGATCAATGAAAGGAAGGGGTAAAGGATATGGTATGTATAATCTTTTTTTTCCTGTTTTCATTTTATTTCTTTTTCTGTTGTCTTTTTATTTCTTTTTCCGAATTGATGCAAATGTTCTAAGAAATGATGAATATTCAACTAAGTTATGATATTGTGAATTACTGATTATATGTATAGAATGAAATGATCACATGTTAATGTTTTAGTTCATTCGTTGTTAAATTTTTTTTAATAAATAAATAAATTTTTTAAAAATTAGGCCTAAGAGTCACCCCAAGAGAACCTCTTCTGTTGCTCAGATGTGGCCTCTCTCTCTCTCTCAGCCAACACAACAAGCAAACTCACTGCCCTCCCCCTGTCTACGTGGGACATGACTCCCAGGGGTATAAACCTTTCGGGCAATGTGGGACAGAAATACTAGAATGAACTGGGATTCAGAATCAAGGAATTGAGAAAACCTTCTCAATCAAAAGGGGGAAGAGCAAAATGAGACAAAATAGTGTCATTGGCTGAGAGATTGCAAACAGGGTCGAGAGGTTATTCTGGAGGTTGGTTATTCTTATGCATTAAATAGATATCACCTTATTAGTCAAGATGTAATGGAGAGGCTGGAGAGAACTGCTTGAAAATGTAGAGTTGTGTTCCAGTAGCCATGTTTCTTGAAGATGATTATATAAGGATATAGTTTTCACAATGTGACTGTGTGATTGTGAAAATCTTGTGTCTGATGCTCCTCTTATCTACATTATCAATAGACAAGTAAAATATATGGAAAAAAATAAATAATAGGGGGAACAAATGTTAAAATAAATTTAGACTGAAATGTTAGTGATCAATGAAAGGGAGGGGTTAGGGGTATAGTATGCATGAATTTTTTTCTGTTGTCTTTTTATTTCTTTTTCTGAATTGATGCAAATGTTCTAAGAAATGAATATGATGATGAACATGAAACTATGTGATGATACTGTGAATTCCTGATTATATACGTAGAATGGAATGATCATAAGTTAAGAATGTTTGTGGGAGTTTCTTACATTTAAAAAAAAATTTTTTTTAATTAATAAAAAAAAAAAATCAAGCTATCTCCAAATTGATAACTCTAAGGGAAAATCCATGTCCTTCCCTTTTCCAGTTTTTAAAGGTCACCCACATTCTTTTGCTCATGGTCCCTTTCCTACATCTTCAAAATCAGCAATGGCAAATAAAATATCACATGGGCATCGCTCTGACTTTCTCTCTGCTCCCCTCTTCCACTCTTAAGGACCCTTGTGATTACTGTAGCCTCACCTAGACAGTCCTGGGGATAATCTCCCCATCTCAAGGTCAGCTGATTAATAATCTTAAATACATCTGCAACCTAACCCCCCTTTGTCATGTAAACAACAACCAGTGTCTGGGAATTAAGACACAGATATCTTTAGAGGGCCATTATTTTGCCTATCATATACAGCATATCATTTCTCAAAAGCACAAAAAGTTTTAAAAGCATAAATATAACACATCATATTATTTAGCCTTCTAAAATCTCATCTTAGCGCTATAAAACTCTAGCAAGGTAAAAAGAAATAGAACAGTTACATTATTTCCATTTGATAAATGAAGCAACTAAGGCAAGGAGAGTAATCTGCCCCAAGAAAAAGTGCTTGCTAATGGGAGATTTTAGAGTAGACTCTGGGTCCTCTGATTTCGATTTCACTGCTCTCTGCAATAAACCACAATCGCCCTCAATTACTCTAATACTAAGAATAAAGTCTTCCCTATTGCTGATAACTCCACACTGCTAACTCCTCTGTTCATTTTTAGCAGCCCACAATTTAATAACTCATTCAGTTGAGTTATTTATCACCTAATTTCATACACATTCACACATGAGTGATATGCTTTTATATATATATGTATATATATATATATACATATATATATATATACACATATATATATATATACATATATATATATATATAAATTATATATCCTGTAAACTATAATACTGTCTACTTTAACTGTTTTTTCTGAGCCAAGATCTTATCTGGGCCAATGTATTACATTTGATTGAATGCAACTTTTAGTTGAATGAACTCAAGTTATGGCATGCCATTTACCTTTCTATGGAAAAGAAAAAGAAAGAAGAGATAAAACATAATTTTATAAAAAGGAATCCCCAAATTCTAAATAATGAAAAAAAGGGGAAGAAATCTTATTACATATTAAAGAATTAACTGAAGGTTCTCAATTGGGATAAACTGAGAATTACAGCTAATTGCTCTTGTTTATTTAGATAGCCAAATCTGTTGTAGTTACAGTATTAAATGATACTAACTACATGTAGTTGGCTTAATCTCTCCTAATAAGCCAATTTGTTCAAAGGCTTTTTAGAAAAATAAAATCAGTTTTATATTTTTCCTTGCATTTTCAGTAAATATAAAAGTATCTGAACCAGCATCATGTAATACAATAGAAAAAATATTTCTAATCATGTTATTTTTATAACAATAAGAACAGCTTATGTTTTTAACATATGCTAATAGACTTTGCACTAAGGTACTTTACTTGCATTATTATCTCATTCAATCCTCTTAAGAATTTTATGAAGTACAAGTCACTTAACCTCTTTAAGGTGTTATACCTCCATTTTAACACTTTAAAGAGGTTAACTAACTTGCTCAAGGACCCAAGCCTCTGACTCCAATCACTATGACACATTACTGTTGAGGTTAGAAAACTAAGCTGTTTTTTAAAATTCCTTAATTATTAGATTTTAAGCATCAGTTTGAATTTTGGGCTCCCAGATAAGATATAAAGAGTTCCCTGGTCTGTGCATATAAGATAAATGAAGCTAAAAATTAGTTGAGAGTATACAAAAGACAAAGAAAGCAAGTCATAGGAGCTTTGTTTCTCTAATGTCATGTCACTTGTCCTATTCAGCCTTTTTACTCCACAAAAGCTAACGAACTGCTCTTTCTCAAGTGAATTAGTTTAATCTTTTCTTCTAATGGTCTTTAGAAGGGATTCCACTGTCTTCAAGCTTTCAACACTGTAAATGAAAAGTCCTTTACCTGGTTTATTTTTTCTTTTCTTTTTTAATTTGGAAAACTTCTGTGTATCTACCTTGATCAGCCTTTTGTATCAATCAAGCATGGAACGCTGTGAGCCTGCTCAATCTAAAGACTGGGGTTTTTTCTCTACTTAAGAATTTTTTCCTATCATTTGTTAATTATTGATCTCTTCCAACAGTTTTCCCTCCTCAACTCCAGCCCACCCCTTCGGAACTTTTATTGCATGGAAGATTTTAAAATAATACTTTCATTGCATGGAAGATTTTTAAATAATGTGGAGTTTTCTTAACATTTTTCTTCATGATTTCCATGTCTTAACATTTTTGCTCTATATTCGGAGATAATTCTTGCATGTGATCTTCCAGACTACTTTCTTTAATTTAACTACTGATTTCTTTTACCTTGAAAAAAATTGCTTTTTTCTTCCCCCTTGGCCCCAGGAAGTCACTTACATAGTACACTTCGATTTCCTTGGGGGATTTCTTTTTTTTTTTAACTTTGATGTTCATCTGACTCCTTTAACAATTCTGAGTATGTATTCTGATTGTTTTACTCAATCTTCCCCTCTTTGGCAGAGATGGGTTATTATTTTTCATTTAGCTTATTGGGCTTCAGGTCTAGATTTTAGGGCATTCCAAACAGTAAGAATTTCCCAGGTAATAGAAGACCATGCACTTCTATTATTGTTCAGAGAATTTGTTATAGAAGCCATCAAATTGGCTCTTCCCTGATGAGGGACCTGGAAGAAGTCTTCCAACGGAACATGTTCTCCTCACTGCCCGGTTGAGAATCATAGGGTATAAGGATTAACGAGAGTATAGTATACAAACGGAAATTATTTAGATTCAAGAGATTCCTTTATCAGTTTAAAAATCCCATTCTGGAACTTCCACTTAGTTACCTTCTCAAGATCTCTGTAAAAGTTATATTCATTTGCAAATAACAGAAACTAATTCTGACTATCTTAAGTAAACTGAACTGACAGAAGGACTAGGCTTAGAAAACAAATAAAAAAAGCTGTAGGGCAAGTATAAGGAACATAACTCTCTTTTAGTAGGAACATTCTGATCAGGGCACTGCCAACAATAAAGCAGAAAATTGTTGCTATGAATGATTCCTTAATATTTTTAAGTCTTTATACTCAAAATTCACCAGTACAGAAAGGATCTTCTGATTAACCAAGACTAGGCTATCTCTGATTGCCATGGGGTACAAATAAGGACTGACCCTACCAGTGTTTGCATTTCTTTCCATAATAACCACCCATGTTTTAAATCTCCAAAAAAAGAAAAGGAGTTGGTTACTAGGTAGCCAAACACAAAAAAGAAAACAAGAAATGCAAAAGAAGACATATAAAAGAGAAAGAAACGCTGACTAAATACCCTTACATATAAACTCTATACTTAAAATGAACTTGAAAAGTTCATTTTTTTTTAATTGCTTTAAGGCTATGGCACAAGTTGAAAATATTAAGCTTTGAACTACTTTATTCAAACCACTCACTTAAAGCTTTCCAAGACTAATAAAATGGTTGGTGTTCAACTTTACCACAGCAAAGAAAGACTTTGCCTTAATGCTAGATAACTTTCCCTCAATTAACCTAAGTATCCAAAGTACGTCATCCAATTGATAAGAATTTGCACATTATAACAGCTCTCAATAATGGTAGGATAGAAAATTTGCAATATTTTAAAACAATTGTATTACTGAATTTGACAATAATAGTCCATCAAAATTTAGTACCACACCAGCTGGCATATGACTTGCATTTGGAGAATTAATGCTTCGAATTTTGTTCTTAACCAACTTTAGATTGCCATCCCTCTACTTCCTTTTTGATGGAAATGAATTGCTTCTAAAAGTAAAGAAGCTATAAACCCTTCAACCTTTATTCTGAGAGAACACTTTTTCCACTGCAATAAAAAGCAAGAATGACTAGAAAATCTTTATTTAAAATTTTATAACTGTTGGCATGACTTTATAATTTTGATACTATCAAATAATACTCACCAATACATACATCGATTTTCCCCTTAATAGCAGCTTCATGCAATGGGGTATAGTTCCAGTTATCCCTGGCATTTGGATCAGCTCCTTGGCACAGCAGCAGGCTCACAACCTCAGCATGGCCAAAAGAACAGGCATTATGAAGCGGTATAAGACCTCCATCATCACGAGCATGGACATTAGCACCCATCTGTAGTAAGTGTTCTACAACATCTTTCCTTCCAAAACCTAAAAAGGGGAAAAAGAACATATAGTAAATCAAAATTTTAAAAAAGAACAATTCAAACTCCTTTAAAATAAATATCAACAAATATGAACAAAAGAAACGTTGCACTATATAGCAAAAAGGGTAAAAAAACAAAACAAAACACCATAGTGGCTGCCATTCAAATTCACTCACATAAATTAAAACTAAGAATGTCCTTTAGTTTTTGTCCTGGGCAACTGTGCAAGAAATATAACATCAATGAGACCAGACTCCAGTCCAAGGCACTCACTTTCCCCTCACACTTCATAAGATAAAATTAAATTTACAAAACTTACTCAATATTTTAAGAGATGAGTTA
The DNA here is from genome assembly GCF_023851605.1 of Tamandua tetradactyla. Taxonomy (NCBI): domain Eukaryota; kingdom Metazoa; phylum Chordata; class Mammalia; order Pilosa; family Myrmecophagidae; genus Tamandua; species Tamandua tetradactyla. Next base: position 14,771,646 of record NC_135352.1, read on the forward strand.
TGTAAATATTGCTGTCAACCAAATCTAAGACAAATCACAATACTCAACACTACACTTCAGAAATGTTGGATACCAGAAATACATAGTGACAGTTTGGTTAAAGGGGACTGTGAAGAGGAAGAATCAAAGATGATGCCAAAATATCTACTCTTGCAACTTGTGGCCAAGCTAAATGAAATGGGTAGTTAAGAAGTAAAACAACAACCCAGCACTGCAGAATCAACAATGCTTACCTGGCCAAAAGGGGGAAAAGAAATGTAGCAAAGTACGGTTTCAGTGACCAAGACATCTCATATAGAGTGGAGAAGCTATTCTGGAGGTTACGGTTATACAAGCTTCAGGTACATATTTCCAGTTAGCATGGTATGCCAAGCCCCAACCAACAGTATTCCTGAAAACCCCTAAGGAATATCCAGGGCTCTATCCAGGTGGTTCCGAGGCCAGATAAAGCCTGAAACCCAGAGTTACCAGTCTCTCCAAGAGTATTAGCCAGTTATATTTTCCTACTCCATAATGTTGACATCCCTTTACAACATGAAAAAGTTAGAATGGTCATTGTCCAAATATCCCTAAAGATTGGGAAGAGGATCAAAGGAGAAGGAGGTATTATAACAGAGAAGACAGGATTTAATAAACGAGTATGACTACTGAATCTTTATATTGATAGATCTTTTTAGTTCCCAGTGTCTTAAGGGCAACTAACTGGCAGGAAATACCTGAAATTGGTAGAACTGTAACCCACACCATACTTTGAAGTTTGTTCTATAATTACTTTTAAAATATACTTTGAAATGTATTGCTTTTTGTATATATGTTATATTTCACAATAAAAAAAAGATTTAAAACAAAGAAATAAAACAACTCAAACTCAAATTTATTGTGTCTGAGGAGAAAATATGACAAACATTTGGAAAGAAAGAACCAAAATACCATGCTAATTGGAAATATGTACCTGAAGCTTGTATTCCCGTAACCTCCAGAATAGCTTCTCAACTCTATATGAAATACCTTGGTCACTGATACCATACTTTGCTATATGCTTCAAAGCTTTCCGACAGAAAATGGAGAAAGCAGCATAAGGACTAAACAAACACATAAAAAGGTAAGAAATACCAAGAAAGTATAACATGATGGAAGTCAGGGAAAATTTCAAAATCGGTGGTAATGAAAATAGGAGTATTATGAAAAAAGCTGGACATGATGAGGATTTAGTGAGATCAACGGAGAGGGGAAAACGGTCATTGATACTTTTACAGTCATTTTAGTAAATTATGAAATCACAAACTTAACATGTTTAACTTTACATGTTAGTACCTTTATTAATGATTCTTTCTTTTCCACTCTACTTTAAATTTTGCAAGGTCTTAAATTGGCTGATTGCCACTATACCTCCATGCTACTGTGTAAAGTTAGAAAACAGGATCTTAAATAAAACTAAAGGCAGTAAAACAGCTGAATCTTCTTCCATTCCATGCATACATAAACTAAATGAGAACCAAGTGGAAAACAGTGAAAGAAAAAAAACTAGTTTTATTTCAAGATACGCTATTTATATAGGAATTCATGCCTTCCAGGAAAACAGGCTCAAAGGAAAAACTTCCAGAGTAAATGGTATGTTTCCACAAATGTGTACTACAAAGTCAAAATCCCATGGAAAATATTCTTCAAATTAGGATGAAAATTTTGGGAGGAAAAAACATCAATTTTTTTATTAATATCTGGAACGACAAAAGTATAGGGTGCTCCACAATCTTGCTAGTTATGTTTTTATTTTTGTTTTAATACCTGCAGAACTTTATAGATCTTTAGTTCAGTTTAATTACTTAACTTCAATGTCCTTCTTTCTCCTACCATCACAACCCTACTCTTCCACTGGGCCATAGGCATATTCCTTGCTTGAAAAGATTTAATGATTTTCTCTAGAATAAAAGACGGGTACAAACTCACATTTTCCTTATCAGGGCAGCAACAATGTCTGGGAACTAATTTCTTTTTCATTAATAATCAAATAGGGAAAAGACATTTTTTACTTAATTGACATTTTAAAAATCACCCAATAAAAGCCAAATAAGTGTTTCTTTTATAAAATAAATTTTAAAAGGTGGATTCTTCACTATATGTCTATATTATTTCAATGTAGATTAAAATATAGTCATTTGGAAGCAGGTAAATAAAATAAGAACACTTTAAAATATGAAGTGTACTAGTGAGATGATATTACATATGACACAGTCTTCTTTTTTAAAACCCATTCTGCTTTTGTTAAGGATTCTTTACAATAATAAATATAGATGCCTCTGATACTCACTTGCCTCTTTGGAAAATATTTGTGTCTTAGCTATACAGGTTTTCACAAAATTATACTTTATCTATTCTATTGAGTATGAATTATAATTGGTCATTCAACATTTTATCAATGCTAAATGCTTATGCATTATTTTTTCACAAACGAAAATAATTCATGATGTTTGAAGCCTTATATACAGGTCCTTTGTTTCATACACAACAATATTTGGAGTCAAAATTATGTCTAGGAGTGATTTATTTGGGTCTCTAAGGAACTAAAATAAAAATAATAATTACGGAAAGTTCGAAGAACCAAGAACCAAACCAAATTTGAAAGATAAAGTATCATTGATTACCTCTCAAGGAAATATTCCCTAAGTGAAAGCATTACAACCACATATTGCAGATAGGATTTACACTGTTCAATCACATCAATTGAACACATCTAAAAAAAAAATAGTAAAGTCAGAATCTTTTTAGAAAAGGAATAATGCTGCTACTTTAACATATATTATAGCTCAGACCTATGAAGCACAACGGTAAAACAAATCTAATGTTTCTCTCTTGACAAGCAAAGGTCACTAGAAATTAAGACAGTGCATACTCTAATTTTTACCTAGAGTATGTGCTGTACAGACTTCCAATCTAAGAACTGTAATAATCTTTCATTCTTTTGCATATGGATATCCACTTCTCCAAGCACCATTTATTGAAGAGGCTGCTCTGTCCCAGGGGTGTTGGCTTGACTGCCCTATCAAAGATCAATTGTTCATATATGAAAGGGTCTATTTTGGAACCGGGTCTATTTCGGAACACCCTATTCGATTTCATCATTCAGTATATCTATCTTTATGCCAATACATGCTGTTTTTGACAAATGTAGCTTCATAATATGGTTTAAAGTCAGGTAATGTGAGACCTCCCACTTCATTTTTCTTTCTCAAGATATTTTTAGCTATTCAGGGCAATCTTCCCTTCTAAATAAATTTGATGATTAGTTTCTCTTTTTCCACAAAGAATTTTTTGGGATTTTAATTGGTATTGCATTGAATCTATAAATCAGTTTTGGTAGAATTCACATCTTGACTATATTTAGTCTTCCAATCCATGATCACAGTATGTTCTTCCATTGTTTAGGTCTTCCATGACTTCTTTTAACAAGCAATTTCTTGTAGTTGTCTGTGTATAGGTCTTTTGTATCCTTAGTTAAATTTATTCCTAAATATTTTATTCTTTTGGTTGCTATTGTAATTGGGATTTTTTCTTGATTTCCTCCTCAGATTGCTCATTACCAGTGTATAGGAACACTACTGATTTGGGGGTGTTTATTTGTTACCCTGCCACTTTGCTGTACTCATTTATTAGCTCTAAATAGTTTTGCTGTAGATTTTTCAGGATTTTTGACATCTCATATCATCTGCAAACAATGAGAGTTTTACTTCTTCCTTTCCAATTTGGATGCCTTGTATTTATTTTTCTTGTCTAACTGTTCTGGCTAGAACTTACAGCACAATGTTGATTAATAACGGTGACAGTGGGCATCCTTGTATTGTTCTTGATCTTACAGGGAAAGCTTTCAGTCTTACCTCATTGAAGATTATGTTAGCTGTGGGTGTTTCATATATTCCCTTTATCATGTTGAAGAAGTTCCCTTTTATTCCTATCCTTTGAAGTGTTTTCATCAAGAAAGGACGTTGAATTCTGTCAAATGCCTTTTCTGCATCAACTGAGATGACCATGTGGTTTTTCTGCTTTGATATGTTGATATAGTGTATTACATTAACTGATTTTCTTGTGTTGAACCATCCTTGCATACCTGGAATAAACCCTACTTGGTCATGGTATATAATTCTTTTAATGTCCTGCTGGATTCTATTTACAAGCATTTTGTTGAGGATTTTTACATCTATATTCATTAGAGAGATCAGTCTGTAATTTTCCTTTCTTACAGTATCTTTGTCTGATTTTGGTATGAGGGTGATGTTGACTTCATAGAATGAGTTAGGTAGCTTTCCCTCCTCTTCAATTTTTTCAAAGAGTCTGAGCAGAATTGGTGCTAATTCTTTACTGAATTCTTGGTAGAATTCCCAGGTGAAGCTCTCTGGTCCTGGACTTTTTTGGTAGCTTGATGACTGATCCAATCTCTACTTGTCACTGGTTTCTTGAAAGCATTTCATTTATCTCAAGTCAATGTTGGCTGTTCATGCCTTTCTAGGAAGTTGTCCATTTTATCTGCATTGTCCAGTTTATTATCATACAGTTGCTCATAGTATCCTCTCATTACCTCCTTTATTTCTGCAGGGTCAGGGTGTATGTCTACTCTTCCATTTCTGATTTTATTATTTGTTTCTGATTTTATTTATTTGTATTCTCTCTCTCTCAATTTTATTGATTTTCTCAAAGAATCAACTTCTGTTTTTGTTGATTTTCTCAATTGTTTTAATGTTCTAAATTTCATTTATTTCTGCTCTAATCTTCATTATTTCTTTCCTTTTGTTTGCTTTAGGGTTAGCTGGTTGTTTTTCTCTAGTTCTTCCAAGTGAACAGTTAATTCCTTGATTTTTGCTCTGTCTTCTTTTTTAATATAGTTGTTTAAAGCAATAAATTTCCCTCTTAGCAGTGTCTTTGCTGCATCCCATAAAATTTGTTAGGTTGTGTTTTCATTTCCATTTGCCTCAAGATATTTACTGATTTCTCATGTAATTTATTTCTTGATCCACAGGTTGTTTAAGAGTGTGTTGTTTAGCCTCCATACATTTGTGACTTTTCAGGCCCTCTGCCTGTTATTGATTTCCAACTTCATTCCATTTGATCTGAGATAATGTTTTACATGATTTCAATCTTTTTAAATTTATTGGGACTTGTTTTGCAGCCCAGTATATGGTCTATCCATGAGAACTTGAGAAAAATGTGCATCCTGCTGTTGTGGGTGGAATGTTCAATAGATGTCTATTACATCTAGTTCATTTATTGTATTATTCAAATTCTCTATTTCTTTACTGATCCTGTATAGACGTTCTACCCATTGATGAGAGCGGGGAGCTGAGTCTCCAATGATGGTAGAGCTGTCTATTTCTATCCTCAGTGTTGTCAAAGTTTGCCTCATGGACTTTGGAGCACTCTGGCTTTGTGCATAAATATTTACGATTGTTGTCTTCTTGTTGAATTGTTCCTTTTATTAATACCTAGTGTCCTTCTTTCTCTCTTTTACTTGTTTTACATTGGAAGACTAACTTGTCAGATACTAGTAGAGCTACCCCTGCTCTTATAAAAAAGAAAATATCTCTTGTCACCTTTTTACTTTTAGCCTATTTTTGTCCTTGGGTCTAAAATGAGTCTCGTGTAGACAGCATATGGATGGGTCTTGTTTTTTAATCCATTCTGCTAGACTGTCTTTTGATTGGGGAGTTTAATCCATTAACATTTACTGTTATTACCATGAAGACAATACTTTCTTCTACCATTTTGTCTTTTAGATATTATATGTCCTATCTAATTTTTTTTTCTCTTTTTACCTTTGCTGATAGTCTTCATTTCTACACTCTTCTTCAGATCTCTCTCTCCTCCTGCCTTTTCCTATCTGCCTGTACTGCTCCCTTTAGTATTTCTCGCAGAGCTGGTCTCTTAGTTACAATTTCTCTCAGCAATTGTTTGTATGAAAATATTTTAATCTCCCCATCATTTCTGAAGGACAAATTTGCTGGATATAGAATTCTTGGTTAGCAGTTTTTCTCTTCTAAAATCTTAAATATATCATACCACTGCCTTCTTGTCTCCATGGTTTCTGCTGAGAAATCCACACATAGTCTTATCAAGCTTGCCTTATATGTGATGGATGGCTTTTCCCTTGCTGTTTTCAAAATTCTCTTTCTCTTTGACATCTGGCAATCTGATTAGTATGTCTTGGAGTATGTCTATTTGGATCTATTCTGTTTGATCTATGCTATACTTCTTGGCTCTGTAATTTTTTGTCTTTCATAAGAGACGGGAAATTTTCAGTGATCATTTCCTTAATTAGTATTTCTCCTCTTTTTCTTTCTCTTCTCCTTCTGGGACACCCACAACACGTATATTTGTGCACTTCATCTTGTCATTCAATTCCGAGACCCTGCTCTTATTTATCCATCTTTTCACTATATTTTCCTTTGTGTGTCAGATTTCAGATGTACAGTCCTCTAGTCCACTATTCCTTTCTTCTGCCTCTTCAAATCTATTATTGTAGGTTTCCATTGTTTCTTCATCTCTTCTATGTGCCTTTCACTCCCATAAGTTCAGCTATTTGTTTTTTCAAAATTTTAAGTCCATCTTTTTATTTGCCTGTTGTGTTCTTCATCTCCTCCAACTCACTGATTTGATTTTTTTTTTTTTTTTTTTTTTTTTTTACTGATATGATTTTGGATGAGATTCTCCATGTCTGTTCAAACATCCTGAATTAGTTGTTTCAGCTCCTGTATCTCATTTGAAGTGTTGGTCTGTTCCTTTCACTAGGCCACATCTTTGATTTTCCTAATATGACTCATTATTTTTTGCTGGTGTGTAAGCATTTGATTGCCTTAATTAATTTATTCTGGAGGTTGTTTTCACACTTTTACCTAGGATTTTCTTTCTGGATGGCTTTGTTCTCTCTCTGTTCTTTGGCATTCTGTTCAACTTATTCTAGACCCCAAGCATAGGTTCTGTTTAACTGATCAGAATTTTTCAGTTTTTGTTTTTCTGTTTCTTGCCCTGCCTATATATGAATCTTTTTTTTTTTTTTTTGAGGAAGGTCTCCTCTGATAGAGGAGTCAGACCCCAGTCAGATTTTCCCCAACCAGACAGGTCACATCTCAGGAGGAAAGAGTAGCCAGCATCAGTTTTTCCTAAGGATGAGTTCCTCAGGGAATCCAGTTGTCAGACTTTCCTATGAAGCCTCTAGACTGTGTTTTTCCTAACCTGCCCAGCATATGGCACTTGTCTGCCAATGGTTTCCCACTAGATTAAAGTAACATGGTACCTTTAATTTCAGCAGACTCTCCATGCTGGGGCATGGTTGAGATAGATGTGAGATTGTAGGATGGCTTTAACTGCTTCAGTTTTCTAGTTCCTGGGGCCTGAATTCCTTGAAGGAGGGATTCCACTTGAGCTGGGCCCCACCTTTCTCTTGAGGAGCATACAACCTTTAGGGAATTAAGTCCTTTCGCCTGACTAGCTACTTCGCCTCTCAGACAAGCTTAATTTCTCCCTTGCCTGAGGCAGTGCTGGAGCCTGAGAGTGCTTCTAGTTGTAGCTAATGAGCTGTTTAAAGACTAGAAAAAAAGCAAAAAAATAAAAAGCCTTTTCAGAGCTGGACCCCTGCTCCTCAGGTTTGTCAATGAACAGCTTAAGTTGGTATGTGGCTCTATGTATCTCCAGGCTTTATGGTTCTCCTTTTCTTGGGGTCCAACCCTTTTCCAGTATTTTGTGTTGTTCAACTCAAAAAGCCTCTGTTTTGTTGTTTATTTTCTTTTTCTGTCAACCCTTCCCCCTCTGTGCAGGGGCAAAAACTCCTAGTACCTTATTGATTATTACAGGTTTATCTGTGCTAGGAGCCTATTTTCAGCAGTCAGATTAATTAATTCTGCAACTGGAGCTTGGTTGAGCTAAGCCTTTGCTGCTAGTAATGTTTGTTTCCTTTCCCCTTGGGGAATCAACCTGCCATGCCCATGTGGGAAGGGCGCTGGTCTCTGTGGCTTGAAGGATTTACAGTTCTATGTGGGATTTCAGCTCTTCCACTTCATCCAGACTGGTGTACACTGTGTGTTCCTGATATTCTCCCAGCAGTTATTTTGTACATCTCCTGGCTATTTACTAGCTGCTCTGGAGAAGGAACTAAATTCCTCACCTCACTAAGCCTACCATCTTGCCCCACCTCTTCTTCCATATGAATTTGATGACTGGTTTTTCCATTTCTGCAATGAAGGCTGTTTCATTTGTACGAGATTGTGTTAAAAGTATATATTATTTTGGGTAGAACTGGCATTTTGACAACATATAGTGTTCCAATCCAGGAACACAAAATGACCTTCCATTTATTTAGCTCTTTTATTTAGACCTTCCATTTATTTAGCTCTACTGTTTGATGTGGCTTGATATATTTTGTTGAGAATTTTTGGCATCTACAGTAATAAAGGATATTGACCTGTAATTTTCTTTTTCTGCATTAACTTTATCTGGATTTGGTATTAGGAATATGTTGACCTAACAAAATGTTCCCTACTCTTCAAATTTTTAGATGATTGTGAGTAGAACTGGTGTTATTAAATTTTTGGTAGGATTCACCAGTGAAGCCATCTGGTCCTAGACTTTTCTTTGTTGGAAGGTCTTTGATTACTGATTTAATCTCTTTACTTATAATTGGTCTGTTGAGGTCTTCTATCTCTTCTTGAGTCAACAGAAGTAGTTTGTGTGGTAGCTAACATTTAGAAGCCCTCATGTGAAGAAATTTGCCAAGTGCTTGACATACATTAGCTTCTCACCATAAACCCTGTGAGATACTATTATCCTCATTTTACTGTTGAGAAATTCTTACCCTCAGTCCTAATATTCATGAACTATACCTTCAAATATACATCTCAAATCTAGCTACCTCCCCAGTGATACAGCCCAGTTTCAAGTCCCATAATGTCTTGCCTAAACTACAGCACATAACCTTCTAAATGGTGTCTCTGTTATCATATCTGCTGCCCTACAATTTGTATTTAACATACCAGGCAGTAATCTTTAAAGGCATGAATGTTATTGTGTCACTCCCCTGCAACTGGTTTCCGTAACACAACCTTATCATGACCTATGAGGCTTCATGTAAGCTGGCCCTTGTACCTTTCCAATCTGAATGAGTTTTACTCTCTCTGTCTTTCACTTCCTGTTGCTTGAATATATCAAACCTAAATCACCGTAAGTGACTCTATACTTGCTGTGTGCCCTGCCTGAAGATTTATGCCCTAGATCTTCACATACTTAGCTCCTTTTAAAATCCAATTCTCAGCTCAAAGGTAAACTCAGAGAGGCTTTTCCTGACTACCCAATTTAAAGTCACCCACATATACACAGACAAACAGAAAGACACATAATACCTTTTTTTTTTCAACATCACCCACATTTACTTTCTTCCTACACTTAACCACTACCTGAAAGTGCATTGTTCATTTAGTTGTTTACTTGCCTATTATGTATCTCCTCATACAAGATGTTCCACGAAAACAGGTAACCTGACTGGCTTTCTTAATCTCTAGCTTTATCTCTAGCACAGTACTTAGAGCAGTGCTTCATACACAGACACAGCACCCAATAAAATATTTGTTGAATAAATGAATGTACATAATGTTTATTTGATTCATGGTAATTAGACACAAATAGTAAGCAGCTGTTAGTTATTTTTAATATACAAAAAGAAAACAGATTTACAGGTTTTTCTGATGGGAGGGTATCAGAATATTTTAATATTTTCAAACAAAACACCAAGTTTTCAAGAAGGAATATCATCTATAATATCACCACCCAGAAATAATCACTCTAAACACTTTGATGATTAAACTTCCAGATTTCTTTCTTTGTAAACATGTGCACATTTTTCAAAACACATTTTCTGCTTTTTCACTTTCCAAATATAATGGATATTTAGGTAAAAATTTTAAATTTAAAAGTAATTTTTGTGGTTTTTTAGCATCTCATTTATGGAAACATTATGATTTATTTAGTTGAGTGGTTTCACCATTATAAAAAAGAGATTTTTATCAGTATATTAAAAAATTATAATACATCTCCTTGTACATATACCTTTAGACATTAAGATAAATTTCTCAAATTTAGGTTAAAAGATTTATATTTAATATTCATATGTTGCCAAACTGTGCACTAACTCATTCTATCAATTTTCATTCCCAACCAAAATGCTTGGGAACACTCAATTCCCCATCCTTTGTACAACACTATTATTTATAAATTTTACAAGCCAAGAAGCAAAAAATGAAACTGTATTACCTATTAGTAACAGTATCTGTTACAGGTCTGTAGGTTATGGGTAAAAAGTCTGAATTTTATTATCAGTAATTGGGAAGCCATTAAAGGGAAATTACTTGACTCTAAGTAAGCCTTAAAAGTATTATCAGCGGACTATACAAAAAATAGATTGGAGAGAGTCAAGAGCAAAATCAGAGCAAGCAGTTAAGAAAAATTCTGCCACAGACTGGCTAATAATGGATGGTGGCTTGGAATAGGATAATGACAGTATAGATGAAGAGAACTGAGATATATTTTAAAGCAAGGACTATGGGGTCCCAGTTTCTAGCTTGAACAACTCAGTTTATGAAGGAACCATTTGCGGAAGAGTCAGGGCAAACAGGTAGCAATAAAAAGTTCACCATGATAAACTGCTCCTCTCCAACTACTAAATTAAGCAATATAAACCTATTTTTTTTTTCAATTTTCAATTTCAGCACATTTCCCCCTAACCAATGCATGGGAAATAATGACATTATTTTATGTCATTTAAAGATATTTTATGTATCTAAAGAAATTTAAGAACATACTATATGGTAAGCATTGTAATCTAATCCCCAGCATATTTAATACATTTCCTTATTCTTGTGTTAAAGAGCTTCAATTAAGGCCATTCAAAATGTTTCATATCAAATGTAGGGTCATTTGTATCTAAACTGGTCTGAGTTTAGAAAGAAGAAATTGTAGAATTTAGGTTCCACATTTTAAATATGCCTAAAAATTAAAGCTTCAAAGTCACAACTTTCGCCAATACTAAAACTTAAAACTGACAACTATGACTACCAAAATGTAATATAAAGAGAAAAACATCAAGTATTTGTAGCGTTTTAAAGTGACATTTTTATTTATGGTAGGAAAACCATAGCTTAAAGACATTTTTCCCTCTAATTGAACTGTCAGCAAAGCCAGAACCACTGTACATCTTCAGAACTGCTAATCCATTGACCTACACTTATATACCCAATGAGAAATAGGAAAATCTATATTATATTATACCTCACATATTTCTTTTTTTTTCCTCCATAAGTGTGACCCAACTATACCAAAAAAATACTCAGAGAGATAGTAAAATATATTTGGGATAATCTGGGGGAAAAAAAATCACTCAAGAAGTTTCACATGTATCTATTTCTCTGATATAAAGGAAATCACAAAAGTTGAGTTGAGAAAGATTAAAAGGCACTTGATGAAAGATGTGACTTGTTCATTATTATTTTAAAAAACATTAGGAAAAACTAGAATCCAAAACATAAAACAATCTAGTCATTTATATCTTAATTTCCCCATTTTAAGAATTATCAATCTGCTGCTAACCAACTTAGAAAGCAAAGCAAAACTTTAACTATGACAAAACTATTTACAATGAAATAAAATTCAGTCATGACATATTTATACAATAAGGTTTTTAAAGTATTATTTTCTAGCCAATAAACTCATCATTCACCAATTTAACACTAGTAATTCCAGATATTTGTAAGTATTTCTAAAGGTCCAATTAACACAGTAATCTATAAATTTTCTGGATTGAAAATCTGAATCACATCTGTGTCCCACATGATATGCAAGAAGCATGAACAAAATCAGAGAGGGTCTCTACCACAACAGCATCATCTCAACATACTTTTCTAATTCTATTCATTTTTTTTGTACCAACCTACCTTCTAAATGTCTTTTAGTGTTCATTTTTACTGCATTTTATGAAGGAAATTATATGATATAGTAGTATTCTCTAACCTGAGGATTGGGAAAAGACTGGTAACATATTCGATAAAAATGCCAAGGGTTTTCTATATGCTGGGTTTAAACTTATGCAGTCTAATAATACACACAAAGCCATGGCTACCTATCAACAGATTTCTTCTCCCTTTGTAATAAAGGTTCTATGACAAGGAAACATTTCCTATTTAATATTCAGAATCATTCTTTCTTCTTCTAATTTCAATTCTAACTGCATTAGCCTTTAAATAAAGAAATATTTTACACTTCATAAGAGTAGAAGTCATTGTTAAGCAACAGGGAGTATACTGCCTATTGTTTCTAAAACAACAGTTTAGAAAATAACTACAAAATGACATCTATAAAGTCAATGAAGTTACATGGTTTTACATTTGTCAAAGGCAGACTCTGACCAGTTAATTTTTCCATTTTACAGTCCGTGATTTGGAAAAATATACATATATGCTTAGAAGATATATTTAATTTTTAAATATATATAATCAAGAATGTGTATTTACATGGAAGGATATAGAATCAGTTACCCTGTAATTAAGAGACAAAAAAGTTCCCTGAGTAAACAATTATAATTCTAAATAAGTGCCATTAGAAGTTTCCTGCATTTGCTATATTCATGATTTTGTTATTTTTAAGCATTTTAACCTACTCCATCAAAGCCACTAAAATGTGTGACTTTCAAAAACTAGCCATTACAATAAGTTAAAGAATTCAGACCGCTTGTCGTCTGAACAACTTTTTCCCCCTACTTTTTAAGTATCATCAGATGCTGGAAACAGTTTGTCAATAAACTGAGGGAGCTCTAAAATTATAAATATTGCTTTATATTTATATAAATATGGAATAATTTTATTCTATCTAGACTATCTCAAAATCCATTTTTCCATTTGTGTTAAGGGTCCCCAATACTACCTCCAGGCTATTAAACCCATGGCCTTGGGTGCCCTGCTTGGGGATGAGCCAAGAGATCTGGCCTATCGATCATTATTTGTCCTGGTTAATTTGGTGCATTATCACCCTAGTGAAGTGGTGACAGACTCTTCAATATTATCTGTGCTTTCCTACATCTTACATTTTTTCAAACTGGAGTAGATGGAGCAGATTTGTTTTGGGTTCCTTCAATGCTGGGGGACCAATAGGAATACCTATTGGTCCTCCCAGTCTTCAACAGATGCTACATTTTAAAACCCTTGTGTCAACCCCATCAATGCTCACTTTATCCAACTCATTTTTTAACAATCAATTAAAAATTTCCATGCTATCGAAAGGAGTCCCTTTGCCATTCCTTTTGTCTTTCCCCCTCTCTTAATATCAAAAATTTGTCATTCCCTTATCCTTCATTCATCCCTTTTCCCAAAAATGAACCTAGAAACAGGCTTTCACCACTCCTAAGCCCAGTCCCTTTCAAAACCCATTCTGCCACACAAACACATTACTAACTCTAATGGTTATTAGTCCCAAGGGTATATAAGTTGAGAGAAAAAACAGCAAGATCTCAGAGGAGTGTAAATACCATGAAAGAACAACAAATCAAAAGCAGAATTAATAGATACACACACACATACACACACACAAAACATGTAAAATGGGCAAATTAAACACTGCTTGAAAACAAAAATCTGTAAAGTAAAACCAGTTGGAAATACTGGGCATAAAAAATGTACCAGGTGAAATAAAAACTATAATGAATGTATTGAATAATAAAATGGAAACAATAAATTCCTGAAATCAGGCTGAAGAACTTTTCCAAGATGTATCTCAAAGAGATAAATAGGAGGAAAGAATGAGAAAAGAGTTAAAAGAGAGGGAGCATGGGAAGAGAGGAAATATTTTTAGAAATAATGACAGACATCTGGAATTAAAGGATAATGTAAAATTTTAGACTAATTAGGGATCATAAAGTGCCAAACAGGATAGAAAGACACATTTTAAGAAATCTAAAAATATCAAAGGCTATGAAACATCTAAATCCTTTAGAAAGATTAACACATCACCTGAAAAAAATAAACAGAAATCAGCTGACTTCTGTTTGAAGCCAATCTTCTCAACTTAGAGGAAAAATTTGTTTGCTGAATTGCATATGTACTTAACATTTTATTTAAATGTTAAATAATCTCAGATGTGTAAATCTCAAACTTCACACAAAACTCCTAGGTGAAAGCACCTGAGCAAGGACACTTCAACATGATGAAAAATGAATTTAATAGTGTGTATACGTGAATCTATATTTACATCTAAATATGATAAATTAATCCAGTAAAACCTATTGCTGTCTCAATGAACACTGACCAAGAAACAAACACTAACAATCTAATGTGAATTAAATGTATTCACACCTGCAGAAACGTAACTGAGCCTGGAATAGGAAAGCTTCCCTACTGAAGTAATATTTACCAGGCAAAAGAAAGGGATAAATATTTCAGGGAGAACAAGGTACATTATATACAAAGACCTAAAGGTGAGAAATGTGCTATATATTCATTCATGAGTCATTCAGAATGACTCAAAATGAGACACAGCAATAAAAAGTCTGAAAGAGGCAACAACATGGAACCAATTTTATGCAACAACCAAAAGAAATATCATGAAGAGACACAAGATCATTCCTCAAAACCAAATATTAGCACTAATATTTCTTTAAATCCTGTAAGACAATAGGTAGACAGACCATTCCTACCAAAGTGGCATAATTCAAATGTCTGCCACATGAACTTAGAGGTAAAGAAAACTAAATAACTTTGATCTGTATACACATTAATTTTACATGCTAGAGGAAAAAGGCTAACATGCATCTCAAAATTTTCCTTACAGTTTTCAGTATACCTCTCTTTACTTCAATATAGAATTTAATGAAGATGTTACTTTCACTGCAGTAGTAGAGGAAGAAAGGTTAAACATAACATAATGAATGAATCAAAATAACTGGAAGTCAAAGGAAAAAGGAAATAAAATGTCCCCTATCAAACACTTTTGCTTTCTGCTATATCAAAAGCAAAAAAAAAAAAAAGAAACGTAAAGAAACCTTTAAATCTCAGCTCTCTGTATACAGCAAAATAAATTCAAAATAGATTAAGGTGTAAAATATAAAAATGAAACATCAAAAAATTTTAGGTGGGCATGTTATGATCTCATGACAGGGAAAAAAAAGTTTCTGAATATACAAGCATTAGAAGAAACCACAGAGAAACACTTTAAAGGCAACAGATTTAACAAATTTGCAGTTAAAATTAAGACAAACCTAGGAAAAAATTCTCAATGACTACCACAAACCATGGATAAGAAAAATACAAAAAGTCAAAAGAAAAAGAATTGATGAAAGATAAATAACTCATAAAAAAGGAATACCAATTATTTTTGAAAACTAAAACTTGTCACCCCAGAAACAATCAAAGAAATTCAAATTAAAACATTACTATTTTTAATCAACAAACTAAGAAATATTTTTTAAATGATGATGTATGGAGACATGCAAAATGTTCACAACATTATTATCTAATAGGCAGCACATGGAAACCACCCAAAACTTCAAGAATAGAATGGATAAACTGTGGTATACTCACACAATGGAATTCTATACAACAATGAAAATGAGCAAACTACAAATATACAAGGTTGATGAATCTCACACAAAATAGTACATTCTATATACTACTACTTACAAGTCCAAAACCACAAACCAATCAATGAGTTAGAGTCAGAGTAGTGGCAGAGTAGTGACAAAAATGACACGAAAAGGGTCTTCTGGATCCCCGATAATATTCTGATTCTTGATCTGGGTTCAAGGTCACAGAAAATTTCACTTTGTATAATTAATTTACTTATGTGCTTATGATTTGTGTACCCTTCTCTGTGTATATTATATTTCAAAAAAGTATACAAATGCTTGGAATTGTCAGGGGGAGTGGAAGGAGTATAAATTGGTAAAATCTTTTAGAGAAGCAACTTTAATAACAAACATCTACAATGAAATTTTGTCCTCTTCCCCCAGTAAAATCTGGCAAATTAGAGGATATAGCTAAGTAGATACTTCTGTCAATGGTTCT
The DNA here is from genome assembly GCF_023851605.1 of Tamandua tetradactyla. Classification (NCBI taxonomy): domain Eukaryota; kingdom Metazoa; phylum Chordata; class Mammalia; order Pilosa; family Myrmecophagidae; genus Tamandua; species Tamandua tetradactyla. The sequence continues at coordinate 14,787,722 of NC_135352.1, forward strand.
CAAGTAGGATGAGGAATTTAAACATGTTATTGTTACATTGATAAAAGACATTTCTAACATTTAAATGTTAGAAGGATAGAAGTCAGGGATGCGATAGTTCCTGCAATGCACAGAGCAATTCCTCATAGCAAAAACTGTTCCAAATGGATATTCATGTAAGGGACAACATGAAAATAATTAAAGAAGCCTAGAACATAACATAATGCTATTTTACATATAAAAGTAAAGTATCTTTTGTGATTTTAATACACACTAAATTTTCCAGTAATGTAACTTACTTAAAACTGGAATGATTTCTAAGAAAATGTTGTGTTAGTTAATCTTTTTTTTAATTAATAAAAAAAATAAAAAATAAAAAAAAAAGGGGGAGGAACGTCTCGGTGAAAGAGTGTACGGGAGGGAAGTGGGATCCTATCCCTGAAGCAGGAGGAGCACAAGAGGGATGTGAGCCTACCATCTCCTGGCAGAGGCTGTAGATCAAGACTTGCTGACCATGGGGGACACTCACTATTGAAGCTGACCTTTTGTTTAACTGGTTTCTCATGTTTTTCTATTCTCCTCCTCATCTCTGAACTCATATGTCTCTGTCCAAGAGCTGCAGAAGATGATTGACTTCCAGGGATCAGTGACATTCCAGGATGTGGCCGTGGACTTCACCCCAGAGGAGTGGCAGCTACTTGATTGTACTCAGAGGAACCTGTATTGGGATGTTATGTTGGAGAACTTTAGAAACCTAATCACAGTGGGGTGCCCAGTTACAAAAACAAGTGATCTTCAACAGTCATGGATGGTGGAAGGAAATAACCTATGTTGGAGCTATCCAGAATCTGATTGCTCACCTGTTGATGAACAAGAGAAGCACCAGGAAAACAAAGACAATTTTTTGAAGTCAGTTATGTTTATGTTCAATAAAATTCTAACTATGGAGCAACTCTACAATTATAATATGAGCAAAAGTCTTAATCCTAAAAGACAAAAATCTTATAAATGTAAATCATATGGGAAGAATTTGCAACCTCATTTAGATGTACTTAATTATAATAGAAGTTATACTGAAGAAAACTCTTATGAATGCAGTGAATGTGGGAAAACCTGCAAAAAGAAATTGCTTATCAGACGTGAAAAAAATCATATAAGAAAAAAAGATTTTGACTGTAGTAATTGGGGGAAAGCCTATAGTAGAAAGTTATACCTTTTAACCCATCAGAAAATTCCTAATGGAGAGAGACCCTTTGTGTGCAGTGATTGTAGAAAAGCCTATAGCAGGAAGGCACACCTTGTAACTCATCAAAAAATTCATAATGGAGAGAGACCCTTTGTGTGCAGTGATTGTGGGAAAGCTTTTATGCATAAAGCACAACTTGTGGTCCACCAGAGACTTCACACTGGAGAGAAGCCTTATGAATGTAGTCAGTGTGGGAAGACATTCACTTGGAATTCTTCTTTTAATCAACATGTGAAGTCCCATACACTTGAGAACTCATTTGAATGTAAGGAGTGTGGGAAAACCTTCAGGTATAGTTCATCCCTTTATAAACATTCTAGATTTCATACAGGAGAGAAACCGTATAGATGTATTGTATGTGGCAAAGCCTTTGGCAACACTTCGGTACTTGTAACACATCAGCGAATTCATACAGGCGAGAAACCCCATGGATGTACTGAATGTGGCAAGGCCTTCATCAAGAAGTGTCATCTCCATAGACATCAGATAACTCATACAGAAGAGAAGCCTATGAATGTAACAAATGTGGGAAAGCATTTTCCCAAAAAATTCATACATATTATTCACTTTTATGAATATGAAGAAGCCTTAAATATTAGCTAAGTTGTATTAAATGGCACAGAATTCATAGTGAAGAGAAATCAACAATTTGAATTTGGAAGAGTAATTTCCCATAAAAGGCAATTTTATAATTCCAGTTATATTCTGGAAGTGACCCTAAGCATTTAACAGAAAAGATCACAGAAAACATTGAATTATAAAAAATAGAGCATAGAGCTTAGAAAGTAAGGATAAATTAAATAAGAAATCAGAGTAAAACATAATAATTTTCCATCCCTGGTTTAAATATTTTTATGTCTATTTTACAATTATGAATATAAAATGCATGCCTTATATGTTATATTTATTAAAAGGGTTTCTGTAGTAAATAGCACATTTCTCTTCCAATCCCAGCAATGGCATATGTGTAGCTAATCAGTTGCAAAAATGTGGTATAATACCTAGTATGAAGTTGTGTGATGTTTTCATCCATTTACTGGTACTTTTAATGGACATGGCACTGTTACTGAATCTGAGTGTCCTCTTTAATTATGGAAGTGGAAACTTCTTATAAAATTTATTATGAAATATGTTTCCCTATGTATGTAAAATACCAAAACAAAAAAAAATGTAAGCATGGTATTGATTGAGGAAAAGAAAACAATTATATTCTTTATTGCAATAAGTATCCAGAAAATTGAGTATTTAAGTAGGTATGTAAATAAAACACTTGCACTTCAAAAAAACTGGGCCAAGAATTAGTCACCCTTGCAGAAAATTACATCACAAATGGCAAAACATTTTGTAGTATCTGAGTTACAAATAAAATTACTCCCAATCAGTTTGTACTTGCTGCATCCATAATAACTCCACATATAATAACAGGCTTAAAGATATGATTGCTTCACCATGACTTCTACTCCTTCTACTGCAGTCATTATTACTGAAATACAAATATTTAATGTAAATTTCTTTCCTTTTACTTCTCTTTTATATTGTAATTAAGACAACATGTTGATTATTTCTTAATCATATTTTCAATTTCATTCTAGGAGAATAAAGGAACCTAACAAACTATCTGTGATAAAAGAGGAATATTAGGTCTGAAAGGGTTGAAAGACCACCGTATAAACCCTGTTTTAAAAACTTGCAGCAGAATCATATATATTGCCCTAGGTGTTCTTTAGGATTGGCTGGAATGGTTTTGGTTGGGGTTTGGGAAATTATGATAGGTAGCAATGTCTGACTAAAGTTTGTGTAAGAGCAAGCTCCAGAGTATCCTCTCGAATCCATGTGAACTCTCTCTGCCACTGATACTTTATTAATTATACATCTTTCCCCCCTTTTGGTCAGGGTGGAATTGTTGATCCCACGATTCCAGGGCTAGACTCATTCCTGGAAGTCATCTTCCATGCCGCCACGGAGACTTTCACCCCTGGATGTCATATCCCACATAGGAGGGAGAACAATGATTTCACTTGCAGAGTTGGGCTGCAGAGTTGGGCTTAGAGAGAGTGAGGTCACATTTGAGCAACAGAAGTTCTCCAGAAGTAACTTTAAACCTCCAGATGGGCAAGATAAGTACTGAAATCTAAAGGACCTAGCCTCTCTAGAGCATCAGCTAGTTCCATTTCCCCAGCCCATATACTGACAGCCCCTTTCAACATGAAAAAGTTAGAATGGCCATAGCCCAATGCCCCTGTTTATGTGTTAAAATTTATCAATAAAAATACATATACATAAAAAAAGAATCATTGATCTCAAAGTGAATATCAGCCTCACCTAGAGGAAAGAAATGCAAACTATCAGGTTGCACTGCAGACCGACTGATTGAGAAATTATTTCTATGGAGTGGCCCAGCAACCTCTGTGATTTTGTTACAAAGCTCTAGTGCTTCAGAAAGTTTATAATCCCCCTGAAAATTACAAGTAATATTTGGTATTTAATTGTACTTTTATGGGGAGAATATCCATACCTTCCATCAGATTCTCAAGAGTGCTAACAAGATCAAGAACCATCTGTACGCCTAGAGTGTACAATGATAGTGACTAAATACACAAATTAAAAAATGTTTTTGCATGAGGAAGAACAAAAGAATGTCAATTTGCAGGGTGCTGAAAATAGATGGTAATTCATATTTTAAAACTTTACCTTATGCATGAGACTAAAGCAAAAAATGTTTATTTAATGCAAATTTATATTTTGACTAGTGCATATCCTAACGTAACAGAGCACCATAAGTACACAGAACCTTGAGTTGGGCATGAGATTTTGAAGGTTTGTCCAGGGCAATGTCCCGATAAATCCCAGAGTGATTTGAATAAATAAAAAAGTATTTGCAAAGTCCCCTTGGAGGAATGGTGATAAAGAAGGAAAATTCAACTTCCCCATATGGAGAAGTCCGATATTTTCACAAGCAGTGAGGACAACAAATTCACTAGGCTGAGTCTCCAATCTTGGGGTTTGTTCATATGAAACTTATTCCCACAAAAGATAAACTACGCCTACTTAAAATTAGGCTTAAGAGTCACCCCCAGAGAATGTCTCTCATTTCTCAAATGTGGCCTCTCGACCAATACAGCAAGCAAACTCACTGCCTTTCCCCTCTCTATGTGGGACACGACTCCCAGGGGTGTAAACCTCCCTGGCAACGTGGGACAGAAATCCTAGAATGAGCTGGGACTCAGCATCAAGGGATTGAGAAAATCTTCTCGACTGAAAGGGGGGAGAGAGAAATGAGATATATAAAGTATCAGTGGCTAAGAGATTTCAAATACAGCCCGAGAGGTTATCCTGGAGGTTATTCTTAACGTGTTATAAAGATATTCCTTTTTAGTTTAAGGTGTATTAGAGAGGCTAGAGGGAAATGCCTGAACCTGTACAACTGTGTTCCAACAGCCATTCTTTAAGATGAATGTATAATGAAAGAGCTTTCACAAAGTCACTGTGTGATTGCGAAAACCTTGTTTTGATGCTCTTTTATCTATGGTATGGACAGATGAGTAAAAAAATATGGATTAAAAATAAATAAATAATAGGGGGAATAAAGTTAAAATAAATTGCGTAGAGAGAAATACTAGTGGTCAATGAGATGATGGAGGGGTAAGGGGTATGGGTATGTATGAGTTTTTTCTTTTTTCTTTTTATTTCTTTTTCCGGAATGTTGTAAATGTTCTGAGAAATGATCACAATGATGAATATAAAACTATGTGATGATATTGTGAGCCACTAATTGCACACAAAGTATGAAAGGTTCATACATTAAGAACATTTGTGTGTGTTGTATGTTCACTGGTTTTATTATTAAAAAAAAGAACTCTCTGCATTCCCTCAACAGTTCTTAAAGGTAAGTTCCACAGACCACTGATGGGCCCTGAGACCCTATTTACAAAATAATACTAAAATATTATTTTCCTTTTTAATTGTCAAGACAGTGGCAGTAAATGATTTTGTAACATCATATGCTAGCCATTTGGAAAATGCACTGCTGTTGCTCTTCATGATACAAAAGTAACAGTAGCTAAAATGACATCTTGGTATATATCAAGACAGTATCTACAAACTAAACTACTAAGTTACCATCAGGCACTCTCAGAAACAAGAAGAAAAAAAGGCCAGTTTTACTTAAGAATGTCCTTCACGAAGAAAAAAACTATTTCATTAAAGTTCACAACTTGGGCCCACGCCCCACCAGCCAGTCAGCCCGCCCGCCCTTCCCTTCCTCTTTGTCCGCCGGCCCGGTGCGCAGCGCCCACGCCCCACCAGCCAGCCAGCCCGCCCGCCCTACTCTCCCTCTTCCCCCTTCTGCTCCGGCGGCGCTCCATCCGCCATCTTATCCTTCCCTTTCTCCTCCTGCTCCGGTGGCTCTCCAACCACCACCGTGCCCTCTTCCGCCTTCACCGGCTCCTCCGCCACCGGCCTCGACAGCCTTGCCACCCTCACCTTTCCTCCTCCAGAACAGCTACTGGGGGAGTGGAGACAATACAGAGCAGCTCCCGGAGCCAGGACGGAGATCAAAGGGACGGCGTACCCCATCCTGGAATGGCTGACTGTCTGGGAGAACCAGCTCCGGTGAGATCGCTGAGGGGCGTGGGCTTTCCCGGGTGGGACGGCAAGCGGCCGGAGTCCCTCCCTTCCTCCTTCCCAGGCCAGATGGCAGAATTGGGCAGGCGGTCCCCTTGGGCCGCGGCGGTTGGCGCCCCCACCACACGAGACCCCCCGGACCAACTGAGAGAGTTGGGTCGGAAATCCCCAGACTGCGGAGAACGGTGACCGGGGGGTCCCTTCCAAACACGTGACTCCCCGGTCCAGCTGGGAACAGTGCACTCTCCCTAGCTGCGGCAGCTGGCACCCTCCTGCCATGCTTGGCACACCGAGCCGACTAGGAAATTCGGTCGGGCGCTCTCCTGTGCTGCAGTGGCTGGCGACCCTCCCCGTGTTCAGACCCCCGGGCCGGCTGGCACTCTTCCAAGACGCTTCAGCTGCCGAACCTCCCCTATGGCGAGAGTTTTCCAAAGTTAAAGGATCCACAGCAACTTTCACTAGTGGAACCCGTAGACAAACGTGTGCCACGAGCGCCACCTACTGAGCAGGATAAGAAAAACAGAACCCAGAGATTTCACAGAAAAATCTTTCAACCTGTGGGGTCCAACACCCAGGGAAATCTGAATAAATGTCCAGACGCCAGCAGAAGATAACGGATCACGCTCAGAAAATTGAAAATATGGCCCAGTCAAAGGAACAAACCAATAGTTCAAATGAGATACAGGAGCTGAAACAACTAATGCTGAATATACGAACAGAAATGGAAAACCTCTTCAAAAACGAAATCAATAAATTGAGGGAGGACATGAAGAAGACATGGACTGAACAAAAAGAAGAAATAGAAAAACTGAAAAAACAAATCACAGAGCTTATGGAAGTGAAGGATAAAGTAGAAAAGATAGAAAAAACAATGGATACCTACAATGATAGATTTAAAGAGACAGAAGATAGAATTAGTGATTTGGAGGATGGAACATCTGAATTCCAAAAAGGAACAGAAACTATCCGGAAAAGAATGGAAAAATTTGAACAGGGTATCAGGGAACTCAAGGACAATATGAACTCTCAAAAGTCACTGAGAGAATTTGTGACCAAGAGACCAGCTCTGCAAGAAATACTAAAGGGAGCACTAGAGTCAGATATGAAAAGACAGAAGAGAGAGGTATGGAGAAAAGTGTAGAAAGAAGGAAAATCAGATATGATATATATAATACAAAAGGCAAAATGGTAGAGGAAAATATTATCCAAACAGTAATAACTCTAAATGTTAATGGACTGAATTCCCCAATCAAAAGACATAGACTGGCAGAATGGATTAAAAAACAGGATCCTTCTATATGCTGTCTACAGGAAACACAGCTTAGACCCAAACATAAATATAGGATGAAAGTGAAAGGTTGGGAAAAGATATTTCATGCAAATAACAACCAGAAAAGAGCAGGAGTGGCTATACTAATATCCAACAAATTAGACTTCAAATGTAAAACAGTTAAAAGAGACAAAGAAGGACACTATATACTAATAAAAGGAACAATTAAACAAGAAGACATAACAATCATAAATATTTACACACCGAACCAGAATGCCCCAAAATACGTGAGGAATACACTGCAAACACTGAAAAGGGAAATAGACACATATACCATAATAGTTGGAGAATTCAATTCACCACTCTCATCAATGGACAGAACATCTAGACAGAGGATCAATAAAGAAATAGAGAATGTGAATATTACTATAAATGAGCTAGACTTAACAGACATTTATAGGACATTACATCCCACAACAGCAGGATACACCTTTTTTTCAAGTGCTCATGGATCATTCTCAAAGATAGACCATATGCTGGGTCACAAAGCAAGTCTTAACAAATTTAAAAAGATTGAAATCATACACAACACTTTCTCAGATCATAAAGGAATGAAGTTGGAAATCAATAATAGGTGGAATGCCAGAAAATTCACAAATACATGGAGGCTCAACAACACACTCTTAAACAACAAGTGGGTCAAAGAAGAAATTGCAAGAGAAATTAGTAAATACCTAGAGGCGAATGAAAATGAAAACACAACATAGCAAAACTTATAGGACGCAGCAAAGGCAGTGCTAAGAGGGAAATTTATTGCCCTAAATGCCTTTATCAGAAAAGAAGAAAAGGCAAAAATGCAGGAATTAACTGTCCACTTGGAAAAACTGGAGAAAGAACAGCAAACTAATCCCAAAGCAAGCAAAAGGAAAGAAATAACAAAGATTAGAGCAGAAATAAATGAAATTGAAAACATGAAAACAATAGAGAAAATCAATAAGACCAGAAGTTGGTTCTATGAGAAAATCAATAAGATTGATGGGCCCTTAGCAAGATTGACAAAAAGAAGAAGAGAGAGGATGCAAATAAATAAGATCAGAAATGGAAGAGGAGACATAACTACTGACCTCACAGAAATAAAGGAGGTAATAACAGGATACTATGAACAACTTTACGCTAATAAATACAACAATTTAGATGAAATGGACGGGTTCCTGGAAAGACATGAACAACCAACTTTGACTCAGGAAGAAATAGATGACCTCAACAAACCAATCACAAGTAAAGAGATTAAATTAGTCATTCAAAAGCTTCCTAAAAAGAAAAGTCCAGGACCAGACGGCTTCATATGTGAATTCTATCAAACATTCCAGAAAGAATTAGTACCAACTCTCCTCAAACTCTTCAAAAAAATCGAAGTGGAGGGAAAACTACCTAATTCATTCTATGACGCCAACATTACCCTCATACCAAAACCAGGCAAAGATATTACAAGAAAAGAAAACTACAGGCCGATCTCTCTAATGAACATAGATGCAAAAATCCTCAATAAAATTCTAGCAAATCGTATCCAACAACACATTAAAAGAATTATTCATCATGACCAAGTAGGATTCATCCCAGGTATGCAAGGATGGTTCAACATAAGAAAATCAATTAATGTAATACACCATATCAACAAATCAAAGCAGAAAAATCACATTAGCATCTCAATTGATGCAGAGAAGGCATTTGACAAGATTCAACATCCTTTCCTGTTGAAAACACTTCAGAAGATAGGAATACAAGGGAACTTCCTTAAAATGATAGAGGGAATATATGAAAAACCCACAGCTAATATCATCCTCAATGGGGAAAAATTGAAAACTTTCCCCCTAAGATCAGGAACAAGACAAGGATGTCCACTATCACCACTATTATTCAACATTGTGTTGGAGTTCCAGCCAAAGCAATTAGACAAGAAAAAGAAATACAAGGCATCAAAATTGGAAAGGAAGAAGTAAAACTGTCACTGTTTGCAGACGATATGATACTATACATCGAAAACCCAGAAAAATCCACAACAAAATTACTAGAGCTAATAAATGAGTACAGCAAAGTAGCAGGTTACAAGACCAACATTCAAAAATCTGTAGCATTTCTATACACTAGTAATGAACAAGCTGAGGGGGAAATCAAGAAACGAATCCCATATACAATCGCAACTAAAAGAATAAAATACCTAGGAATAAATTTAACTAAAGAGACAAAAGACCTATACAAAGAAAACTACAAAAAACTGCTAAAAGAAATCATAGAAGACCTAAATAGATGGACGGGCATATCGTGTTCATGGATTGGAAGACTAAATATAATTAAGATGTCAATCCTACCTAAACTGATCTACAGATTCAATGCAATACCAAACAAAATCCCAACAACTTATTTTTCAGAATTAGAAAAACCAATAAGCAAATTTATCTGGAAGGGCAGGGTGCCCCGAATTGCTAAAAACATCTTGAGGAAAAAAAACGAAGCTGGAGGTCTCACGATGCCGGACTTTAAGGCATATTATGAAGCCACAGTGGTCAAAACAGCATGGTATTGGCATAAAGATAGATATATCAAACAATGGAATCGAATAGAGTGCTCAGATATAGACCCTCTCATCTATGGACATTTCATCTTTGATAAGGCAGTCAAGCCAACTCACCTGGGACAGAACAGTCTCTTCAATAAATGGTGACTAGAGAACTGGATATCCATATGTAAAAGAATGAAAGAAGACCCGTATCTCACACCTTATACAAAAGTTAACTCAAAATGGATCAAAGATCTAAACATTAGGTCTAAGACCATAAAACAGTTAGAGGAAAATGTAGGGAGATATCTTATGAATCTTACAATTGGAGGCGGTTTTATGGACCTTAAACCTAAAGCAAGAGCACTGAAGAAAGAAAGAAATAAATGGGAGCTCCTCAAAATTAAACACTTCTGTGCATCAAAGAACTTCATCAAGAAAGTAGAAAGACAGCCTACACAATGGGAGACAATATTTGGAAATGACATATCAGATAAAGGTCTAGTATCCAGAATTTATAAAGAGATTGTTCAACTCAGCAACAAAAAGACAGCCAACCCAATTACAAAATGGGAAAAAGACGTGAACAGACACCTATCAGAAGAGGAAATACAAATGGCCAAGAGGCACATGAAGAGATGCTCAATGTCCCTGGCCATTAGAGAAATGCAAATCAAAACCACAATGAGATATCATCTCACACCCACCAGAATGCATTATCAACAAAACAGAAAATGACAAGTGCTGGAGAGGATGCGGAGAAAGAGGCACACTTATCCACTGTTGGTGGGAATGTCAAATGGTGCAACCACTGTGGAAGGCAGTTTGGCGGTTCCTCAAAAAGCTGAATATAGAATTGCCATACGACCCAGCAATACCATTGCTAGGTATCTACTCAAAGGACTTAAGGGCAAAGATACAAATGGACATCTGCACACCAATGTTTATAGCAGCGTTATTTACAATTGCAAAGAGATGGAAACAGCCAAAATGTCCATCAACAGAAGAATGGCTAAACAAACTGTGGTATATACATACGATGGAATATTATGCAGCTTTAAGACAAGATAAAACTTATGAAGCATGTAATTACATGGATGGACCTAGAGAATATTATGTTGAGTGAGTCCAGCCAAAAACTAAAGGACAAATACTCTATGGTCCCACTGATGTGAATGGACATTCGAGAATAAACTTGAAATATGTCATTGGTAACAGAGTCCAGCAGGAGTTAGAAACAGGGTAAGATAATGGGTAATTGGAGCTGAAGGGATACAGACTGTGCAACAGGACTAGATACAAAAACTCAAAAATGGGACAGCACAATAATACCTAATTGTAAACTAATCATGTTAAAACACTGAATGAAGCTGCATCTGAGCTATAGGGGTTTTTTTTGTTTTTTTGTTTTGTTTTTTTTTTACTATTATTACTACTTTTATTTCTTTTCTCTATATTAACATTCTGTATCTTTTTCTGTTGTGTTGCTAGTTCCTCTAAACCGATGCAAATGTACTAAGAAACGATGATCATGCATCTATGTGATGATGTTAAGAATTACTGATTGCATATGTAGAATGGTATGATTTCTAAATGTTGTGTTAATTTTTTTTTCCGTTAATAAAAAAAAAAGTTCACACTTGTTAATATTCTTGTAATAAAAAGAGAAATACACATTAAGCCCTTCTGCTGTACACCAAGATATAGTGGTTGTCCTGAGGAAAAGCACTGAGACAATTGTTCAGCTGTGAACTGAACTCACTTTTTCCAAGCAGCACATTTTTATTTAAAGAATGACTGAAATAAAAACTATCATTAAATAGGCCAAGCCCTTGATCTTGAGGCTTGCTCTTGTGAACGTATGCATGTAGCAGAGAAGCTTAGGCTAGCTACAGGTGTGCCTAAGAGTCACTTCTCAACGACCTCTTTTGCTGCTCAGATATGGCCTCACTATCTCTAAGCCCAACTCTGCAAGTGAAATCATTGTATTCCCTGCTCTGTGGGATATGACATCCAGGGGTGAATGTCTCCCTGGTGGCATGGGAGATGCCCCCCAGGGATGAGTCTGGTCCTGTTACCGTGGGATCAACAATTCCATACTGACCAAAAGAGGGAAAAGAAATATAACTAATAAAGTTTCAATGGCTGAGAGAGTTCTAATAGGGTCAAGAAGCTACTCTGGAGGTCACCCTTACACAATCTTCAATTAGACACTGCTACCTCTCTTAACTTGCCAAACCCCAACCAAAACCATTCCAGCCAATTCTAAAGAACACCTGGGGCAATATATAAGATTCTACAAAGGTTCCACGCACTAGGGTAGCTTTCCAAAAACCTACAACCTCCAGATGAGTCCCTGGACCAGAAAAGTCCTGAATCCTAGAGGGGCCAGCCTTTCCAGAACATCAGCTAGCTTCATCTCCCTACTCATATTGACAGCCCTTCCAATGTGAAAAAGTTACACTGGGCATAGCCCAAATACCCCTAAAGAGTGGGAGAAAGATCAAAGGTGATGGTGGAAGTTATACAGGGAAGGTAGGGTTTAACAAACAAGTATGTGGATTAGGTCAAGATGGCAGCTTGGCAAGGTGTGGGATTTAGTCTGTCCTCCAGAGCAGCTAGAACAGTAATAGGCAGTAACAGTACAGAACAAGTGCTGGGGCCACGTCAGTGACTGGACACAAACGTATTCCAGTCTGGACAAGCTGGACTGGGCTGTGAGCCCACCCAGAACCAAGAGTTCCCCAAACTGTGGCAGCTGGCACCCCTCCCCGACAGGCTGTTTCCCAGAGGTAAAAGAAAAGAGACTTTACCAGCAGCAGGGACTGAGCACAACCAAGCTCCAATTATGGAATTAATTAACAAATTCTGACTATTAAAAATAGGCACCCAACTCAGCTGAACCTCTAGTAAAAGCAAAGGTTGCTGGTTTTTGCATTGGCCCAGAGGGATCAGGGTTGACGGAAAAAGAAAACAAAAAAGCAAACAGATTTTTTTTGGATCTGAAAAGGTCTGGGCCCTGAAGGAAAGGAGGAGGCACACAGGACCTGGAGATGCACAGAGCAATGTACCAACTTAAGCTCTTGATTGGCAAACCCTAGGAAGGGGGGAGGGTGTTGTTCCTGCTCTGAGAAGGATTTTTCTTTTTTTGTTGCTTGATTACTCTTTAGATACAACTGCAAGGCTTCTCAGGCTCCAATTACCCCGGGTATAGGCAGAATTAAGCTTATCTGAGTGTTTGTCTGGAGCCTGTGCCTTCCTGGGGAGAGAGGTGGGGCCCAGCACAGGTGGATTCCCTCCCTCAAAGAATTCAGACCCAGGGTCTGGAAAAGTGAAGCAATTAAAGCTAGCCTTCAACCTCTCCTCTGCCTCAACCACACCCCCAGCAAGGAGAGTCTGATGAAGTTAAAGGTACCACATCACCTTATGCAGGTGGGACCAGCAGGCAGAAAAGCACCATACAGTGGGCAGAATAGGAAAAACACAGAGTCCAGATGCTTCATAGGAAAGCGTTTCAACCTGCTGGTTCTCACCCTCAGGGAAAACTGACACAGGTGACTCTTTTCTTCTGAGAGAAGGTCAGCTTGGTCTGGGAAAATCTGGATGGGGTCTATAAAATCTAAGTAGACCCTCCTACAGGTGGGGGGGGGGGGGAAGGCACCATACAGGCAGGGCAAGAAACAAGAAAACAAGAACTGAAAAACTCTGATCTGTTAAACAAAACCTAAAGCTAGAGGTCTAGAATAAACTGAACTGAATGTCAAAGAATAGACAGACAACAAAGTCATCCAGCAAGAAAATCCTAGGTAAAAAAAAGTGAAAATGATCTCCAGAATAAACTAATTAAGGTAATTAAATGCCTAGAAACCAGCAAAAAATAACAATTATACTAGGAAATTTGAAGACGTGGCCTAGTCAAAGGAAGAAACCAACAATTCAAGTGAGATACAGGAATTGAAACAATTAATTCAGAATGTTTGAACTGACTTGGAAAACGTCATCAAAAATCAAACCCATGAACTGAAGGAGGATATAAAGAAGGCAAGGAATGAACAAAGAAATCGAAAGTCTGAAAAAAAAATCACAGAACTTATGGGAATGAAAGGCACAGTGGAAGAGATGAAAAAAACAATGGAGACCTACAGTGTTAGATTTCAAGAGGCAGAAGATAGGATTAGTGAACTGGAGGACAGAACATCTGAAATCCGACAAGCAAAAGAAAACAGGAAAAAGAATAGAAAAATATGAGCAGGGACTCAGGGAACTGAATGACAACATGAAGCACACGAATATATGTGTTGTGGGCATTCCAGAAGGAGAAGAGAGGGGAAAAGGAGGAGAAAAACTAATGGAGGAAATTATCACTGAAAATTTCCCAACCATTATGAAAAACTTAAAACTACAGATCCAAGAAGTACAACGTGCCCCAAACAGAACAGACCAAAATAGACATACTCCAAGACACTTACTAATCAGAATGTCAGAGGTCAAAGAGAAAGAGAAAATCTTGAAAGCAGCAAGAGAAAAGCAATCCATCACATACAAGGGAAGCCCAATAAGACTTGCATAGATTTCTCAGCAAAAACCATGGAGGTGAGAAGACAGTGGGATGATATATTTAAGTTACTAAAAGAGAAAAACTGCCAACCAAGAATTCTTTATCCAGCAAAACTGTCTGTCAAAAACGAGAGAGAAATTAAAACATTTTCAGACAAAAAAATCACCAAGAGAATTTGTGACCTAGAGACCAGCTCTGCAAGAAATACTAAAGGGAGCACTAGAGACAGATAGGAAAAGACAGGAGAGAGAGGTGTGGAGAAGAATGTAGAAATGAAGACTATCAGTTAAGATAAAAAGAAGAAAAATTAGATATGACATATAAAATCCAAATGGCAAAATGACAGAAGTACTGCCCATACAGTAATAACACTAAATGTTAATGGATTAAACTCCCCAATCAAAAGACATAGACTGGCAGAATGGATTAAAAAACAGGAACCATCTATATGCTGTCTACAAGAAATGCACCTTAGAACCAAGGATAAAGGTTGAAAGTGAAAGGTTGGGAAAAGATATTTCACGCAAATAGCAATCAAAAAAGAGCAGGAGTAGCTACCTATACTAATATCCAACAAATTAGACTTCAAATGTAAAACAGTTAAAAGAGACAAAGAAGGACACTATGTATTAATAAAAGGAACACTTCAAAAAGACGTAACAGTCATAAATATTTTTCCACTGAGCCAGAATGCTCCAAAATATATGAGGCAGCCACTAAAAAGAGAAATAGACACATCTACCATAATAGCTGGAGACTCCAATTCCCCACTCTCATCTACTGACAGAACACCTAGACAGAGGATCCATAAAGAAACAGAGAATTTGAATAAAACAATAAATGAGCTAGACTTAACAGACATTTGTAGAACATTACACCCCACAACAGCAGGATACACCTTTTTCTCAAGAGCTCATGGATCATTCTCAAGTGTTGGGTAGCTGATGGCTGGTTAGCTGATGGCGATATTTTATGGCTTTTCCAACACTCAAGGATAGACCATATGCTGGGTCACAAAGCAAGTCTCAATAAATTTTAAAAGATTGAAATCATACAAAACACTTTCTCAAGTCATAAGGGAATGAAGTTGGAAATCAATAATAGGCAGAGTGCCAGAAAATCCACAAATATATGGAGGCTCAACAACACACTGTTAAACAACCAGTAGGTCAAGAAAGAAATTATAAGAGAAATCAGTAAATATCTTGAGACAAATGAAAATGAAAACACAACGTATCAAAATCTATGGGATGCAACAAAGGCAGTGCTAAGAGGGAAATTTATTGCCCTAAATACCTATATCAAAAAAGAAGAAAGAATAAAAATAGAGGAATTAACTGTCCACTTGGAAGAACTAGAGAAAGAACAGTAAACTAACCCCAAAACAAAGTATAACTGCCAAATCATTATATTGACATTCCTTTAGTCTCCAGTATCTTAGAACAGCTAGAAGTAAAAACCTAAAATAGGGGAATAGTAATGCATACCAAACTCTGAAATCTGGTCTACAACTAATTGTTGTCCTGTGCATTGAAATTTATTGTTTTGTATATATGTTATTTTTCACAAAAAAGAAAAAAAAATCAATTGTGATAATGAAAATATTTATTCCTTCTAGCCTCCAATGTTCTGAAGCAACCAGAAGGAAAAATCTGAGATGATGGTATGGTAGCCCATGACAAACTCTGGGAGTTGTCCTGTAACTATTTGTTGAGTAGTGCTTTGAAAACCATGGCTTTTTTCTTTTGTAGCTTTGTATATATGTTACATTATACAATTAAAAAGTTAAAAAAAAAATGACTTGGAGATTAGGTTCTGATATAAACAAAACTGAGGGGGTTCATTAATACTTGACCTTCCCTACAAGCAACGCTAAAGAGAGTTCTTCAGGCAGAAAGGAAAGGACACTAGAAAGCTAATGCAAACAGCATGAATAAATAAAGACCTTCAGCTGAAGTAACCATAGGATAATTATAAAGCCAGTAATATTGTATTGTATTTTTGTTATGTTACAGCACTACTTACTTTTTATAGTTGCAAGTATAAATAAATGCATAAAATTAATAAAAAATTAATTATTTTGGACAATGTACAAAAATACAACTTATATCTACAAAAAACAGTGGGTTGACATAGGGGTATAAGAAAAGTATGTATGTATGTGATTGAAGATACGTTGGTATCAAATAAAATATGACTGTCATAGATTCAATATGTTACATTTTAACCCCATGGTAATGACAAAGAAAATACATGAGAAAAATATTCAGAAAAAAATGAGAAGGGACTCAAAATGCAACAATATAAAAATTCCAAATAAATATGGAAATAGGCATTAATGGAAAAACAAAAAACAAAAAACTATGGTTATCCAGATTTGGGTATTTGGCAGACAATTTCCCAAAAATGAACAAAGGAAAACAACCAACAGTATTTGTTTCTGACTATAAAACTTTTGCTTTGAAGCAAATATCAGAATTCTGTAAAACTTGCATCTGACCACCCAACACAATACATTTCTGGTGAGATTGATGGTGATACAAATGCGTTATTTATTACAATAAAAATTTGAAAATGTGCATAACTCAGTGAACCAATATTTTCCAAATGACCAAAATATGTACAAGATCCATTCAAAAGTGTACAAAGACCAAATAGATTTGAACATAACAGAATATATAAAGATCATGGAAATGGCTTCAGATTCCATACTGTATCTAACCTTCAAGAAATTACTGCTTTAGTTTGGGTATCAGAAAAAAAAGTCCACAAGTATCTGAAAACGCTATTAAACTATTCCTTCCTTTTCCAATTACATACCTGTTTGAAGCAAGATTTTCTTCATTTACTTCAATCCAAAGAATACATTATGACAAATAGCATGCAGAAGCAGATGTGAATTCAGCTGCCTTTTATTAAGTCAAACATGAAAGTGTTTTGGAAACTGTAAAATAATGCCTCTCCTCATTAGTCATATTTTCAAATCATTACTTTTCATTAAAAGTGCTATTTACTATAACATTTAACTGAGTTTACTGTATATACACACATATATATGTACAGTAAACTCAGTTAAATGCTATAGTAAATAGCACTTTTAATGAAAAGTAATGATTTGAAAATATGATTAATATTATATATATACACACACACACACATTTTTTTATTTTTTAAAGCATGGGCAGGCACCAGGAATCAGACCCGGGCCCCGGGCACTGCAGGTGAGGATTCTGCCACTAAGCCACCACTGCACCGCCCTGTTATTTTTAAATTTCTCAATTTTAATTTTAATATGATAAATCTCTATACACATAACCCACATAAACAAAAGCGCTTTTGATTATTTTTAACATTTTTTATTGTGAAATATAACACATATACAAAAAAGTAACTTTCAAAGTACACTGAAATTTATTGTTCTACAGCTATTGCAAAGTTTAGTATGGGTTAAAGGTCCACAATTACAGGTTTTTCCTTCTAGCTGCTCCAAGACACTAGAGACTATAAAGAAATATCAACATATCAATTCAGTAGTCATATTCATTTGTTAAATCCTAACTGCTCTGTTATACCTCCTCCTCCTCCTTTGATCTTCCTCCAATCTTTAGGGATATTTGGGTTACGCCCAATCTAACTTTTTTCATTTTGAAAACACATGTAGACAATATGGGATAGAAGGATGAAACTAGCTGATATTCTTGGAAAGACTAGTACTTCTGTGTTTCTGGATTTATCTGGCCTAAGATCCATCTGAAGGTTTTTAGTTTTTGAAAACTAAACAGTGCGTGCAACTTCTGTAGGATCTCAGGACCCTGGATGTTCTTCAGGGTTAATGGTAATAATGTTGGTTGGGATTTGGCAAATCTTGGCAATTAGCAATATCTAGCTGAACATTGCATAAGCGTAGCCTCTAGAATAGCCTTTCAACTCTATTTGAACTCTCTTAGCCACTGATACCCTGCTTTGTTATATTTCTTTTCCACCTTTTGATTAGGAAGGCATTGTCGATCCCATGGTGCCAGAGTCAGGCTCATTCCTTGGAGACATGTCCCACATGCCAGTGAAACTCACATCCTCAGATATCAATAATGATTTTACTTGCAGAGTTGGTCTGAGAGAGAGGTCACATTTGAGCAACAAAGGAAGTTCTCAGGAAGTAACTCTTAGGCATAATTATACATAGACTTAGCGTCTCCACTACAGAAGTAAGTTTAGTAAGAGCAAGCCTAAGATTAAGGGCTTGGACCTAGGCGTCGGTAACATTTGAGAGAATATCCAGGGTTGCCCAGGTGGAAAAGTTTAATAGTTTCATGTTTTTTTTTCCAGTCCCTCAAGGGATTTGTCAGTATTTTAAAATTATTTGCCCAACATACTCTGGGATGTATCCAGGTCTTACTTTCAGCTATACAGAATTATAAGCCCTCATTCCTTCGATTACTTTTAAGAGTACAAAAGACCTGTGAGATTTAAAAGTTTGAAGTCTACTGCATTTTAACTATAAACTTCCTCAAGGACAGGAAACAATACCACACTCATCATCTTCTTCCTTAGTGCCTTACAACATTCTGTTACTGAGCTACTACAAAGTTTCAGGGTCTAGTCAAATTCCTGAAAATCAGGTCGAGGAAAAATACATCATGGAATTCTCCTAGTGACTGTTAATTAAGCAAGTTGCATGAAGTTCTCTTGAGTTTTTACAAACACTTCATTAGTAGGCATTCCATTCTGCCAAAAAAGGACAGATATGTAGGGGAGTTCTAGTCTGCCAAAGAAAGATATGCAAATAACAAAGGAGAAATGAAAAGAGTATCCTCAACAGAGCAATAAGTTTCACTTTATTGATTATAATATTTTCCATATTTCATGTTGCTGATGAAGTAAGTTCTCTCTAGAACAACAGAGGCCAGAATGACCTCTATGACGATATACCCCCATATATTTTATTTACTGTTTGAAATGTTTGCTTTATTCTTTAAACAATTAAACAAAAGATCATAGTCCAACACTCTAGTAACTGCAAAGTAATGTTCTAATATCCTCCTTACTAAAAACATGGCCTCAATGGAATCCTGAAGTCACAATATTTTAGGAAACCATCTACATGCATTTTTACTTTATTGAAATGCCTAGCAAAAGGGCTGAAAGAAATACGTCAAATGTCTACACTGGCGGCCTTGGGGATAGTGAGATAATTGACTACTTTTTACTGTATGTTCCAAAATCTGTACTTCTTTATCCAGAAAGGAGATATGGGAATACAGGAATAGTCAAATTACAAAATAAGAAAATATACACTGCGTTTCTCACAGCTACCAACTTTCCATTTGAGCAGCATGGATTAAACAACTTTAGGACAACCTGGGTTTAAATTCCACTCTATCACTTAACTATGTGATCCTGGAAAAGCCAATTACTGAGTCTCAGTTTCCTCATCTGTAAAATAGGGCTAAAATTTACCATGTATGGTTGCTGTAACGACTAAATAAAATTACATACAGACGGGCCATGGTGGCTCAGCAGGCACGAATGCTTGCCTGCCATGCCAGAGGACCGGGGTTCGATTCCCGGTGCCCACCTACGTAAAAAATAACTAAATAAATAAATAAATAAATTACATACAGAAAGTGCAAACTAAGTTCATTCATATAAATACCAATAGAGCAGTGAAAGCACTTTAATAGTAAGGACTAGAATAATATACAAGGATTACTACTTGCACATTTAAGAAAATCAGAAGATCAGAAACTGCAAGCGTTGTTACAAAGTTCATGTGTTCATATATTAATAGACTACCTACTATATGCAATTCACTGAATTAAATAATGGATTTCTCTTCTTACATACCCAAAATTTATCCACTTTCATAAAATCCCAATAGAATAGCAGTTACATTTTGGTACTTTTAAATTTTGGTGGGTGTTCTAGTCTGCTAGCTGTCGGAATGCAATATACCAGAAACAGAATGGTTTTTAAAGAGGGTAATTTAATAAGCTGCCAGTTTATAGCTCTAAGGCCGAGAAAATATCCCAAATAAAACAAGTCTATAGAAATGTCCAATCTAAGGCATCCATGGAAAGATACCTTGATTCAAAAAGGTTGATGATGTTCAGGGTTTCTCTCTAAGCTGCAAAGGCACATGGTGAAGTCTGCTAGCTTTCTCTTCTGTCTTCTTGTTTCATGAAGACTGTTTCATGTTGAGTCTCCACCTAATCAAGTTTAATAGCCATACTTGATTGAGTCACATTTCCATGGAAATAAGCTAAAGCTTCCAACACACAGTACTGAACAGAGATTAGAGGAAACCGTTCTCCCACAAGGTTGATTAGGATTAAAACATGGCTTTTCTAGGGTACATAAACCTTTACAAACTGGCACATCTTCTCACACTGTCAGAAAAAAATAGTTAAATCCTACATCATTTCTTTCAAAAAGACCAAATTTCGGCGGGCCGCGGTGGCTCAGCGGGCAAGAGCGCTTGCCTGCTATGCCGGAGGACCCCGGTTCGATTCCCGGCCCCAGCCCATGTAAAAAACAAACAAACAAACAAAATATAATAAAATAAGAAAATGTTTAAAGATGTTTCCCTTTCTTCCTCCCTTCCTTCCTTCCATCCTTCCTTCCTTCTCTGTCTGTCTTTCTTTAAAAAAAAAAAAAAAAAAAAAAAGACCAAATTTCCACAGTCAACATGAGAACAGCTTCAGCATTTGAAAATGAAGAACTGCACATCTTTTTTAATTATTATTTTTAGAACTGTACATCTTACTACTAAAATGGATGAGAATGTCAATACAGTTTCCATGGAACATGAATATATCTTTTCAATGTTCAGTTACATACAAAACTATCATTATAGTTAACCGGGCAATGGAAGGCTTAGTCTTTTTTTTTCAACTATAACTGATGATATAGGGACTACAGCTTTAAGTTTTCTCAGTCAATTGGTAAATTCAAAACAACTACTTTCCAATCTGGACTGGTAGTTTACAGAAATCATCTACTAAATACCAAATGAAACATCTCTTCATTTATTTTTATTTTAATTTACCACAGAAGAAAAAAGTTGTAAGTCTTTTATCTTAGAAAAAAAGAAATCCTGCCATCAACAGTTAGTCTATATCACACAGAAAACACAAAAGAAGAAATATGACATCAATTACTTTATTTCCCCATCCTATAATTTAAATAAAAAACACTTGTGTAAATTAAAAAGGAAGATGATACAGTGATAAAGAGCCTCAAAAAGAACTTTTTTTAAGAGAGGATCCAGTTCACACTGCTTTAATTCTACATATTGATACCTGAACAAACAGGCAAAACAAGTTTTCAAAAAAAAACAGCAACGCAGCATGCAGAAAAGCAATCTTGGAAATCTGAAGAGGCCCTAAAAGGAAAAATCAGTGAGCACACGGAAACACTCATAACTTCCCTCATGATTTTTAGACAATGACCCTCAGTGTTATCCTGAATACCCAAGCTTCTGTAGAAATCCCTAAAAATGACCCATCCTGCTCAATTCTTATTATAAATCCAACTGAATGATACCTGGTATTAAATCCTCCAAGATCAGAGATATATCCTACTTTCCTGAGCTTAACTGTCAGAAGAGTAAATATGGACCAAACTAACTTCAAGGACTCTGACATATGAGAAAAATAAGAATTTAAGAGGAACCAGTCTGTTCAAAGTATATTCTACAGTGAACTACCCAGATTTCTTTTTCCACGAAGCAAAAGGAGGCTATTAAATACACTTAAGAGCAAACTATCTAGTATTTACCCTTCATTTTATCACAAGGGTCATGTGGATGTTAACACCTTTCCAAAATCTAACACTATGATAAAATATATTTTCTCAACATCGTTTACATTCCTTTGTTACTTTTCTTCTTTTTGGGTTCCAAGCTTAAGATCTCTTTTTTTTGGGGGGGGGGGGGGCGTGCATGGTTTGGGAATCAAACCCAGGTCTCCCACATGGAAGGTGAAAGATCTCTTTTTTAACAAATATTTATGCTCACAACTTGGCCCTTGATAATAGGTCTTCTATTCTTGACATACAAACATACACACATACATACACACATACACTCATTCATTCATATTTTAGCCTCTCCCTGCTAAATAATCACTTCAGAGCTGGAAGGAAGGAACACCTGGCCTGTGATCCATTCAATCCCATGGGCAGGAAGAAGTTGACTCTGGGAGGAAAAAAAAGGTAGGTGTTCTAGTTTGCTAGCTGCCGGAAGGCAACACACCAGAGACGGATTGGCTTTTAATAAAAGGGGATTTATTTTGTTGGTTCTTCAGAGGAAAGGCAGCTAACTTTCCACCGAGGTTCTTTCTTACGTGGAAGGCACAGGATGGTCTCTGCTGGTCTTCTCTCCAGGCCCCTGGGTTCCAACAACTTTCCCCGGGGTGATTTCTTTCTGCATCTCCAAAGGCCTGGGCTGAGCTGCAAGTGCTGAGATGAGGAATGCCGAGCTGCTTAGCTGTGCTACGTTGCAATCTCTCATTTAAGCACCAGCCAATTAAGTCAAACGTCACTCATTGCAGCAGACACGCCTCCTAGCCGACTGCAGATGTAATTAGCAACAGATGAGGTTCACATACCATTGGCTTATGTTCGCAGCAAAAAGATTAGGTATGCTCACCTGGCCAAGTTGACAACTGAATCTAACTAACACAGTAGGTGACAGGTCCAAACTTCTTGAGCAGACCTCTATTTAAAGAGACTATAAAGAGATTTTATCTACAAAATGTCTTTGGAAGAATGTTTCTTGGTTAAGGCTCCCTAAAAAAAAAAAAAAAAAAATCTCATATAAGCTATACACTGAGGAACAGCATCTTAAGTGGTAGCATTTAAGTGGTAAGAATGTTTCATAATTTAAATGCTACCACTTAAGATGATCCTGCAACTTTTCTGAGAGACCTCATATATTCTAGGCCAGAGTTCCATGTCCAACATGCAAAGAAAGGATAAGAAGAATTGCTGTTAACTTTTGAGACCTCTTTTTTTATACCTGAAATTATTTAGTAATTAATTCCTCTAAAAATTTTAAAAATAAGCAATAGAAAAAAGTGAAGTCAAAGCTCTTATAACAAATTTAAGCAGAATAACATTCCTCAGGTAATGAATTTATACCATTAGAAAATGCCCATAAAAAGGATAAAACTATGGTCTACTATGTTCAATATTAGCTAAAAGACAATATGAAGATGATCCAAGAACATTATACATCTTGTAACAACATGAAACAAAATGACAGAACTTAGGAAATAATTCAAAGTAAAAGAAAAATCATTTCAGAAGTGAAGACTAAACAAGAAGGAATATGTAAGTGAAAAAATACAACAGATAACACCTTATGACTGGGGCTAAATAGGAGCCATGAACCAAATATGGCCTACTGTCTGTTTTTGTAAATAAAGTTTCTTTGAGACACAGCCACACCCATTATTTACATATTGCTTATGGATATTTTCATGGTAAAACAGCAGAGCTCAGTAATTGTGAAAAGACTATTTGGCCTAAAAATTGAAAATTCATTTACCATCCAGCCCTTTACAGAAAGTTTTCCAACTCCTGCTTTAAGAGAAACAGAAGGTTATCAAAGGGGAAATTGTCTTTTATCAAAATGAAAAGAAAGATTTTTTTTAAAAAGGATTCAAGAACAAGTGACAGATTTATAAAACAGGCAAAGTGCCAATATACATAAAAGCAAGAACGAATACCAAAAACTGTAATTCAGGAAAATTTTTTCCTGAAATTAAGTAAGAAAAAGGCACACCATGTACCTGAGAAAATCAAACTAAAAGGCTACTACCAAGACATACGCCAATAAAATAACTGTATTTTAAAGAGGAAAAAAATGCTTTGGACATCCAGGACAAAAAGGAGTAAAAGAAAATCAGGTTATTATCAGACTTTCAATATCAGTTTTTACCAGAAGTTAATAAATAAACAGCAAACAAGTGAAAAATTAAAAAATTTTAAAATCCATTTATGATGTTATCAATACACATCCTAATTATTTAGAAATATTATTTTACCAAAGTCCTCAAAGACTTTTACACCTAAAATTACAAGTTATCTATACTTTGACATGATACCAATCATAATTTTTAATTTTTGTAGCAACTGATAATCTGATTCTAAAATTTCAATGGAAATGCAATCTTAGATGAGCCAAATTGAAGTACTTATACTACCCAACTTCAAAACTAACTACAAAGCTACAGAAATCAGGCCAGTGTAGTTTTGGTGTAAAAACAAACAAGTCAATGGAAAAGAATGAAGAACTAAGAAACAGACTCCTACTTATCCAGATATCTGATTTAACAACATCACAAAAGCAATCTAATAAGGAAAAGAAGATCTTTTCAACAAATGGTGCTAAAATAATTAGATATAAATGGGGGGGACACATCAACCCCCAAATTCAACAGCACATACAAAACAAAGATGGATCAGAAACCAAAATGTAAACACTAAAATCATAAACCTTTTAGCATAAAATATAGGGAATATCTTTGGAACTTAGAGATAAATGAAAGTTCTTATTCGGGTCATAAGTCATAGAAAGCAATAACCATAAAAGAAAAATAGAAAAAATAAATTTAATTAAGTAAAACTTAATTAGATTTGAAACTTCTGCTCATCAAAGTATCCCATTAGGAAAATGATCCACAGACTAGGAGAACATATTTATATAACACTTATCTGACATAAGACTAGTAAAAAATAAGCAATTCAATAAAAGTGAAGTTTGTCCAATAAAGAAATGGGAAAAATTTCAAAAAGATATATAAGTGACAAATAAGTACACTAAAAGCGTTTATCACAGTCTTTAAAGAAATGCAGATAAAACCAGTGAGATGCCACTGTATTGCTACCAAAATAGTTAAAATTAAAACACCTGAGAACAACAAATATAAAACAACAGTAATTGTCATCAGCTTTGAGGGGAATGGAAATGGTGCGGCCACTCAAGTTTTGGCAGTTTCTTTAAAAACTGAATATTCACCTACTTTTACCTATCCTACAAGGCCCAGCAATTCTAATCCTAGGTATTTATCCAAGAAAAAAGAAAATTTATGTCCGCAAAAAGAATTCTGCAAGAATTATGAACAGCAGCTTTCAATTCATAATACCCAAAAACTGGAAACAGTATTAAACATCCATCAATAGGAGAAAGGATAAACAAACTATGATATTCATACAACAAGATATTTCTGCAATAAGAAGGAATTTACACACATTAAAACATCAAAAACATTATGCTAAAGGATGCATGGGAGGTTCAGTAGTAGAATGCTCGCCTTCCATCTGGGAGAACTGGATTCAATTCCAAAACCACGTAGTACCTAACTACCCCACCCCACCCCCTCAAAAAATATTATGCTAAACAAAAGAAACCTTACATAAAACAGTATATTTTGTGTAATTCCATTTATATGAACTTCTGTTTCAGAAGGCAACCCTTACACTATAGTGGAAAAAAAGTCAGAACAGTAGTTGCCTCTGAAGAGAGGCTAGAGCAGGAATTGAGGGAAGGGGCATAAGGGAAATTTCCTAGGCTATGGCAAACTTCTATAAGGGGTTGACTAGATCACTGTTTGTACTTGTCAAAACTAAGTGAATGCACACTTATAATTTGTACAGACATCCAATCAAATGACAAATCTTTAAATGAATACTGAACTCTAGGTAGCGAAAGGCATTCTGAAGTCGGCTTTTATCAATTTTTCACAATCAGAGATAACGTTTAAAAGCATCTTACAAATAGCTAATTTATTCTTTAAATCATTTGCTCAAACGGGCTATCATCAAAACAAAAAGGAAGCTATAGATATATCTAGATATAGATATAGATGATGATACAGAAATAGATGATATAAGATACAGATATACACTTTGCCATTTTCATAACAAAGTTCTATGTGAACTTTTCTTAACATGAGACCTTAAGCAAAGTGAGGGTTTCAAGAAAACATTAAGTAAAAGGTATTTTGTCATCAAATTTTTCTTTTACCTCAACAATTTGAGGTCTGGGAAAATATATATATGAAGCTGGTTCATTTTCTTCTATTTTAAAATTAGACCCTTCTTAAACCCTGAAGAAAGGTATAATCAATGACCCTGAAAGTTTAAACAATTACTTTAACAGACAATGAAAAGTATAAAAGATTCTCACTCCACGACTAAAGAATTCTGGTTCTTTTCTTACAGACTAAAAGACAATAGCTTAGAAGACAAAGCGTTTTTTCACTAAGAATATATTTGCACCGTGGCGAATGAACAAAAAAGGCAAGCATGGTCAGGCTGAAAAACAGAAGAGTCAGGAATGAATTGGGCAATCTCTACATGGACAAATATGTGCAGTAGTGGATAACATCTGTGGTGGTTTGAAGCTATGTACCTCAGAAAAAAATATGTTCTTAAATCTAATCAATTCCTGTGGGTGTAAACCCATTTTAAGTAGGAGCTTTTCATGAGGTTACTTCAGTTAAGGTGCAAACCATCTAATTCAAGGCAGGGCTTAATTCTATTACTGAAGTCTTTTATAAACAAAATGAATACAGAAAGAGAGAGTGAAAGCCAACGAAGTAAGAAACTGAAAGCAACAAAATCCATGAGAGGAAAGAGCACCAGATGCCACCATATGGCAGAGGAGCCAATGATCACTGGCAGACAGGATTCAGGTAGAAAGTATCACCTTGATTTGGACATTATTATAGCCTCAAAACTGTAAGCTTGTAAGCTAATAAATTCCCATTGTTTAAGCCAAACCATATGATGGTATCCACTTTTAGCTAAAGCAAAAAACACATAATAGGTTGGCTGAACAACAAGAATTTAGTGGCTCATGGTTTTAGAGGCTAGAACTTGCTTTCTCCCAGGGTTGGTATCTTCTAGTTGGCTAGCTATCTTGGGGTAGCTTGGCTTTTCCATCATATAGCACTGCATATAGTGGTCTCTTCTCTTTCTCTTCTGGATTCCACTGGCTTCCATCTTTTGGCTGCTCTCTGTGGAACCTCTATGTCTGAATTTCATTCTGTTCATAAATGACTCTAGTAATCCAGATTTAAACCCAATTTGGCACCTTCAGAAAATCCTATCTACAAAAGATCCATACTAATCAGAATATGGACCAATATCAAGAAGCTATCTTTCTGGGCCATATAATTCAATCACCAACACCATAAAAATCAAAAGAAAACAAAAAACGGACACCCTTATCCTGCTGGGTTTGCTACCAAAATGCCCCTTATTATATATAGCATAATCCAAGTTAAAGTCCAAGCCACAAATTAATTAAAGAAGCCTATTTTAAAATGTCTTCAACTCAAAGTAAATATTATGAAATCTCATAATCCAATGCTTAATGAAAGCATTTTTTTAAAAGATCTCATCAGAATGTACTCTAAATGGTACTATATACAAA
This sequence comes from Tamandua tetradactyla, assembly GCF_023851605.1. NCBI lineage: Eukaryota > Metazoa > Chordata > Mammalia > Pilosa > Myrmecophagidae > Tamandua > Tamandua tetradactyla. The sequence continues at coordinate 14,815,396 of NC_135352.1, forward strand.
GCTCTTTAACTGACATTCTCTGAACAAAAGAAAACCAGGATCAAGACATTATCTACAGGAGAGAAAGCCTTATATTAAACTACAACCAACAATAAAATTTGTTGTTGTGTTAAAAGATGGTCATTTAATATGGTCATCTTAAGATGGCATTAAAAGTAGTATTTTCCAACAACAACACTGACTGACAAAGAAAAATGAGAGAGGAAGAAAATAACTAAACTCAGAAAGGGGAGATATTACAATGACCCAACAGTAATAAAAAGGATTGTAAGAGGATACTCAGATAAATAACTCCAATAAAAGGAACAAATTCCCAGAAACACCCAAACTACTTATGCTGACTCAAGAAGAAACAGAAGTTCTCAACACCAATAACAAATTAAAAAATCGAACCAGAAATAAAAAACCTCCCAACAAAGAAAAGTCCAGGACCAGAAGGCTCCACTGTTGAATTTTACCAAATATTCTAAAAACAATTAATAACAGTTCTGCTCAAATATTTCCAAAAAAAAAAATTGAAGAGGACGGAATACTCCCAATGAGCCAACATCACCCTAATAACAAAGCCAGATTAAGATACCAAAATAAAGAAATTGCAGATCAATATCCCTTATGAATATAGATGCAAAAATCCTCAATAAAATACTAGCAAACTCAACCCTGCAGCACATTACAAGAATTATACACTATTATAAAAGTGGAATTTACCCCAGGTATGCAAGGATCATTCAACATAAGAAAATTGAATGTAATACACCACATCAACAAAACAAAGGGGGAAATTACATGATCATCCCTATTTTATCAGAAAAGACATTTGGTATAAACAGCATCCCTCTTGACAAAACACTTTGAAAACTAGTAGTAGTAGGAAACATTCACAACATGATAAAAGGCATATATGGAACCCGACCACTGAAATCATACTCAACGGTGAAAGACTGAAAGCTTTCCCCCTAAGATTAGGAACAAGACATGGATGCTCACTGTCACCACTGTGCAAGGACTTGTACAGAGAAAACCACGCAACACTACTGGGGGAAGAAATTAAAGAAAACCTAAATAAATGGATGACTATTCCATGTTCACAGATTGGAAGACCAGATAATGTGAAGATGTCAATTCTACCCAAAGAATTTACAGATTCAACACAACTGCAGACAAAAGTCCAACAGCCTTCTTTGCAGAAACAGAAAAGCCAAACAGGATAAGGGGCCTAAAACAGCCAAAGCCATTTTGGAAAAAAAAAAATGGCTGAAGGACTCACACTTTCTGATTTTCAAACTTATTACAAAGTCAGGATTAAAACAGCATGGTACTGGTACAAAGACAGGCATATAAACCAATGGAATTGAAATGAGAGTTCAGAAATAAACTTTCCCATCTTTGGCCAACTGCTTTTTGACAAACGTGCACTCAATAGGGAAAGAATAATCTCTTACATAAATGGTGTTGAGAAAACAGGCTATTCATATGCAAAAGAATGATCCCTATCTCACACCATATACAAAAATTACCCAACAAAAAGCCTAAACATAAGAGCCAAGATCATAAGACTCCTAGAAGAAAACATATGGAAGATCTTCAGGCCCTTGTGTTAAAGAATGATTTCTTAGACTTACATGAAAACCATGAGAAACAAAAGAAAAAGCTGATAAATGGGACTTCTCAGAATTAAAAACTATACATCGAGAGACTTCATTATGAAAATAAAAAGCCAACCTATGGGACAGATGAAAATATTTGTAAAGCAAAAATCCAATAAGGGTTTAATATCCAAAACATATAAGAAAGTCCTACAACTCAACAACCAAAACACACAAACCAATTTAAAAATCGGCAAAAGACTTGAAAAGACATTTCTCCAAGGAAGAAAGCTAAATGGCCAAAAAGCAAATGGAAAGATGCTCAACATCATTAGCCATTAGGGAAAGGCAAAACAAAACCACAATGAGATACCGTTATACACCATTTCACACCAACTAGAATGGCTGCTATTAAAAAAACAGAAAATGACAAATGTTGGAGAAGACGTGGAGAAATAGAAACATGTTGACGGTTGGTGGGAATATAAAATGTTGGAGCCACTACGGAAAACAGTTTGGTAGTTCATGAGAAAGTTAAGTAAAGAATTACCATAAGACCCACCAATCTCATTTCTAGACATATACTCAAAAAAACTGAAAACAGGGATCAATTAGATATTTGCACTCCAATGTTCATAGCAGCATTATTCACAACTGCCAAAAGATGAAAGCAACCCAAGTATCTATTAACCAATGAATGAATAAGCAAAATGTGGTATATACATACAACAGAATATTTTTCAGCAGGAAGGAATGAAGTCCTAATGCATGCGACGACAATGGATAAATCTGGAGGATATTATGTTGAGTGAAATAAGCCAAACACAAAAGGACAAATACAGTATGAGCTCACTAACATGAACTAAGTGTAGTAAAAGCAAACTCATAAAGTTAGATACCAGAATATAGGCTACCAAGGGATAGATGGAGATAGAGAATGGAGAGCTGATGCCTAATTTGTGCAGAATTTCTATTTAGGTAGACTGTAAATATTTGGAATTGGATAAAAGTGATGTTAGTACACTGTTTTGAGTATAATTAAAAGCACTGAATTATGTGCGTGAAGGTGGTTGAAAAGAGAAGTTCTATGTTGTATATGTTACTAGCAAGAAAACTAGAGGATAAAACACGGGACAGTGTAACAGTGAAGCCTGTGGTAGATGATGTCAGTGATGAGTAATACAAATATAAGAATGTTCTTTCATGAACTATAACAAATGTATGCCACTAGTACAAGATGCTAATAATAGGGTGGTAGATGGGAAAAATACACTTAAGGCAAACTACGGACTACAGTTAACAGTAATATTTTAATATTTTCTAAATATAAATAAATCTATAGAGGCAAAATTAGATTAATGGTTATGTAGGGCCAGGGAAGGATAGAGGGAATGAGAGGTGACTGCTAATGGGTATGCAATTTTTCTTTTTGGACTAATGAACATGTTCTAAAATTGACTATGGTGAGGAATAAACAACTCTATGATTATACTAAAATTCACTGATTGTACATCTTGGATGGATTGTATGTTATGTGAATATATCTCAATAAAACTACTAAAAAAAAAGAATGAATACAGTAACCTAATAGAGATTTTCTATAAAAGTGTTGCTAATACTGATGATCATAGTCCATTTTACAAACAGCATTTGTGAGAAATGAAATGACATAGGCTATAAAAATATCAGAATACAGCACATATGGTAGGGAAAGCTGTTTACCAAAACTTTTGATTCAATTTTCTGCATGTGTCTGTGCGTGTCACAACACTGAATGTATTTCTAGGTATGAGATACAGTAAAAAAATAACTGAAAGCTACCCTTACCATATATGTCCCACACACACTATTTCTTCCCCAAAAACACTTAAGTAGAAATACCATATACAACCGCTCAAAAAAAGGGAACAAACCTTAACCCAGGTATAGGTTATGTTAGTTTAAGCATGATTTCACAAGCTCTGAGTTCAAAAAGCCTGGGTTCAAATCCAGATTCCACTACTTCCCATGTGAACTCAGTCTTATTCAAACAATATATGCCTCACCTTAATCATCTGTAAAATGAGGATAAAGATACCTTCCAAGTTGTAGTAAAAGATAAATAATACATGAACTTCCTAACATTTGTTTCATTATTAACAGAACTGAAGGAGTGAGACATAAAGAAACAGTGTATCTTTGGTGTGTTATCTTTGATACCTATAAAACGTGTGGTGCTTTCAATTTTCATTTTGTATTGTCTGTCCTATTAGAATTTATATATATATACATACATATGGTAAATATTTCCAACGTAATGTTTCTAACATATATAAATTATAATCTTTATTTTTTCAAATACCAATAACAGATATCTGGGCAGTGAGATTATGGTCTTTTCATTTTATACTTCTCTGAATTTATAAAAAGATATTAGGTGTATTTTTTAAAAGAAAATAGACTATCTGCTAGACAAAACTGTAAAGCATGGCGTCCTGGGTTTAGGAATTAGTAATTTTTTGGAGAATTTTTGGAGTGTATCTTTTGTGCCAGATATTTCTCACTTTTTTTGCTCATAAAAAACTGAGGCAACTGAGATTAGGTAAACTGTCTGTTAGACAACTAATAAATAACGGTGTTCAGAACTACAAAGTCTATATTTCTTCCATCATCGCATAATGAAACCAAATATTCTTCAGTTGCATTGTTTGGGCACTGTTTTGGTCTGCCCAACTAGACTGTAGCATGCTTAAGAGAGGGGAATTTTTCACAAATTTCATTTAGGTCTTCCATTGACTTAATAAGTCCATGATCGATCCTTAAAACTTTGTGGACTTACATTAAATTTCGTTTGGTCTAGACCTGTTCTCAAGGGACATACTCTCGTAAAAACAAACAAAAAAAACTAGCAAACGAAAGAAAAAATCTACTCTATAACTGCCAAAGTCTATTACAATACACTCAGAACTGCAAAGTTCAAGTGCACCCATAACTACAGAATATCACAACAGGGAGTTTTAGAATGAGTACAAATATACAGGTATCACGATGCAAACGCTAAAGAATAAATTCAGTTTTCCCCTACCACGCCCCCGTCACCCAAGCACTAACTAAAGAAAGGAATCTCTTGCCTTCAGGTGAAGTGTTAAAGAACCATAACCACGCCCCCATATGGCCCCATCATATTAACCAGTATTTTTACCTTACCTGGACCCCCAACCCTAACCTCAAAGCCTTTAAAAAAAAAAAAAAATTCAAAAATAGCTGACCTGCAGCGAAGTGCAGAGGAGAAGACTTCCGGCCAGCCATGTCCTTAGCATTCACGTTTGCCGCGTCCACCAGCCTCTTCACCCGGGACACGTCTCCATTGCGACAGGCCTCTAGCAGTTCTCGTAAGGCCCCGCTCACTGCTGGGACCCCCGGCCCTGATCCCACAGACCCAGATCCCAATGTTGCTGTGGTACTAACTCCGGCCGCCTCGGGGCTCTCCGCCAAGCTCGAACCAGGGGAGGATGGAGAGGAAGATGAGGAAGAAGTAGGAGAAGAAGAGGACGACGGTGGATTATTACTGCTACCACCGGCTGGGTTAGAAGCAACCCCGACGGCAGATGAACCAGAAACCACCGGGACCACGGGAGCGGCGGCGACAGTACAGATTGTGCTGGTGGTACTGCAACAGCTGGTACTGTCAACCGGGTCCGGGGATTGGGGCCTGTCGGGCGGATCCCGACTGCCATCCCCCTCCGGCAACGCTAGGCCGTGTCGCGGGGAAGCGAAGGGGGCCAAGCCACCAGCCGTGGGGGAAGCTGGGGTGGTCCCCGGGGCCAGGCCGGGGCTGAGTGGGGGAGGAGGTGGTGGCGGCGGCGCCGAAGCCCCTGGGGCGGGCTGTAGCTGTTGTTGATGATGGTGGTGATGATGCTGAGAGCGACGCGACGCCGCCATCTTCGGACTCCCCCAGCACTGTCACTGCGGCAACGGCCCCTCCGCCCGCCCTCACTTCCGACCTCTGGACCAATCAGCATCCAGCGCACAGGAAATGATGCTACGCTTGGTGGGCGGGGTCAGAGGGAAGGAGGGAAGTATTGGGAGCTCAGAAAACAGCGAAGGAAGGGGGCGTGGTTTTGTGACTGAGGGGCGGGCTTTGTGACGATTTGGCGGGCCGCCTGAAGAGATTTGAATTCTGGAAACAGCCAAAACAAATGAGAAACTTTTCCTGGATTTCTCGTTTTTCAGCCTCTTTGCCTTGCCCTGCTTCCTTCTGTCGCCAAGACTCCTGCAGTCTTCCTTATCTTATTGCAGAGCCAGCTATTGAGGTGTAACTCACGCAGTATACGCAGAGAATCTGTAAAAATGACATCTCCCATCATCTGAAAAAGTGGAATTGATAATGCCCACCTCACAGAATTGTTAACGGGATTAAATAGCCCTCTGGCCCTCAGTAAAACATAACTATAATTAATTACCCACTGGTAATCTTTTGAAATGCAGTATTTTCCCCCCAGTTAGCCTCTTAATCTCTATGACTCTTCCCTATGTATTTTCTCACTCTAAAATAGTTAAACTTCCATTTTTAAATAATGATTCAGATTGCCGGGATTGGGATTTACACTCCTTGCCATTTACTGACAGTGTACATTTGGCACTCTCAATTTCCTCTCCATAAAATCGAAATAATATAGTTGGGTAAATGTTAACTTTTAAAATTTATGATTTCTTTTTCCGATTCTATTACCTCTACTTTTATTTCTCACCCTAAGCTTGACACAGCTGCTTATGAATGTTCCATTTTTAAAAACTACTTTTAGCCGAGCCTCTCTTCTCATCCATCCTTCCATTTCTCTCATTTCACCTCCCCCCCCTCAAAAATGATAAAATCAAATTAGTTCCCATCACCCATCTCCAGATACCATTCTTTACCAACTGCTTTTGCTTACTTTTCTCTCTCTAAACATTCTTTTTTTAGAATCAAAAGAGATTATCAATGAATGGGATAAGTTCAGTAAAGGCAAAGTGAAAGAAAAAAATGCTGTGTATCTCAATGACATAAAATCTTTTAACCAAAAAAAAAAAAAAAAAGGAAAAACAGTGGATGTTTATTTGGTAAATTAACCTTCCAAATTAAGACTATTGAATAAGGATATCTAATAAAGTTTCTCTAGGATATCCAATGCAGAATAAAACTGGTGCCATGTAATTAGTACAATCTTTTATAATCTATTTTGACAATATATATTAAAAGCCATTAAGTATTCATATCTTTTGACCTAGTGATTCCATTTCTGGGATTTTATCACATGGAAATCATCCAAAAGAAGGAGTTTTCTAAAAAGAAATTTTTCACGCTGTTATTTGTAATAGCCCCAAACCAAAAGCAACCTAACGTCCAGTAGCAAAGACTAGTTAATAAATTATAGTTCACCTTACTGGAATATGAAAAGTAATAATTCTGCAAATATAAGCAAGTAGAAAAGACAGAGATTGCTGTATAAACTAATAAAGGCAAATGTTTTGAAATTATATTCACATGAGTTTGAATCTCAACTCTAGGATTATTAGCTATATAACCTTAAATTATTTGACCTCTAGGTCTCAGTTTCTTCATCTGAGAAATTGGCAAAATACAATTTACTTCATAAATTCTTGTGTGGATTAAATAAATTAATATTATTTAACATTATTTGACACAGTGCCTGTGAGTGTCTTCAATGAAACTATTTTAATTGGGAGCCAAACATATCTGAACATTTTCCACCAATTGCCACCAAGTAAAAATTTATGTATGTATTAAAGTGATTGGAACCTCAAAGATGGTCATTTTGGGATTGGGCTGTGTATGTACTAAAATCAAGGGTAACTTTTCATCTCCTTTTTTCAAGATTTCAAAATTGTTATATTGCTTTAATAATAAGTTGTGCGGATTTAAATGAAATTGTTTCATATGTATTTATTTACCGAATGGGCAAGACATTACAGGGAAAATTCAATGTTTATTCACAACCTTTAGAAACAATGAATTTTGGAAGTTAAAGAAAGCTTAGTCTAGCCTCCAAAAATGATAACTTAAGAAACTGGAGCATTGTCTGTTAAAGGTCACAGATCAGTGAAAGACACCGCTAGAATTAGAATCTCATATCCTGACCTGCTACATTTCATTTATACTAGAAATAAATGAATGGAACTTGGGTTTATACCTTCTCAATGGTAAACTAGATGTTGTGGATGTATACACAAACAAGATCATTCTAATAGACTATGCACAAATGGAGATTCCCTGTCTTAAGAAAAAACAGGATTTTCATGGGCCAAGCAGAAACTTAGCATTGTAGAATATATGAACAGGTCACAATTCCTGCTTTGCATGCTCATTATTAAGTATAAATAGTGTGCCATTAATGTTTCCAGTTAAATATGTGAGTTTATTTGGGACTACCCACTAATTATGAGGTTTGAAACATAATTAGTGTTGAGTGACATTTATTTTCATCTAATCTTGGGTTACAGAGTATAACTCTAACATTATCCATCTTATAAGCATGTGTCATTGTTCACAATAGACACTTGACTAGATAGGAAATCTCCATCATTGTAACTAAAATCAGTCCACAACACAAATCCTCCACGTTTTGAATCTTAATGTCCTAATGCAGGGCTTGAGCACAAGGGTAGTGCTGAAGTGGGGAGTGAAACAGTGTGATACCTGAAATGTCCAAACTCACCTTTCCATCCCCTCAACTATGCTTTCATGTGTTCACCTTAATGGCCAATGACTCAAAAATCATGGAAGAAGTAGGGAATTTTCACCCTAATTCAAAATCCATCTATTATGTCTGTCAGTACAAAGTAAATAAGAAATCTCTTCTGGATAGAGATTAAAAGACTGAATTACCTGAAACTACTCTACTGGTAAAGTATGTCTGAAAATGCTTTTGATCAATTGAAAATTGCTTTTCTCTCCTTCAGTGAAGAGTACTGAGAGTGTCTATTACGTATTCATAGGGTTTAGGTTCAATATGGACTAATGTTGAAGTCTAAACATAAAGGTGCAAATATCATTATCTAATCTTCTGTGGCTTAACACAATTCCATGACAGATGCACTGTACAATAGTAGAAAGAGCAAAACTTTTAAGTTAAACAAACAGCTTAAAATCACATCTCTGACAATTACTAGTTGGCTAATCTTGGTAGATATGCTTCAGCTCTGTCAAGCTAAAATTCTGATTTTATTGTAGCATTTGTCGTAAAGATTCAAAGATCTAGGTATTTGTAAGTACTCCTCAAATGTTAGTTCCATTCTCATGTGTGGCATACATAAAGTGTTAACAAGTACACACAGTTACTGTTGATAGCTTTCTCCTCATAATCTCCTTTATTACAAAGATAAGGATAGAAAATAAATATCCACTATTTTGCATGTAACAAAAATCTTAAGCAAAGAAAGATCAAGTTTCCTTATCCGAAAATTCAGTATTCTACAAAAGCCCTGACTAGCTTCAAGAATTATTGTTGAGGATCTTAGCTCTGTAGCATCTTATTGTTTTCAAAAATCTCTTCACAAAACGCATGTTCAAGTGATATACAAATGTGAGTTTCTTTATGAGTGCATAGCACTTTTTTAAGCCACTTTGTTAATATAAGAGAAAGGGTCACCAGCTCAGTCAGGGCACTAGGCTTCTAGATTCTGTGTATTCTAATGTCTTTGTTTTTGGTTTTGTTTGTTTGTTTGTCTTGCCATGGGATGGGGGGAGGTCATATGGGCACTCAGCTACACAGTCATAAACTTGCCCAGATTCCATATTTTGGTTGGAACTGGTATGATCAGTCCATACATACATTTCTCATTGACCTGCCCTAGATCCAAGTTCACTAGTAGCATTTCAGATCTATTAAGTCCAGTTACTTTTTGATACCTCATTGAAGGGGGAGAAATTCCTCCCTTGCAAATCCCCAAGCACAAACCAGAGCTGCAGCTGATGTGAGGCAGTGCCATTTGCTCACATTAGCCTTAAAAGAAAATAAGTTATATCAGAAATACCTGTGGTGCCATGGACCCAGATTTCTCTATGAAAGTGTTACTTGCTCTTAGCTGAAGTTCCACCCAGATATCCAAGAAAATCTTTTTTTATAAGGTCAACAGGTGAGCAACAATTTCCATATCTGCAATCGTGCTAGCCATGTTGTATCAGAGGAAGTTTTATTAAAAGAGAATTTACAACTTATTACAAGGTAAGTGTTCTAGTTCGCTAGCTGCCGGAATGCAATATACCAGAAACAGAATGGCTTTAAAAGGGGGAATTTAATGAGTTGCTAGTTTACAATTCTAAGGCCGAGAAAATGTCCCAATTAAAACAAGTCTATAGAAATGTTCAAGCTAAGGCATCCATCCAGGGAAAGATACCTTGTTCAAGAAGGCCAATGAAGTTCAGGGTTTCTCTGTCAAGTGAGAAGGCACTTGGCGAACACAGTCAAGGCTTCTCTCTTGGCTGGAAGGGCACATGGCAAACACGGCGTCATCTGCTAGCTTTCTCTCCTGGCTTCCTGTTTCATGAAGCTCCCGGGGAGGCATTTTCCTTCTTCATCTCCAGAGGTTGCTGACTGGTGAACTCTGCTTCTCATGGCTATGCCGTCCTTCTCTGCTCTCTCTGAATCTCCTATTCTCCAAAACGTTTCCTCTTTTATAGGACTCCAATAAACCAATCAAGACCCACCCAAATGGGTGTAGACATGTCATCACCTAATCCAGTTTAACAACCACTCTTGACTAAATCACCTCATCCAGGGAGATGATCTTATTACAGTTTCAAACATACGGTATTGAATAGGGATTATTCTACCTTTATGAAATGGATTTTGATTAAAATATGGATTTTCTAGGGGGCATACTTCCTTTCAAACCAGCACAGTAAGAAAATTACAGTAATGTGATGATCCCATAATCTTTCTTAGCATTCCACCATTGAAGATTACAGTTGCATTACAAGATCTATTACTTACCAGAGTCCTGTAAATGCTACTCCCAACACATCTGTAGCCGGCCCTCCAGTAAGTTGTATTTTCCTTGCTATGGTCTGTAGACTTGGGAGTACTCAGTTCAATGTTAGATGCTAGTTCCAGGCAGGGAGGTAGTGTAGTAATAGTAGTTAAGAATGTGAATTCTGCATCTGGCCGGCTTGGATATGAATTACATCTTCGCTGTAACTAGGTATGAATGAGTAAAGAACATCACATCCTACGTTTTGATGAGGATGTGTAAAGAACTATTTGCTGTGCATAAAAAAAAAAAAAAGTTAAGCAAGCTTTCTTACCAAAAACTTTGTTTTCTTGTAAGTAGATTTCTGGTTGTTGTAGTTTTTCTCCAAAATTACTTACAATTATAACTATATGTATAATCCATCAAGGATAACCATATGGCTATCTCAGTCAAAAGAGATTAAAACCTCCGTTTTCCTAATGTCATAAACATGTTCCAAAAATTCTGGAATATATTGAAAAGAATGGTTTAATTAGCCAACAACATATATCACCAGAGATGTAATGGCTTATGTAACTTTGGGTATAGCCAACCAGAAAAGGGCTAAAACAACTGCAAACCAATAGTTTGTGAAGTGTGTGCAAAATTCTCTGCCTCCCTAATCAGAACATAAGGCCAGTCCATCAAATCACAATTAGCATTGAATCCCTGTGACTGACTGAATGACAGTGGACCATAAGGTCCATAAGGCAACTCCTACTCCTGATGAAGATTGGGGCAAGTAGAGACCACCAGATATATCAGATGGAAATGAGTGGCAGCTAAGACAGTGAGAAACAATAGGCAATTCCTGGACGGTGCTATTTGCCATCCACTTGGTATCCCCACTTGCTTGGTTGCATTTCTTGCTCGGCATTGAAGGAAATAAATGCGTGAAAGCTGTTTGTGTTCAATGGTACATGTGCACAGTTTCTCCTGCTATTGCCTACTCCTAAATCTAGATTCTTAGTTTCATGTTGAGTTGCTCAGAAAAAAATTTTTCTGTAATCTAGGATAAGTTCATTTAACCTCTATGTAAACCAATTCGTGAGATGGGGATATTAATAGCTGTTATGAGAAATAAATGGTTATAATATATGCCAAGTGATTAGAACAGCTTTTGCCACAAAACAAGTGCTGTGTAGATGTCAGCTATTATTATAGAGAACCAGGGAAGTTCTCAGGTATGAGAATATATACAAAGGTTGCCTGGGGTCATGACTAATTTTGCCTGCTCAACAACGAGCAGTTTCCTCTTCACCCAATAATGTTGTTGGCCTCTCATATATGCTTCTTGGGCTTTATAGTATCTTAAAGATAAGTCTAATATGCTTGGAAAAACAAAGGGCCTTCTATTTGGGGGAAATGCATTTCTGACTAGTGCAGGATGAGATGGGAGAGATACAGATTCTGCAAAGGAGGGCTACTTAGCCTGTAAGTAGGTATGTTTCTCTCTACAAAGATTCTGTCCCTCAGTGCTGAGATGCCACTATTGCTGTTATGTGGGAAACAAATACACCTGCCAAGACCACCGCAGGGGAAACCAACACAGCTGTTTCCCGAGATGCCTTTGATCCAGGGTGTTTGCAGAAGAAATTGCCCACAGAAGATGGGCTTACAACCATGAATCACTAGGTAGATGAGAAAGACCAACAGCATGAGAGAAAAACAGTGAGCCTGACAAATAAAAGACATCATATCAGAAGAAAGAGAGATTGAGCAATCCAAAATTTCTTTTTATATCCAGATTGGGTGCTTGTGGTAGGCAGAATAATGGCACTTCAAAGATATTCATAGCTTAATTTCTTAAACCCGTGATTATGTTATCTTACATGGCAAAGGGGAGTTAAGGTAGCAGATAGACTTAAGGTTGCTAAGCAGCTGATCTTAAAATAAGGAAATTATCCTGGTAGGTACAATGTAGTCACAGGGCCCATTAAAGGGAAAGAGGGAGGCAGAAGAGGAGGAGGTTAAAGTGATGTGATGTGTGAAAGATTCAACCAGTCATTTTTAGCTTTGAAGATGAAGAAAGGGCTCAAGAGCCAAAGTTAATGTGAGTGGCCTCTAGAAGCGAGAACTCCAGAAAAACAAACAAAAAAACAGCCCTGCTGACACCTTGCTTTTAGCCCACTGAGACCAGTGTCAGATTTCTGACCTACCCAACTGCAAGTTAATAAAGTGCTACTGTTTTTAACTACAAAGTGTGTGGTAATTTGTGAGCAGCAACAATAGAAAACTAATGCAGGGTTTCTTTGAGAAATCAGATGATCTGGAGTCCCTAGCCCATTTTTCCACCTGGCAATGGGCTGCAGTTGCAAAATTGCTGTCACTTGGTAGTGCTGGGGGACAGGGCATTACTCCCCACCACTCCTTTATTAGTTCGTCTAGCTGGCTTCATTCAGTTATATTAAAGATCCTCCAGCAGGACAATGAAGGGTATTCTATATGCCAAGCACCATACTAGGCATAGAAATTACCAAAATGAATTAGACCTGTCCTAGATGTTAGTCTAGTGGAAGGAGAGCAGCAATAGATTTATAAACTAGTAACATCAATATAGCTTCGTGAATGCTCCAAAAGCCACTACACAGAGTGCTCTAGGAGCCCAAAGCAGGGTTTAGTCCAGCCTTGTGGAAGCTTCCATGTCTTCAACAATATGATCCTAGCTTCAACTAGCAGAAACTATCACTTATACAGTACTTACTATATATCATACCCTGTGCTAAGTGCCTTATGAGCATTGAGTGGTTTAATATTGCCCAAAAAGATATGACCAAGGCTTAATCCCTGGTATCTGTCAATGTGACTTTATTGGAAATAGAGTCTCTGCAGATTTAATTAAGAGTTTTGAGATGAGAACATTCCTTATTGAGAATGGATTTGGATTTAGGATCAGTCCTACATACCATGAGTGGTGTTCATATATGAGAAAAGAGTCGATGATTTTAGACACACAGAGGAAATCCATCTGAAAACAGAGATGGAGAATGGGTCATGCAGACTCAAGCCAAGAAACACCAGGGACTGCTGGCAACCACCAGAACCAAAGAAAGCGGCATGGAACAGATATTCCCTCAATCCCCCAAGAAGAACCAATGCTGTCGACACTCTGATTTAGGCCTTTTGGGTTTCAGAACTGTGAGAGAATAAATTTCTTTTGTTTAAAGCCTCCAAATTTGTGGTACTTTGTTATGTCAGCCCTAGGAAGCTACTAAATGCATTAATTCACTTACTCTTCCCAATAACCCTATGAGGTAAATGTTATTATTAACTATATTGCACAGATGATGAAACAGAAGAACTGAAAATTCAAGTAATTTGTCCAAGGTCATATGACTAAGAAGTGATGGAGCCATAACTTGAAGCAAGGTATTTTGGATCTTGTGTCTGGACTTTAAACCTCTACCCAATACCACCTTCTGTAATCACTCAAATGTCTTTGCCTGAGTGCCAAGAGTGGAAATAACGCCTTACCTCATGGTGAGGTCTGGCTGTCCTCTGGAGCTTCACTTTTGCTCTGAGCTGCAGAAGGTATTGTTTCTATTCACAGGTGAGATAAATCCTTTTAGCCCCAGTGATTTTACTAGAAACGGCTTGTAAGACACTGGCAGTACTTAAAGGAGGTATGGAAAATAGCCAGACAGACAAGGGAAGAAAGAACAAGGCGTCCTTGCCCTCTTCTTTCCTCCTTATGTTTGTACTCCCTGGGTAATTCCACCCACACCTATGACTCTCATAACATTTGCTAGTTAAACAGGTCCCAGCTAGGTCATTGGCTTACCTTTTTTTTTTTGTATGCTATATGTAAGGGATCACATTTCATTTTTTTTCCATGTGAGAATCTCGTTATTGCAGTACCATTTGCTGAATTTTTGTTTGATTGGTTTTTTCATTTGTTTGTTTGTTTGGGAAGTGCATGGGCTGGAAATCAAAGCCATGTGGGAATGCTACCACTAAACAACCCTCGCGTACCCACCCCCCGCAACCCATCAGCTTAACTTTTTAAAAATTTTTTTATTAATTAAAAAAAAATTACAAGAAAGAAACACAAACATTCCCAACACATACACTCAGCAATTCACAATATCATCACACAGTTGCATATTCATCATCATGATCATTTCCCAGAACATTTGCATCAATTCAGAAAAAGAAATTAAAAGACAACAGAAAAAAAAATTTTACATTCCATACTCCTTACCCCTCCCTTTCATTGATCGTTAGCATTTCAAACTAAATTTATTTTAACATTTGTTCCCCTCATTATTTATTTTTATTCCAAATGTCCTACTTATCTGTCGACAAAGTAGATAAAAGGAGCATCGGACACAAGGTTTTCACAATCACACAGTCACATTGTGAAAGCTATATCATTATACAATCATCATCAAGAAACATGGCTACTGGAACACAGCTCTACATTTTCAGGCACTTCCCTCTAGCCTCTCCATTATACTTTAACCAAAAAGGTGATATCTATATAATGTGTAAGAATAACCTCCAGGATAACCTCTCGACTCTGTTTGGAATCTCTCAGCCATTGACGCTTTGTCTCATTTCACTCTTCCCCCTTTTGGTGGAGAAGGTTTTCTCAATCCCTTGATGCTGGGTCTCAGCTCATTCTGGGATTTCTGTCCCATATTGCCAGGAAGATCCACACCCCTGGGAGTCATGTCCCACGTAGACAGGGGGAGGGTGGTGAGTTTGCTTGCTGTGTTGGCTGGAGAGAGAGGCCACATCTGAGCAACAAAAGAGGTTCTCTTGGGGGTGACTCTTAGGCCTAATTTTAAGTAGGCTTGACATATCCCCTGTAGGGTTAAGTTTCATATGAACAAACCCCAAGACTGGGGGCTCAGCCTATAGCTTTGGTTGCCCACACTGCTTGTGAGAATATCAAGAATTCAATTGGGGAAGTTGAGTTTTCCCCCATTCTCACCATTCCCCGAAGGGGACTTTGCAAATGCTTTTCCACTCACTGATCAAATCACTGTGGGATTCATCAGGGCATCACCTGGGCAAACCAACAAAATCTCATGTCCTATACAAAGTTCCATGTACTTAAGGTGTTCAACCAACTGTCTACATAAGTTATATTAGGAGATCCACTAGTCAAAGTATAAATTTGTACCAAATAAACATTTTTTGCTTTAGTCTCACACATAAGTTGAAATCTTAAAATATTAATTACCATCTATCTTCAGCACACTGCAGTAATGACATTCTTTTGTTCTTCCTCATGCAAAAACGTTTTTTTAATTTGCACATTTAGTCACTATCATTATACACTCTAAGCATTCCTAGATTATACCATTCAATCTTTATCGTCTCTCTTTCTTTGTGATTTCATTTATGCCCCAGCCCTCCTCCCTCTATCATTCTCATATGCAGCTTCATTCAGTGTTTTAACATAATTGTATTGCAGTTAGGTATATTGTGCTGTCCATTTCTGAGTTTTTATATTCAGTCCTGTTGCACAATCTGTATCCCTTCAGCTCCAATTACCCAATATCTTACCCTATTTCTATCTCCTGATGGTCTCTGTTACCAACAGAATATTCCAAGTTTATTCACTAATGTCAGTTCATATCAGTGAGACCATACAGTATTTGTCCTTTTGTTTCTGGTAAACACACTCAGCATAATGACCTTCAGGTCCATTCATGTTGTTACATACTTCATAACTTTATTCTGTCTCACAGCTGCATAATATTCCATCTTATGTAAATGTCACAGTTTGTTTAGCCAACAGTCTGTTGATGGACATTTTGGCTGTTTCCATCTCTTGGTAATTGTAAATAATGCTGCTATAAACATTGGTGTGTAAATGTCCATTTGTGTCCTTGCCCTCATGTCCTTTGAGTAGAGACAGCATATAGATAGGTCCTGTTTTTTAATCCATTCTGCCAGTCTATGTCTTTTGATTGGGGAGTTTAATCGATTAACATTCAGTGTTATTACTGCATGGGTAGTACTTTCTTCTACTATTTTGCCTTCTGGATTTTATATGTCATATCTAATTTTCCTTCTTTTTACCTTTACTCATAGTCTTCCTTTCTACACTCTTCTCCACACCTCTCTCTTCTGTGTTTGCATCTGTCTCTAGTGCTCCTTTTAGTATTTCTTACAGAGCTGGTCTCTTGGTCACAAATTCTCTCAGTGATTTTTTGTCTGAAAAATGTTTTAATTTCTCCCTCATTTTTGAAGGACAATTTTGCTGGATATGGAATTCTTGGTTGGCAGTTTTTCTCTTTTAATAATTTAAATATATCATCCCACTGTCTTCTTGCCTCCATGATTTCTGCTGAGAGATCTGCACATAGTCTTATTGAGTTTCCCTTGTATGTGATGGATTACTTTTCTCTTGCTGCTTTTGAGATTCTCTCTTTCTCTTTGACCTCTGACATTCTGATTAGTAAATGTCATGGAGTATGTCTATTTGGATCTATTCTCTTTGGGGTGTGCTGCACTTCTTGGATCCGTAATTTTAAGTCTTCCATAAGAGTTGGGAAATTTTCAGTGGTAATTTCCTCCATTAGTTTTTCTCCTCCTTTTCCCATCTCTTCTCCTTCTGGGATACCCACAACACGTACATTCATGCGCTTCATATTGTCTTTCAATTCCCTGAGTCCCTGCTCATATTTTTCCATTTTTTCCCCCTATATTTTCTTTTTCTTGCCGGATTTCAGATGTTCCATCCTCCAGTTCACTAATCCTATGTTCTGTCTCTCGAAATCTACCATTGTAGGTTTCCATTGTTTTTTTCGTCTCTTCTACCTTGCCTTTCATTCCCATAAGTTCTGTGATTTGTTTTTTCAGACTTTCAATTTCTTCTTTTTGTTCATTCCTTGCCTTCTTTATATCCTCCCTCAATTCATTGATTTGGTTTTTGATGAGGTTTTCCATGTCTGTTCGTATATTCTGAATTAATTGTTTCAGCTCCTGCATCTCATTTGAATTGTTGGTTTGTTCCTTTGACTGGGCCATATCTTCAATTTTTCTAGTGTGATTTGTTATTTTTTGCTGGCGTCTAAGCATTTAATTACCTTAATTAGTTTATTCTGGAGCTTGCTTTCACTTCTTCTGCCTAGGGTTTTCTTGCTGGATGAATTTGTTGTCCATCTGTTCTTTGACATTCAGTTCAGCTTTATCTGGACCTCTAGCTTAAGTTTTGTTTAACAGAGGAGAATTTTTCAGCTCTTGTTTTCTTGTTTCTTGCCCTGCTTGTATGATGCCTCACCACCCCCCCTGCCCTTAGGAGGGTCTCCTTAGATATTATAGACCCCAGCCGGATTTTCCCAGACCAAACTGGCCTCCTAGCAGGAGGAAAGAGTCACCTGCAATGGATTTCCCTAAGGGTGAGACCTAGCAGGTTGAAAGACTTTCCTGTGAAGTCTCTGGACTCTGTTTTTCTTATCCTGCCCAGTATGTGGTGCTTGTCTGCCTGCAGGTCCCACCAGCAAAAGATGATGTGTACCTTTAACTTTGGCGGACTCTTCCTGGGTTCTGTGGGGGCTTGCAGCTGGTCCAGCTGGTCCAGACTGGGGTACGCTCTGTGTCTGGTCACTGATGTGGCCTCACGAGCTGTTCTGTACTGTTTCTGGTTATTTAGTAGTTGTTCTGGAGGATGAACTAAAATGCACACATTGTTAAGCCGCCATCTTGACCCGGAAGTCCATCAGCTTAACTTTTACAGGGACATTTAAAGTCTTTCAGGTCAATTTTCATAATCATTAAGTTCAATCATAAACAAAGAAGCAGATTTCACATCACTGTGCAGATAAACCAAACTCTTCAATGCCATCTGTCCATCCATCCAACTACTTATTAATACTTAATGAATGCCTACAAATGCCAGGCACAGTTCTACATTCTAGGGATATAGCAGTGAACAAAACCAATAAAAAAGTCCTGCTTTCATGCAACTTACCTGTTAGCTAGAGGAAATAGACAATATTCGTGGTTTAATGATAGAATGCTTGCCATCCATGCAGGAGACCAAGTTCAATTCATGGACCATGCACCCCCCCCCAAAAAAAAACACAACCTATGACATGTAAGATGATAAACATTATGGGAAAAATAAATTTTGGAAAGAAATACAGGGTGATGGGGATAGCAGCTGTCATTTTTAATGTTTAATGGTTAGGAAAGTTCTCATTGAAAAGGTAACATGTGAGCAAAGAGCAGAATGAGGTAAAGGAGTAAGCATGAGTGTATCTGGAGGAAGAGAGTTCCAGAGAGAGAATAGCAATTAGAAAACCTAAGGGCCAAGAGATTGTTGGCTTATTCCAGGAACACCAAGAGCAAAGTAAATGAGGAGGCAAATAGGAATAAATGTAAAAGAATAACAAGATCGATTCAGAGATAAGAACAAAGCCAATCAGGTCAGGATTAAGGTAATTCAGAACATGGGGTAAGAAAGACTGTGTATATTTCAGAACCACACCTACTCTTTGAGACTAAAGGAAGAAAGGTTTATTTTGTCTGGAACCTAAATTTTCTGCAGCACATAATCTAACCCAACCTGTCTGGATAGCTCACTTGAACAATCAAAACACAGGGAGGACAGAATAAGAAAGAAGTCCTTCAATCCTATGTAGATTATTGTAAGGCCTGGATACATCCCAGAGTATATTAAGCAGATAATCAAAAAGTATTGGCAAAGTCCCCTGAGGGAGGGGAGAAAGAATATGGAACTATTAAACCTTGCCATCATGGAATCCCCGATACTGTGTTAAACTTTAGGGACATGCAAATCAATAGGCCATGCCCTCAATCATGAAGCTTACTCTTGTGAAGTCTATGGAGGTAGCACAGAAGCTTAGACCACCTATAGGCATACCTAAGACTTACTTCTGTAGGACCTCTGTTGTTGCTCAGATGCGACGTCAGTCTCTCTAAGCCCAACTCTGCAAGTGAAATCTCATTCATGGGACAAGACATCCAGGGGTGAAAGTCTATCAATGTGGGAGATGACTCTCAGGGATGAATCCAGGCCTGGCACCATGGGATCAACAATTCCATACTGACCAAAAGGGGGGGAAATAGTATAATTAATGAAGTATCAGTGGCAGAGAGAGTTCAAATAGAGCCAACAGGCTACTCTGGGGGTTGCTCTTACTCAAGTTTCAGTTAGACATTGCTATCTATCATAGCCTGCCAACCCCCAACCGGGACCATTCCAGCCAATCCTAAAGGACACCTAGGGTAATATGTGAGATTCCACAAGGGTTCCAGGCACTAGAGTACCTTTCCAGAAACCTACAACCTCCTGATGGGTCTCTGGTCCAGATAAGTCCTGAAATCTAGCCCAGCCTCTCCAGAACATGTCCCTACCCCATATTAGTGACAGACCCTTCCCATCGCAAAAATTTAGTATTCTCATAGCCCAAACACCTCTAACAAGAGGTATGGAAAGATCAGAGGTGATGGTAGAGTTATACATAGAAGATAGGCTTTAACAAATGAGTATGAATGCTAAATCATTAAATTGATATCTTTTTTAGTCTCCAGTATTTTAGAACAGCTAGAAGTAAAAACCTGAAATTGTGAAATTGTAACCCATGTCAAAGTTTGAAATATATTCTACAACTAATTTTGGTGCTGTGCTTTGAAATTTATAGTTTTTTGTAAATATGCTATTTTTCACAAAAAAAGAAGGGAAAAAAGTCAAACGTGATGATTAATAAATATTTAAGCCCTCTAGCCTCCTGTATTCTGGAGCAGCTAGAAGGAAAAATATGAGAGGAGAGTTTGGTAGCCCATGACAAACTCTGGGATCTGTCCTGTAAGCGTTTGTTGAAGAGTGCTTTGAAAACGATTGCTTTTTTATTTCTTTGCTTTGTATATATGTTATATTTTACAATAAAAAAGTTAAAAAAAAAAAAACATTACTGTTCATCATCAAGTATAGGTAATTGAACATATGGGTCCGGGGTTCAGAGGTGAGCTCAGAGTGAAGATACAAATTGGGAGCCAGCAGCATATAGACAGTTTTTTGTTGTTGTTGCTGGGTTTTTTCGGTTATTTTTTTGGTTTGGTTTTTGTGGTTTTTTTGCATGGGCAGGCACCAGGAATGAAACCTGGGTCTCAGGCATGGCAGGCGAGAATTCTGCCAGTGAGCCACCGTCGTACCATCCTAGACAGTTTTTTTAAAAAACCATAAAACTAGAAGAGAACACCAAATGAATCAAATGAATGACTATAGCTGGAAAAGAGATAGAAAGATTTAGCCTTGAAGTGTTCTAACTCCACTGCTGGGAAGGAAAAGACAATGAAGTAGGAGTAAAACCGGCAGGATGTAGTGTTCTGGAAACCACATGAGGAAAGTGAGTCAAGGCATAGTATGATAGATCAAATTCTTCATCCATTCCTGGATCCGTGCTCTTTGCTAAATGACTTTGCAATTGCTCTATAATTAATTTGTAATTAATTATATAGAGAGAGTATAATTAAAGGTCCTTTTGTTTTGGACTCAGAGGCATGCTTTTCTTTTGCTAATAGAATGTTGGTGTGAGGACACCGGTACTGAGCTTAAACCTTAAGAGGCATCCTTACGCTTATCCTCATGGTTTCCACTTACACTCTTGGATTCTATCATCACCATGAGAGAAACATGCTTCAGTTATCCTGCTGATCCAAGAAAGATAAGAGACACGTGAAACACACCTGGACCTATCCTACTACTTGGAGCCCAGCTCAGTGGAGCCCAGCCTAGATCAACAGGCCCCCTAACTCATACATAAGGAAAAAGAAGTGTTGTTTTAAGCTCTTTCTGGGGTGATTTGCTATATTGCACTGTTGTGCCAACAGTTGACTAATAACGTGGAAGAGGTAATAAACTATGTCCAATGTGACTCATAGAATAAGAGTAAGACTGTGAATTGACCCTTAAATTTAGCTAAATGGAGGTTGCTGGTAATCTCAAAGAGTGTTTTTTTTTGAAGGGGTGATGAGATAGCTTCAATAGAGCGTGAGAAAAGAGAAACTGTAGGGAAAAAAGTAGGGATCTATTTTTGATAAGTTTGTGAAAAGGAAGGAGAGAAATCAAGTAGCAGCCAAAGAGGAGAATGACGTCACTGGGGATTTTTGTTTCTCTATTTGGGTGTATGTTGAGAAGTTGTAGATTTACAGAAAAATCACGTATACAATAGAGTTCCCATGTACTCCCCTGTTGTTCACACCTTACATTAGTGTAGCACACTTGTTACAGTCAATGGACATTTTTGTAGTTGTACTATTATACTATTATAATTGTATGCTATTGGTTTAGTTCCTTAAGCTGATCAAGCAAATATTACAAAATGGGTTGGGTTAAACAGTAGAAATTTAATGGTTCA
This sequence comes from Tamandua tetradactyla, assembly GCF_023851605.1. Taxonomy (NCBI): domain Eukaryota; kingdom Metazoa; phylum Chordata; class Mammalia; order Pilosa; family Myrmecophagidae; genus Tamandua; species Tamandua tetradactyla. The sequence goes on from NC_135352.1 coordinate 14,837,309, forward strand.
TCGTTTTAGGCAGGAAAAATGTCCCCCAAATCAAGGCACCATCAAGATAATGCTTTCTTCCCAAAGACAGTGGCATTCTGAAACTGCCTGCTGGCAATACCTGACTCTGTCCCATGGCAAGGCACCTGGGGGCATCTCCTGGTCTCTCTCTCTTCTCTTCCAGTTTCCACAGATGTTCAGCCTCTTTTTTCCTGTGGTTTTCTCTCTGTGTGTCTGAATTTTACTCTGCTTATAATGATCTCTAGTTATAGGATTCCTGATTCAAGTGGACCACATCTTCTTAACTGAAATAGACTCCTCAGAAGATCCTACTTACAGAAGATCCTACTTACAGAAAAATCCAAAAGAATGGATCAGATTTAAGTATATGTTTTTCTAGGGTACATACAGCTTCAAACCACCACAACTATAATCCATAGACATACATTAGTACATCACTGTGTTGCACAGTTCTCTTTTGTTCTGCTTTAATTTTTATTTTAGAAACATATGTATAACCTAAAATATTCCTTCTTAACCACATTCAAATTTAGTGCTATCGGGCAGGCCACAGTGGCTCAGCAGGCAGAAATCTCGCCTGCCATGCCAGAGACCTGGGTTCAACTCCCCGTGCCTGCCCATGCAAAAAAAAAAAAAAAAAAAAATTCAGTGCTGTTAATCATGTTCACAATATTGTGCTATGATCACCACCATCCAGTGCCAAAATTTTTCCATCAACTCAAATAGAAATTCTATCCAATTTAAGCATTAGGAATTAATGCATTAAGCATTAAGTCCCCGCTCCCTATGGTCCCTGTTAACTGATATTCTAGTTTCTGTCTCTTTGAATTTCTTTATTCAAATTATTTCATATCAGTGAAATCATACAATATTTGTGCTTTGGTGTCTGGCTTATTTCATACAGCATGATGTCTTCATTGTTCAGAAATGCATTCCTTTTTATGGCTGAATGATATTCCACTGTTTCTATATGCCACATTTTGTTTATCCAGTTAGTTGATGGATACTTGGGTTACTTCTGCCTCTTGGCATTTATGAATAGTGCCACTGTGAACATCATTGTGAAAATATCTGCTCAAATTCCTGCTTTCAATACTTTTGGGTATAAACCTAGAAGTGGGATCACTGGGTCATATGGTAATTTTCTGCTTAATTTTCTGATGAACCATCAAACTGTCTTCCAAAGCGACATTGTACATTTCCACCAATGATGAATAAATGTTCTTATATCTCTATACCCTTTCTAACACTTGTAATTTTCCATTTGTTTTTTTTTTAAATAGCCATTCTAGTGGGTATAAAATGATTTCTCATTGTGGTTTTGCTTTGCGCATTTCCCTAATGGCTAATGATGTTGAACATCTTTTCATGTGCTTTTTGGCCATTTGTATATCTTTTTTTGAGAAATGTCTATTAATTATCTTGCCCATTTTTATATTAATTGTCTTTTTACTGTTGATTTGTAGGATTTCTTTATGTATTTTGGATATTAAACCCTTTATTGGGTATGTAGTTTTCCAAATATTTTCTCCTCTCCTGTAGGCTGTCTTTTAAAATTTTGATGAGGTCACATTTATCTATTTTTTCTTTTGTTGCTTGTGCTTTGGGAGGAAAGTCTAAGAAACCATTGCCTAACACAAGTTCTAAAGATACTTTCTTATATTTTCTTCTAGAGTTTTGTAGTTCTGATTCTTATATCTAGGTCTTTGATCCATTTTGAATTGATTTTTGTATATGGTGTAATGTAGGGATCTACTTTCATTCTTTTCTATGCACATCCAGTTTTCTGCTTGGGTATGCTTTTTATTTTCTACTTTATCATATCATTATTAATAAATTGGTGATATTTATATCATTTAATATACTAAGATTGCACATATTACAGGTCCCCCATAAAAGCAGTTGCAAAAACATTTTGTTTTATTCCATCGAGTAAAATATTATTTTTGCCAGCATGCTTTTCTTATTGTGTACCAGCTTTATTGAGATATAACTCATATAATTTACCCATTAAAAGAATACAGTTCAATGATATATTTCCAGTTATGCAACCATTGCTACAATTTTAGAACATTTTCAGCACCTCCAAATGATACTTCATACCCATTAGCAGTCACTCAAAAAATAGGTTTTTAAGATGGGAAAAATAAATAATATTTTTATGCTAATGAGAAAGATCCAGTAGAAGAGGGGAAATTCATGGTGCAGGAAAGAGAGGGAGAGAGATTCTAGAGCAATGTGTCCTTGGGGAGATAAGAAGGAGCTCTAAAGAACAATTACTGACAGTTTATCTTTAGTACTAAGAGAGTAAGGAGAGTATATGGGCACAGATGCAAATAAGTGGCTACCTGTGGTAGTGGGAGATTGAGGAAGGTTCTTACTGCTTCTACTTTCTCAGTGAAATAGGAAGCAGTGTCATCAGTTGAGAGTGAAATAGAGGAGGAAATATTAGAGGTCTGAGATAAGACAGATGGTATGATTCAGTTATTTATTGGGAATGTAGAGAATGATGGTGAAAAACTAAGGAAATATAGTAAAATTGATAGGTGATTGAAATAGTGAGGATGAATTTAAAATGAGACTGGTTGCTATTATTGGGTATTTTCTCCAGTCATGTTACAAGTACAGAATAGGCAGAGAATTGAACTTTAGCCAAGAGATCCAATGAAATCAGAGAGGAGCAAATGAATTGAAGATGCACACAGAGGAGGAATTTTAATAGTGGACCATGGAATTTAAGGAGAGTAAGAAGAGAGATAAGGACACGCTGAGAGTGAGGGAAAGTGAAAGGGCTGTAGGATAAATAAATCGGAGACACGATGTGATTGAAAGATTTGCAGATTTTAGGATACTGGGGGGCGGTGAGTGGGACAATAGGAGTTTGTGGTGGGAAAGTAGGATACTTGAAATTGTGATTATAGAGCAGTTTCAGTTATTGTTAATGGACAGGTCCAGGGTATGATCATGAGAAGTGAGTGCATGAAATAAGGCACTGGGCAAGAGCACTAGAAGGGAAGAGGTCAAAGATCTCAGTACTTGAGCTGCCAGGTGTTAGAAGGAGCTAATGTTTGGAAACTGACTCAACAAGATTTATGGCAAGAGAGGCAGTGGAGAGAGTGGCAATAGACCTGTAGTTAAAATCTTCAGGGAATAGGGGTAGTTTCCTGGTGTCTGGTGGTTGAAAGAGACCAGGAGGTGTAGAAGGTAGTATTGCCCGATTGACGTGAGATTTAAAGGTGAGAGTTTAATGGGGGATAGAGAAAGAATTCTCTGAAAGCAGGATTGAGGAGTAAGGAGTGCAATTGCCATACCTCCTGTCCCAGCAGTACAAAGAAACTATAAGGGAGAGAAAACTGCTACCACTTGAGATGGCTGCAGAATCCTCAGAGGATACACAGGCATCAATTACAGTAAGGTGAAGGACATGTTTAGAAAAGAAGTTGAGGATTTCATTGATTATGCCAATGACTGGCTGTGAGTTCTAAAAGTCACAGTGGAAAGTTTTAGGAGTTGGGAAGTGGTAGGAGATGGGATAGATTGAAAAGAGAGAGAAACACACATCCTATTGCTTCTTCCCTTCCTGACAATCTCAGTCATCCCCTATCCTATCCTGTATTTGTAATAACAAGGAACAAAGTGAAGTTTTGAGGGTATTTGGGTATTATTATGGTCTGGAGGCTTTGAGGTGCACAGATAGGAACTAACCCACAGCCATCTCTTTCCCCCTCCACTCCATGAAGTCACTGAGGCAAGTTGGAAACAAGATATAACTTTATTGTCAGGTGGACTTGTCACTGTAACTCCCAATACGGAGTTCCCTGGTACAAAAGGTTAGAGTACATGTACTAACCTAAACTACTGTGAGGGCCTCTTGCCCAAACCTGCATCATTTAAAATGCTTCCTGCTCCATACAAGGAAAAACAAAACTCAAGCTGGCTTAAACAGTAGGGGTCTGTTTTAGTTTGCTAGGTGCTGGAATGCAATATGCCAGAAACAGAATGGCTTTTTAAAAGGAAGAATTTAATAAGTTGCTAGTTTACAGTTCTAAGGCTGAGAAAATGTCCTAATTTAAGCAAGTCTATAAAAATGTCTAAATTAAGACACCACAAGAGATTACCTTCACTCAAGAAAGACCAATGAAGTTCAGTGATTCTCTCTCAACTGGAAAGGTGCACGGTGAACATGGTGACATCTACTAGCTTCCTCTTCAAGTGATCTCTTTCTCCTCCAGGGTCATTCTCCTTCATCTCCAAAGGTCGCTGGCTGGTGGACTCTGTAGTTTTGTGTCTCTGCTGCTCTCGTCATTCTTGTGACTCTGCTTTGTTGCTCTGCTTCCTCCAAATGAATTTCTTCTGAAGCTTTCTCCAAAATGCTTCCTCCTTTAAAGGATTCCAGTGAAGCAATCAAGACCCACCTGGAATGGGTGGAGTCACATCTCCCTCTAATCAAAAGTTAATACCTACCATCAGGTGAGTCACATCTCTGTGGAGATAACCTAATCAAGTTTCCAATCTACATTACTGAACAGGGATTAGAAGAAGTGTTTTCTCCCACAATATTGATTAGGATTAAAACATGGCTTTTCTAGAGTACATAAATCCTTTCAAATTGGCACAGGTCCTTATTGGCTTAAATAACTAAGTCCTGAGGTTGGGTATACTTCAAGGATAACTTCCAAAGCCTTTGGCTCCTTTTCCTTGAGATTCTCTTGGGCTTGGCCTATATGTCCACTCTATTCTCAAGAGAGTAGATGGGGCAGCAGTCCCAGCCACATATACACCCATGACAAAGTGAAAAATAAGAAAATGTCTTCCTCTGTCGCTCTCCAAAACAAAGAGAACTTCATCTCTCCTTCCATCTCATTGGCCCAAAGTAAGTCACATGCTTATTTCTAAATTAACCCCTGTTGTCAGAAGAACTCCACACACTGATCGACTTGAGCTTGTCTTGGAGAGTTGAATGGGGATGTGGTGGGAATCATCACCCCTACATCGTTCAAGTCCTTAAGAGTGGCAGTAATCTCTGCAATCCCTCCAGGAATATGGTATTGCTGCTGATTCACTATTTTGCTAAGTAGGGGTGGTTCTAATGGCTTCCACTTGGCCATTCCTACCATAATACCCCTCACCCCACAAGTCAGAGAACCAATGTGGGGATTCTGCAAGTTGCTGAGAATGTCAATTCCAATTATCCACTATGGAACTGGGGAAATGACCACAGAATGAGTCCAGGGACCTACTGGACAAATTGTGAGATGGACCTGGGCTAAAAGTCCATTGATCACCTGACCTTCATAAGCACCTCTCTAACTGGTGGGCCAAAGCGATGTTTTGGGTCTCCTGTAATTAGTGCCACTTTTAAGCCAGTGTCTAATAATCCCAGAAATATCTGACCATTTCCTTTTCCACAATGCACAGTCTCCCTGGTGAAAGGCTAAAAGTCTCCTTTGGAAAGGCTGGGAGGAATGTTAAAAGTCTAAATTTTGGGCAGTGTTAAAGGGTTCTTCCCCAAGGGTGCTGGCCCTCCCCTCATTCGAGGGACTCTGGGTCTGTGAACTGTCTCAAGTTTGGAAAGTGATTAAGGGCCCTTGACTCTGTTTTTTGTAATTCAAGTTAGACTTCACGTCGCTTGACCTAGATTTCTGCTTCTACAGTTCAAACAAGAATTTAGTAGACTGCCCATCTATTTTACTTCTAGGTACCCTATGATCTACTATCCAACACCACAAGTCCAAGTCGGATTATTTTGACAACTGCTGTCCATTATGGTGGCCATGCCCACTTTGTCTATGGTGATTAACTGTCATCACATACCTTCTGTCAACTTGGAATCCAATCTTTCCCATTCTGTTTAAGGATTCCAGCTCATGACAACAGGTCCCACAGTAACATCTGACCTACAGAGAAGGGCGACTACACAACTCTTCAGGAATGATGGAGCTAGTCTCACGAATTTATTTCTCAAGGTTCTGGTAAAAGATGTGTCCTCTAGATATTCCTGGGGTGCATGATAGGTCTTCCATGATAAATTCACTCTAACATTCCAATCTCTCTAAGCCTATGGATCCCTTCATCTACATTATACCAGGGCAGTTCTGGCATTTTGGCCTCAGGTTATGTGGCTGCCTTTTGATCCATGTTTTAGCCAACTCACCCAAACAAACTGTTAATGCTCTTTCTAACCCTTTGAGCTACAACATTGAATGCAGAATCTCTGCTTAGTGGGCCCATATCAATAAATTCAGCTTGATCTGACTTTTTATTCCTTCTACCATTATCCCATACCCTTATATTCATTCCCACACATATTCCCCTGATTTCTGTCTATATAGACTGGAAGACTCATGCAGTTCCTTTGGAGTATAGCGTACCTCATCATGGGTCACACATTGTACGTCACCTTTTGGGGCCTGTTGGGACTTTAGTCTAGTTATAGGTCTTGAAGAAAAGAGGGTTGGTTGGGATGGGTCATGAAAATAAATAGAAGTGTCTTTCAAGCCATGTACCTCAGGGCATTCCATTGCAGTTTCATCTGGTGAAGTGACAGAGGAGTGAGGGCTGTTTCCCCAGGGGAGGTAGTTACAGGGTTAGCAGGCCATGAAGGGTTAATCTCGTTAGGTGGAGGTTGGATATCAGACTCCTCTGGGCAGACTAAAGACTGGGAAACTGTTTCCTCAAGGCAAGCTGGAGGTCAGGAGTCTCCTTCATCAGGGCAGTCAATCACATATCTCTCTAGCAAAGTCTTAGCGGATTCTAGAAAGTTCATCTCCCCATCACCATCATTATCAAGCCATATATCACCATTTCAGGATCCCACTTTTTTTCCAATCAAAGCCCTTACTTTCACAGCAGATACCCTTCAAGGTTGAGATTTTAGTTTACGTATAAATCTGTTGCTCCCACAATGAGGCTTGGTCTCAAGTCTGAGACCAAAGAAATAATATTTTCTTTCAGAGCACACATGGAAACTTTTAGATCATTCATACAGCGTTTAAGGTGCAAATTTGAAGACTTCAGCTCATTTCTTTCCCTCATCACTGTATCAAGCATGTCTAACAACAACCAGCTAACATCATTATACCTCTTAATTCCACAAAACTCCATAAAGGTGTCAAAAATACTCTCACTCAGAGCTTTTTCTCATGCGACCATACCATTAGTAGAATCTAATGGTGATATTTTGAGTATCTCTTTGCCACCTCACCCCATGGACTGTCAGTGCCAACTTGATTACTGGAAACAGAGTCATTAGTGCCTCTGAATCTAGTCAGATTAGAAAAGCAATTGTAAAAACCCATTTTTAAGATTCTGTGTCCCAAGAACCACTCCCGATACCAAGCTGTATTAGTTAGGGTTCTCTAAAAAAACAGAATCAACAGGCGACATCTGTAAATATGAGATGTATAAAGGTGTCTCACGCAACCATAGGAGTAGAAGCATTCAAAATCTGCAGGGCAGGCTGTGAAGCTGGTGGCTCTGATGAAGAGTCTGGACAAACTCCCCTGAAGAGTCTCACTGGCCGAAGAAGCAATGGAAGAGTCTCTCTTCTTTCTTAAGAGTCTTCAACTGATTAGATTATCTAGTTGGTAAACTGATTAGATTAGCTAGCAACTGATTAGGTTATTCAATCAGATTATTCTGATTATAGATTATAGATTATTCAACTGATTAGATTATCTAGCAGCTGTAAACAGATACAATCAACTGACTAATGATTTAATACACCAGCCTTCTGGTTTATCAACCAGCCATGTAATATCATTGCAGCAATGATCAGGCCAGTGCTTGCCAGACCAGACAACTGGGCATTATCACTTGGCCAAGTTGACACCAGAACCTAACCATCACAGCTGCTTTCTACTAGAATATGGGCAGTGGCTAAGGTGTCTTAGGGCTTTATTAATCCCAAAGGTTTCCCTGGCTTGCCTGAGTTAATTAAGGTCTATACGATCCGATATTATGAGAATTGAGGAAATTGGAACATAGTCATGATTAGTTGAAGACTGTCTCCCTTATTGTTGCTTAATTCATGAAGACAAGCCCAAGTCAATCAGTGCATGGAGTTCTTCTGATAAGAGGTTTAAAACTCAAGTGTGCCTAAAGCTCATATGTCCTCAAATGACCTAAGGAAAAATCTAACGCTATTTATCTTGCTCTCTCTTTTCTAGTGACAACCCCCATGATCTTTGAAAGTAACCTCTCAAGAACGCTTGCCTAGTTGTTTGAAGTGTAATTTACTTACTTATTTCTCCAACATACTTCTTTCTACTATCTTCTTAATATTCTCTTTGTTACTACTTTTAAACAATGAGTACACCACATATTGTATAATTCCATTTACATGAGATTCCCAGGATAGGCAAATTTATAGAGAAAGAGGTTGCCTCAGGTTGGTAGAGGGTGATAGAGACTAGAGAGTGACTGCTTAAAGGAAAGTGATTTCTTTGGGTGGTGATGAAAATATTCTAAAATTGATCGTGGTGAAATAGTTACACAACTCTGTGACTATACTTAAAAGCCACTGAACCATACATATGCTTTAAGTAAGTTAATTATCTGGCATGTGAAGTATATCTCAGCGTTCTAGTTTGCTAGCTGCCAGAATGCAACACACTAGAGATGGACTGGCTTTTAATAAAAGGAGATTTATTTCATTAGTTCTTCAGAGGAAAGGCAGCTAACTTTCAACTGAGGTTCTTTCTTACATTGGAAGGCACAGCAGGACGATCTCTGCTGGCCTTCTCTCCAGGCCTCTGGGTTTCAACAACTTTCCCTGGGGTGATTCCTTTCTGCATCTCCAAAGGTCTGGGCTGAGCTGCCATTGCTGAGATGAGGTATGCTGAGCTGCTTGGGCTGTGCTACGTTGAGCTCTCTCATTTAAGCACCAGCCAATTAAATCAAACATCATTCACTGTAGCAGGTATGCCTCCTAGCCCACTGCAGATGTAATCAACAACAGATGAGGTTCACATGCCATTGGATCATATCCACAGCAACAGAACTAGGCACCTTCACCTAGCCAAGTTGACACCTGAATCTAACTACCACACTCAGTAGAGCTGTTACCAAAGGAAAAAAAAAATGAGGACATTTAAAAGTACATATTGAGATAAAAAAAATACATACTGAATTTCTTTTTTAAAACTTAAAGGTTATTTGCATTAGTGTGGTGAGCATTGGAAGAAGGGTGCCATAGACTCTTACAAATAAATATACATATACTAGATTCTGATAATACTTACAAATCTAATGACTAATTAGAATGCTGGACAAAGGAAAAATAACCTGAAAATACTTTAAAAGTAGGATCTATATTTATCTCCTTCTGCTTTTCAGAGCATAAGCCCTCATAAGGGAAGAGATTATCATATCATATTTCCTCTTTTGCAGAAAACCTGAGTATTTATCCTAAAGAAGTAATATGTGAGAATAGAAACCAAATGTTATTATGGTGGTATTATTTATAAGAGTGAAACCTAGAAGCAACAAAAAGCTCAGCAGTTAGAGACTGGTTATTCAAATGAAAATATATCAATCTGATAAAATTTTAAAGTTCTGTTAAAACAAACATGGAAATTCATTTGTAATAGGAACATGGAAAAGTATTTAGAAAATAATGTAAACCCCATATTGCCCACCCTTTTTCATCATGAGATGACAAAGTTTAGCAGAAAGAGTAGAGATTTTGGAGTCATATTTCTGTTTAAATCCTTTTTCTCACTCAGCTCCTATGTGGCTTTGGCTGATTATCTGAGACTCAGTTTTCCCAGTTGCCAGTGTGGGTAATAAAAGCTAGAGTAATATTGAGGAACCAATGAGTTAATGTACATGAAATGCCAAGCACAGAGATTGGTACATAATAAGCCTTTAATAAAGGCCTTTCCTTTTCCTTCAATGATGAAAAATATAGAATACAAAATTGTAGATATACAACTATGTAGAAATATGTTGATTGATTGCTTTAATAGGCCCTAATTAGTGGCTGCCTTATGTTAATGCCTTTTGCCTTTTAAAGAGTTTAAGGAAGAAACTATGATTATAAGGATGAAATTCAGCAATGCAGAAAAACTATATTAAATCTGACAGCTCAAAACATCAATAGAACCTGTAAGGGGCAGAACTGATGTAGAAGAACAGAGAAAGAATTATAACGACACAGGATTTCCAGTCACATTTACATCTACATAGGTCTAAGTATAATGCAAGCTGAACTGATGCACTTAAAAACTACTGAAAGGAGAGCCAAACTTAAACAATAGGATTGGTAATGGAAACGAAAGTTCAAAAATACATTAAAATCATAATATAACATATTGAAGAAATTTTCTTTGGTCCAAAACATTATTCCAGCCTTGACTTTTCTTTTAAGCCCTAGAAAATGTGTCTAACCACCTACCCAACATCTCCAGTTGCATGTCCATAGGTATCTCCTAATTTAAAATCTGTATAAGCAAATTATTCTTTTTTCCTCCCACAAAATCTGCTTTTATTCTAGTCTCCTTCATCTTATTAAATGGTACCATCCATTTACTTAGGTGTTCAAGCTGGAAACTAGGAGTCATCCTTAATTTTTCTTTTATTCAATGGTACCTCCCCTGCTCCTAACTCATCCACAGCAAAACCATCAGTAAATCCTGGAAGCTCAAATTTATAAATACAGTGCACATCTTAGCCTGTTTCACCATTTCACCATTGCCACTCTAGCTCAAGTGCCCACCATCATTTATCTAGACTCATTTAATCATCTTCCATTTTAGTCCTCGTCTTCCACTTTCTGCTACCATCCCCACCAGCCCAGTCCATTTTATGCAACTGATGTATTTTTAAAAAATATTTTTAATTATAAAATATATAGAAATGGTATAAAACAAATGTACATTTGAACAAATTACTATTAGCAAGCAAACACCCATATATCACCTAAATCAAGAACTAAAACATTACCAGCACCCCAGAAACCACTGTGGGTCCCTTGCCAAAACAATCTCCTTTTTCTTCTATGGTAACCACACTCTTCATGGTAATCATTTCCTTGCCTTTCATTATAGTTTTATTCACTTGGGTATCTCTGCCTGAATATTACACTTTAGTTTTGCCTATTCCTTGATAAACTTTAAAACTTCATTTCCTTTTATATTAATTAAGCAGATAAATTTAATCTTAGCTAGCATGAATAATGCTGCCATAAACATTAGAGTTCAACTGTCTATTTGGGTCCCTGCTTTCAGTTCTTCCGAGTATATTCCTAGTAATGGGATTGCTTAATCATATGGCAACCCTACATCTAGCATCTTGTGGATTCAACACATTAATCTCTGGAGAGGCTGCCACATTCTATTACCCTACCAACCTTCTCTTATAAAAAAGAGAGTGGGGGAAGGAGAGAAATGAACATTGAAATTGCCCTCAAAGAATAGCTCAGTCTCTTTGGAATTATATAGCATGCTTCGGTTGTCTAGTTTTCTTTGAGGTAAATGCTAAGTGCAACAGAATGTTGAAATGTGACCCTTAATCTCAGTTCTGACTTGCTTTAGTCCACACAAATTGAATTGCTATACAGCCCACCCTCAATTTGCAAAGGAAGTGGCTATAAGCAGGCCCAGCACACACACTGCAAAGGAATAAAATAATTAAAGATGTCAAGTAGAGAAGAAATTCATTTGGTGGGCATTTTATGTGTGAATACAGGCTCCATGGGAGAGGGATGGAGTGCTTACCCCTGCCCTCCTTTCAACGGGATTATTCCAGGGGGGTTGATATATAAACACTGGAGCTTAATGTACTCAGTCTTCTGAGGTTACACACCTGAGAAATTAAAGGTGAGAGGCTTTGACTATTCACCTGAAGTAGCAGAGCAGAGCGAGAGACACTGGAGTACCCTAGGACAGGGGAAGGGTCAGGTTGTGCAAATGTTTCTCATAAGGCAGATGCTGATCTGAAAGATGGAGAGAGCTGATCTGGAACCATACTTCAATCTGTTAGAAGGCACTGCCCAGGAGGGTGGACCAACAGATTCCTGGAGACAGAGGGAGAAAATGCATGCAGGCAGCCAAAAGAAAATCACAGGGAATGAAGTCTAGGATTGCCAGTGGAACCTTGGAAGAATTCACAATGCACCCCAAGAAGAGAAATAAGTTTTGATTATTCACTCAACCCGAAGTGAGTCACTTTTAAACATCTGCCACAGCCATAGATAACCAACAAGGAGTACATGTTCTGCCCTTTACATCTCCACTTTTCCCTGCCAGTCCTGGAAACATCAGAATTCATGGGCGCCAAACTAAGGAGAGAAAGGAGCCCACGGCAGGAAATAGAGAAGAAGAACAGCATGTCTTCCTTCTTCCACTACTGTCTTTAAGTCCAGGCTCAAACTAGGTATGCAGACAGTTTTAGCTTTAGAATACATTCCATTTTTAATTACGTCACTATTCTGTTCATGTGTATTATTACAATGAGACTATTCTTTTTGTAATTATACTCTAAAGACACACCATTGTTGGTCTTAATATTTTTTAATAAGTAAAAAGAAAAGAGCACCAAATGTGATCTCTGTTATATTGTACCCTGTTAATCTGGGGTTTGGAGTAGGTGGGTACTGAGTCTTTTTTGCACATCAATTCATTTCTGAAAAGGTGGGAGCTTATTGAGTTCTCTTTTACCACCAATTCCTCCACCTCCACTCTCTTGTCCCCCACTACACCACTTACTCTAGTCTATTCTAATTTGTCTAGATAAGCCTCATTACTGGATAGTAATCCATACACCTGGATATAAAAAAAAAGTTCTACTGAGGGAAGCAAAAGAAGACTTAAGTGAATAAAATGGTAATTGTATTCTGGAATAGGATGCTACACAAAAAATATCAATTCTCTCTAAATTAATCTACAAATTCAGTGCATATTGAAGAGATTCTTCAATTATAAACTGTGTCATGACCCATTCTTTCAGGAAGCTTACCTTTCTCTCGTTCCATATTCCCCTCGACACTTTCCTGAAGTTCAGACTATACAAACATGCAAAGCCATCCTTAAGTAGGGAGAATTATAGGTGTCCCAGAGGGGTGAAAGCTTTGCTGCATAAGGGCAGGAGGTAGGAGGTGGCCTCCATTTCCAGTTTCCTGCTGTGCTCTCCATCCAGCAGAGTCTCTAGTTCTAAATGCTCAGGAAGGAAATGGGCACTAGTAAAACCTACTCACAGGTGAGGCCAGCATGATCCAGGACCTACCAAGTTGAATTTAACTTCTGCATTATGAGCCAAGACTCTCTACTGGTAGAATCTGATCTCTTACTTCAAAGGCATCTGCCAAAATATGTGCTAAGTTAAGACATATTTACACCATACTGCTATTACTAAAATGGGGTTCTCCCTCTGCCAAGTGGTTCTATTCTTTCAAAAATTCACTGTTCAATAAGTGGCCTTAAAGATAAATTTTATACCTCTTCCTTTCTTTCTTGATTTGATTATTCTTCACTTATTTTTTCTTTTTTTATTGTTTTTATATTTATTCTTCATTTATTTTTGTATATCCTTTTATATGTAGGATCAAAGGCGGCAGCATGACTGGATATCCTGGGGCTTGTAATTATCCTATGGTAGAGCTCCAATAATTCACCCAGATTCTAAAGATCCCAATATAAAAAAGGCCAATGTTCAGCTGAAAAGCAGAAGTAGGGCTGCACCAGTTGTTTCTGGCTGACATTGTCCTGGCTGGTTGAGTGACCAAACATATAAGTTGCTAAAATATTTGAATCTCAGCTCTGCCTATGGGTCCTCACATATAGTGGGGTCGCAAACATGAGTCACATCTTAAATAAAAGTAGTTCTGTAAATTTGTACAACACTGAAAATATCACAGATACCCAATAAATACAAATCCAGCCACTGGGTACAGTCATGAACTTCTATCAGATCTCATTATACATTGTAAGGGTTGTTAGTGGCAGTATTGGAGGAACATCTTGGGGACCAGGACCCCTGTGTTTTTGGAGGCAGGCAGAATTGCAGTGCAGTTGGTTGTACTTCTTAAGCAGAGTTCCCAGAACTGTAACCATAAGCTTTTTTGGGGGGTGCTCCGAGCCAATCCAAAGGCACCCAAGAAGAAGGTCTTGTGAAAACCAATGATTCATATCTTTATAGAGTCACTCTGCACTTAATTTGGACTGACTATTTGAACATCAGCTGGCAGTTATAGCAGTATCATTTGGATTTATATCTCAAGTGTATTTATAGCTTATAGAAGAATCTGTTCAGCTATCATAGAATATTGTATTAGATTCCCTTTTTTAGCTTTTTAGAAAAATGCAGAGAAAGAAAACGGATAAAAAGTGACTAACATGGGTAATTATCTTTACAACTCTCATGAATACTGTGCTCTCAAGCTCTTTTTAGTGTTTTTCTTTTGGCTTTCTGAGAAGCAAATCTCTTCATAAGTTTTAACTTATTGAAAATGCAAACTTCATCCAAGTCTTTCTAAAGAGCATGACCACCATTATGGCATTTATCAAGCACTAAAAAAAGAGGTGCTTAATTTTAATTATACCAAGTTTTATTGATTTGAATGCCTCAATAGCTTAAGCCTCTAGTAACACTGGAGAACTTATAATCATCACTGTTCAGCCTTGGAGAAGAGGAGGAGATCAGAAGAGGTGCAGCCACTCAGGGTGGCCATCATGAAAGGAGGGGCTAGAGCCAAGTAAAGGAGACTAGAGATGTGGATTAAGATAAGGAGTGTGTTCTAGTTTGCTAGTTGCTGGGGTGCCATACACCAGAAATGGAATGGCTTTTAAAAAGGAGAATTTATTAAGTTGCTAGTTTACAGTTCTAGGGTCATGGAAGTGTCCCAATTAAAGCAAGTCTATAAAAATGTCCAAATTAAGGCACCAACTAGAGGTTACCTTCATTCAAGAAGGGCTGATAAAGTTCAGGGTCTCTCTCTCAACTGGAAAGGCACACGGTGAACATGGTGACATCTGCTAGCTTCCTCTCCAGGTTTCTTGTTTCGTGAAGCTCCCCTGGGGACATTTTCCTTCTTCATCTCCAAAAGTCTCTGACTGCATAGGCTCTGCATTTCTCCCTGCTCTCATGGATCTTTTCATTCTGAAGCTTTCTCCCAAATGCTTCCTCTGTTAAAGGATTCCATTAAATTAATCAAGACCCACCTGGAATGGGTGGAGTCACAAGTCCATCTAATCAAATGCCAATTCCCAGAATTGAGCGAGCCACACCTCTGTGGAGATAATCTAATCAAGTTTCCACCCAGCAATAATGAATGAAGATTAAAGGACATGGTTTTTCTGAGGTACACCACAGATTCAAACCAGCACATTCCACCCTTTGGATGCCCAAAAGACATGTTCTTTCCAAATGCAAAATGCATTAATTCCATCACAATGTGAGAAAAACCTTATACCATTTCAGTAACAATACGAATACAATACAAGGTCAAAACCAGTATAAAGTTCCTTCAAAGTCAGATACAGGCATGGTCTGTTCTAAGGCAAATTTTTCCTCTGTCTCTGGACTTGTAAAACTCAAAACAAGTTATCTGCTGCCAACGTACAAGGGAGGGACACTCAGAGGATACATATACCCAATTCCCTAGGCAGGAATTGGAAGGAACACAGGGGTCACTGGACCTATACAGTTTTGAAAACCTGCAGGGCAAACTCTATTAGATTTCAGAGTCTGAGAGTCATTTATCTTTAGGGCTTTAGAAAGCGGCAGTCCCATCCTTTCCAGGGCCTACACAGCAGCTTGCCTCTCTCTGGACGCATCCTTGGGGGATGCTGGGGAGACCACCTTTTTCTCAACTCCACCTTCTCCAAACATCGGGGCTACACCAGAGCTCTCTGCCACCTGTGGATAACATCTCTGCCTCTATGTGGAGGCAGCCTGGCTTTTTCCAATCCCCAAAGAAGGTGTTTCACTCTCTCCAAGGCCTGAAGTGGCACAACTCTTTCATTACAAGGAGGTAGCAGGCCTCTCTTCTGCCTTCAAGGTAAACCTTCTCCACATGCTTGGGTGAGTCTGCTCTCCTGGCCTGAGGCTGCTTGACTTTAGACTTTGCTTCCATAATTCTGCTTCTGAAGTTATTTTTCCTCCAATGTGTCCTTCTCTGTCCGTCTCACTCCCAACTGGCAGTGGTTCTTTTTAAACAGATCCCACAACACTCTCGTTGACTTTCTATGAAATAGCCTTGGATCATGCCCATCAGACAGAAGCAGTTTTCACAAATCCTTGATGGATAACTCCACCTCCAGTCCTGGCTTTTTATGAAATGGTTGACTGGTTACACATTTAGTTAAATCCTCATAAGGGGCATTATTCTCTGAGGTTTCCTTCCCTAGAAGTGCAGAATTTTCTGGAACTTCAACACTTGGTTTCTTTGTACCCAAGAGTCAGTTCTCAGCTTATCTCTTTCCTGTCACATTTCACTATAAGCTGCAAAGAGAAACCAGCGTGCACTTTCCACTCTTAATTTGGAAATCTCTTCTGCTAAATATTCAAGTTCATGGCTTTTAAAATCTGCCTTCCAGCCGAAGCCACTAGTCAACTTTGCCAGATTATTTGCCATTTTAAAACAAGGATCGCCTTCCTTCCAGTTTGCAATAACACTTGTCTCTTTTCTGCCTGGAGCTTCGTCAGAGGTATCTTTACAGTTCAAATCTCTACCATGAGTCTCTTCAAAATATTTCAGCCTTCTCTATCTGACTCCTCACAACTCTTCCAGAATCTTCCTCTTATCCTTTTAAAAAGCTATTCCACTGGTAGCTAGCAAACTAGAACACCACACACAAAGAGAACACCTGTACCCATGCACGTGCACACACACACACACACACACACACACACACACACACACACACACACACACACTGTACGCACAGACACACAGAGTCAAACACAACACCCACACATGCATACACATACACACATACATAAAAATAATAATATCTCATTATCCTTAAGGTTAATTCACCTAGTTACATGCCTCACAACTTCATTCCTTCATGCAGTGGCTCAGCAGTCTGTTGTATGTAAACACCACAGTTTCCCCTTCCATTCCTGAGTCATTGTACCCTTAGGTCACATCCCTTCATTGCAAATTGCAAACACTGCCACCATAAACACCAGTGTGGAAATGTCCATTCATATCCTCACTCTCAGTTCCTCCAGGTATAGACATAGCAATGGGGTTGCAAGACCATATGGTACCCCTACCCTCCTGTGCAGCCACCACACTTCCCTCAGAGGGGCTGCACCTCTTAGCTTCTCCACCAACAGTGTATTGATAGTGTTCATTTCTACACTGTTCTACAGACCTCTCTCTCCTGCCTTTTCTTACCTGCCTGTAGTGCTCCCATTAGTATTTCTTACAGAGCTTGTCTCTTAGTCACAAATTCTTTCAGTGACTGTCTGAAAATATTTTAATCTCCCCCTTATTTTTTGGACAGTTTTGCTGGATATAGAATTCTTGGTTGGTAGTTTTTCTCTTTCAGAATCTTAAATATATCATACCACTGCCTTCTGACCTCCATGGTTTCTGCTGAGAAATCTACACATATTCTTTTCAAACTTCTCTTGTTTGTGATGGATTGCTTTTCTCTTGCTGCTTTCAAAATTCTCTCTTTGTCTTTGACATTTGACAATCTGATTAGTAAGTGTCTTGGAATATGTCTATTTGGATCTATTCTGTTTTGAGTATGCTGCACTTCTTGGATCTGTAATTTTTTGTCTTTCATAAGAGATGGGATATTTTCAGTGATTATTTCCTTCAGTAGTCTTTCTCCTCCTTTCCCTTCACTTCTGCTTCTGGGAAACCCACAACACATATATTCATGCACTTCATGTTGTCTTTAATTCCCTGAGACCCTGCTAATATTTTTCTGTCTTTTCCCAATATTTTCTTTTGTATATAAGATTTCAGATGTCCAGTCCTCTAGTTAACTAATCCCTTCTTCTGCTTCTTGAAATTTGTTGTTGTAAGTTTCCATTGCTTTTTTCATCTCTTCTATCATGGCTTTCATTCCTGTAAGTTCTGCAGTTTGGTTTTACAAATTTTTGAGTTCTTTATATTCATCCAGTGTCTCCTTTATATCCTCTCTTAACTTGTTGATTTGATTTTTAATGAGATTTTCCCTGTCTATTCGAATATCCTGAATTAGTTGTTTCAACTCCTGTATGACACTTGAAGTGTTGGTTTGTTCCTTTGACTGGGTCATATCTTCAATTTTCCTAGTATGACTCCTTACTTAGTTATTTATTTATTTTTGTTTTCAAAGCACTCTTCAACAAGCAGTTACAGGACAGATCCCAGAGCTTGTTAGGAATTACCATGCCAACAATTCAGATTTTTCCTTCTAGCTGCTCCAGAATATAGGGGGCTAGGAAGAATATATTTTTTTTATTATCACAATTGACTATTTTTTTTGTAAAAAATAACATATATACAAAAAGCAATACATTTCAAATCACAGCACAACAATCAGTTGTAGAACAGATTTCAGAATTTGGTATGAGTTATAATTCACTATTTTAATAAAGTTTTTACTTTTATCTACTCTAAGATACTGGAGACTAAAAGAAATATCAATTTAAAGATTCAGCAATCATATTCACTTATTAAACCCAAACTTCTCTATATAACTTCACAATCACCTTTGATCTTTCTGTTTATCTGTGCTGGGGGCCTCTTTTCAGTAGTCAGAATTTGTTGATTAATTCCACAATGGGAGCCTGCTTGAACTGAACCCTTGTTGCTAGTACAGTCTGTTTCCTTTCCCCTTGGGGAACCAGCTTGCCGTGCCCATGGGGGAGGGACACCAGTGTCCATGGCTTGGGGACTTGCAGTTCTGTTTGGGATTTCAGTTGTTCCACCTGATCCTGACTGGTGTACACTGTGTTTCTGGTCACTGATATTCCCTCTCTCCCCACCCCCTGTCGTTCTGTACCATTCTTTGCTATTTACTAGATGCTCTGGAGGATAAACTAAATTCCATACCTCACTGCCATCTTGCCCTGCCTCTTATAGTAAATCTTCCCCCATTCACTCTTGGTAGCTATTGCGAATACTCAGTGTCCTTAATGATCAAGTAAAATCAAAGTAGGTGTAAATACTCAGAAAGTAAGAGTTGACTAAAAGAACTTTCAGATATACACTGTAGTAACATAATAAACATGATATCAAAAGTATCCATTTATAAGTACATACCACAATGCTCCTTTAAGTGTCCCTAGCAGATGTAGCCTGTGGGGACCCCATGGAGTCCTCCTTAAGCCCACTACCTTCAGTATATCTGACCTGAAACTCTGTGTCCTTCCTATTTTACTTTCCTCAAGTTTCCTGCTTCTAGATGGTCAAGGATGTTCAAATATTGCTGAATCAGCTGCAGAGACTTTTTTTCCCCACCATGTTTTATTATGAGTAAGTAATAGGAGTTCAAACAAATAAATGCATGTAAGAGCTTAGCTGAAAATTTCTTCACTATTATTTCCATTTGTAACACAAATAATTAACTCAGCTTTATCTATCAGTGGCAATGAAATATAACCACATATTTATGCCCATGTTATGACTGTACTTTCTCACTTGCCATATGAGTAAGAAGTCCAAACTTTGCCTAAGTTTCTCCTCCCACTAACTCTCTAGGACTTCCAGGGCCATTTATTTCAGTCAATGAATCAGTTTTTCTTTGTCAGCTGCTGCCTGCTGGAAGAGTAAGAACTAATAGCTGCTATTGAAGATTGAACTTCACTGCCCTTTGATTTTGAGACAGCCCTGTCTGTTTGCCTTGGATGTTTCCAACTGTGCTGCCTCACTGAGGTCATTAAGCATCCTGGCAGTCCTACAAAGATGATCCCAGACTAGGGATTACCATCTGCTGATGGCCTATCTTGGAAATTTGGAAAATAGAATGGGGAGATTAAAGACTGTGCTGGTCTGAAACTGTTATGCACCCTGAGAAAAGCCACATGCTTCTAATCTATTCTCATAAGGGTAGACCTATTATAGATGGGACCTTTTCATTAGGTTGCTTCCATGGAAATGTAACCCACCCAATTTAAGGTGGATTCTTGAATTCTTACATTAAGATCAAGAGGATCTTAATCCTCTTTGCTGGAGTCCTTTGTGAGAGTATAAAAAGACAGTAAAATAATAGAGAGACCAAAGAGAGAAAAGAAACATCCAGAGACATTTTGGAGAGAGCCAATACAGAGCCCAGAGAGAGAGAAATGCCCTGGCAATACTGAGTGGACCCGTAGCACGCTGAGAACTCAGAGAGGTGCCCCTGGAGGGGGAAGCAAGAACCCACAGAAACCCAGAGAGAAAGCCATTGAAATCAGAAGCTGAAAGCAATGCAACCCAGGAACGAACAACCAGCAGACCCTAGCCACATGCCTTCCCATGTGATAGAGGGGAACCCCACATGTCATTGGCCCTTCTTCAGAGGAGTATTCCCCTCTTGATGCCTTAATTCAGACATTTTCAGGGCCTTGGAATGGTACATTTGTAACCTAATAAATCCCCTTTGTAAATGCAAATCCATTTCTGGTATAGTGCATTCCAGCAGCGTTAGCAAACTGAAACAAAAATGTCAGTTATCATTCCTCAACAATAGTATGTTCAAAAGCAATTATCCCAGAAAGAGTCAAACGCCATAGTGGTCTTTATTTTACAGTATCAGTGGCCTTGTCCCAGTAATGGTGCAGCTTTTCTAAATAAAACGAAAATTATAATGTTTACTAGAAAGACATGAAATGTTAGAACTGGAAGTGATCTTAGAAATAATGTTGCCAAAACTCCTAACTTTAAGTTGAGGAGATAGAATTCCCTGCCATGTCATATGGCAAGATAGGGGACTAGCCATAAAGTCTGAGTCTTTAGCAAAAGTATTAGGATACCAGTCCAGGGACCATTCCCCAATGGCTGCAGCCAATGCTTTTTTAAAAGCAAAATTGAATTAAGGCTGTAGGCAAACCCACCGTTAAAGAAGCCTGACTTTCTAAAATTCAAGTTTTTAAGTAGAATGGAGTGGTGTTGGAGAGGAGAGGCATTCTAGTTCCTCCTTGGAACGTTTTGGTGGTGTCTTAATTCCACTTTTTCAGTGAGAGTGAAAATTTCTTCAGAGCATCACTTGTTCTGTTTTCAGCAATGAGACCATTATATTAATATAATGGCCTACAGTCAACAAACACGCACACACACAGGCTTCCACTTCATAATTACAACATGTCTGAGAGGTTGATATTGATTATATAGTTATCCCTCATTTGCAGAAAAGGAAACAAGGTTTAGGATGGCAAACTGATTTGTTCAACCTCCTATACATCATAGATGTAGAGCTTATCCCTGAATAAAATGTTTTGGTTCTAAGTATAGCATTCAGTCCAATAGAAAAAGGTTCATTTTCCTTTTTCATGCCATGTTTTCCCATCAACTGCCTGGTTGGGCTTTGATAGATCTAGATCCTTCTCTACCCTTCTCTTATTCTTCATTGCATCACATGGAATGTATTTCAAGTTTCCTTACTCCTGGACTGATGGTGGGTTCAACTAATGGGAGACACTTGTAGTTGGAGGACAAGAGGAAAGGAGAAACCAGAGCATTTCTGTCTGTCTCTTAGTTTCCTTTGACATCTCCAGGAGTGACCTTCATGGCTGCATCTCCTACCAGACAGCCCCTTCTTTATTGCAGCCAGATCCTTCTGTGCAGCTCCCATCAGAAAGCCTTGGTGATAACACCTCCTCCTCTTGAATCCCCAGCTCCAGAGGTGGTAAATGACTTCCTGGAGTTCCTAGTTTTTGCATTGCCTCACTATCCCCTGCTTGTTTTGTTTGCCTTCCATAATCTTTACACCCAATTTCCTGTATTAAATTCTCCTCTTTCTAAAAACCTAGAGTGATTTCTGTTTTTCTAGATCAGTCCTAGTTGTAAACCATATGAGTTTAATTGTGTTTCTTCAGAGAATTGCTCATGAAGGCAACTAATATCTTTATTGGGTATGCCTTGACCATGGAAGGGAATTTGATACAAATTTAATGGGCGCATACTTTGATAGCTGACTTAGAAGAAACCATTCTGATGCTGCCATATTCCATATTGATATTCCATGCTTTTTGAAATTATATAGAATTTAACATTGGAGTTTCCTTCATGTCTCCCCCACTCCCCCCCACACACACATACAAACGATGAATTTTTGTAATTCATGAGCACAACTAGCAATTAGCAATAAGGATACAAATGTATTTCTTGGAAGAGATATTATCTTGCCCCCACTACTCTAATTTTGGGAAACTAAGTTCAGAGCTCTTTGAATCAATGGTTCTCAAACTTGAGAATATAGCAGAATCTCATTGAGGGCTTGTTGAATAACAGGTGGCTGGGTCCATTTCCAGAGTTTCTGAGTCAGTATGTCTGGGGTAGGGTCTTAGAATTTGCATTTTTAATAAGTTTCCAAGTACTGTGGATTGAATTGTTGTTCCCAAGTTTGGACGTATTCTTGGCTTTGGTCCTCATACTGGTGGGTATAAATCCATTTTAAATAAGATTTCTTGAAGATATTACTTCAGATAACATTGGCTGTGGTCCGGCTGAATCAGATTGTACTTTAGTCTGAATTACTAGAGTCCTTTGTAAACAGAAAGAAATTCAGACAGAAAGGGAAAACAATGGGAAGAAGCTGGAAGTTAAGGGAACCCAAAGGAGAAAGAAGAAGACATCATCACGTGAAGTGCCATGTGACAGAAAAGCCAAAAGAGTAAGGACTTCTGGCAGAATGCTATCCCCAGAATGCCACCATATCTGGGGAGAAAGCATTGCCTTACTGACATCTCAATTTTGGACTTCTCCTAACCTCAAAATCATGAGCCAATAAATTCTTACTGTTTAAGCCAACCTATTTTATGGTATTTGCAGCTTGGAAACTAAGACATAGGAGATGCTTTTATGATGATCAGAGGATACTTACATTATATATGTCAAGTAATGTTAATGCAATTCTAGATTGTGATATAAAAGTTGGATAAAATCTGCTTGGCATATGGATTTAGTCACTTCTTAGGTGACATGCTTTTGATAGTTCTTCTGTGGGATTTCTAGGATTTTGATTTATTATCTTGTTCCCTATACAGCAACAGTGGAACACAAAGCAGCTCTGAAATTTAAAACCCCAGTACCATATCTCCAAACACCTTCAGACCCTCCGAAATTGTGTGTTTGGATGTATTTTATATAGGCCATGGGAAACATATCTTACTAAAGCTGGACATGGAAGGATATAGTACTGAAGTGAAAATTCAGTTCCACAGTGGAAAGATAAATAGCCCAGTTTAAAACTGGACAAATGATTTGAATAGATGTTTCTCCAAAAAAAAAGATATTCAAATAGCCAAAGAGCAAATGAAATGCTTCTCAACATCATTAGCCATCAGGGAAATGCAATTCCACAATAAGATACTATTTCATCTTCTCTAGAGTGGCTACTATTAAAACATGGAAAATTACAAGTGTTGGAATGAATGGATAAACAAAATGTGGTATATACACACAAAAATAGTATTCATCCCTGAAGTTCTGATACATGCAATAACATGAATGAATCTTGGAGACAGGTGGAGTGAAATAAGCTAGGCACAAAAGGGCAATATTACATGATCTCACTGACATGAAATATTTAGGACAAACAAACTCAGAGAGCCAGAATCTACAATATAGGTTACCAGAGAAGAGGGGAGGGGTAAGGAACAGTGATAAGACTTAAGATACACAAAGTTTCTATTTGGGATAATGGAAAATTTTGGTGATGTGTGCTGGTGGTGATAGCACAACATTGTGAATGTAATTAGCATCACTGAAGTATATATTTTAATGTGGTTATAAGAGGAAATTTGACATTGTATACACGTCAATAGATTAGGTATATTCTTAAAATCCATGGAATGAACAACATTAACAGTAAACCCTAAGCTAAACCATGTGCTATAGTTAATAGCACAATTTTCAAAATGTGCTTAAACCAATGCATTGTGTTAATAATAGGATGGTATATGGGAACCCTGTATTTTATGCATAATTTTTCTTTAAAACCACAACTACTCCAATTAAAAAAAAAAGTCATTGGCCACGTGACTATGTAATCACATTGAATTATTTGCCCAGTATTAAAGCTAGGTAAATTTCCTTCATTTTTATTGAATTTTAGAAATTAATGAATATGTCTATTAAGCAAAACCTTGAGAGCATTATACATTAAATACATCTGTATGATTCTAATAAAACTGATTTCAAAATCTATTAGGCTTAAAAATTTATTCAGCAGTCCCCAAACACTTTTCCCTTCTGTTAATGTATCTATGCACTTATTTTTATCACTAAAAATACTCTAGGTCTAGTTAAAAAGTTTAAAACAGTTCTTTATGAACATACATAATTAAGTTTGTTTTCTGTGCAAATCTATAGAAATGTCCTTTGGAATTATGGAAAAGTATAATTTGCTCTATTATTGTTTGTTGGTATTTATGTATCACTCTATATTTTCAAAATACTATGTAATCTCTAGTTCCTCTTCAGCGATTCTTCATTATAAAGCCCATTTCGTGTTATATGTGATATATTTTTTTAGGCCCTTTGTATATTTCAGTGGAGAAAGGAAGTAAGATGGGCTATTGTGATAAGTTGTTTCATGGGTTTCCAAGACCACCCTTGAATTTCTCTAGGACTCAGTCTAAGTTGTATTCATGGCTGAGATTTATTATAGCAAAAGGATGCAGCCCAAGGGGCAAAGCACATGGGGTGAAGACCAGGGAAACCCATGTGTGACTCCCAGTGGAATCACACAAGATAGACGTGCTTAATTCTCCCACTTGTGGCAACAGGCATGGAATGTTGCCAACCGTGGAAATTCATTAGAGACTCTGTCTTGAGTCCTTATTTGGGGCTGGTCATGTAGGCAGCCTCTGCCTGGCACATACCGAATTTCTCGACTCCAGGAGGAAAGCAGGTGTTCACCATAAGCCATAATTTTGCATAACATTGCAGGCAAAGTGAGCTATTTTTATCAGCTAATGGGGAAACTTCCCCAAAATCGATGTTCCTGGAAGTCAGCTAAGGGACTTGCTTGCAAGCAGGACTTTCCAAGAATAGCAGTTCAGGCCTGTTACCCCTTTTCTGCACATACTCCCATCACATATACGTTCTATAAATGATAAAAAGAATAAAAAATATAAAGAGGGGAAAGATTTTCTTGTCCCTGGGCTGAATCCTTGCACATATATACTTTGTTCATAACCAGGGGGGCATTTCTTATGTTCAAAGGGCTGGAGGAGCATTCTTATTATACTTAAAAGCACAAACAAGCCATTAGCATTCTCTGGAACTTTTTTCTTGTTATTGTTTCATGTTCCCAGTCTATTTTAACATCAAACTACATTACCTAAGTAAAAAAAGTTTTAGTGTCAAAAACTGTTGATCCCATCTTTGCAGTCCTTAGATCTCTGCTGTCAGTGCCGTTTCTATCCTGTGATTTTTCATCAGAGAACATAACTTTTTCTTCTAACTTCACAGGAAATTCCACGCTTGAATGTGCCCTGAGATGTGAAGCATGACAAGAACTAGCATCCAAGTACTTGTCAGAGTAGAAATTGCTTGACAGTGGTTCCTCCCGGGGCTTGCTACTCTCCTGCAAGCCATCAACAATGAAGATGCTCCTGGGATGGAAAGATGAAAACTCTCCAAGCAAGACCATTGTTTTCAGAATCTGTGCTTATTTACTCAGGAGGTCCAGATAAAAGGGCAGACATGCACAGGGGTGGGGAGAGTACGTGATTTATCCCTTTGCCACCTGAGACTTTCATTGTTTCTCATTATCTTGACAGTATGTTAACTCTTCTCAGTACGTCTTCTATCCCCCTTTTCAATTTATTTCATATAATGCAATAAGAATTTTTCTAAAACTATGGCTCTGATCATAATGCCTCACTCACTCCCCACCAACTTTCCATGGTCTTCTGAATGCATTCACAACTCTTTGGCATTGCATTGAAAGAAATTCACAATGTGGCCTGAGTTTATCTTCCCATTCACATTTCTACCCACTTCCTTTTCAGGGACAGAGCAGTTATTTTCTAATTTTTTTTTCCTTTATTAGAGAAGTTGTGGTTTTGCTGAACAATCGTGCATACAGTACAGTTCCCATATGCCACCCCACCACCAACACCTTGTATCAACGTGGAACACTTGCTAAAATTGAAAATAGCACATTTTTATAATTGTATTATTAATTAAAATCCATGGTTTAACCTAGGGTTCACTGTCTATGTAGGGTAGTTCCATCAATTTTTAAAAATTTTTTATTCTGTTACCATATGTACAATATAACATTTTTCTCCTTCATCACAGCCAGATATGTATTTCAGTGCTATTGACTGCATTCACAAAGTTGTGCTAACATAGCTACCATCCATTACCAAAACATTTCCATTATTCCAAATAGGGAACCTGTACAGTTTAAGCCATAACATCCCATTCCCTATCCTCGCCCTGCCCCCTGGTAATCTATGTTCTAGACTCTGACTCTATGCATTTATTTATTCAAGTTGTTTCAAAGCAGTGAGTCATAAATATTTGTCCTTTTGTGTATGACATTTTCACTTAACATGATGTCTTAAGGTTCATCCATGTTATTAAACTTATGAGAGCTTCATTCCTTTTTATCATGAATAATATTCCATTGTATGTATATGCCACATTTTCCTCATCCATTCATCAGTTAATGGACATTTGGGTTGCTTTCACACTGGTGAATAATGCTGCTATGAAAATCAGTAGGAAAAAATCTGTTCAAGTCCCTGCTTTCAATTCTTTTGGGTATATACCTATAGTTGGCATTGCCAGGTCTTATGGTAGTTCTATATTTAGCTTTCTGAGGAAGTGCCAAACTGTTTTCCACAGTGACTGCACCATTTTACATTCTACCGGCAATGAATGAGTTTTCCTATTTCTCTGAATCTAACACTTATTAGTTTCTGTATTTTTAATAGCAGCCATGCTAATGGGTATGAAATCGTATCTCATTGTGGTTTTGATTTGCATTTCCCTAATGGCTAATGATGTTGAGCATCTTTTAAAATACTTTCTGGCCCTTTATATAACTTCCTTGGAGAGATACTAATTGGGTTATTTGTCTTTTTGTTATTAAGTTGAAGACATTTTAAAGATATATTCTGGATATTGAACTTCTATTGGATATTTGGTTTCCAAATATTTTCTCTCATTGTGTAGGTTGTTATTTTACTTTCAAGATAAAGTTCTTTGAAGAGACAAACATTTAAAATTTTGATGAGGTCACATTTATCTATTTTTTCTTTTGTTGTTTATGTTTTGGGTATAAGTTTAAGAAACCATTATCTAACATAAGATCCTGAAAATGCCTCTCTATGTTTTCTTCTAGGAGTTTGGTATTTCTAGCTCTTATGTTAAGGCTCTTGATTCATTTTGAATTGATTTTTTATATGATGTGAGGTTGAGGTCCTCTCTCTTCTTTCTCTTTTTTTGCAAATGGAGATTCACTTTTCCCAGCACCATGTGTTGAAGATCCTATTCTTTCCCAACTATGAAATTTTTGCCCCTCATCAAAAATCATTTGGCCATAAATATGAGAAAAAAATCAGAAATATGATTTCTGAGCTCTTAATTCTATCCCATTAGTCAATATCTCTGAGATTGTTTCAGTACCAAGTGGTTTTGTTTACTGTGGCTTTGTAATAAGTTTTACATTTGGGAAATGTGAGTCTTCCAGCTTCATTCTTCTTTTTCAAGATGTCTTTAGCTATTTGCGAACATTAACCTTCCACATAAATTTGATGGCTTTTCCATTTCTGTAAAGAAGGTTGTTGGAATTTTCATTGGGATTGCATTGACTCCATAAATTATTTTGGATAATATTGACATAGTAATTGTATTTAGTCTTCCAATCTATGGATATGGAGTGTCCTTTCATTTATTTAGGTCTATAGTTACTTTCAGTAATTTTTAAAATATTTTATTGACAAATCTTCACACACATATAGCCCATATGTGGTGTACAATCAATCACTCACAATATCATCACAACTTGTGTATTCACCACCATGATCATTTAAGAACACTTGCATCACTCTAGAAAAAGAAATAAAAAAAAATAAAAAACACATACATCCCATACCTCTTACCTCTTTATATGATATGAGGTAGAGGTCCTCTCTCTCTTCTTTCTCTTTTTTTGTAAATGGAGATTCATTGACTCTCATTCAATCTACCCAATTTATTTTACTCCTTATCCCCCCTATTATTTATTCATTTTTTTAATCCATATTTTTTTACTCACCTACCCATACCCTAGATAAAAGTAGCAACAGACATAGGGTTCTCACAATCACACAGTCATATTGTAAAAGCTGTATTGTTATACAGTTGTCTTCAAGAATCAAGGCTGCTGGAACACAGCTCAACAGTTTCATGTACTTCCCTCCAGCCACTCCAATGCACCATAAAGTAAAAAGGGACATCTGTATAATGCATAAGAATAATCTCTAGGATAACTTCTCGATTCTGTTTGAAATTTCTCAGCTACTGACAATTTATTTTGTCTCATTTCCATCGTCCCCCTTTTGATCAAGAAGTCTTTCTCAATTCCATGATGCTAGGTCCTGCTTATCCTGGCAGTTCTGTCTCATGTTGCCAAGGAGTTTTGCACCCTTGAGAGTCAGGGAGGGCAGTGAGTTCACCTGCTGAGTTGGCTTAGAGAGAGAGACCACATCTGTGCAACAAAAGAGGTACACTGTGGGTGACTCTTAGGCATAATTATAAATAGGCATAGCCTATCCTTTGCAGGAATAAGTTTCATAGGGGCAAACCCCAAGATCAAGGACTCAGCCTATTGATTTTGTTGTCCCCATTGCTTGTGAGAATATCAGGAATTCTCCAAATGAGGAAGTTGAATATTTCCTCCTTTCTCCCCAGTTCTCCAAAGGACTTTGCAAATACTTCTTTATTCTCTGCTCATATTACTCTGGGATTATCAGGGCATCACACTAACCTTGACAAACCAACAAGATCTCAGGTCCTATTCAAGATTCCATGTACTTATGGTGTTCAACTAAACTGATCATATAAGTTAAATTAGGTGATGCACTACCCAAAACACTAATTTTGCACCTATAAACATCTCTTCATTTAGTCTTACCCAAAGATTGAAGCTTGAAAATATGGGTGATATCATCTTTTACCTGTATTCTGATCTACCATAGTCCTTTCTAGAAATGTTTCATTCATATCTCTAGTCAAAATCTGATCTCCTTTTCAACTTTTTAAACAGTTCTTCTTTCAGTAATTTTTGTAGTTTTATATGTACAAGTCATTTGCATTCTTGGTTAGATTTATTCCTAGATATTTGATTCATTTAGTTGCTATTGTGAATGGAATTTTTTTCCTGAATTGTTCTTCTGATCATTCATTGCTTGTATATAGAAACACTACTGATAGTTTGGTGTTGATCTTGTACCCTGCCACTTGGGTGAATTCATTTATTAGCTCATGGAGTTTTGTTGTGGATTTTTCAACATTTTCTATATATAGGTTCATATTGTTAATAAACAGAGAAAGTTTTGCTTCTTCTTTTCCAAGTTGGATGACTTTTATTTCTTTTTCTTGCCTAATTGCATTGGCAAGAATTTCCAGAGAATGTTCAATAGCACTGGTGACAGTGGGCATCCTTGTCTTGTTTCTCATCTTAGAGGGAAAGCCTTCAGTTTTTCATTGTTAATAGGATGTTCGTTGTGAGCTTTTCATATATACCCTTTATCATGTTGAGGAAGTTTCCTTCTATTCCTAGTGTTTTAAGTATTTTTTTTTTAATCAAGAATGGGTGCTGTATTTTCTCAAATGTGTTTTGTGTATCAATTGAGATGATCATGTGTTTTTTTTCTTCATTCTGTTAATGTGGTATATTACATTAATTGATTTTCTATTGCTGAACAAACCTGTGTACCAGGAATAAATCCTACTTGATCATGGTGCATAATTATCTTCTGCACTGTTGGATTTGGTTTACTAGAATTTTGTTGAGAATTTTTGCTTCAATATTAATAAGACATATTGGTCTATACTTTTCTTTTCTTTTGATATCTTTATCTGGTTTTGGTGTGAGGGTGATGTTGGCCTTGCATAATGAATAATGAATTAGGAAGTGATCCCTCTTTCTAAATTTTTTTGAAAAATTTGAGCAGAATTGGACTTAGGTCTCTTTGTAGTGTTTGGTAAAATCCCCTTGTGAAGCCATCTGGCCCTAGGCATATCTTTGTTGGGAGGTTGTTGATGACTTATTCAATCTCTTTACTTGTAATTGGTTTGTTTAGATCTTCTATTTCTTCCTGAGTAAGTAGCTTGTGCTTCTCTAAGAATTTATCTATGTAGTCTAAGTTATCTAATTTATTTTCATACAGTTGTTCATAGTAGTCTCTTACATTCATTTTTATTTTTATTTCAGCAGCATCAGTAGTAACGCCCTCCTTTTTTGTTTCTGATTTTTGTTGTTTGTATCCTCTTTTTTGTCAGTTTAGATAAAATTTTGTCAATTTTGTTGATCAACAAGTTTCCAAAGTGGTTGCATCAATTATATTCCAAGAAACAATGTATGAGTGCTCCTATCCCTCTACATCTTTGTTAACACTTGGAACTGTAGGTCTTTTTCACTTTAGCCATCTTGAATGGGTGTGTTGTGATATCACACTGCGATTTTAATTTGTGTTCTCTGATGACTATTGACATTGAACATCTTCTCATATGTTTATTGGCCATTTGATTTTTTTGCTTTTCTGACATGCTTATTCAAGTCCTTTGTCCATTTTTGTTTATTGATTATAAGAGCCATTTATATATTAGGAATTATTTATATAACTTAGACGCAGGAAGTTTTATAAATGTTTCTATATATGCAAATATATATGCAATAGATGTCATTATATATGTAATAAATGTGATTATATGCACCCACCCATATGTAAAGGCAAACCACAGAGAGGATGTTTATCCATATCTATCTATCATCTATGTATCTTAATATTATTTCTTGATGGACATAAGTTATTAAATTTATAAAGTACACTTTTTCAATTTTTTTCAAGGCTAGTACTATTTGTGTCTTGTTGAGAAATCTGAATGCCCTGAGATTATGAAGATATTCTCCCATCTAGATTCATTATTGTTTTGCCTTTAATACTTAGACTTGAAATCTCCTAGAATTCATTCTTTTGAGTCTAATGTGAGGCAAGCAGCATGATATGGTTTTTTGGTATGGATATTCAATTGACCCAGTGCTATTTATTGAAAAATCCATCCTTTCTCCCATTGCACTGCAGTGTCATCTTTGTTATAAATCCAGTTACTGTATTTGTATGGATTTATATCTGGATTCTCTATTCTCTTTAACCCATCAATCTATTTATCCATCCTTGTGCCAAAACCACACTGTCTTAATTATACAGCTTTATATTATGTCTTGTTCTTCTGTTTTGTTCTTCTAGATTGTCTTGGCTATACTATATTCTTTGCATTTCCGTATACAGTAGAATCAGTTTATCAATTTTCACAGAAATGCTCCCAGGATTTTATTATGATTTCACTGAATTTATTTATTTCTAAACATTTTTATTTTTAAATATAACATATATACAAAGAAAAGAAAGAAAAAGCAATGATTTTCTAAGTACACTTCAACAAGTAGTTATAGGATGGATTTCAGTGTTTGTTACGGGTAACCATTTCACCTTCACCTTTTCTGTCCCCAGGATGTTGTATAGTAGGATGAGACCTTATGCTACTCAAGGTCACTGCCACAGTATTCATAGGAAACCTGGCTCAGCATTATGAGGCTTAATTATAGCAACTGCTTCCCAAACCCATGCCTGTCCTAAATCCATATGTTCAGGGTGGCAATTACTGCAGGAGAAAAGTAGTCTTTTAGAAAATGGTCTGAAGCTAATGTCAGTACTTCTAGAATACATAAAAGCTTCTCATTGCATCTCTTATCTTTCAGAATTTTAGTACTTACTCTTCTCCTATGAATCTCTGCTATGTTTCTTTCCAAAGTGTTCTTTAGCAGTATTGCCTCCTAAGTAGCATCCATAGATTTTTAGGAGCAGAAAGCAGAGGGTAAATGGATTACTTAGAATTGGTTGCATTTCTGGTTCAATTAAAACCAACTTGACATCCTTTGTGCATCTGTAATGACGATAATAATGATCTATCTCATAGGGAAGTTGTGAGAAATAACAAATTAACAATTGTAAAGCACGCTGAAAATAGAAAGTCCCAATAAAAACTTGTAATTATTAATGGTAATCTTTTTGCTTTTTTTTTTTTCTTTTGCATAGGCAGGCACCGGGAATCAAACCCGGGTCTCCGACATGGCAGATGAGAACTCTGCTTGTTGAGCTACCATGGCCCACCCCATTAATGGTAATCTTCTGCAACTGACCTAGAAATTACTGCCAAATTACAGCATACATCTTGTCATCCATTCTTTTCTTGTAAGTTTGGACTTCCATCCCCAAGTCCTGTGCTGAGAGAGATTTTATGCAGCCCTTTGGAGACTTCTAAGGAGAAAATAGAAGCAGCACTATATCTTTATCCCTTGTCTTCAAATTTTTCTATTCCTTCCTCTAGTTGAAATTGGAGATTAATTCTTGGTATTCATTCATCCAACTGTTTATTTATTGAACTTCCCAAGCACTAAGTTCTGGAGATACAAGGGAGAAATATGTAGACATAATACCTATTGGAATTTGTGGCCTGAACAGAGAAAAAAAATTGAACAATTAGGCAATTGTAAAAAAATGGACTAAATATAGCGGGATGGGAAAAGCAGAAGATGGAGGAAGTGGTTAAACCCCACCCTTGGTGCAGGTATATATGATAAGGGTGGATAAAGGGGGTAGAGTTGAGGTGGAATGTCATGCCTCTCCCTTCAGGATCATCTTACTTCTTCCATCAAACTTTCCTAAAAGGACTCTGCATGGATAAATGTCCCACTGCTTTATTTCTCCAGGCAATGGTTCATCCAACGTCTTTTTTTCTTTCTTCTCTTTAAAAAACTGAATGGGAAGGGTTGATCTCTTACCAGACCAAGCCAGACTGACCCTCTCTCCTATACCTGGATAAGGGATGAAGTTAATAAACTGGTAACCATCCACCAGAAAGATGCACAATGATCTGTTAGGTTCTTGGGTCTGCCAGACCCAGAAATTCTCTAAAAGGATAACAGAAGGTCTCCTTCCTGCAGGGCCAATGCCATCCCAGGACTAAAAATAATGGTCTAATTAGGGGACTATCCTAATTAGAGCTTTGGGTTATTATTTCTGCTGACCTAGTAGCCATTGTTTCTTAGTCCTCTGGTGTCTCTTTGTTCCTGTGTCTTGGTAATTGAGGTCCTAACTAATTTTTCAGTTCCTTAGAAGCAGGATTTATTTCTTTTCCTCCTTGTTCTTTCCAGTGGCTGGATTTCCCATCTTGGGCCCTAGCCCCTTTTTTACAACTGATGAGTCCCTCAGTTTATATCTCCTGGTGATAAGGCTCTTAGTCCTATGCCCTTTTCTGATGACTGCCACCAAAGAGCTGGGAATTCCATTGTGGCTTTTTCTGCCCCTACTTGACAAAAAACAGGTCTCAGACTTGTTTCAGATGGTTTGCTAATGGTATTTGAATCTAGCCTTTCCATTCCCTTATTTCCTTTCTGCCTTCCATAAATATTTATTGAGTCCCTGACCCTGGAGATGCCCAGGTTTAAACCAACATTTAGACATCCCTGTACAGCTTGTTCTAGAACCACCAAATGCTGACCTGATGGCTGGAAGAGGTCACACAGCTTCATACCCTACCAGAGCTTCACACCCTATCAGGGTGAGATGCACTTAAAATCAGGCCTGGTAAGGCCAGGGTTTGAAGCTATCATTTTAAAATGTCACTGCCCCTCGGACATTTACCAGAACAGCTGCCCACTGGCTAAAACTAGCTTAGGTCTCTCTCTGCTTCCTCTCAGCTTTACTCAGCCCTCATCTTTAACCTATGAGCACAGTCTGATCTAGTGAGTGGCTCTTCATTCTGCTCAATGCAGCCTGTAACTCCCGTACTTGTTCTGGTCTCTGTATTGGGCTTGGATGCTAGCCATGACTATTTCTTCTGGGTTTGGTGCTCCTTGGCCATGGAGGGAAGTACTTCACTCTGCAATTTCTTAGATTTGACCAACTGGGTTAAAATTCCAGTAACTTAATCAAAGATGAGGATACTGGCACCCATGTTTTCAGACCTTGCTTATCTGCATGAAGTCCTAGCCTGCTTTACCAGCCTGCCCACAATCTATCCCCACTACAGCATGGTTATAACAAATAGAGCATGAGGCAATGATGGTTCATATAAGAGTTGTAGAAGTCATGGAGAGGACATTGGCTAGGCTTTGGGTTTAGGATCTGACTCCATCGCTTCCTTGCTGCGTTCCTTGGACAATTTACTTAACATCCCTAAACCTTGCATTCTTCTCTATTAATGAAGAGAAATAAAATCTACCTCGGAGGGTTGTTGTGAATATTAAATAAAATAGTAAATATTTAGCACAATGCCAGGCATATAGCAGGTACTCAAAAATGCTGGTTCTTTCTTAATGTTCAGACCTGCTACATCAAACTGGTCCCTGAATCTCCGTGAGGTTAGTAGTTGGTTTGCTTCAGATTGCACCTTATTCTTATCATCATTAAATACATTTTTTTGTACTGGATGCAGAAAAAGAGGCAATTGGTTAAAAGCAACCAAAATTAGATAACTCAAGGGAAGAGTGTGCATTTTATCTATTTTCTTTTATTCCATGTCACTCAGAGTACTGTCAAGCCTAATAGGGCTTTGTAAATATCTGTTGATCCCCAGCAAAGAATAGAATACCCTGTCTCCTTATTTATGCAATTTAAAAATCAACCTTTAGATTGTAGACAACCATGAGTTGAATGTGTACCTCATTGTCTATTTTCCATTCTCCAGTTTTAAAAGAATCATAATGATCATATGTTAAGAATTTTTGTGTTTCTTTCTTGTCATATATATTTTTTTAATTTAAAAATTAAAAAAAAGAATCATAATGTTAGAAAAAAAGTATTTGCTAAGGAGGATTTACAGGGCTATGACTTATTATGATTATGAGGTTAGATTCTAAGGCTGCTAGCCCAGCAGTCCTGTGACCCCCGAGGATGAATCAATTCAAAGTGGGTGAAGAAAAAGCTACAATTATTGCCTTTTGTAGGACCAAAGAGGGCTTGTTAGGAACAAATTGTGCAATCGAATGCTAATGACGGTTGTGAGTCTGAGCCTTTCCAAGTACTTTAGGTACACAAATGGCTTTTGGTTGATATGACTCTGGTTCTTGTAAAATTTGTTCCTCAGGGGAAGTATAATAGAAAAGTCTGTCTCTTTTCATAGGTCTGCTATTCAGGGGAAAATGGCACTGCTTTCGAATCATGAGGAATAAGATAGGAAAGGGGGATGGTTATAATCTCAAGTATTGATTTCCATTTTGGTGTTCGTATTAGTTGCAAAGAACAAGTGGATTATTATTATGGGGTTGTTATTATAAAATACGATTTCTATTAATTAAGGACATTACAATGTTTCTTTTGGGGATATAAATCTTCAGGTAATACAGCAAGGGTATGGTGAGCTTCTTTTGGACTATCATCAAAGCAATATAGAGCCCCAATTCTCCTGCTGTTCCTAACACAGCTAGGACTCTGTGTCCCCTTTGAGCTCCCTTTGAGGTAAAATAGTAGTTTGGTGTTTCTTGGGAATGTGAATGACAAAATAATACAATAAAATAGTAATAATAATACTCTGAATTTATGAAACAGCTTTCTTTTAAATAGTTTGTGGTGCTTTTGTGAGTTTCCTCTCTGTCTAAGTTTGCTAAAGCTGACAAAATGCAATACACCAGAAATGCGTGGGCTTTGACAATGGGACTTATTAACTTACAAGTTTGCAATTCTGAGGCCATACAAATGTCCAGATCAAGGCAGCAACAAGATGATATCTTCTCCCTGAAAACTGCTACCAGCGATCTTCAGGCCCTCTGTCACATGGCCAGGCACACAGAGACGGGTCTAGTGGTTTCTCCTTTCTCTCCCAGCTTTCCTTGCTTGCAGCTTCTGGCTGCAGTGCCTTCCTCTCTGAGCATTTGTGTATGTCTTTGTCTCTCAGCTTCTCCAGGTCCATTAGCTTCTCTGTTCTTTGGAGTCCTTTTTTCTGTGTCTTTCATCCTCTTTAAAGGACTCTAGCTAGAAATTTAAATGAGGTGGGTTACACCTCAACTGAAATAACCTAATCTAAAGGTCCCACCTGCAATAGGTCTGCATGCACAACAGTGGATTAAATTTAAGAGCATGATCTTTTGGGGGATACATACAACTTCAAACTATCACCTGCTCCTTTAAAAAAAAAACACCTGGAACTGTTTTCTATTTATGCCTCTATATGTTAGGATAAAAATTATTTAGTTTTAATTGATCCTTACCTTATGGGATCATTCACTCTATGGTACCCACAGGCTACTGCTCTGGGGAGAGGTCCCTGCTGGAGGATTAGTCATGGACCTCAACTCTAATGCATGGGTTTCAGTCCATTCTCGGCCACAGCCTTGCTTCCTGTGGATTTAGGCAAGTCCTTGGACCTTCCTGGGCTTCCATTTGGCTCTCCAGGAATGGGGGTTAATATAGAAAAAGCCATCTCATAGCTTGTTAACACAGTTCCATATGCAAACTGGCATCTAGGCCTCCCAAGTTCCACAAGGGCCTTTTCCCAGGTCGTGAGGGGAGTTACGGATAAGGGAATTCAAGGAGACTGCTGATGAGATGCATCATCCTTGCTTTCCACCTGTGCATAAGACTCCGCAGCCTTTGCCCCATCCCTCTGGCTTGAGAGAGCAGTAGAGATCGGGTTTCCCGGTTACTGGTGAAAAAAGTCACCTCTGTATTCACCTCTGAATATTGAGCAGCCCCCCCCCCCCCCCATATATTCCAGTATCCATTGAATTACTGTGTTCTGTGAAGGGACCCATATGACTCAAGTGAATGGTTGCTCTAAAATTATCATCCATTCTCTTTTAAATGCAGTAACTTTAAAATACCTGAATCGTGAACCTTGGGGAACTTTTTGGAGAATATGTGGAATCTGCCAGGATTTGAAAACCATCTTTTAATGCCTTCCTAGATTCTGAAATTCTTTTCGAGGGCACCACTAGAATATAAAGACTGGGGTCTAATGGTGGCTTTATAAGGACAAGTAAATATTTTTCCATTTAAATGTATGTAATTGTGCCTCAACATGTTCAAATAGCTCATCGATTATTAACCAACTGGGAAAATTGCCAAGGACTACATTAAAACATACACCAGAAGGCATTCCCCAAAGCAGGTTTTATTTGTTGAATGCTGATTACCATTTCTTGGTTTTGTCTTTTCAGATGGTGTTTGGAAGTCTCTCTAATGTATACACTGTCAGGTGGGGTGACTTATGTTTGGATTTCTCAAATAGAAGACTGGCAGAAACCCAAACGAACCACACTAACTTCAGATTCTTGGAGCGATAAGAGACAGCTGTCCTTCAGGAAACCCACCTTTGCCGACTTCCTTCAATTTGCTGAATTCGGTTCAGGACCAGAGTTGAGTGATAAAGATTAGACATGTAATGCGATGTGATATGTACAGTGTGGTGAAGGTCAGAGTTTAAAATGTCATGAGAATGAATAGAGGAATGAATATTAGTAGAGAATTAAATTAATAGTATTTAAGATATGAGTTAGTTTTTGTCAACGTTGAAATTGTTCTTAACAGTCATTCATAAAATCCTCCCATTGATTTGTTATACTTAGAGAAAGAATGAGAAATACAGGAAATTTTATTCTGCATGTCTGAGAATGTTTTTTACTCAATGTACATATAAAGACCTGGCTTTCAACAACACACACATTAGAAAAATAATGAATTATTTATAATTAATAATCCAGTTGGACAGGCAGGTGAGAAGGTGAGTGACATATGTACATTTGATAGCTGTGGAGCTTTGCTAATGTTCTCCTTAAGATAAAGTCCAGTTCCCTCAGAATTTCTTATTATTGGGGGGTGGGTCTGGCTATGGCTGTGGAAACAGCAGAACCTTCCTTTGCTCCTCCTAAGGCAGGACTTTGGCTGTTCCGATGGACCCAGCAGGCGTGTGAACACAAAAACTCATGCAGAGCCTTGGAGAGAAAAATTAGAGAGCTAAGTTTTAATTACACAACAAAACAATTAGACTAGGATGCAAAGTTCTTCCAATGATACATTACCACACAACAATATAGAAAATAAAGGAAGGAAATCAAGGAGAGTGGCAGATGAAAGGAGAAGGGAAATGAGATAGATTAAGATGAAATGTGGTTGTGGGGGGGATGGGGTGGGTGCAAAGGTAGTTCGATGGTAGAATTTTCGCCTGCCATGCGGGAGACCCGGGTTTGATTCCTGGCCCATGCACCTCCCCAAAACCAACAAACAAGCAAGCAAACAAGCAAAAGACAAACAAACTAACTAAATTCAACAAACAGTGCTGCAATAACGAGATACTCACATTGAGAAAAAATGAAACGTGACCTCCGTCATACAGCACGCACACACACACACACAAAGACGAAACGTGGGGTAAACTTAGTATCAAACTACAGCTATAAAGCCCAGTGCACACAGAGAGAGAGGTATGGTCGGTTACACCGAAGACCAGTTCCCATGAGAAGCGGACAGAAATTTCTCTCAGAGTTTGTATCAGGAATATCCGCAATAACATTCCTACTGCAAATACAGTGATGAGATTTTTCCATGGTTATTCAGGATAATTCCTCTAATGTAGGCAGGAGAGAGAAAATAACTTTCTCTAAAGTCAAATAGGTGTGACCGAGGTTACTCTCTGAGATCCACCCCAATCTAATTCTGAGCCGTTGCTCCTCTCCTCCCCTGCTTTTCCTTTAGTTCCCTACATAGAAGGGTGGAAAATGAAATGGGAATAAACAGTCATTTTCTTCTTACTGTATGCTCATTAGTGTTGGGCTAAGAAAGCTGTAGGTTATTTTGTTTAGTCCTCACAACAAACCTACAAAGGAAATACTATGTTTTCCTGTATTATAGATGGCCAAAGAGATGCCATGAGATTAATAAGCTTACCGAGGGCTGACATGTGCTAGAGGCAGGGTTTGGACCTGCAGCTAACTTAGATGATAAATCAAATACATCTATCATTTCTGCTTAAATCAGTCAATCAGCAAGATCTTTCTAAATGTCTATTATGTGCCCAGCCCTAGAGATGTTCAATCATTCCAACAAGTGCCCACATTTATTTGCTAACTCTCAGCATGGGGGAAAACACATGGGGAAAATGTGCCTTCAGAACTGTTGAAGATATAAAAATATCTTATCCAAAGGAGTAAGTGAAAGGAATTTGAGAAGTGAAAGATCAAATCCTTTTTACTCTAAGAGGAGTGAAAGGGATTTGATCTTCTTTATATTCCAGTGATGTTTCATTTTCCTATCTTACCCTTTTTCCGCCCCCCGATCATCCTCCCTTAAGCAATAAAAACTGGTTAGGATATTATTAAAAATGAGCAGAAAACCATTTCTTTTTTCAGCTGCTTTTTGTCTAAGAAAGGCTTAGCTAGCTAGAGGTAATTTCAATCCATTCTGGAGGAAAAGGCTGCCTGCCTTGGCATGTTTTTAGCCATAATGCTGTCAGGCTATAGATAAATCCAGGACAAAGTGTCTTCATTGTATTATGTGTGATTGAAACAGAGTCAAAATCATCTTAACTTTGTAATGGATAGCGTTTTGTTTGCGTACATATTTGGCTCATGGGAGGTTAAAGGAGAGACAGGACTAAAATGCTTTAATAGTCCAGAGACTAGCAGAGTGAAATGAATTGATTGCTTTTAGTATAGTTCCCAGCAGACAGCATATAATGAAGCTGGCTATCTGATAAGGCAGCCTTGGTGTAGGTGACTCACGGACAGGCAGGGATAGCATACTTAATATCGGGCTATCAGGAAACCTGAGGTAATCCTCCGGCCTTCAGCAGAGGTGACCAATTTCTCCCCTGTCTGGGTGAACTGTTACGCCGCATAAGTGGGTGAAAGCTGCCTGTGGGGTGGGGGCAGGGGTCTCGAGCTTATCAAGTACTCTGCCCGAGACCATTCATTTTCAGGGTCAGCTGCCCCAGTATTAGTCGCAAATGCAAAGCTAAGAGCCTAACTGAATTTGGGTTAGCTGTCAAATGAATCAAACCAATTGTTTCCTGGGGGGAGTGGTTTTAACAGGCCCGGAGGTCCTAGTGGGATACCTGGATGGTGAATAACAAAGTAAATTAATTTGGCACCTCTGACCTTCAACTGTAAGGTCGCTCTTTGGACAGACGAAAGTTGACTTAGAGGGAAGGATGAACGACTCTTTTGGAGAGGTGTGCAGGAAGTTAATGCTTGTTTGTGCAGAAGGAAAGAATTGTTGTAGGGAAGAGTATTGAGTTTTGCCAAGGAATAAAAGGTTAAAACATTTCTACAGTTTCTAAGATGGAGGCAAACCCCAGAGAATCAATTTCAAGACTGAAAAAACAGGAGTGAAAGGAGAAAAGTAAACATCTATCTAGTTAAAATGCCAATGAATATCAGTTCAGCTATGGGAGATAACCCATTTCTCACTTTCTCCTCATCCCTATGAGGCGTATCTTGAAGCTTCTGATCCATTATACACCCTACGTATATATGTATAATTTTAAATAGTTTCATTAGTGTATCTTATATTCTACTGGATCGAATGCTGCCTAAAGACAGAAACTGCATTACTGGAGTCTGGAAAACAGTTTGGCATTATCTCGAAAGGTGAACCTTAATATGCCTTAAAATACAGCAATTCCACTCCTAGGTATATAAACAAGAGAAATTCCTATACGTGCACGATGGGGAATATTTACAAATATGCTCATAATAAAAAACGTGAGAATCCATGCCTGTCACTGACGAGATGGATTCTGCAAGAATCAAACAAGTGAGCCAAAGCAATTATGCAACAGTGTGAATGAACTCTGCAATATAGTATTAAAATGAAAAAATACAATGCCCAGCAAAACTAAATGTAGCTAAAGTTAACCATAACTAAAGTTAAAAACAATGAAAAATATCTACTTTTAAAGGACTACACATATATGCACATATATGAACATAAAGGAAAGTGTGGAAATGATGAGTATAGAATTCAGAATGATAGGGGGTAAACTGGAGGGCCTGTGGTTGGATGTGGGTTGTTATCAAGGTTCTGGATTTTATTTTGGGTAATAGGTTGGCAGGTGGTTAATACGAGTGATTAATAATAAGTGAATAGAGGTAGGGTCATGCATTGGCCAGTGATGAGAGTATGTCCAAGGACTGTTATGAAGAATTCAGTTCTGGGCCCCTGAGACTCAAAGGGAAAAACATAAAGAAAAGAAAAATAAATTGGGCTGATCCCAAACTGCTTCATTTAGTGCTTGGTGTTTAAAAGGATTTCGTAGCCACGTAAGTGGAATCAAATATTTTAATGTAATCAGTTTCCTTGGAAATTATATTACTCATAATTAGTACTCCATGCAGAGTGGTTTTCACCTGCTGGTCCAAATTCACAGGTCTTGAATCAAGAACTGACAAATCATGTCCCTGGCCGTTAGAGAAATGCAAATCAAAACCACAATGAGATATCATCTCACACCCACCAGAATGGCCATTATCAACAAAACAGAAAATGACAAGTGCTGGAGAGGATGCGGAGAAAGAGGCACACTTATCCACTGTTGGTGGGAATGTCAAGTGGTGCAACCACTGTGGAAGGCAGTTTGGTGGTTCCTCAAAAAGCTGAATATAGAATTGCCATATGACTCAGCAATACCATTGCTAGGTATCTACTCAGAGGACTTAAGGGCAAAGACACAAACGGACATTTGCACACCAATGTTTATAGCAGCATTATTTATAATTGCAAAGAGATGGAAACAGTCAAAATGTCCATCAACAGACGAGTAGCTAAACAAACTGTGGTATATACATACAATGGAATATTATGCAACTCTAAGACAGAATAAACTCATGAAGTATGTAATAACATGGATGGACCTAGAGAACATTATGCTGAGTGAGACTAGCCAAAAGCTAAAGGACAAATACTGTATGGTCTCACTGATATGAACTGACATTAGTGAATAAACTTGGAATATGTCATTGGTAACAGAGACCATCAGGAGATAAAAATAGGGTAAGATAGTGGGTAATTGGAGCTGAAGGGATACGGACTGTGCAACAGGACTGGATACAAAAACTCAGAAATGGACAGCACAATACTACCTAATTGTAATGTAATTATATTAAAACATTGAATGAAGCTGCATGTGAGAATGATAGAGGGAGGAGGGCTGGGGACATAAATGTAATCAGAAAGAAAGATAGATGTTAAAGATCGAGATGGTATAATCTAAGAATGCCTATAGTGTATAATAATAGTGAAATGTACAAGGTACAAATTTTAAAAATGTTTTTGCATGAGGAAGAACAAAGGATTGTCATTATTGTAGGGTGCTGAAAATAGATGATATCTGATACTTTAAAATGTCACCTTATGTGTAAGACTAAAGCAAAAAATGTTTATTTGTTACAAAATTTAGATTTTGACTAGAGCATTTCCTAATATAACTCATGTAGATAGTTTGATTGAATGTCATAAGTATTTGGAATCTCAGGTAGCACGAGTTTTGTTGGTTTGTCCAGAGTGATGCCCCAATGAATCCCAGAATGATTTGATCAGTGACTGGAAAAGTATTTGCAAGTCCCCTTCGGGGAATAGTGAGAGTGGGGAGAAATTCAACCTCCCCAAGTTGAATTCTTGATATTCTCACAAGCAGTGTGGACAACCAAAGCTATAGGCTGAGCCCCCAGTCTTGGGGTTTGTTCACATGAAACTTAAACCCACAAAAGATAGGTCAAGTCTACTTAAAATTTAGGCCTAAGAGTCACTCCCAAGAGAGCTTCTTTTGTTGTTCAGATGTGGCCTCTCTCTCCAGCCAATATGATGAGCAGTCTCACCACCTTTCCCCTCTCTGCTTGGGACATGACTCCCAGGGGTGTGGACCTTCCTGGCAACGTGGGACAAAGATCCTGGAATGAGCTGAGACTCAGCATCAAAGGACTGAGAAAAACCCTAGAATGAGCTGAGAATTAACATCAAGAGACTGAGAGAACCTTCTCGACCAAAAGGGGGAAGAGTAAAATGAGGCAAAGTGTCAATGGCTGAGAGATTCCAAACAGAGTCGAGAGGTTATCCTGGAGGTTATAGATATCACCTTGTTGTTCAAGATGGAGAGGCTGGAGGGAATTGCCTGAAAATGTAGTGCTGTGTTCCAGTAGCGATGTTTCCTGATGATGATTGAACAATGATATAGCTTTCACAGTGAGACTCTGTGAATGTGAAAACCTTATGTCTGATGCTCCTTTTAGCTGCTATATCAACAGAAGAGTAGAACATATGGAATAAAAGTAAATAACAGGGGGAACAGATGTTAAAATAAATTCAGTTTGAAATAGTGGTAGATGAAGGCAAGGGGTAAGGGGTATGGTACGTTTAGTTTTTTTTTTTTCTATTATTGTTTTATTTCTTTTTCTGTTGTCTTTTTATTTCCTTTTCTAAATCGATGCAAATGTACTAAGAAATGATGAATATGCAACTATGTGATGATGTTAAGAATTACTGATTGTATATGTAGAATGGAATGATTTCTAAATGTTTTGTTAGTTAATTTTTTTAAATTAATAATAAAAAAAGAACTGACAAATCATAAGAAGAAATTACGTTTTTCTGAATATTCCAACATTTAGTTTTTTTCCCAACATTTTGTTTTGAAAAATTTCAAATATTCAGTAAAGTTGAAAGAATACAAGTGATCATCTCTATCCCTACCACCGAGATTCCATCATTAATATTTTAACTTGCTTTATTACATATTCATCCATCCTTCTAACCATCCATCCACCAATCCAGCTTTTTGCATTTCATTTTGTTGCATTTCAAAGTAAATTACAAGTATCAGTATACTTCTCCCTGAGTACGTTAAGCCTTCCTATCATTAACTGGGTCCCATATTTCTTTTCATTTCTGATTTACAGGGGATACAGATGAAAAAAATCAAGGCATGTCTCGAGTGAGAAAGAAAATTGACTATCAAGTGCATTTGAGACTGCAAGAAATACAGAGAACGGGGTTTTTAAAAATACTCATAAATCAGGGAGCTTCAGCATCAGCAGGGCAGCATGACCAGGGAAGAGGACATTGTTCTGTCTGTAGAGGAGCACACTCAATCCTCAATGTAACCCAAGAGAAAGACAAGCCAGAGCTGTGCAGCACAAAGGTAAAGGTGCCTTCAGAACCACTGAGAGGCTGAAAACAATCCCCTAGCTTTGGATGGCTGCATGAGAGTTTATGTGGACTCTATAATAGGGGCACTTATAACTTTGCCAGAGGAGTGCTGCTTAGGTTTTGTGGTGAATATGATCTTTCAGCTGGGAGAAGCCCAAGCACATAGACTCTTAGAAGCCAGTGTGGCAAACTCTAGCAAGGCTTTTTTTTTTTTAAACCCTAGCATGACTTCATGATTATCTGGCGAAGGGGAGAAGATTAGTAAAGATGCCACTCTACCAAATCAGTGGCACCTCTAATCTCCTAGGTAGGAGGGAAGACTTCAGTTCCATTTTCTTTAGACTCCAATTCAGAAGAAGGGACCATAGATTGAATTACTATTATCCCAGCTTAGCGTATTGCACAGAACTTCAAGCTCCCATCAAATAATTACTTTCCTGAACTGGTCATGACAAAACCCATCCAGGAAAACCAATTCTTG
Organism: Tamandua tetradactyla; assembly: GCF_023851605.1. NCBI lineage: Eukaryota > Metazoa > Chordata > Mammalia > Pilosa > Myrmecophagidae > Tamandua > Tamandua tetradactyla. The sequence continues at coordinate 14,882,298 of NC_135352.1, forward strand.
GTGTTATGGGTTATCGTTAGAGAGCTCCAGTCAAAATGTACAGATGTAACTTGTGGCGGGGGGGGGGTAGAATAGCAAAACATGGCTATATTTTGGTTATGAGTTCAGTGATACATCATTTAGAAAGGAGAAATGCTTTAAAGTAGTGGTTGGCAAAGTACAGCTGGCAGGTCCAATTGGCACACAGCCCGTTTTTATAAATAAAGTTTTATTGGAACACAGCCATGCACAGTCCTTTACATATCATCTATGCCTGCTTTCACACTCGACAACGGCCGAGTTGAATAGTTGCAACATAAATTGCAGGGCCCTCAAAGACAAAAGCGTAGAAGAACTGACCCTTTACAGAAAAATTTTACCAAACCCTGATTTAAAGGAATAATTTCCAGGGCAGTCACATTTCGATGGAAGGGAGGGTATCTGTGAAGGTGGAGTATTGGTTTTTAGAAAATGTTCCACCAAACCCTGGGAATCCTGTGTTTCCTTCTACACTCACACTTGAGCAAACAATAAAGCCATGGGCTTTAACATAAATTTTTAGAGCTTCTGATTTATGACAGTCCTGATTCAACTTGTATTTTGTGTCTCTCTCATCCCCTCGGCTTACCCATTGTCAAGAGTCTTTCAGTGGCTCACCCAGCCCAAGGTGACTTCAGTGAGAGAACCTCTCGTGGGACTGGCCTCTTTGCTCTTTCGATCAATGGTTTCCCACATTGGATTTATTTTTTTTTCCTAGTGTATTGTTTGTTGTGTAGCTCCTTTCTTGCTTCATACCAGTGCTAAAATGCACGTGCATAAAAATATAATAAAGTGACGTTTCTGGACATGCAATGTACAAAGATATCATTTGTCAGAAGAACATAAGAAAGATGGGGGGCAGAAGTGTAGGAATAGTGTATGTGTATGCTATTGAAGATATGTTGGTGTTTTAGAAACTCTGCTTTAATTTATTTTACATTTTGGATTTCTGCATAAGATTTCACTTCAACAAAGCATTTTACAGCTTAAAAATTTTTTTTTAATCATTTCTTAGAGCACTAGATTCTCAACCCTGAATGCACAATAGAATTGTCCAGGAGGCTTTAAAAATACTGACTTATAGCCTACTCCTAAAAGCCCTGATAGATTCCATCTGGAGTAGAGCCTTGGCATTGAAATTAAAAAAAAAAAAATTATGTGTGTGTGTGTTCACACACACAACAATAACAGCAAACTTTCCTAGATGATTTCACTATAAATCCAACATGGGAAACCACTGATCTAAAGAGCAAGAAGGCCAGTCCCACGAGAGGTTCTCTCACTGAAGGCACCTTGGGCTGGGTGAGCCACTGAAAGGCTCTTGACAATGGGTAAGTCAAGGGGATGAGAGAGACACAAAATACAAGTTGAATCAGGACTTCCATAAGTCAGAAGCTCTTAAAATTTATGTTAAAGCCCGTGGCTGTATCTTAGTTCACAATGCAAGTCTCCAGGCCAGTTAACCAGGACGACTGCAGTTAAAAGGAACAATTCAGAGAAATATTTTGTTTTATTAATTTTTAAATTAAAAAATATATATATAACAGCAAACAAACACAAACATTCTTAACTTATGATCATTCCGTTCTATATATACAATCAGGAATTCACAATATCATCACATAGTTGCATATTCATCATCATGATCATTTCTTAGAACATTTGCATCGATTCAGAAAAAGAAATAAAAAGACAACAGAAAAAAATTCATGCATACCATACCCCTTACCCCTCCCTTTCATTGGTCACTAGCATTTCAACCTAAATTTATTTTAACATTTGTTCCCCCTATTATTTATTGATTTTTATTCCATATGTTTTACTCATTTGTCCATACTGTAGATAAAAAAAGCATCAGACACAAGATTTTCACAATACACAGTCACATTGTGAAAGCTATATCATTTTACAATCATCTTCAAGAAATATGGCTGTGTTCCAGAAACACAGCTCTACATTCTCAAGCACTTCCCTCCAGCCTCTCCATTATACCTTAACTAAAAAGGTGATATCTATATAATGTGTAAGAATAACCTCCAGGATAAGCTCTCGACTCTGTTTGGAATCTCTCAGCCACTGACACTTTATTTTGTCCAATTCAGAGAAATATTTAACGTTGGCCGTGATTTAAAAGAATAACCTAAGCAGATGTTTACAATATATGGTACTCAATCCAGTCCTCAGGATCTTTTAGGAGGTAATTTCAGATATAAGAGGAGATGGTAAAATGGCAGTGAGGAATAAAAATAGGACAAAAGGTACCACCTTGGTCTCCACTGATAGGAACTGAGGCTACACTTTCCTGTTCCTGTGAGAGTCTCTCTAGGGTTCCCTAATGGTACTCAGACTTTTCTCCAGGGGACTTTGGAGCTCAGAGAGTCAGCTAAACAAGGGAGGGGAAGAGTGCACAGGGGCTGGGCTAAGAGTGGTCCTAATGGGGCCAGAAATGGTGAACTCTGAAGACCACTGGGCAGAAGGATCTTTGATTCTCCAGACAGGCCACCAGAACTAGAATCACTCTGGGATCCCATTTATGCCCAAAGGAGAAGCTTTTCCTTTCCTTCTGAGAATGGTACTTAAGTGGATTGAGCCTCTAGAGATTTCTTACCCCTGCTGACTGGGACCTACAGTCCCCACATACAATACAAGAAAGACAAGTGATACTGTGACATAGTTGTGAAGAAGTCCCACCAAAAGTCCTGGGATTGAGAAAGTAGAGTGTGCACACAGGGAAGAGGACAAGAGCATAGCTCTAAACATCTCAAAGCTCCTTTGTTTGTTCCCTTCTGCTCTTTTAGATTTGTATATTTTATTTTTAGCACAGTCCCTTTCCTTTAGAATGCCTTTTGTCCTCTTAGACCTGGAAAATTGTACCCATATTTCAAGACCACTGCCCACAGTTATTCCCTCTGTGGAGGCTTCCTGAACTACCCCCAGCAGAGTTGGTCACTCCCACTGTGTCCCCATAGCCCTCCATTTGCTTTTCTATTTTAGCCTTCAGATCATCTGTTGTTGATCTGAAGTGTATCTCCCCAATGAGCTGTGAGCTCCTTGGAATAGAGGTAGGGTCTCAGTCCTTTTTCAACCCCCGATGTCCAGCCCAGAAAAGATACACAATATACACAATATATGCATGCTTTTTTTTGCGTGGGCAGGCACCAGGAATTGAACCCAAGTCTCCGGCATGGCAGGCGAGAACTCTGCCTGCTGAGTCACCATGGCCCACCCTATACGTATCTTTTTGAAAATGCAATTTTATTGAGATATATTCACACAGCATACAATCCATCCAAAGTATACAATCAACGGCTTGTAGTATCATCACACAGTGTGCATTTATCACCACAATCAAGTGTCAAACAATTTAATTACTCCAAAAAAAATAAGAAGATATAATAAAAATATAAAGGAAAACCCCAAATATTCCATACGTTTTTTCCTCCCAATATTGACCCCTAGTATTGGTGTGGTATATTTGTTACTGTTGATGAAAGAATATTAAGTTACTACTGTTAATTATTGTCTATAGTTTACAATAGATGCATTTTTTCCCATATAGCCCTTCCCTCCCATTATTAGCTCTTTTTAATAGTGTTATACAGTTGTTCTAGTTCAGGAAAGAGCTTTTTTATATTTATATTTTTAATCACAGTCATCGTCCACCACAAAATTCGCTGTGTTACACATTCCCATGTTTTCATGGGAAACGTACAAGACTCTAAACTACCCCTTGCAACCATATTCGCTCACAATTCATTGCTATTAATTATACTCACAATAACGTGCTACTATCACCTCTGTCTGTTTCCAAATGTTTAAGTTCAGTATATGTATCTTATGAAGACAATTTTATTTTTACCAATATCAGAAAATGATGCTTCAATTGTTTCTTACAAAAGATGTTTTATAAGAAAACATCTTATATTTGCTTGGGCTGCTATGACAAATACCACACAATGGGGTGGCTTAAACAACAAAAAGGAATTTATTGTCTCAGGGTTTTTGAGGCTGGAAGTCTCAAAAGGCCATGCTTTCTCCCAGAACCTCTAGAATTTTGCTCATATCCTGCAGCAATCCTTGGGATTTTTTTGGTTTGCATCTCCACCTCTGTCACTTGGCAATCTGCCTCTTTCCCTGGCTATTTCTGGTTTCTGGCTTCTACTTTTATATCAAATTTTCTTTGTGTGTAGGGCTTTAACTATATTGACCTTTTCAGTTTGGCCAGAACTTCACTAATAATATATATAAATGTTAGATTTATAAATGGGTTCACACCCACAGAAACACAGATAAAGAATGGTAAAGGACATGAGTCAATCTCCAACAAAGGATCAGTAAATCATGATCTAGAAGATGCTTTCAACCATAAACACTCAAGAGCCGACGCTGTGCCAGAGATTGTACTACGTACAGATAAAGAATGGTAAAGGACACGAGTCAATATTTAACAAAGGATCAGTAAATTATGATCTAGAAGATGCTTTCAACCATAAACATTCAAGAGCTGATGCTGTGCCAGAGACTGTACTACGTACTGGGGATACAAAGTTGCATGGAAAATAGTGCTTGCCTTCTAGAGCATTACAGTTTAGGCTGGAGACATTTCTTCAACAAGCAATTAGAGGGAAGTGGGCTGAGTTACTTTAAAAGCATGAGCAAGGAAGGCAGTGTGGGAACAGAGAAGGAAGCACTTACGTCGTCTGGATATTCCAAGAAAACTGCCTAGAGGGAATAAGAGAATTTAGGCAAACTGGTAACAACAGGGAGAAGAGGGATTTTAGAGAATTTAGGCTTAAAATCATGGGGTTGGGGGGTGGGGAGGGAAGGAAAAAAAGTACTCTCGACTGATTACTACTGTAAGGAAACCTGCTCTCTTTTCTTGCACCGTAACAGTTCTATATGTGCCCTAAAATATAAAAGAAGAAATTGAAAGTTCCTTCACCCACCGGTTTGACCAAAAATTGGCAACGCCCATTTTGAGAGACTGCAGGACAGAAAAAAGCTTTTTCCTTATAAAATTAGTCTGACTTTTCACAGCCCAGCAGGCAATAACAAGGCTCCTAGATCATTTTGTCAGGGAGAGGCCAGTAATTTTAGGGTGGGAACTGATCCATTCATACAATGAGAGAATCTCCTCATGCTCTAAGTGTTCCATGGTAATTTGTGGCCACACAGATGCCATTTATAGTTCCTGCAGTGGCAGGAAAATTAGGGGCAGAGTGGTTATTAGTCTAATCATAAAGCTGAAAGATGCATTGGTCAGACTGGTTTCCTTTCCCTTTCACACAGGCAAGGGACTGCTCTGCTCCACTCTTAGCATTGGAGAGGCAAAGTGAACGGGTCCCTATCACTTTCACTCTTAGAGCTTATCTTTCAGTTTGAAAGTCTCTTTGTCAGCTGCCAACTCTAGCAGAGGGTCTAAAATCATTGCCCAGAATGACACTGCATATTCATTCTAAAAATTAAAATTTTTCTTAAAAAATGATTTAAATTTTATTTTATTTAAATTTAAATTATTAAAATTATTGAAAGTTTAAAATTACTTTAAAAATATCCAAAATCCCTCAGAGAGTCGACCACTTTGGGCTCAGAAAGTTGGATCTTGATGAAAACGGGGTCCCCAAATAAAACCTAATCCGATTACCCAAATCCTCTCCATTATCATTTCTAAACAGTTCATTGAAGTGTGGTACTTTATTCTTGCTAAATACTTGGATGGTTCCCAATTTGCACTTTGCAAGGAAGAAATAAACATGCTTTGCCCGCCTGCAGAGAGGTGTTCACGGCAGTTCTTGCTTTGTTGTGCTCAGCTAATTGCTCATTATGCAGTGATGGATGGAAATTGCACGGTTGGTATTTCAGGCTCACAGGCTCACTCTCCATTTCTTTTACCTAAAGGAGAAAGTCTGAAATATTAAGCCTATCTTTATCCATGAAAATTAAGTCTAAATCGGTGAAATAACCCTTCAGTAGAGTGAAAGAGGTTTTAGGAGAGGACGTGGCTCCTGTCCCACCTCTGCCATGATATTGCAACAAAAGGTTGGGAAGACATAGTTCCATGGGCCTCACTTAACATCAAAAGAAGAATGGGTGTTGTTGCTTGTGGAAGAGGCAATGACTCTGGACTCCGAATGTTTTGATCAGAGATGAATAAGTAAATTGCAATAATAGTAATACTTTGCCTTTGACGGGCATGTTGAAATTTTACGCCTCTCTCATACACTACCTCCTTGAATCATCCCAATGACAAAGTTATATTATTAATCTATTTTTTGTAGCTGATGAAATTAAAAGTCTAAGAAAGGTGTCATTGACCACGAGATGATGAAAACAATCCAACACATATGTTTTGTCTGTGTACATGTATTTGCACACCAGCACCGAATGATGAAATAGCTGGTAGGTAAATAGATAACATATAAGCAATAAATTAATGCTTTATTCCATTGCCCCCCTACCCCCCCTAAAAAAAAGAGTACTTACTGTATGATCCTACTTATATAAAGTTTTAGAACAGGCAAAATTAATCTATGGTGTTAGAAGTTGGATTATTGGTTACCATAGGTAGTTTTTTGCATAGGAGGGGGACTGAGTGAGCCCTCTGGTAGGCAAGGGATGCTCTATATTTTATTTTGCATGCTGGTTACAAGGGTATATACATCCATAAAATATGTGCCCTTGAGGGTGGAGCACATTCTTTGGGGATTGGGGAGAGCCTGGCTGCCATCACATGGAGAGGTTGAACATGTGCCCCGGAGATGGCAGAGAGCCCGGAGATGGTCCCAATGTTTGGAGAGGGTGGAGCTGAGAAAAAGGCGATCTCCCAGTGTCCCCCAAGGTTACATTCGGAGAGAGATGGGCCACTGCATAGGCCCTTGGAAAGGGTGGAACTGCTGCTTTCTAAAACCTCGACGATAAATGACTCTCAGAGTTTGAAATCTAATGGAGTTTACCCTGCAGGTTTTCGAGACTGCTTGGGTCCTGTGACCCTTGTGTTCCTTCCAATTTCTCCCTATGGAAATGGAGTATTTATCCTCTGACTATCCCTCCTTTGTATGTTGGCAGCAGATAACTCGTTCTGAGTTTTACAGATCTAGAGCCAGAGAATTTTGCCTTAGTACAAACTATGCCTATAACTAACTTTGATGAGATTTTTGTATGGTTTCTGACTTTGTATTGTATTTGTATTATTACTGAAATGGTTTAAGGCTTTTGTGATATTGTGATGGAATGAATGCATTTTGTATATGGGAAAAACATGTCTTTTTTAGGGTTCAGAGGGTAGAATGTGCCAGTTTGAAAGGATTATGAACCCTAGAAAAGCCATGTTTTAATCCTGATCCATTTTGTAGAGGCAGCCGTTTCTTTTAATCCCTATTCAGCACGGTAGGTTAGAAACTTAATTAGATTATCTCCACAGAGATGTTTCTCACCCAAGTATGGGTATTAACCTTTGATTAGAGGTAGTTGTGACTCCACCCATACCAGGTGTGTTGATTAGTGTACTGGAATCCTTTAAAAGAGGAAACATTTTAGAGAAAGCTTCAGAGCCATGAGAACCAAGAGAGCCCATGCAGCCCGAGAACTTTGGAGATGAAGAAGGAAAACATCCCCGGGGAAGCTTCGTGAAACAAGAAGCCAGGAGAGAAAGCTAGCAGACATTGCCATGTGCTGTCCCAGTTGAGAGAGAAACCTTGAACTTCATTGGCCTTTCTTGAGTGAAGATAACCTCTTATTGGTGCTTAATTTGGACATTTTCATGGCATTAGAACTGTAAGCTTGCAACTTAATAAATTCCCCCTTTGAAAAGTCAAAAAATAAAAAATAAAAAAAGATTTGTGCCCTTTTCTATTTTATTTCCATCTAAAAAATTGTTATTATTGTTTCCAGGTCTCTGGAGAGGAAGCAAAATACAAGAAAGGCTGAAGGATTTGGTCAAGCTATCTTGTTGGTTAATGTAAGGCAGCTCCACACATGCCGTCAGTCCATTGCTGCTGCTGCCACAGCCAGGTGGCATCTTTCTTAGTGTTATATTTACATGATTTGGAATTTTGGTTTGCCTACTCAGTTTTGAGTAAGGAAGGTTTTTATTTATGACTTTCTCCCTTACTTTCTCTCTATGGTGTCCTTGATGCCAAGAAAGTAAGTTAGCCCATAGAAAAAAATTCAAGGTATCTGACCTCCTAATCAACAGGCTGGGATAAGAGATGCCCATAAAGCCAGCTGCAGAGTCAACAGCAAACAATATTTCTTTCAGTGACACCCTGCCACTGCAAAGTGTCATAATGACACTCCTTTTTCTGAGGGGGTCTTTCTTTTTTCTAGTTCATTGAGAAATCTTGTTCTCTAAAATCATAGATTGTCTGAAACTTTGTGGTTTGAAATGTTACCAGTAAGAATAAAGCACTCCACATTTGCCTGGGAGCTCTACGTCACTTTGAGGCAGGAAAGGAGCCTCGATTGCCAACCCAGGTTCACAGTTTCAGATGAGGATTTGCTGAACACAACTTTCCCATTAACTTATGTTGCAGTTTCCCAGGAAATAAGATCCTGAGCCCCTATCACAGTCTCAGATGATACTGACTCTTTATACACTGCCATAGTTTGAACTGAGCCTATTAAGACACTGCCTCACTTAAATTTCACTTAAATCTCCTCTTCCCCCAATGCTACGCTAACTCTATTTCTTTTTTCCTTTGTTTGGTGAGATGCCCCACAGTTTCCCTGGTGTGCTGCCTCCCTCAGCAATAAGCCGATAAACATGACTTCGTGGCACTAAAGATTTGTCCTTGGTGGTCTTTGACTCCTTTCTGTCTAGCAAACCAGATCTTGTTAGAATGGAATTTTGGGAAAACTGACCCATTGTGACCTTGGAATGTTACAGATCTAGTCACTGAGCCAAGAGGAAAACGAAACTCAGTTCCTGGTGGGGACTGGTTTGTTCTCCTCCCCCCAGTCAGAATCTAGAATAAAGCCATGGCTCCACGCAAAGGGTGGGCAACAATTCCACTCGGCATCCTTTCAAGAGTAGGGGAGCTCCATCTAGCCTTGCGGTACTCAGCTCACCTGGCCTGGGTTCATCTAGGGGAAGCACTTCTATTCCTTGTCATGCTGAAGGAGCTGACTCCCCTGCCACCACTGCTGGCTTCCTGACCAAGATCTATCTAGAGACATTTCTCTCTCTTCCATTCTTCTGAGGTCCCATTCTGCTTCTGGTTTCAAGAAATATTTATCCTTTTTTTGTGTGTCTGGTTTGGTTTTATGTTGACTATGCCTGTTTGGTTATCTATCATTGACTTTGATCAGGGTTGAGGGTGGGTGGTAGGGAATTCAATAAAGCATGAAGATAACTGTGCCCTCTTGACCAGAAGTTCTGGATTTAAAAAACTTTAGAGACACTGAGCTCTAAAAGGATTCTGGAGCCACTCAACCATGTGAATTTAAAATAAATACCACTAAGCTGTAAAATAGGTGTAAAGCCATCTAAAAAGCATTCCAGTTTTATCGAATGAACACTACATTGGTTTTTTTTCTTTTTGAAATGTCAGCTCTCAAATTCCTTCCATTCTCTTTGCTGCCTCTGCTTTGCTGGTTTCCCAAGCATATGCCTAGCAGGTACCAACTATTCACCAACACAAGCAGATAAGGAAAGATGGGGACTTGGGGAAGCTAAGAAAGGCTGCTCTAAACTTACTTAACTCAGTAGCAGGCCCATTGTGCTGCCCTGCCGTGATGGTGGCTGCTTCCTCTTTCAAAGCTGGTTGTTCCCAAGATAAATCCTCTTCTCGGTCTTGTCTGCTCAGGAATACCCACTAGGAAGAACCAGCTCCTCCTACCTCTTGTGTTTCCCAAATCTGACTACCATCTCTGCATAGCTTTTCTTTAAGGGATGTCATACTTGGTTTACCAGGTATTCCACATTTAGTAGAAATTCACAGTAGGACAACATGGAAAACATCCTCTGTGATGTCCCGATAGAGCAAATTCCAAGATAGTCACAGAAAATGGTAATGGCAGGCTAATTCACAGTGCACATTAATCTTGTTTTTTGAGTGGTATTCAGTTTCTCTGAATAATGAGTTTGACCAGAAAGACAGTAAATATTGTTGATTTTGGGGCTTTGCCCTGTAGGGAACTTCATCTAAAATCACCTACAACCAACAGCATGATTAAAAAATTACAATTTCTTAAATAACTCTGCCAATTCCAAGCTTTGCTTCCAGCGTATTTTGGCCAGCTCTGAATCTGATGGAAAAAAAGTCTCAGCTGTCCACAATAGCCTAGTCAAGGTAAAATTGGGAAGTTGATGAAATTGCACTACGGTGCTTTCTCTCTTCCTCTCTGGAGGCACACAGTACAGTACAGGTAGCCTGCCCCAGGTTTTTCTCCTGTGTCTCGTTCTTATAGGGCCTTGGAGCAGTCTGAGGCTCGGTGTAGGGAAAGGACACTAGAAAGGGAGTCAGAAACATTGGGTTTTGGTCCTAGTTTGCCAGTGGTTAGTCTTGTGACCTTGGAAAATATCAGCTTACTAATCTATAAATTTAGAGGGTCAGAGGTGGTTGCACTATTAAGATTTATTTTGTCTACAATTTCTCTAGTTTTAGGATATATCATCCCCACTAGTACATTAGCCGAACAAGAGTCATTTTTTTCTCTGGGATTTATTTATCTTAACAGGGAAATCTTGAAAACCCAAAGATTGTAAATAGCCATATTTTTAATGGTAAGAATACTGGGCAGTTTCCTAACTGCTAAAACAACTTCATTGGATGGGTTGGCTGACCAATGTGAATTTTTGGCTCATGGTTTCAGAGTCTAGAAGGCTTGCTTCCTCCCAGGGTGGGTATCTTCTGACTGACCAGCCATCTTTGGGGTTCCTTGGCTTTTTCATCATATGGCAGTGCACATGGTGGCAACTTCTCCTCTTTCTCCTAGTTTCCATTGACTTCCAGCTTCTTGTTTTTCCCATGACTTCTCTTCTCTATGTCCAATTTCTTTTGTGTATAAGGACTTCCACCAGATTGGATCAAGAGTTCAGTTTGGGCACACACCTTAATTACTAACACCTGCAAAAGTCTTATTTACAAAGAGACTCACACATACAGAACCAGGGATTGGGTCCTAAACATGCCTTTTGTGGAGGACATGATTCAATCCCCAAAAGGCACCATGTTAGTTTGCTTGAAAAATATTTTTCTGTGCAAGTCTTCCAAGAGATTGTAAATCAGACAGCCAATTTACTTATTTGTAAATCTGGAGTGGAGAAAGAAAGCAAAACATGATTTTTAATTTGCTGGCTTAATTACTCTTTCAATAGTTGGACATTTTGACTGTCTATCAAGCACTAATGTGATGATCCTGTGATCCCTTTCTCTTTCAACAAAGTACACTCTGTGTAGCTCCCTATTGAAGTCTATGACTTTCAAGATATACATTGCTTGTGGTTAAATTTATGTTGCTAAGTAATACCATTGTAAATTAAGCATCACTATTTTCTTATCTTGTTTAGATCTCATCAGTGGGGCTCTATTAACTTTGAGATATTTTCAGTCACAGATAAATTGCTCTGTGCAATTTGCATTTCAGTAATTTTCTGATTTAGACATGGAGTTGGTAATGGGCATAATAATTCAGGAAGGGTGAATTAAGGGGAGGGAATCTCCTGAAAGGATCGCATCTCAAAATAGTCACTGTTTTCCACTATGCAGTATCTTCTTATATTCAAATAAATAAAAGTTAATTATCCTCAGAAAGCAGTGTTGAAAATGGTACCAGCTCTCCTGCCCAACCCTCTGTATATTTTGCTGTCAATTTGAATTCAGATTGGTTTGGTAAGGAATTTTGCCCCAGAGGTCCATTTTAATAGAAACATTTCTGATATGTCATAATTTACTGAAGCACATGAACAACTAAAATCTTGATTCCGAAGGCCACTTTGAAAAAAAAAAAATTGGTCATTGTTTTTGTGGCTTGATTTCCGCTTGTGGCCTCTTTATTGATTGGTTGCTTTGTCTTCAAAATACCAAAACAAATGGTCTGAATGATTTTTTCCATTTTTGAATTTATGGGAAGTAGGGAGCACTTGATCAACTGTCCTGATAGATTGCTTTTGCCTTTTGATAACCAGAACTTTTGGAGAAAAAATTAGATGCATTATGGATACAAAACTGCTTTAACCCCATGCCTTTCCTAAAATGTAATATACAATATTGAAATTATGAAAGGTGAAAAAGCTTCACCATTACCCTGTAAGGAATTTCTCTCTCTTTTAAAAAAATTAAGATAGTCATACATGCTCATGGAAAGAGACACTATACAAAAGACTAAAACAACAAATGGAAAACTCTTTTTCTCCAACCCTCTGAAGCTACTCTTCCAAAACAATCATTATTAATAGCTTCTTACACATACACACTGTTTTTTTCATTTCTGTATACAGAAAATAAAAAAGAATAAATGAAATAGATGGCATGAAAGATAGATGGGAAGATGTGGATAGGAAGAGCTTGAGAAAGGTCTCTTCTGATTGCTTCAGTCCCTCAGCAAGATAGGAAACAATACAATTTACTGAAAGTGAGGACAGGAGAGAAGGTGTTGGAGGTTTGAGGAGAGAGGAGGAGGTATGAAGTGGTTGTAAGGGAGAGTTGGAGTGTGGGAGAGTAAATAAACTGAGAAATGTAGAACCATTTCCTTGTAACACCAAGGACACATTTGAAGCTACTAGTCATGAGTTTAATGAGTCTAATGTGAGAACAGTCACCATATTTGAGGGTTTATTTACAGCAAAATTTAACTGTACAGCTACACATTGTGAGGTTGCAGAAAGAGGCATTTAATTAAGGTTGACATTGTCCCAGATGAATTTAAAGAAGCAAGAGGGAGCAAATGAGCTGAAAATAAATGCAAGGGAATGATTAAAATGATGGAGATGGAATTTAAGGTAAGTAGCAAGGGAATTAAAGACACAATGTGAGTGAGAGGTTATAGGCTTCACGGTCTTCCTTTATCTCTTTGATAGAGGTCAAAGAATTGTTGGAGCTGGGACACAGAGGGAGTGAGGTAGAAATAGAGGAAGGGGTGGCCATAGAGCAGAATGTCTGATATTGAGATGATGAGGGGATGGGAGTTGCAATTATTAGTAAACATGGGAGAGTGAGGGATGAGGTAAAGTGAGGGACAAGATCACTGGAGGAACAGAGATCAAAGGACCCAGAAGCTTTGGTGTTATAAGGATCATCTCCACACATATTGAAATCGTGAGAATTATGACAAGACTAACGTGGAAGAGAATGGAAGTGACGCAGGAGTGGTAAAATCTTTGAAGAATGAAGGCAAATGGTCAGGGTCAAATGGATGTCTGCAATAAAGAAGGCCAGTCTGATGACATGGCATCTGAAGCTGGGGAGAGCAGATGGCCTGGCAGTGGCAATGAAAGTCAGGACAACTGCCTGGTTTCCAGGTCTAGAGATAAACAGAGTGGGGAGAGAAAACAGCTGTCCCTGATCTGTCTAAGTGGAAGCAGTGCCCTCAGGTAGACTCAGGCTGCACTTAGAGCAAGAAGTTAATGGGAATGTTAAGAGACTTTGAACAACAGGAGGTTTAGTTTTGAGTGACACCACAATGGAACAGTTTTAGAAATTTGTAGTGGGTAAACACGGATCAGGAATGGAATATACAGATCAAATGGGAGTAAGGGTCCAGATAATGATGGAAGTCCTTGGTTTCTTAACGTGATTGATATAAACAGAGGTGAAGGTCATGATGGCCATCACTCCTGATGGTCTCAAGGGTGAGGCTGTGAGGATTGTAGGGACTGGGGGGAGGAAGAGTGAAGCTGGTAGAAGGGAACTTGCCATGAGCACAGAGAATTTGAAGGCAGCTTTTTGACTTCTCCTGATTGGAGGTGTAGGGGCCAGGTGAGAGGTGATCATATGTGTTGCAAATGCTTTTTTTTTTTTCAGATTATTATTTGCTTTTCTACTTTATTTGTATTTATTAATTACATATTTTATAAAAGTTTTTACTGTTTATAGTGTCAAATTTATCAATTTTTTTGTTCGTGGCTTTTAGGTATCTTTCATGCTTATGGATGTCTTCCTTCCTATTCCAAAATCATAACTATATTTTTACATAAGGACATTCTTTAAATGTTTCATTTTTCTATTTTTATTTTCCATCTGGGAGTCTGTTTTTGATTAATTAGTATGCATCAATCCAGATTTTTGCTCTTTCTTACATGGTCAGCTTAATGTCCCAATACCATTCATCAAATGCTCATTTTTTCCCCTGTATTTTGAAGTATTCCAAGTTGCCCTTTGGATGTTGTGGTAATTAGGTTTAGGTGGTAACATGGCTGGGTGATGATGCCCCATATCCATTTCTGTGTACTTAAATCATCAGTATGTGAAATTCATCTATGGCTGATTATAATTGTGGTTGGCTAAGGGAATTGCCTTCAGCAATGAGTGAGATTTAATTCAATTAGCTGGAGGCTTAAAAAAGAGAGGACCGAAGAGACTCAGCAGCTCAACCCAAGCAACCCAGCATACCTTATCTCAGCACTCACAGTTCAGCCCAGATGTTTGGAGATGCAGAAAGGATTCACTCTGGGGAAAGCGGTTGGAACCCAGAAGCTAAGAGGGAAGGTCAGCAGACGTCTCCGTATGCCTTCCCATGTCACAGAGAACCTCAGATCCAAGCTAACTGCCTTTCCTCTAAAGAACTATAAATTTTTAACTAAATAAATCCCCTTATTAAAAGCCAATGTGTTGGGTAGATTGAAATACTAACAACCAATGAGAGGGAGGGATAATGGGTATGGTATGTATGAGTTTTTTTCTTTTTATTTCTTTTTCTGAATTGATGCAAATGTTCTAAGAAATGATCATGGTGATGAATATACAACTATGTGATGATATTGTGAGTTATTGATTATATATCAAGAATGGAATGATCACATGGTAAAGATGTTTGCATTTGTATATTGTTATGCTTAAAAAAAAAAAACCAAAAAAGTTAAATAAAAAGCCAATCCATCTCTGGTATGTTGCATTCTGGCAATTTTAGCAAAATAAAACAGGTGTCTATTTTTCATGTATTCACATCTTTTTCTCTCCCTGATAGACAGTCTTAGATAAAATTTTCAATACCTAGGAAGAGAAGTGCTGCTCCCTGAATAACCTTTTTAAAGATTTGGAGCTCTCTCAGCCTTCCTTCTCTCAGTTTATAATAATAATCTGAAAATAAATTTCCTCCATCTTTAAAACACAATGTATACTTGCACAGTAAGCAAATTTGAGAGTTTGTTTTTACCTTGGTGCTGTGGCATTCATGGTAATCTTGCCATTACAGGATTATAGTATGTGTGTGTGTTTATTTTTTATTTTATTTCAAACTTACAGAACAGGTACAAAAATAATGCAAACCCCATATAGAGAACTCCAACATATCTCTTCCTGCCACCCTGGATACCCAGATCCACCAATTTTAATATTTTGCCACATTTGCCATATAATTTTATCTTTCTCTCCATCTATCTGTCTATCTATCTATCCTTCAACATCTATCAATCCATTTTCTGGATATTTGAGTGTAGGTTGCATACATCACACTCCTTGACCACTTAATACTGCCGTATATATTTCATAAGAACAGGAATTTTCACTTATGTAACCACTTCAGTGCAGTTATCAAGTTCAAGCAAATTAATATTGATATGAAGCTTACAGTCTATGTTTCAGTTTTTTCATATGTCCCAATAATGTCCCTTTGAGCCTTTTCCTACATTGCTAGTTCCCATCCAGGACTGTATATCACAATTAGTTGTCATTGTCTTTTTAATTGCTTTTTTAAAAAATTGCAAGAACATGCATACCACATAAACTTTCCCATCTCAGTCACTCCCAAGTACACCACTCAATGAGGTTAATTACCCTTACAATATTGCAATTCCTTTAACACTTTTCATGACTAGAACTTTTCCATCTCCCCAAACAGAAACCTTATACCCATTACACATTAATACTCCATTCCCCACTTCAGCTCCCCTTAGCAACCTGTATTCTAATTTCTGCCTCTATATTCTGTAATATTTTCTTTGTAGTTACCATGGGGTTTAAATTTAACACCTGAAATCTGTAAATGATCTTCTGCTTTGATATCAATTTAACTTGAATAGTATAGACAATCTATGTTTTGTTCCTTTAGTCCTACACCCTCCACCTTTATGTAGTTCTTATCATAAATTACATGTTATGCTTTACTAGTATGAAACCACGGATTTGGCCTTACATTTTATGCAATTACCTTTTAGATCCTGTAGGAAGTAACAAGTGAATACACAAATGAAAAATGCAATGGTACAGGCATTTATACTTACCCATGTCATTATCTTTATGGAACAGCTTTATTTCTTCCTGTGGCTTCAGCTAGTTGTCTAGTGTCCTTTCTTTTCAACCTGCAGAATTTCCTTTAGTAACTCTTGTAGGGTCAGTCTACTGATGATGAAGTTCCTCAGCTTTTATTTTCCGGGTATGTCTTAATTCCTCCCTCAGTTTTGAAAGACAGTTGTACTGAATATAGAATCCCTGGTTGGCAAGTATTCTCTTTCAGTGATTTAAATATGTCTTCCCACTGTATTCTTGTTTCCATGGCTTCTGATGAAAAATTGATGCTTAACCCTATAAAGGGTCCCTTTTACATGACACATTGTTTCTTGCTTGTCGCTTTCAGAATTATCTCTTCATCTTTGACACTTGCTTTCAGAATTCTCTCTTTGTCTTTGGCATTTGACAGTTTCATTATAATATGTCATGTGTGGGTCTATTGGAGTTTATACTTTTGGAGTTTGTTGAACATCTTGAATGTATATTCATGTCTTTGTAAAATTTGAGGAGTTTTCAATCATTATTTCTCTGAATATTTTCTCTTCTCCTGGGAGTCCCACAATGCAATATTGGTATGCTTGATAGTGTCCCACAGGTTCCTGAGGTTCTGTTCACTTTCCTTCATTCTTCTTTCTGCTCCTCAGAATGAATGATTTCTGTTGTCTCATCTTCAAGTTCACTGGTTCTCTCTTTGACCTGTTTCAATCTTCTGCTTAACCCCTCTAGAAAATTTTTAATTTCTATGATAGTGATCTTCAGCTTTCTTTGGTTCCTTTTCATAATTTCCATCTCTCTATTGATGTTCTCTTTGCACTCATCTACCATTTTTCTGATTTCATTTAGTTCTTTGTCCATGTTATCCTTTAACTCTTTGAGCATATTTAACACCTTTTGAAAGCTCTTTGTCTGGTATGTCACAGGTCTGGTCCTACTCATTAACTATTTCAAATGACTTAATCTTCTTCTCTGCCTGGGCCTGTTTTTCCTCTTCCTTTGTTTGTTTTGTAATCTTTTGTTAAAACATGGGCATTTTAATGTGTTATTCTGGAATTAAGATTCTGAGATGTTTGTTTTTCAAGCTTCTATCCAACTAATTTATGACAGAGCTTTTCTTGAATGCCAGGAGCATTCAAAAAGAAAGAAAGAAAGAAAAAAGAAAACGTCTTTCCCAGTTTTTACAGATTGAGTTTGCATGTGCTCTCCTTCAGGGCTTATCTATATAGGCCTCCAGAATGTGCACAAGAGTTACTCTGCTCCCTTTTGAACTGGGACCAGGGACCCACTTTGGAAGCACAGGTCAGCTCTATGCTGAGCTGTTGAGGTCTGGTGAGGCCAGGTAGAGTGCCATGAGATCTTACCACATTTAAGTTACTTTTTTCTTGATTTGGCATTTTCCCCATTACTACAGTCTTTTAACTGTTTTCATCCCTGGAGGTAATGTCCCTCATTTCCAGGGAGACTTACACCCCTGGGAGTCATGTCCCACATAGTAGGGAGGGTAGTGATTTTATTTGGAGGATTGGCAGAGAGAAAGAGAGCAGTCATATCTGAGCAACAGAAGAAATTCTCTGGGGGTGACTCTTAGGCATAATTACAAGTAGGCTTAGCTTTTTTGCAGGAATGTTTCATAGGGGTGAACCCCAAAATTGATGGCTTGACTTATTAAATTGGGAGTCCCTAATGCTTGCAAGAATATCAGGAATTCCCAAGGCGGGGAAGTTTAATATTTTCACATTTTTCCTCAGGCTCTCAAGGGGATTTTGCAAATACTTTTACATTTTCTGTCTGTTTTGGTTTGCTAATGTTGATAGAAGGCAATATACAGGAAATGTGTTTGCTTTTATAAAGGGAATTTATTAAGTTACAAATTTACAGTTCTAAGGCCATGAAAATGTTCAAATTAAGGCACCCAGAGAACGATAGCTTGACTCTGAAGAAAGGCTTGGTGCTTCTCTGTCACACAGGAAGGTACATGGTGATATCTGTTGTCCTTCTTTCCCAACTTCTGGTTTCAAACAACTTTTTCAGTTCCTTTGGGTCCTTCTGGCATCATTCTGAATCTTCAAATGTCTTCTTCTAGGTGCTGTCCCTCTATATTTGCTCTGTGCTCTTTCTCTCTCTCCATGAGCTCTTTTAAGGACTCAATAAACTAAGACCCATGTTGAATGGGCGGGGTCACATCTTCATGGAAATAATCTAAGAAAAGTCCCATCCATAATAAGTCTGCTTCACAAGACTGGATTAAAAGAGCATGGCTTTTCTGGGGCACACAATAGTAGCAAACCAGTACACTGCCCAAGACACTCTAGGATTAACCTATACAGAATAACAAAATCTCATTCCCTATTTTAGGTTCCATGTGAATATGTTCAAATCAACCAGCCATACAGGTTAAATTAGATCTTATGCTGTAGAAAATATGTTTTGTTCCAGATAAACATCTCTTCCTTTGGCTAATGACTTGATTTTGATCAGTATACTTTCTCCAGGAGTACGTTAGAATGCTGAGCCATGGTATTATGATATGCACAGTCCATTTACTGAGTGACAATGACAATAACTGTTTAAATTTCAAAGCCTTTTTGAGTAAGCAAGAAGGCAATCCAGATCAAATAATAATTCACTGCTGCAACACTCACAGACTGCCTTTATTTTTTCAGTTTCTTATATTTGGAATCCTCCCTCTTCTCAAATTCTTAAGGACGGCCTTAAATTTATAAGACTGTGATTCTGAAAAAGAGGATGGGATGCTAGAAAGCTTCTCCCTGGAGAAGTGAGTAACAGGACTGCATCACTGCCACTTGCAATCCATTCTGTCTGTGGAGTGAGTTACTGAACAGTGTACCATGGAAACAGAGGTTCAGGGACAACACACGCTTTTTGCAAATGACTTTTTACTTACACAGTATGAAGGATACACAATACAAAGGGTGAAAAATCCCATCATGGCTGATCTCTAGGGGAGGTCATTGGTTAGGGTTAGAGTTGGTGGATAGCGGCTCCCCACTCTGCTTTGTACCTAAGAGCCAACTCTGTGCTGCCTGAACGTGGGATACCTATACCACCCAGGGGAGGGGGCCCTCCATTGAGAGTCCTTGCTTTGATAAGCTGCTGGGGCTGCTTGTTCCTGGTTTCTGGGTTTAAGGCGTGGTCAGACTTTTCACTAGACCTAACATCTCTCCCACTGTGGAATGGAAACATACTGAAACATCTGCACACAGTAGAAATGGAGGTGGCGGTAGGTGAGGGCTGGGAGATGGCTGCTAGGTGAGTCCGTAACTTTCCTAGCTGTAGCAGGAGCCCTACTCTCCATTCCCGACCCATGCCCTTGCACATCGCTCATGTGCTAGACTGTCACTGTGGTTTTCCTGCCCCTATCTCTCTCTCTTTGAATCCCTGGTCCAGATGCCCTCCTCCATTCTCTTTCCAAGAATAAACAACACGTGGTTCTCCTGCTCAAGAGCTTTATGGGGCTCCCCACTGTCTACAGAATGAAGCCCAAATGCAGGAGACTGACATGCCAGATTCTTCACACCGTGATTCCAATCTACAATTCTAGTGGGATCTCTTGCAATCCCTCTCCATCCACTGTACAACTGATCTCTGATCCCTATCTAGCTACTTACTGTCACATCCCAAGCCTGCTTTACAGAACTCCCCATATATGCGATACTGCTTCTCGCACCCCTACCCCCAAACTAGGGAGATGTGACTTATCCTGCAGGGGTCAGCTTAAACATCACCACCTCTAGGAAACCTTCTCTGCTCCCTCAGGCAGAAATAATCATTTCCTTGTTAGTACTTCCATAGTGCTTTATTTGTATCATTATTAAAATATTGCTTCTTGTTTCTTAGAGAGTTGATGGCAACTCTAGTTCTGCTGCTGGGTTGGGACTGCTTCATTGGTAGAACCATATTTAGACATCGTACCTGGCATAGTTGCAGAGTGTCTCAAGCACTTTGCATGTATTATCTCTTTTTGTCTTCCAAATAATCCTATTAAGCACAAATTTAAAAAAAGATATTTTGTTGATAAGTCTTAAGATACAAACATTCCATACATGGTTTGCAATCAGTGGCTCACAATAACATTACATAGTTGTGCTTTCATCATCATCATCATTTTTCAGAACATTTGCATCACTACAGAAAAAGAAATACAAAGAAAAAAGAAAACACTCATACATACCATACCCCTCACTCCTTCCCTCTCATTGAACATTAGTATTTCCATCTACCCAATTTATTTTGAAGCAGACATTTTAATAATCTTCATTTCAGATGAGGAAATTGAGCCTAAAAAGATTAAAGTAACTAACGTGCATGTGTTCACACAGATAGTATATTCTGTCATGGGACCCAATCTCAGTGTTCCTGACTTTGAAGTCTATGAATGAATGAAGAGACTGGTGTGTGGGCCGCCTGCAATTTGGTGACGTCTCTCGGAAAACTTTTCCTTGTGAGCTCCATGTGTACTGTGATCTCCTTGCAGTATGTGTTACCTAATATTTTTGAATCTTTGGGCTTATAACTGTAAAACTAAAATAATAAATTGCTTAATTACTTCATAGGGTTTTATTTATTTATTTATTTATTTTGCATGAGCAGGCAAATGGAATCAGCTGTGGATGCAGCTGACGTGATCATGATCTAATTCTATGAAATGTCCTCAATGCAACAGACAGGCCAGCACTTGCCCAACCAGACAAGCAGGTACTACAAATTGGCCAAGTTGACACATGAACCTGATCATGACACTCTTCCAGTCTAATGACTGAGACAAACAGGTGAAAACACAGCAACTAATTTGGAGTGGTTGGTGATTTGAAATAAGTAAACACTGACTGTCCAGGAACTTCAAGAAGAGATGCCTAACCCATTCAGAAGTCAGTGGGTGGAGTTGGTAGTCAGGAGCAGCCCAAATTAAAATCTTGATTTAAATCCAGGAATTAAATCTTGGAAAATGAATGGTAGTTAACCAGATTAAGAAGAAGGACTGGTATTTTAAAAATTTAAAAAAAAAAGAAGAAGGAAATGGTTTTTCTGGTCTTAAGCATCAAACCTGCTGCTGGGACTAGAAACAGATCCTTACTGAGCACTTTATCCTGCTAAGAATTCCACATAGAATCTTTAATTTTTACACTAACTATGTGAGGTAAGTATTTCAGAGATAAGGAAATGGGGATATATGGAAAATTTTTTTAGTTTCACTGCTAGTCAAACATAGATTTAGGATTTGAATCCAAGTCAGATGTCTTTCTATTGCCATTACACTATACTAATTTTATATAGTTTCCAGTAGTATTTGCATTAACCACAGGATAATTATGTTTATCACAGTGACATCATAGGATCTTAAAATTGGGTTGAGATAGAAAATATGTATGCATATTTGGGGGCTTATTCTAAAGAACAAGAAAGGGAACTTTGTGTGACTGAAAATTGCAGAGATGTAAATGAATCAAAGAGAATATGCCATTTAGGCAAAAAAGCATGTAAAGATGAACTCTTTAAAAATAATGCAAAATATATGCCATCCTCAGAATTGAGTTTATGTTATTCCAATTCTGTACTCAATGCTATGACTATAAAGCAAGTTAAGTTTCTTAGTGTATATATGCATTTAAATTAAAATTTCAATTAAGCATAAAAAATTGATTGAGATCTATATGTTTTCTCCTTTTTCCTCTGCCAAATCATTCGAACCTCATAACACCCCTGTGATGTTGATTAGGCAGAACTCACCTTCATTTTACAAAGGAGGAAAGCATGAGGTTAGGTGGCTTACTCAAAGTCTTAGCTCAGGCTAGTGACAAACGTATCATTAGACTACAGGACTTTCAGAAGTAAATGGAAATAAGGGCACTCAACTACTCTTGACAGTTGCTGTACTTGGAATTTTCACATAATTTTTACTTAATACTTACAATTAATTGAGTAGTAGCTGTAATTATGTTCCCCACTTTTGGAAATGAGAAAACTGAGGTTCAGAGATGGAACATAACTGAGTTAAATAATTATAAAGTGGCTGAATTGGGATTGGAACCTGGCTTTCCAAAGCCAAATTTCTTTTCTTCTACACATTTCTGTAACACATCTGTATTTTTCACAGCTATATTGCAATATTGAGCATAGTTGGCATTCAGTACTTTTCTGGAATGACTAAATGATAAATAGAATATGTACATAGGTTATTAACAAAGAGGAATAAAGAGTAATATTTGATACAGGTGGTCTCATTTCAAAGAAATGCTTATCACGATGACAAGGAAATAGCCTTTTTTGTTAAAGGGGTATTCACTTTCAGCTTTCTTTCCTATTTAGTGAAGGAAAGTTGGACCAGGGATGAAAGTAGAAGGCTAGACCATGGGAGTGCAAAGCTACCAAATAAATGCTTGTTTGGCTAAAGGAAATAGGGGAGGTATTACTGACAATATTTCTGAGTCCTTTCCTTGGGGTTCATAAATGTGGAATTGTACAAAGCACTTCTCTGGGCCCCCAGTCGTCTCGTTTATGAAATCATTCTGACTTTGCTCTTACCCAAACATCCTTATCCAAAAACCCTGGCCCTTTAGATGAGCCTGAAGACAATACGTTCCTCTCCAAATAAAACCTTAAGCTAGAGTCCAAAAGCAAAACATGTTTCCTTATTTATTTGTCATAGAGGATTGTCTGCTGTTGGATGATATTGGCTTGAAAGTAATTAGATTCTCAGCTATTCAACAAATATTGATCAAATAGCTATTATCTCCATGGGAGGATATTATTAAGTTTCCATTTACTAGCAGAGGCAACCTTTAATTGTATGATGTTCCCCAGACTCAGTCTTGAAACCCGAGTCCTACTCCTCCCTCTCACTAGTTACTGTATGACTCAGGGAGCAATGACTGTCTTATCCTGGACATCCATAAATTTACGACATTTGCTGCATCTTGGCCTGGGACCAAATCGGAGTTTTAGTGGATATTTGGAAATGTTGGGAATGCATGTGGTCATCAAAATGACTGAGGAGGGCTGCTGGCATTTAGTACCTAAGAACTAGGGGTAGTAAATGACATTCAATGTGGGGATCAGTCTCCCATCCCAAGGACTTATTTTTTCTTAATATTTTTATTGATAAATCTTAACACACAAACATTCCATACATGATGCACAATCGATGGCTCACAATATCATCGCATGGTTGTATATTCATCACCATGATCAGTTTTTAACATCTGCATCACTTCAGAAAAAGAAACTAAAAAGTAACAAGAAAAAAACTTATACAAACCATATCCCTTACCCCTCCTTCTCATTGACCACTAGAATTTCCATCTACCTAGTTTATTTTAACCTTTGTCCCCCCTATTGTTTGTTTATTTTTTTTCCATGTTTTTTACTCATCTGTCCAGACCCTAGATAAAAGGAGCATCAGACACAATGTTTTCACAATCACATAGTCACATTGTAAAAGCTTTATCATTATATGGACATTTTCAAAAATCAAGGCTACTGGAACACAACTCAACAATTTCAGATACTTCCCTCTAGCCACTCCCATACACCATAAACTAAAAAGGGATATCGTATAATGCATAAGAATAACTCCAGGATAACCTCTCAACCCTGTTCGAAATCTCTCAGCCACTGAAATTTTATTTTGTCTCATTTCTCTCTTCCCTCTTTTGGTTAAGAAGGCTTTCTCAATCCCTTGATGCCAGGTCCCAGCTCATCCCAGGAGTTCTGTCTCTCATTGCCATGGAGATTTACATCTTGGGAGTCATGTCTCATGTAGGGGTGAAGGCAGTGAGTTCACTTGCCGCATTGGCTTAGGGAGAGAGGCCACATCTGAGCCACAAAAGAGGTTCTCTCGGGGTGACCCTTAAGATTAATTTTAAGTAGGCTTAGGCTTTCCTTTGCAGGAATAAGTTTCATAGGGGTGAATCCAAGATCAAAGGCTCAGCCTATTGAATTGGTTGTCCCCAGTGCTTGCAAAAATATCAGGAATTCTCCAGATGGGGAAGTTTGATGTTTCCTCCTTTCTTTCCAGTCTCCCAAGGGGACTTTTGCAAATACCTTTTCTCTGCCCACATTACTCTGGGATGTGTTGGAGCATCACACTAATCTGTACAAACCAACAAGATATCACTCCCTATTCAAGATTCCATATAATTATGTATGGTATAAGCATGTAAGTTAAAGTAGATAGAGCACTACCAAAAATATAAAGTTTGCACCAAATAAACATCTCTCCTTTTGGTCTCCTGCAGAGGTTGAAGTTTGAATATATGGGCCATATCATCCTTTTCCCTGTATTCTGATTTACCTTAGTCCTATCCATCAGCTTCATTCATATCTCTAGTGGAAGTCTGATCACTTTCTCAACTTTTTAAAAAATTGCTGTGTGGGATAATGCCGACTTTCACAGCCTCAGTGCTCTAACTCTGAGTCTCATGTGTCACACAAATATACCTGAACTTTCAGGTTAAACACAAATAGCTCAGCATCTCAGAACTTAGAAATAACAGTTGCAACTCTGGAATAGACGTGACTGCTGTAAGAGCTCAAAATCTAGGGCGGTTTACAATAAACCTCCACCTGATAACCCATGCTCTTGACTTCAATTCTCCGTGTTTGTACGCAAGAACTCATTCTGACCAAAATGCCAACCATCCCTCCATTGAGAAGCACTGATTGAAATCCTCCCCAGCTTTTAGTGTTCTCTAATTATAAGATAGTGACTGAGAAGCAAATTACAGTTCAGTTAACTCTGACAAAGTAAACAAGTGATGATGTTAAATATAGATGAAATGCCTTCCTAGGGGCAGAAATGAACAAATGGGACTATTAACTACTAGTGCTCTTTGCAATGCAAGCTGACAAAGAAGTTACTAAAATACCATTCATTACTGTAGCACATTTTCTATTATCTTAGATAATTTCTAAAGCAATAGCTTTAATGCCACACGGGACGTTAATTCTGCTAATGAATTCAGTGACTGTATTTTCCCTGGCTTCTTGTCATACTCTTAGCTCCATACCAGCTGGGTTCTATGAAAGGAGCACCAGACTTGGAAAGCTTGCCTTTACACCTGTGAATTTATTCTATTGTGGGAAAGCTATATGCTTCAGACTTATGGTTGCCTAATTATTTCATCATTAAAGCTAACTGTCAATAAGAATAATAATAATGCCTCTCAGACATTTTAGCAACTTAAGTCACCATAACTCTCTCAGTGGTGTGATGTTGGCCAAGTGGCACCATCATAGTCATCTCCATTGCCATTCAGAATGCTTCCCCTCTGGAACCAATCCATTCTTGTCCCTCTATGTCTCATGAGATTATTGGGTTTCACGGCTTTTCTCATTCAATCAAACCTATTTTTAAAACATAGATATACACAAAAATGTTGTGCTTGACCAAATCGAAGTTTCAAATTCCTTCCCCCATTTAATCAAGCTCAAGAATAAGTCAGACAACAGGGTCATTCCCCATTCGTGAGTGGGGTTAGGGGTGCAGCCTCAACTGTTCATTTTTCTCTGGCCTCGATAGCCTTTGGAACCACCCAGTAATATTTAAATCACTGTGGGGCACACTCCATCACCAGAACGGAACCTAGATTTTGTTTGGAGCTGCTATGAGCCCAGCCTCATGGGATGGACTGTGATTGACCTCATAACAATCTGGCCTCTAATTTCCCAGTCTATACTGCAGAGAAGAATTGCCACGTAAACTAGTTCTGACCTAGGAGATCTTGAGACCTAAGGGGAATTCTTTTATACGGGTTTCTGAGAAAGTGTTTCTTTCCCTGAAAAAAAAAATAATAAAGGGACAGATGATGCTTTATCTCTCTTCGTGAGTGTAGACATGACACTTGAAGATACAGTAGCCCTTAGGTAGTATAAAATAATATAAATTGTCTGGTTCCTTGATGGCATCTTTGAGTACCTGCTTATATCTGCCTGCCCAACTCAGGACTTCTTGTAATATGGAAAAAAAAATCAACCTCTATTTGCCTAAGTCATCGTAATAAAATTTTCTGTTATTGCAGTCAAATACAAGTCTTATGGATATACTTTGTTTTATGCCCTTTTGAAGGAATAACTCTGGGCATTTGAAAAATTTTGCATGAGAATATTGCTGTATAATACAGTATCATATATTACATTAATCATTTAAAACTTAAGTATGTGGAACATTCCTTCCTTCTTCAGATGGTGGAGATTTGGGAATTTCAAACATTTTGGGATAAAATAGCTGCTGCCATTGTCCCAGCTGTGCTTCAAGAAGCAAAAGAAAGTGTCATATGGTGAAAGCATAGAATGTTTGTGCTAAACATTGTAAAAGTATGACTTCCATAAGAAAATGATTCAACTGGGATAAAAAAGCAATGACAAGTATTTGTGGGTTTTAATCTGATTGAATTGACCTTACGGGGATATAAGTATGAGTCAAATGGAATACATACTATATTATTCAAGTGACTGAAGATGGGTATAATGGGACTTCTCAATGCAAATAATTTATAATCATATTCATGGGATTTAAAGTTCACTGGAAAACAACAATGAATGAATAGTCAACATTTCTGAATCTTGTTTCTACCTCACAATTCTACTTACTTTGAGTGTCAGTTTCTCACCTATAAGATGAGGATAATAACTGTGTCTTATCCACTTCACAAAATTGCTGTAGAAATCAAATGAGATGACAAGTATGGAATTTCCTTGCTATGCAAATGTAAGATGCCATCAACATCTCTATAAGTGTATCATGCCAAATTTTACAAAACAGATGTGATTATTACTATGATGATTTTACGGCTTTGAGTTGGAAGACAAATCTTTGGTATATTTCCATTTAATTGATGCCCTCCAGGGAGGGTAATGGACCTCAAGATGGATATTGATGTTTTGGGATTTATTACCCTGACATACCATAGAGTAAGTTTCTGCCTTCTATTATATCAAGGAAAAACAGTCCTTCATTGACTCTAAATTCAAGTCTATTAGTTGAGTTGTTACGCTAAAGAATATCATTTAGATAGAATGCACCATTTAAGGGAAGATTTAAAGAAATATAAGCAACAAGGTATAATTAGCTGTGCCAAATATTAAAATTTTTCATGAGAAAGCATTCTCTGTATTCTTATTGCAGAAAAAGAAGTGAAACCCAAAAAAAAGGTGGGGTGGGGAAAGAGTTATAATCCCACACTCCTAGACAACCCTTCCCGATGCATGAATGTGTTTCTTCCATGCTGTGGGTACCTGCCATGCCCACTACCTCTTCCTGAGTTAAGCAGTCTCTGCTTGCCTTGGGTCACGTTGTTCTGCAATCCTGGCCACAGCTGTTAGAACCACAGTGGCAGTCATTACAGAGGACACCAGGAAGCCAGAGTTGGATTGGCTGAGAGAACTTTAGCCAAAAAAAAAAAAAGGTGTTCAATACTGAAGAACAAAGAACCAAATAAATCAGATCCTTCTTTGGAGAAAAACAAAGATAGATATGGATATAGTAGGGAAACACAGAGGTGATGAAATACGAAGAGAGAAAACCATGAGTGGAAGCTGTGAGGCGGTGGGAACAATGAATAAGCAGAAACCATGAGTTGAAGAGGAAAACTCTGGAAGAAGTTACAGCATTAGGAAGTACCAGAAGTAAAGGAACGAGTGAAAGGAACTGGAGTCCCATGAGTAATAGATTAAAGCAGAGATCTCTCAGGGGTGACAATGCAAGATGTCACATGGCCATCTATTGCAGGCTTGCCAGATCGAAATGTAGAGCCACTGCTATAGTGGGTATGAAAAGTTGCTGCAGTTCCAAAATGACTGAACGTGCAGCATTAAAAGGGTCGCATTTTAATTCTTTCTTTTGTCTTTCTTCTTTATGTCATCAAATGTAACCTAAACCTACCTCTGTTCTAATCATTCAGAAATATCTATTCTGTATTACATATGCAATATTCTGTTTATATACATATAAGTGTGTTTATTTTGAATTTTAAGTGGGAGCATACCATTTGTCTTGTTCAATAATTGCTTTTTTCCCCATACACATGCCATAGATATCTTTCCATATTAATAAGTATACTTCTACAACATCATTTTCAAAGCAATTTATTAAGAAATATTCGCATGCCATACAATTCATCGAAAGTGTACAATTAATGGCTTTTGGAATAATCAGCATTGTCCATTCATCACCACAATCAACTTTAGAATATTTTTATTTCTTCAAAAAGAAAATTTCATACCCCTTAGCAGTCACCTCTCAATCCCTTTATTCTTTTCCAGCCCTATGTACCAATCATTTAATTCTGTTCCTATAGATTTACTTATGTTTATATATCATATAGATGGAATCATGCAATATGTAGTACTTTGTATCTGATTTCTTTCACTTAGCATAATGTCTTTAAAATATATATATTTTATAATTACAGAAATTGTAGGATTACAAAAAAGTCATGTAGAAAATACAATGCTCCCATTTACCCCCTGTTATTGACATTTTGCATTAGGGTAGTACCTTTGTTACAACTGATGAAAGAATATTAAATATACTATTAACTAGTGTCTACCACATAGTTTACATTAGGTTTATTTTTCCATACACCACCCTGTTATTAACACTTTGTAATAGTGTCATATATTTGTTATAATTCACGAATGAATAGTCTTATATCTGTAGTATTAACCACATTCCATCATCCATAATAGGGTTCACTGTGTTATATAGTCCGGTGTTTTTAGTTTCTTCTAGTAACATACATGACTCAAAACTTCTCCTTTCAGAGATCAAAGGTTAAAATATATTGAGTAGATGGAAATACTAGTGGTCAGTGTGAGGGAGGGGTAAGGGGTATGGCATGTATGAGTTTTTCTTTTTTCTATTTATCTCTTTTGCTGGAGTGACGCAAGTGTTTGAAAAAATAATCATGGTGATGAATATACTACAAATGTGCTGATATTGTGAACCATTGATTGTACAACATGTGTGGAACGTTTGTGAAAAATGTTCATGTTTGTACATTGTTTGTGTTCGATAATAAAAAATAAATTAAAAAAAACTTCCCCTTTCAACTACATTTGCAAACGTAATTCATCCCTGTTAATTATACTCACAATAATGTGCTACCATCATTACTATCCATTTCTAAAACTTACAATCAAGCTAAACAGAAATTCTGCACAAATTAAGCATCCGTTCCCCCATTTTATCCCATGGTATACTATATTCTAGATTCTAACTATATGAATTTGATTATTGTAATTAGTACCTGTAAGTGTGATCATACAATATTTGTCATTTTGTGTCTAGCTTATTTCACTCAATATAATGTCCTCAAAGTTCATCTATGTGGTCATGTGCATCAGGACTTCATGCCTTCTTGCTGCTAAATAATAGCCCATAGTATGTATTTACCACATTTTGCTTATCCATTCATTGGTTGATGGGCATCTTTTGGTAATTGTGAATAATGGCACTATAAACATCAATGTGCAAATATTTGTTTGGGTCCTTATTTGTAGTTTTTCTGGGTATATACCTAGTAGCGGGACCACCATGTCATATGGCAGTTCTATTCTTAGCGAGGAGCTGCCAGACTTTTTTCCACAGTGACTGCACCATTTTACATTCCCACCAGCAATGAATGAATGCTCCAATTTCTCCACATCCTCTTCATGCTTGGAGTTGTCTTGTTTATTTTTTAAGGGGCCATTCTAGTAAGTGTGAAATGATATCTCAATGTGGTTTTGATTTGCATTTCTCTAATAGTTAGTTCTGTTGAACAACTTTTCATGTGCTATTTAGCCATTTGTATTTCTTCTTTGGAGAAATGTTTATTCGAAACTTTTGCCCAGTTTTAATTGGTTGTTTGCCTTCTTATTGCTGTTGTAGGATTTCTTTATATATTATGGATATTAAACCCTTATTGGATATGTGATTTCCAAATATTTTCTCCCATTGAGTAGGTTGTCTTTTTAATTTCTTAACAAAGTTCTTTGTTGCACAAAAGTTTTTAATTTTGAGGAGGTCACATTTATCTATTAGTTCTTTTGTTACTTATGTTTTGGGTGTAAAGTCTAAGAAACCACGAGCATAGGGATATTCTGCTTTACCTTTCTAGTTCCTTTCTTCGCCACCTTACTATCCACAGACTGGTTCACATCATTTCTTGAATGACTCTACAGTGGGCTCCTAAACAATTTTTTAATTTGAAAATAATCTGTCTTGCATGAGTTATATAAAGTTTAAGTTCACATGTCAAGCTAGGTGCCCAGGTGTGTGTTGTAGATAGCATATAATTTGATCCTACTTTTTTTAAAAATCTATCCAGCCAACCTGTGTCTTTTTATTGGGAAGTTTAAGCCATTAACATTCAGTCTTATTAAATGTAGAAGCAGTACATAATCAGCCATTTTATTCTCTGGTTTTTATATGTCATATCTTTTTTTGTTTCTCTTTTCACCCTTTTAGTTACTCTTACTGACAATCTTCATTTCTACAATCTACTCCAAGCTTCTCCACCTGCCTTTTCTTTCCAGCTTGCAGAACTCCATTTAGTATTTCTTATAGGGCTCTCTCAGTTTCTGCTTTTCTGTGAGTATTTCAAACTCTTCCTTAGTTTTGAAGAACAATCTTGGCAGATAAAGAACTCCTGACTGGCAGTTTTTCTCTTTTAGTACCTTAATCTATCATACCACTGCCTTCTTGCCCCCAAAGTTTCCGATGAGAAAGCAACAATTATTCTTGTTGCAGTTTCCTTATATGTGGCAAATTGCTTTTCTCTTGCTGCTTTCAGAATTCTCTCTTTATCTTTAGCATTTGACATTCTGATTATTGTGCCTTCTGGAGTAGGTCTGTTAGATTAATTCTGTTTGGAGTATGTTGTGCTTCTTGGACATGCGTATTTATGTCTTTCATAAGAGTTAGGAAATTTTTGGCTACTATTTCCTTGAATTTTCTTTCTGGTCCTTTTCCTTCTTCTTCTTCTTTGGGACACCCATGTTGTGTGAGTTTGTGTGCTTCATGCTGCCGTTCAAATCCCTGAGCTCTGTTGAATTTTTCCATTCTTTTCTCTATCTGTTCTTCTGTCTGTAAGATTTCAATTGTCCTGTCTGCTAGTTTGTTGATTCTTTTCCTGCCTGTTCAGATCTGCTGTGGTATGTGGTGTACTTTAAATCTCTTCTCTTATGCCTTTCATTCCCATAATTTCTATTATGTTCCTTTTCATACTTTGAAATATTTTTTATGCTTACCCAGTGTCTTCTTAATTTCCTTGATCTCTTTTGCCATATTTTCAATCATCTCCTTGAATTGTTTTGGGAGAATTGCTTGAATATCGCTGATTAGTTGTTTCAAATTGAATTAACAAATCAATACTTGGAGGTTTTAACTTGCTCCTTGAACTAGGCCAAATCTTTCTGTTTCTTAGTGTGGCTTGGGGATTATTTGCTGATGACTAAGCACTGATTATCTTCATGAGTTTACTCTGAAGGTAAATCTCTCCCTCTTGCCCAGGGTTTTATTGTTGATTGGCTTAGTGTTAAAGTTCTTCTTTGATACTTGGTTCAACTTATTCTAGACCTTTAGAATTGCCTATGTTTAGCTGATCAGGCTTTTCCTGCTCTTCATCTGATTTTTACCCTGGATAAGCAGATCAATTTTTAAAGATTATCTCTTCACCTTGCACTTAGCCTGCCCAGCAGATCATGCTATTTTGCAAATGTTCCCAACAGTCTTAAAGGAGGTACTGTGTCTGCAATCCTCTACCACCTCACCCTTGACATGGACAGGGTTGAAACAATGGTGGTGGGCCATCCCTTTCCTGGGACCCAGGGATCTGATTAACTGATCAAAACCCATGGTCAGCGCTGGGCCATGCCTCCTCACCCTCCCACACTGTTCTTGGGGAAGAGGACTTCCACATCCCTCTCCATCTGCTGCAATCAGCCAGGGGCTGGACCCCGAGGTGGTCCACCTTGAGAGTGTGGATGGGTGCAGGCGGGTGCTGTGTAGTGAGCTATTCACAGTGTATTACCAGTTTCTCAGCCTCTTCCTCCCACTCTTCTCTGGATGCTGTACATTGCTCCCTGGCCTCTGGAGCCCCAGAACAGTTATTTCAGATGGGTCCTGCTTGTCCACTAGCTATGTTGGAGGAGGAATGAGCCCTGGAGCTCCCTATTTCAATCTTCCTGGAAGTCCCTCCTACAACACCATTTTTAATGCTGAATTGAATGCATGCAAAAACCTTCTCCTTCTTCCCTAAATGCAGAAAAATCATAGATTAAATAATAAAAGCATATTAAAAACTATAAAGTTGTGCTCAAAGATAAGAAAGATAATCACTGTGAATAGTAACCGAGGGTACTGAAATCATTAAGGGAAGGTGGAAGCTGAAAACATACGTCATGTTAGAGAATAGAGGCTGAAAAATAACCTGTGGTTACAGTTTGAGATGGATCAATTGCCAGGGGTCAGGAGAGGAATTAGGTCCTCTTAAGTTGGGAACCAGACTTCTGTGACTTTAGGTCTGTAACTGGTGTCCAACTGGCAATGGGGCCAGTTGAGCCCTGATTCAGTTTCAATAGTCTAGAAACTAAAAGAATTTAGAGATGAGAGGGCCACTAGACATAAGTTGTGAAGTTTATTAAAAGAGAAGTTTATTAAAAAGAGAGTACACATTTGAGAGGTTAATGCGGGCATGCCCAAGGGAGGGACACGCCTGAGTGGAGTGGGCCAGCTTGTTTTATAAGAAAGTTTTACCACTGGCAGGTTTCCATAGTAACCTTTGAATACTATGTCTTCTTTGTTCTAGGAGGAAATAGCTAGCAGAATTCATAGTTTGTTGTCATATACCAAAATTTGTCTTTGGACAAATGGTTAACAATCTTTATGACCCTATGCTTCCTATTATTAATTAAGAGTTTGCTTTGGGCCTAGAATTTTTACAAGCTTTTATGATTTGGGGAGGTTGTAATGGTTTTGGGAGGTTTGGAGGATTTAGGGAAGTTTTTGTCCCAGGAAATTTGCAGCTGAAGTTGCAGCTCTGTGTTAGTTCCTTAGGAGCTAAATAAGAAACAAGGTACTTGCAGTTGTCTGTTAACTCTTTCAGAGCTGAATAGGATACCAGGGACTTACAGCTGTCCTATTTTATCCTGCTTCGGGTCCTTGTGGGGAGGGTCCCTGAGTGGAGTCAGCTACCTGGAACTCTTCACCACCATGCCTTCTGATGGACTAGAGGGGAGCAGATCAGGTACTGAAAAGTTCTAACACCAACAAAAAGTGAAGAACCAGGCAGGTGAGCAGGGAGGTTGCTTACCACAAGTTAGATACAAAGTCATCACAATTCAAACTGTGCGACACGGGGGTAGGGAGAGCAAAGAGATCAATGGTACAGAATAAAAAACTCAGTGGAAACTTCATATAGGACAGATGGTTTTACACATTAATGGTGGAAGGGACCCCTTGTTCAATAAATAATATGGGTACAAAAGGTTTTCAATACTGGAAAAATAAAAGTCTACTCATACCTCATAACATACTCACACAAAATTCCAGATGGGTTATTTTAAAAAACAATTGGAATGAAATATAGGAGAATATTTTTATAACAATGAAGACTTAAAGGAACCTATTTTTGAATTAAACTATATCAATATCAAAACTTTTTTTTTTTTGCAACAAAGTCGACATAAGCAAAATGAATGGCAAGAATAAATTGGGAGAAAATATTTGCAAATAGGCAAAATTTTGGTATCTAGAGGGGCATTGTCTGATAGAAAACTAATGCAAGCCAAGTACGTATTTCTACATTTATCTACAGCCACATTAAAAAAAGGCTTTGACTTTTTTCCTAACAGCCTCTTGAAAGTGAAACAAGTGAAAGTCATTTCAATAATATATTTTATTTAACTCAATACATCCAAAATATCATCATTTCAAGATGTAATAAATATAAAAATGATGACTAATAAGGCATTTTTCATACATTTTTGTGCTAAGTCTTGGAATCCCAGTTAGTATTTTTCACTTATGGCACATCTTAATTCAGACTACTCAGAGCTCAGGAGCTCCACTGTCACATGCGGCTACTGTATTGGCCAGCACAGATCTAGAATACATACATTTCTTCTGTAAACTAATAAGAAAAAGACAACCATAATAATATAAATTTGGAACCATTCACAGAATGGAAAATTTGATTGATGAAAAACTTATGAAAAGGTGTTTATCTTGAGACATGCACATTAGAACAATGAGATATCATTTTTTATATATTAGATTGTCAAAGAAAAGAAATCATGGAATTTTTGTAGGGTTCTTTCTGCGGCTGCAGTTTTTCCAAACACAAAGGAGCATTCTTTCCCTTCCACCTGATCAGGGGTTAATTTGTATTTACATCTCCATTTGAAAGTAATGGCAAGATGGTCACATTAGTTAATTGCACTTACAGATGGGCTTCTGACTTAATCATACAGTTAATCAAATTATATCAGAACTCGGCTCTTTGAAAAGAAAAATATGGTCTACATGTTTGCGTATGAAATGGTTAGCATAGGCTAACCATTTAGCATAGGCTTTCATTATAATGCAAAGGTTACTTATTTTAAACTTCTGAGAGATTTTCAGGGTTTTGTTGTTCCAACAGGTTGCCTTTAAACTTTCTTTCAAATCTATTTTTCTTCACCGGTGGGTTTTCCACCAGTCTTTTTCATTATAGTGAACAATTTGTAAGCAACTAGCTGCAGGAATCAATTTTAGGAGGATTGTGTTTTGTAAGGAATTTCTTTGTGTTATCATAATCTGTTTGAAAGTTAAAATTTCTGCAGAATGAATATTTTTAGTTGGACTCACCCACAATGGGGAAAACATTTCCGGGCCACCAGCTGTAAGCTCTGTCCATACATCTGCCTGTCATTAGCCTTAGTCAAGCAGAGCCATTGAAGAAAGAACAAGAATTCCTTTTGGTGTTTGAATCAAAGGACTAGAGGAATTGCCCTTAAAATGAAGACAAAAAGAATACAGAAGGGAAGTGTTTCATCCCCGTGCATATTGTCATTCAAGAAGAGACCAGGATACAATGTCCAAGTTGAAGAATGGATGTCATTGAAACAAGAAATGTGGGCCAGACCAGTTTGGGGAACCAGGAATGATGGGGATCTGATGCTTCAGAAAAACACTTAAAAGATCCCACCAGGCACAGCACACACCCCTTAGAATGATGTTTCTAATTGTTCTTCCTATTTCTTTTTTCTTTCACAAATCACAATGGAAAAAAAAAAAAAAAAAAAAAAGCCTGGCAGGAAGAGCTAGCTGCTGAGCCAGTTATGAGAAGAAAGAGCATTGATACAATAATAATTTTCCTTCATTATCTCACCCTATACAAATGGTCCTTGGGCAGGTGATCAGTGCCCAGAGAATCTGGGAATTTTGATCAAAAACCTCCATGAACAAGGGTAGAAGAAAGAAACAAAAACATCCATGATTTCTATCAATTCTCCAAGGCGATTCAGCACTCAGTAGATGGGGAAAAAGATAACAGGCTTGGCTCTCATTAGCTGGAGTCATTTCAGCCTCCAAAATACACTCACATTAAAGAAAAACTGACATGCATGCTGTAATTACTGCTGGGAAGGAAAACAGGCCCTTTGAACTGTTTTTAAATCAATACCCATTGCAAGCTATAGTGATTCTCTCCTTTCTCATTCTTCCTCCCTCCCTCCTCTGGCCCTTTCTCTCTCTCTTCTCTCTCTCTCTCTCTCTCTCTCATGTGTGTGTGCACACACATACTCATACACGTATGAATTCAACACCACAAACACACCAGAGGACAACAATAGATTTTTAAAGCGCGGTGATCCTGATTTGTAAATGATGATACTGGGGGAGAGCTAGGGAAGGAGAATTCCCTGTAAAAGCAGGGAAAAGAGAGTCAGTTTTTATGAGAAGCTCGAGTCTCTCTAGGAAGATAGAGCTGTCCATATGTTAATTTTTTTCTACTTTTTTCCAGACAGGACTGCCACTCAGACCACATATCTGGACAAAGCAGATGTCTTTTAGGCCGGTTTCATGGTTGACAGAAAAATCACGTGAGGCATGTAAATTCTCCTTTACTGTTTTGCAGATGATTATGCCCAGTTCACATGTCCTGTCACCAGGTTTCAGCTCAGAGAACCACCTCACCTCCAAGTGTCAGAAGGCACAATTCCAGGGTCACTTGAGGCAGCTTAGCAGCTCATGCTTGGCAATGCACCTTAGTGTGCAGGTCTTGCAATTTCTTCTTATCAAATTTGCTGGGTTGCTGAAGAGTACAAAGGAATGAGGCGGTGAGAGGCCACGCTAATATTATCTGCCCTCAGTCTGGCCTCATTTGCAAGTCAATCTTGATGGGGCTATAACAGTTCATTGCCAGAGTGGACAGACTGGTGGTGGGGTCCGGAATTAGAACTGCTGCTGTAAACCCCCTGCTCAAGATCTCTGGTGTGAGCCTTGGGTACCTGTAAGCCTGCCAAGTTGACACAGGATAAAATAGAATAACTATAAGCCCCTGATTTCCCATTCAGCTCTGAAAGAGTTAACAGACAACTGCAAGTACCTTGTTTCTTATCTAGCTCCAAAGGAACTAAGAAGCAGCTGCAAACTTCCTGAGACAAAAACTTTCCTAAAGCCCCAAACCTCCCCAAACCATAAAAGCTTGTAAAATTCTGGGCCCAAAGCAAACTCTAGTTAATGATAGGAAGCAGAGGGTCATAAAAATTGTTAACCATTTGCCCAAAGACAAATTTGGGGTATGTGATGACAAACCATGAATTCTGCTAGCTATCTTCTGCTAGAATAAAGAAGACACCTAGTATTATAAGGTTACTGTGGAAAATTGCTACCAACAAAACTTTTCTATAAAACAAGCTGGCCAACTCCACTCAGTGTGTCCCCCTCCCTTGGGCACGTCTGCTTTAACCTCTCTAACGTGTACTCTCTCTTTTTAATCGACTTCACTACTTATCCTGACTGACCCTTTTAGCTCTAAATTTGGTTAGTTTCAAGACTTTTGAACCTGGCTCAGGGCTCAGCTGCCACATTGCCAGCAGGGCACTGGTTACAAGGTCACAGGCATGCCCTGATTCCTGTGATATGCCTCAAAGAGCACCAGAACCATTAAGCTATTGTTAAAAACGCAGATACCTGCATTTCACTCTAGATTGATTGAATAAGGTGGACCTGGAATTTGTATTTTAATAGAAGGAGAATGGCATAGGAGAAAGAGTATAATGCAATGCCAACAGCCACAAACTCTGGAGATTACCTGTTCCTCACTTTAGAATTTGTGTGACCTCCAGGAGTTACTTAACCTTCTTCTGCCTTATCTATCAAATGGTGATAATAGCCATAATATCCATGTGCCTCAAAGAGAAGACTAAATAGTAAATCCATTTAAGGTGTCTAGAACTTGGCACATATTAAGTCTTAGTAAATGGGAGCTATTATTACCATTATATAAAAAGCATCTCAGGTTTGCTAGCTGCTGGAATGCAGTATACCAGAAACAGAATGGCTTTTAAAATGGGAAATTTAATACGTTGCTAGTTTACAGTTCTAAGGCTGAGAAAATGTCCCAATTAAAACAAGTCTACAGAAATGTCCAATCTAAGGCATCCAGGGAAGGGTACCTTGGTTCAAGAAGGCAGATGAAGTTCAGGGTTTCTCTCTCAAGTGGAAAGGCATATGGAGAACACAACCAGGGTTTCTCTTTTGGCTGGAAGGCC
This sequence comes from Tamandua tetradactyla, assembly GCF_023851605.1. Taxonomy (NCBI): domain Eukaryota; kingdom Metazoa; phylum Chordata; class Mammalia; order Pilosa; family Myrmecophagidae; genus Tamandua; species Tamandua tetradactyla. Next base: position 14,920,454 of record NC_135352.1, read on the forward strand.
ACATGGTGAACACGGTGTCATCTTCAATCTTTCTCTCCTGGCTTCCTGTTTCATGAAGCTCCCCAGGAGGTGTTTTCCTTCTTCATCTCCAAAGCAATGGCTGGCAGACTCTGCTTTGTGGTGCTGCGGTGTTCTCTTCTCTCTCTGAATCTAACCCATTCTCCAAAATATTTCCTCTTTTATGGATTCCAGTAAACTAATCAAGACCCACCCGAATGGGTGGAGACACATCTCCACCTAATCAAGCTTAACAACCACTCTTGATTGGGTCACATCTCCAGGAAGATGATCTAATTACAGAGTCAAATTTACAATATTGAATGGGGATTAGAAGAAATGGCTGCCTTTGCAAAATAGGATTAGGATTAAAACATGGCTTTTCTAGGGTACATACATCCTTTCAAACCAGCACACTGGGTCAACTTTTTAAAATCAAGTTTGAGACCCAAAGGTCCAGTATGTTCATCTTTGCTTCTAAATTTGGTTTTCTGTCCAGCTGTACTGGATCGTCTTGGGTTTTGAGCTCTGTGCTGTCTCCCTAACTTGTTTTGCTCTAACACAGACCCTATTGTAAGTTTTTTCAATCCTCCAGGGTCCCAGAAAAGGATATTTTACCCAGTGTCTTGGTCAAAATTCCCCAGAGAAAAAGAAATATATATATATAAACAAATATATATATGTGTGTGTGTGTATATATATATGAAAATAGTATGAGTTTTCTTATAGAAATTGGCTCACATGGGAAATTGGCAAGTCTGAATTATGTAGGGCAGGCTGCAAATTTGAATTCTGATGATGATTAAGTCATAAATGGGAGAAACAGCACCATGGAGTGGATGTTGATTCAGAACATACACAACTCCTGGAGAACATTGCTCCAGCCCTGCACGGTATTGCCACCTAGTTGGTGCCATATCCAAGTCTTCGAAAGCCCCTTCCACTGTTCTATCACTTCAGCTGCTTGAGAATGCTGGGGAACATGGAAATACCAGTAAATTTCATGAGTATGTGCATATTCCTGCACTTCATTAGCTCTGAAGTCTGTTCTTCAGTCAGAAACAATGCTCTGTGGTTTATCATAACAATGGGTAAGACATTCTGTAAGTCCACAGATGGTTGTTTTGGCAGAAGTATTGCGTACAGGGAAGGCAAATCGTTATCCAGAGTATGTTTCTATTCTAGTAAGAACAAAATGCTGCCCCTTCCATGATGGAAGTGGTCCAATGTAATCAACCTGTCATCAGGTAGCAGGCTGATCACCTTAGGGAAAGGTGTCATATTGGGGACTGAGTGTGAGTCTCTGCTGCTGGCAGATTGGGCACTCAGAAGTGGCTGTATCCAGCTCAGCATTGGTGATTGTAAGTCTGTGTTGCTGAGCCCATGCATCACCTCCATCCCTACCACCATGCCCACTTTGTCCATGAGCCCACTGGACAATAACAAGAATGGCTGGGGAAAGAGACTGACTGGTGTGCACAGAACCAGTCATCCCATCCACTTGACTTCTGCTGAGGTCACCATCTACTGAGCATTCACATGGGGCACACATCTTTATGTTTGTACCCATTCAGAAAGAACTATCACATATCTCTCCCCAGACCTCTTGATCACCAATTTTTCAATCATGTTCCTTCCAAGGAGCAAAACCATCCAGCCAAACCATTGGACACAACCCATTAATTGATATACAAGCACACTTCCAGCCATTTCTCCTTCCAAGCTAAATAAACAACCAAGTGCACTACTTGCTGTTCTTGCATTATGGTAGCCTTACTCACCTTACCTTTTCAGATAAAATCCTGCTAATTGGCTTCTGCCAACCAGGATCCTATCATCCCCATTGTGGCTGCAGTTCCCACAGTAATATCTAATTTACAAAGAAGAACAACCACAGAGCTCTTCAGGGATGATGGGGCAGCTCTCATAAATGTACTCCTCACAGTACTGGTGTAAGGTACGTCGCCTGGACACTCCTAGAGTGGGTGAGCAGGTTTTCCATGATAAATCCACTCTAACATTCCAATCTCTCCAAGCCTTTGGTTCCCTTCATCTACATTATATCAGGGCAGTTCTGACATTTCAATTACATTTAGGCCACCTTTTTGTCTATGTTTCAACTAACCACCTGAATAAACAAGCCTTTTCTAACCCCTTGTGCCAGTTTGAAAGAATGTATGTAACCTAGAAACGCCATGTTTTAATTCTAATCCTATTTTGTAAAGGCAGCCGTTTCTTCTACTCCCAATTCAGTGCTGTATGTTTGAAACTGTAATTAGATCATCTCCCTGGAGATATGACTCAATAAAAGTGGTGGTTAAACTGGATTAGGTGGAGACGTGTCTCCACCCATTCAGGTGGGTCTTGATTAGTTTACTGGACTCCTATAAAAGAGGATACATTTTGGAAAATGCTGGAGATTCAAAGAGAGCAGACAAAGATGACAGAATGCTGCAGAACCACGAAGCAGAGAATCCACTGGCCAGTAACTTTTGGAGATGAAGAAGGAAAACACCTCCCAGGGAGCTGGAGGTAAACTAGCAGATTATGCCATATTCGCCATGTGTCCTTCCAGCCGAGAGAGGAACCCTGACCTTGTTTACCATGTGTCTTTCCACTTAAGAGAGAGAGAGATCCTGAACTTCATCAGCCTTCTTGAACCAAGGTATCTTTCCCTGGATGCCTTAGATTGGACATTTCTATAGACTTGCTTTAACTGGGATATTACCATGGCCTAAAAACTGTTAACTTGCAACTTACTTAATCCCCCCTTTTAAAAACCATTGAGTTTCTGGTATATTGTATTCCAGCAGCTAGTGAACAGAACACCCCTTGAGCTACACATTGAATCCAGAGTCTATGCTTAGTGGGCCCATATCAATAAATTCAGCCTGATCCAACTTTATGTCCCTTCCACTGTTATCCCACACCCTTAATTTCCATTCTCACACATATTCTCCCGATTTCTGTCTATATAAATTGGAAAATCATGCCATTCTTTTGGAGTAGACTACAACTCCTGAAGGGTCACACTTTTTGCCTCACCGTTTGGGGCCTGTTGGGTCTTCAGTGTAGTTAGAGGTCTGGAAGAAAAGAGGAGTTGTGGGAGTGGTCAAAAGAGGACACAGCAATGTCTTGCATAATCAAGTACCTCAGGGCATTCATTACAGTTTCATCTGGTGAACTGCAATTAAGTTTTTTGGGTGGAGGAGTGAATGCTGTTTCTTCAGGAGAGTCAGTTACAGGTTATTGGGAATAGCGGGGTTAAACTCATTAGGAGGTGGGGTGGCTAATTCCTTAGGGCAGACTGTGGAGAAAGGAATTTTCTGTAGTTGTAGTCCAACTATAGCATTGGAAGTCCTTAATCATTCAGTATAATTCCATTTTGATGACTTTCATTTTAGCCCTAGCTTACTAGGCTTCTTTGGATACAATGTTAGAAAATTGGGATCTGCACCTACTGTCCTGGTTTGCCTGGGATATCATGGATTTAGCACTAAGAGTCCTGGGTCTGAGAAACCACTCAGCCCTGGACAAGCTGGGATGGTTGGTCAACATATGCCCCCTAGGTAGCTGGATTGGTAAATCTGACTGTATGCCAGTTCGACTCCCAATTTTGAGTCAGTGATTGAACTGGGGCTAGGATTCTGCCAATCAAACATTCAGAGATACCAAGCTCAGAAAGGAGAGCCATTGGCTTGTGTTCATTTAGGACACCCAGGTCTGGAAAATGTAATAGCCCTTTCTGTTTGCAAGGCTGACTTGCAGCAGAAGGATGCCGAACTCCTTATATTTTCCATAATTTGATAGGGAGCTGAGGAATTCCACAAAACAGTGCTTCATGCAAGGCACTCAGAACTTGTATCCTCCAGTCTGTCATGTTTTCTGATGTGAATAATAACAAGAGCTATAAATACCAATTCATCCCTCAATCTGGAAATTTGCATGCTCATTACATTTGAGATGGAGAATGGCAGAAGAGCTTGCTTTCCTATTACCCCTGAAGAAGAGATTCAGGAGGGAGAAAACAAGGATTTGGATTTTATAGAGTGGTAGAAATTAGACATGTTGCTAAGGTTGTTAACCAACATCCAAAGACAACACAAAATCTCCTCCTGTGCGTACATATATCTGCCTCTACGCCCTGTACTTGTGAGTGATAATATTGAAATGAAGGAAATTACCTGAAGGAAATTGCCTGAATGAGACTGTTATAAGAGGAGGGTAAGGCTTACTTAATTAAAGTACAGTTTAATTATTGCTATAACTTAAGGAAACGGTGTGCCATTAAAAAATATGGGAGTATGAGAGGTTTGGGTTTTGTTGGATAGTGATTAATTTCAAATTGTTTAGGGGGAGATATGATTAAATATAGGAGGAGAAAGCTGATGAATGAATCATTAGGGAAGCACATTTTTAACTAAATGGAAATGAGTCTAGGAAGAATGAAAAAATATGTATAGCGACCATACATATTCATAGTAAAATATGAAGATGAGAATAAGAAATATCTCAGTAAAATATTGTCTTCCATTTAAAATAATTGTCTTCCATTTAAGTGAGAATGAGAAGGGAAGGAGGGGATGTTTTGATCTGGTTAGGAACCTACATAATATCTTAATATAATAGAATCATATATTATAATATGATATAAATATATAACACTATTTTGAAATAATTTCAAACTTATCAAAAAGTCCAAGCAGAATTCAGAGACCTCCATATACTATTTAACTAAATTCACCAAGTTTTAATCTTTTGCTTCATTTGTTCTTTCTTTTCCTCTCTCTTGCCCTCTCTCCACACACCACACCCCCCCACCCCCCACCCCCACATATCCGTATTTAAAGTATTTGAACAGCCCTGTGCTTAATAGTTCAGTGTGTTTTTCCTAAGAAAAATATTCTCTTATATAACCACAGTACAGTTATAACATTTAGGAAATTTAGCATTGGAATACTTATTTCAGTTTTGTTAATTGCTCCAAGACAAAGCTTTAGAGCATGTTTTTTTTTTCCATCCAACCCTGGATGCATATCATGTGAAATTGTCTTTTAATTCTCCTTTAATCTGAAAGAGTTTCTTAGCCTTTCTTTCTTTGATAACATTGGCAGTTTGAAGAAAGCAGGCTGGTTGTGTCAGAGAATGTTCCTTAATTTGGGTCTGTCTGATTTTCATGATTAGATTCAGGATATGCATTGGAGACCAGAATACCATAACACTGATATTGTGTCCTTGTCAGGGTGTTAAATCTGGAGGCACCCCAGGTATGTCTTTCATTACTGAAGTTAATTTTGGTCACCCAGTCAAGATGTTATCCAATTTCCGTATTATATAATTACTGATTTTCCCCCTTGTGACTAATAAACATTCTTTTGGGGATACACTTTAAAACCATGTAAATATCTTGTTCTTCCTCAACAACACCTTCTACCTCTCAGATACAGTATTTATTGATAACTCTTGCCCAAGCCAATTCTTATTGTGAAGATAGCAAAATAGCGATTTTTAACTCCATCCCTCCCTGCACATTTGTCAGTTGCCAGGGCATGATGGAGTTAAAGAAACCACTGTATATATCCTTTTGCATGAGCTGTATGAATGAGCTATGCTTTCTTTTCAATTCCAAACTTTTATCTGTCTTTACCTATGATCTATCTATCATCTATCATTGGATCATCTATCTCTTTATCTAATTATCTATTATCAGTATGGATTTATGGATTCCTGTTTTATTCAGTGGGTTATAATTCAGTACAGTTCTCATTTATTTTGGTGTTCAAATTGTCCCAGATTTAGTCCTCTCCTCAAAACAGCCTTGGTATTTAGAAACTGAGATCTGGCCACAGGGTGTGCATTTGCATTTTGGTCCTTTTAGCAGGCAGTACTAGGAAAGTATAAATATATTTATATATAGTTGAAATCATGTGGTGATACTGATACCTCCAATTCCAATCTGATCCCATAGGATTCTTCCTCACCTTCCTCCAATTTGCACTTCCACAACTTCCTTCTTCCAAAATGAGAATCCTGGCTGCCAACAATATCATCGTCACAGTTACTTTTTTTGTTCAAGCTCACAAAACACATAAAATAGTTTAAGAATGGCTATTTCCATTCCAGTATGAAAACAAACCACTAAGAAGTCCAAGATTTCTTTGCAGTCTTTTGCCCCCCAGTATTAGGGTATATAATCAAAGTACTGTGTTCAGAATTCATTTCTCCTCCTTCAGAGTGATTTTGTTATTCATTTTTAATACTCTTGGGATCATTTGTTTTAATTTACATTCCGTTTTAGTTTACCCTCTCATCCTTGTTAATTCAATTTCTTAATATGCTATCATGCTTTCAAAAGTCACATCTGTATAAAAAGATACAGAAGTTTTAGTCTTCCTCTTAGCCTTTCTATTCCAGGTCCCCTCGTCCTTTGTAGAAAACAAATTTCATTATTTCCTGCTTCATATTTTCTGTGGGGATTTAGTCTTTTGCAAATATAAGTAGACATGTGATTTTTTCTTATTTTGCTATGATTATTATACTAAAATGCAACAAACACTATTATGTTCTTTTGAACCTTTCTTTTCTCACTTAATAGCATATCCTGGAAATCAGTCTATTTCCATTCATTCAGATCTTCATAATTTGTTTTTCCAGTTCTTAATATGCCCTTGTTCATATATGCCATAGTATTTACCAACCCCTTATGTTTGGGTATTTAGGTAATTGTAAATAATTTGCAATTACAAATAGTGAGTGGCCTTATGCTTATGTATTTTCATACTATTGTGTATGTATCTTCAGAGTAAGTTTTTCAAAGTGAGAGTACTGGTCAGTTGAAAGGTAAATGCATGTGTAGTTTTGTCATATGTTGCCAAATTCCTTCCCATTGGTTTACCATTTTGTATGTACTCCAGTAATATATGAGAGAGAAGACTGTTTCCCACAGACTTGATTGAAAGACTGTATCATTAAGCTTTGAATTTTTGACTATCTGATCAGTTAGAGAAACAACAAATCAATGTGGTTTTAACTTTTAGATATATTATTCTGGGTGAAGTTCAACACATTTTCATATGTTTGTTTCACATATATATTCTGTGAATTGCATATTAAATTTTCATATTGAGTTTTGCTCTTTTTCCCACGATCTATTTTTAAGAGTTTTTAAAGTAATTGTCTCATTATTGTGGTACATGTGGCAAACATTCACTTTCAATTTGTAATTCCTTTTGACTTTGCATAGAGTATATTTTGTAATGCAGATGTTTTTTTAAAAATATCTTCATTAATAAACAACATACAAACACAAACATTCTTAACATACAAATTTTCCATACGTGTTTGGCTCATAATGTCATCACATAGTTATATATTTATCATCATGATCATTTTTTAGAACATTTGCATCATTCCAGGGAAAGAAATAAAAAGAAAAAGGAAATCATCCTGTGATTTCTGTTCTATGTTGCCAGGGTGATTAACACCCCTGGGATCATGTCCCACGTAGAGGGGGAGGGCAGTGGTTTCACTTGTTGTGTCAACTTAGAGAGAGAAAGAGGCCACATCTGAGCAACAAAAGAAATTCTCTGGGGGTGACTCGTAGGCCTAATTTTAAGTAGGCTTAACCTATCCTTTGCAGCAACAAGTTTCATAGGGGTAAAACCCAAGACAATGTAATGTCTTGGCCTATTGATTTGGTTGTCCTCACTGCTTGTGAGAGTATCAGAAATTCTTCAAATGGGGAAGTTGAATATTTCCCCCTTTCTCCCCACTCCCCCAAGGGGACCTTGCAAATACTTCTTTACTCACTGTCCAAATCACTCTGAGATTTATCAGGGCATCACACTAAACTGGACAAACCAGCAAAATTTCATGCCCTGTTCAAGATTCCCTATACTCATGATCTTCAACTAAACTGACCATACAAGTTAAATTAAGAAATGCAGTACCCAAAATATAAATTTTGCACCAAATAAACATCTCTCCCTTTAGTCTCACACAGAGTTGAACTTTTAAGAGATGGATGATATCATCTTTTACCCAGTCTTATGATATAACTTAGTTCTATCCACATCAACTCCATTCATGTCTCTTCTCAATGTCTGATCACCTTTTCAACTTTTTAAAAAACAGTTCCTGTATGGGGTACTGCTGACTTGCATAGCTTCAGAGCACTGACTCTGAGTCACAGGGGTCACATAGATACCTGAAATTTCTGGGAAAGACCAGGTTATTTACAACCTTTCAATATTTCTGGGTGGGATCTTTCTTATGGTTTCCATGGAGATGTGACCCAACCAATTGTGGGTGGTAACTTTTTAATTAGATGGTTTCCATGGAGATGTGTCCCCACCATTCAAGGTGGGGTTGCTTATTGGAGTCTTTTAAGAGGGAACCATTTTGGAAAAAGCTATCAGAGCCAGCAAAGCCCAGACAGCCCTTGCAGCCAGAGACCTTTGGAGCAGAGGGAAAACTCCCCAGGGGAAGCCTTACGAGATGAGGAGAGAAAGCTAGCAGATGTTGCCATGTGTCCTTCCAGCTGAGGGAGAAACTCGAATATCATCAGCTCTTTCTTTGGAATTAATGTATCTTTCCCTGGATGTCTTAGTTTGGACAATTTTATAGGCTTAGAACTGTAAATTTGTAACTTATTAAATTCCCCTCTATAAAAGCCACTCCATTTCTGGTATATGACATTCCAACAGCTAGCATAGCCATCTGTACAGATGGTTAGGGAGACCATGTGGATCTCGCTGTAGTCAAAAGACAGAGATCACAAGGCCAGCATTTCCTTCCCCATTGGCTCATTGGGTACCAAAAGAGCCCACATATAAAGCCCTGGGTTATAAGGGATGTGGGGCCTGACATGGAGAAGTGAACTCTTGAAATGTTGTATGTGCAAGGGTAAAAACAAAGGTTCCAGGTGCCCTGCAGTATCCTGAGAACTGTGGACTCTAGGCTGTGAGTTCAGGAGCTTTATTAATTTTTCCCCATAAATCTAGTTTCCTGAGCAATTGCTTTACCCATTCATTTCATGTTTGGAGAGAAAATGAATTTTACTTAATATCTCCTTTTTTTGTTTGTTTTTTGTTTTTTTGTTTTTTTAGGCCAACGGTTTAAATTTTGGACTCTAGTGTGAGACACAGGTAGATTTAAATCCTGTCTCAGCCATGCAGAATGGGTACCTGGGTGAGGTACTTAAACCTCTAGTGCCTCTGATCCCTTGATTATAAAATGGGGATGCTATTAGTTGCTATTCATAGGTTTACTGTGAAGACTAAATTGGCTAACATGCAAAGAGCTGTCCACAGTGTTTAATATTATTGACAACAAAACCCAACATATGTAGCAATTTTTATTATGCAGACATTTGCTTGCTATTTTAAAATTTGTCAGCTATACAAGTAATTAGAAAAAAATTGGAAAAAATATGTGGACAAAAACCCCTACAATAATGCTAAGTGACAAACACCTTGGTCATTTTGCTGTATTTCTACTTATTTACTTTTTAGAAAGCTTTTAAATTCTGCTTTCATTACTTTACATTTTTTCAGTGTACTTTTTGTTATTACGTAGTCTTCATAATTATTATTATTAGTGACTACATGACAATTTCATTGGAAAAATGAACCATAATTTTGTTTTCAATTGACCCATTGAATATTTAGGTAATTTTACATTTTACTGTTATTAATATTTCTGAAAAAAAGAGTATACTATGTAGTTTTATTCCACCACATTTTGAATTGTTTCCTTAGGATATATGCCTAGAAGTAGAATTACTGGATGAAAAGATAGAAACCTTTCACAGTTTTTATTATATTTTATAAATTGCTTTACCAAAAATATTATTCCAGTTTGCAAACCACTAGTAACAGATTACTCAGAACAGTTTTTTGGTGATAAAAGGAAGTTTTTGTTCCTTAAATATTTGAAAAAATGTAATAGTAAAGGCACCAACACTAGAAATCTTATATTGCATCTAGCCCACTATTAATATTTCCTATTTTTTTCTTTGTTATTTGCCTACTTAGGCTGTTTGAGGCAGGCTGCTGCTTGGGCTCCAACATCTGTTCTCCTCTTCCTCCTTCCTCCTTGGTAGTAGAATTAGTGGTTTTTAGCTTGGCATATGACCCACCGGTATAGAGCATATTTTCCAGCCTTTCTTGCAACTATGTGTGGCCAAGTGAATAAGTTTTAGAGTGTGCCTTAGTTATCGATTGATGCATTAATGATATTACCAATAGAAGCTCGAACAGCTCACATTTATTATCTCGCAGTTTCCATGGGTTGACAGTCTGACCCCAGCTTAGCTGGGGTCCTCTGCTTCAGCATCTCTCATAAAGTTGCAAGTAAGGTACCTGCCAGGGCTGTTGTCTCTTCTGAGGATTGGTGGGGAAGGATCCATTTCCAAGCTCCTGTTACTGGTAGTTTTCAGTTCCTTGTGGCCTATGAGTCTAAGGGCCTGAGATCCTTGTTGGCTGTCGGCCAGAAGGCACCCTTCTTTCCTTGTCCCATGGGCCTGTTCATATGGCAACTTCCTTCATCACAGCCGGCAAGAGAGTCTATTAACAAGACAAGAGGTACAATCTTATGTAACATAATCATGGAAATCACATCCCATGAACTTTGACGTATTCTATCAGCTAGAAACAAATCACAGGTCCTGCCCACACTCAATAGTGTGACTACCAGGAGATGGGCATAACTGGGGCCATTTTAGAGTCTATTCACCAAAGAGTGGATGCAAAAGTGATGTGTTCACATTCAAGAAATGTTCCTGAAAAGGAGGTTATGTACCTTTTGCTTTACTCACTAAAATACAAACTTGATGGCAGGAGCTTGAATAGCCATTTTGTTGCATGAAGTAGTAATCATATGTTGAGGATGGAGGGGCAACCAGATAAAAGAGTTTGGGGTCCCACAATACCTGGATTATTTAGCCCTGGGTTTGTGCATGTGTGTTCGTGTATGGGGTAGAAGAGAATACATGATTGTTGTTTTGGATTTTCTTTTACTTAAAACAAAACCTAATCCTTTTTGACAGACTATTTATTATGCTAATTTTAATCATTTGTATATTTTTATAAAATTATTCTATTGAGATCACCTAAAGTATCATTATGCGTTTTTATGGACTCCTAACTTATGTTATAAAATCTCTGCATTTGCTATATATTACAGGTATATTTATCTTTTACTGTTCATTAATTTTTTTCCGAGATTTAGCCATTTTTAGTTTCCTGGGCCACTCAAGCAAATACCATACAATGGTTTGACTTAAACACAATGGGAATTAATTTGCCCAGGGTTAAGCTGGGAAAAAGTCTAATCAAGATCCCATCAAGGCAATGCTTTCTTCTTGAAGACTGTGGCATTCTTGGGCTGGCTGCTGGTGCTCTTTGGTCCTTAACTTGCCATGTGGCAAGGCACATGGCAGCATCTCCTGGCTTCTCCCTTCTCTTCTGGGTTCCACTGATGTTCAGCTTCTTGCTTCCCGTGGTTTTCTCTGTCTCTATCTGAATTTCATTCTGCTTAAAAAGACTCCAGTAATTGGATTAAGACCCATGTTGATTGAGGTGGGCCATACCTTAACTGAAGTAACCTCATCAAATGTCCTACTTAGAATGGGTTTACTTCTATAGGAAAGGTTTAAATTTAAGAATGTTTTTCTGGGATATGTACACTTCAAACCACTTCATCCATTCTCTCTATATGCATATTTCAATATATATATATATATATTATACATATATATATTTTTCAATATAGAGAGATTTAATATTTAAATATATATATATTTAAATATCCATACGTGGTTTTTTTTTATTTTTTATACATGTTTGCATGAGTGCAACGTAGTAGAAAGAGCACACTGAAGTGGAAGAAATATGGTGGAAATAGACATTATTTTGATAAACTTAGGCTTATATTTCTTTCACAGCTTAAAACCTGTGGAGGCTTGGTCAAGTTTCTCATCCTTTCTGATACTCAGTATCCATTTGCAAAATGGAACTTTAATACCCAATTTGCAAGCTTACAGGGATTAGAGTATTCATGTAAAGCAACCTGACATGTAGTAGGCACTCATAATAAGGCAGATGTTATTTCTCTCTTATTTTTATTATTTCTTTCCTTAAGACCATCTTTTTCCTCAAAATCTTTCAGCTTAGTATGCTTTTTTAATTAAAAAATTGAATGTTATGAATTCATCTCTGAATCCTGCTTGGCTTCATTTCGTATGTTAGTGTGCAGTCATTGTTTTCACCATTTTCTAAACAATGTATTATTGTATTATTGAATTCCTCCTTGGTCCCGCGGTTATTGGCTTTTCTTTTTAAATTCTAAATGGTTGAGGGTGGTTTGGTTGTAATTTAAATAAATTACTGGTTTAATTGCATTGAGATTAGAGAACGAGAACATGGCCTATACAATTTCTGATTTTTAAAATTTATTGCGGTTTTCTTTGTTTCCTACAATATGATTAATATTTGATTAATGGCGCTCTCAGAAAGAGCAGATTTATTTTCTGAAGAAAGAGAACAGTATCTGGGGCTCCAGCTAGATTAATATTCCATTTCAATTATGCCAGAGCATGAAGTTGGCTACCACTGCCTGCTAACCAGCCATATTCCATACGTGGCAGAAGCCCGGAACTAATCTGTCCAAAGTGGAATTTTTTTTTTCATGGACAGGCACTGGGAATCAAACCTGGGTCTGTGGCATGGCAGCCAAGACTTCTGCCACTGAGCCACTATTGCACCACCCCCAACGTGGAATTCAGACATATAGAAGTGCATTTAGTGGACTGAGGTCCTGGAGTCAAATCAGGTGGCAGGGTGGAATTACACAGTGAAAAAATAAAAACACCACAAGTGAGAATAGCGTCAGGCATGGTGTGGCTGGACCCAGCCGCAGATTCTTTGATGATGGGACCGGCCTTTAGAGCCAGGCTGGGCATGAGGTCCAGGCTTCCAGGAATACCAATGTGCCCTGGAATTTAAATAACTTTCAAATAACATTCCTGGGGTCTCCCTCTATAGCTCCATGGCTTAAGCGGTGGAAGTGATAAAATGTCACCATAGCCTAAGAAATGCTGTAAGTGTGGATCACTAAACAGGAAGGTTATGTTAGTTACGGGAGCAATGAGGGCACATGAGAGCCCTGCCATGAATTGTACATGAGGCTACTGCCCTGCTCCCTCAGATGGGGCCTGAACACTGGCCATCAGCAAAGGAAGGCAATGACAAGGGTGATAATTCTACAGGTCATTGGAACTGATAAGCAGTGGGTACCCCCACTAGAGAAAACACTGTGTGCAGAACTTTGTAGGCATTGCCATAGATGGCTGTCATTATTAACCCATTTTCCAGATGAAAAAACCAAGGCTCAAAGAGATGATGTAGGTTTTTCCTTTTGTGTTTTTCTAAAGCTTGTTTAAAACATTTTAATTTTTTTAAATTAGAAATGTTGTAGTTTTACTGGAAAATCATCCAGAAAATTCAGAGTTCCCATATTTCCCCTCACACATGAAGTTAACACTGTATTTGCATGATGCCTTTGTTAAAATAGATGAAGCAATGCTATTATGATTATACTATTAACTATAGTCCATAGTTTAATTTAGGGGTCATTGTTTATAAGATCCTGTGGTTTTTAAAAATGTTATTTTAACAACATATATACAATATAAATTTTTTCTATTAGCCACATTCACATATATAATTCAGAGCTGTTAATTATGTTCACAATGTGTCCTACATCACAACCATCCATTACCAAAACTTTTCTATCTTCCCAAGCAGAAACTTTGTACCAATTAAGCATTAACTCCCCATTCCCTACCCAGCCCCCAGTAAACTGTATTCTAGTTTCTGACTCTATGAATTTGCTTATTCTTGTTGTCTCATATGAGTGAGATCATACATTTATTCTTTTGTGTGTAACTTATTTCACTCAATATAAGGTATTCAGATTCATCCATGTTGTTGCATGTTTCAGAACTTCATCCCTTTCAACAACTAAATAATATTTGTCTGTACATACCACATTTTGTTTATTCATTCATCTGTGACATGCACTTGGGTTGCTTCCAATTTTAGCAATTATGAATAATGCTGCTATGAACATTGATGTACAAATATCTGTTCAAGTCCTTGCTTTCAATTCTTTTTTTTGATATACGTAGAAGTAACATGGCTGGTAATATGGTAATTCGATACCTAACCTGCCTAGGAACTGCCAAATTGCTTTTGAAAGCAAATGCACCATTCTATAGTCCCACCAACAATGAATGAGTGTTCTTATTTCTTCACAACCTCTTCAGTGTTTGTGATTTTCCATTTTTTTAATAATAGCCATTTTAGTGGGAGTGAAAGGGTATCTCATGGTTTTTTTTTTTTTTATTTCATGCAAATAACAACCAGAAAAGAGCTCTCATGGGGTTTTGATTTACATTTCCCTAATGGCTAATAATGCTGAACATATTTTCATGTGCTTATTGGCCATTTGTATAACTACTTTGGATAAATGTCTAAATTTTTGGCCCATTTTTTAATTTGGGTTATTAGTCTTTTATTGTTGAGTTAAAGGATTTCTTTATATATTCTGGAAATTAAAAGCCTTATCAGAGATTTAGTTATCAAATATTTTCTCCTATTCCATGTGTTCTAGTTTGCTAGCTGCCAGGATACAACACCAGAGATGGATTGGCTTTTAATAAAAGGAGATTTATTTCATTAGTTCTTCAGAGAAAAGGCAACTAACTTACAACTGAGGTTCTTTCTTACATGGGAAGGCACAGGGTAATCTCTGCTGCCCTTCTCTCCAGGTCTCCAACAACGTTCCCCAGGGTGATTTCTTTCTGCATCTCCGAAGGCCTGGGCTGAGCTGCGAGTGCTGAGATGAGGTATGCTGAGCTGCTTGGGCTGTACTATGTTGAGCTCTCTCATTTAAACACCAGCCAATTAAATCAAACATCATTCATTACAACAGGCATGCCTCTTAGTCGACTGCAGATGTAATGGGCAACAGATGAGGTTCACGTACCATTGACTCATGTCCACAGCAACAGAACTAGGTGCCTTCACCTGGCCACGTTGACAACTGAATCTAACTACCACACCGTGCATCATCATTTTACTTTCATGATGAAGTCTTTTGATGCACAAAAGTTATAGATTTTAATGAAATCCAGTTTATCAATTTTTCTTTTTTTTCTTGTGCTTTTGGTGTAAAGTTTAAGAAATCATTACCTAATACAAGATCCTGAAGACATGTCTTTCTGTTTTCATCTAGAAATTTAGTAGTATTGGGTCCCATATTAGGTCTTTGATCCATTTTGAGTTAATTTTTGTATTTGGTGTGAGTTAGAGGTCCTCTTTTATTCTTTTTCATATGAATAGCCAGTTTTCCCAGTTCCATTTGTTGAAGAGACTGTTCTCTTCCCATTGAGTGGATTTTGTACCCTTTCCAAAAAGCAATTGGCCATAGATGGGTGAGTTCATTTTTGAACTGTCAATTGATTTCATTGGTCTAGATGTCTGCCCTTGTCCCAGTACCATGCTCTTTTAATTACTGTAGCTTTGTAACATGCTTTAAAATTTCAAAGTGTGAGTCTTCCAATTTTGTACTTCCTTTTCAAGATGGGGCCCTTAGCTTTCCATAGAAATTTGACAATTGTTTTTTCCATTTCTTCAAAGAAGTCTTCAAAAAAGGAATTTTGATTTGGATTACATTGAAACTGTAAGTTGATTTGAGTAGAACTGACACCTTAACAATATTTAGTCTTCCAACCTATGAAAATCTTTGTTTTCTTTTAGCCATGTTTTGTAGTTTTCCATGTACAGGTCCCTGGTTAAAGTTATTCCTAGATATTTGAGTCCTTTACTTGCTATTATAAATGAATTTTTTCTTGTTTTCCTTTTAAGATTGTTTATTATTAATGTACAGCACTGATTTTTGCATGTTGATCATGTACTCTGTCACTTTGTTGAAATTGTTTGTTAGCTCTAATAGCTTTGTTGTCAATTATTTTTCAAGGGTTTTCTATATCTAGGATCATGTCATTGGCAAATAAGGAAAGTTTTACTTCAATCTTCCCAATTTGGATGCTCTTTCTTTTTACCTTCCTTCCTTTCTTTATTCATTAACACTGTGATAATAGGCATCCTTGTCTTGTTCCTGATCTTAGGGTCCTACATATGTCAGTTAGGTCTAGTTGGTTCATAGTCACATTAAGGTCTTCTATTTTCTTTTCATTGTTACAGATGCTCTACTCATCATTCAAAGTGATGTCTTATAGTCTTCTCCTGCTAATGTAGAACTATCTCTCCTTTAGATTCTGACAATATTTGCTTCATATATTTTATGGCCCTGTAATGAGGTGCATATATACTTTTAATTATTATGTCTTTATCTTGGATTGACTGCTCTATCAGTCAATCTGATGTATCTCAATATATTGTAACCTTTTGGTCCCACAGAAAAGGTTTTGACTTAAAGTCTAATTTATCTGATGTAAGTGTAGCTACCCCAACTCTCTTTAAAGTACTATTTGAATGGTATATATATATCCAATTCTTTCACTTTCAACCTACTTATGTCTTTGATTTTAACGTATCTTATAAACAGCATATAGTTGAGTCATGCTTTTTAATCCATTTTGCCAATGTCTGCCTTTTAACTGGAGAATTTAATCCATTTAAATTTAAAGTGGCTACTGATAATGCAGGACTTTCTTCTGCCATCTTGCTATTTGGTCTTTGCAAGCCTTATGCATTTTTTTGTCCTTCAATTCTTCTTTTAATGTCTACTTTCATTTTTTGATATTGTATCATTTTAAGTTCTTTCTTATTTTCCTTCCATATGTATTTTTCAGATATCTTCTTTGCATTTGCTGTGGAACTTAAATTTATGACTGTGCAGCAGAGAGGTTTCCCTCCCTCAGCCTTAAGTGAGACTTTGGGCTCTGTGGTCACCCTTGGGCATCTGTTTGGGTCGATGAATGACATAACATTAGAGGAAGGAGCTTTTTTGAGCAAGCTCTGGCACAGAGAGACAAGATAACAGTAAGGTGCCTGTAACCCATGCTCTAGGACTAATCCCTTTTTTTTTTTTTTTTTTTTTTTTTTTTTTAAAGGAAAGACAGAGAGAAGGAAGGAAGGAAGGAAGAAAGGGAAACATCTTTAAACATTTTCTTGTTTTATTGTATTCTGTTTCTCCGTTTTTGTTACATGGGCTGGGGCCGGGAATCGAACCGAGGTCCTCCGGCATAGCAGGCAAGCACTTTGCCCGCTGAGCCACCGCGGCCCGCCCCGACTAATCCCTTTTTGGAGTGAGGCTGCAGGTTGAAAATGAAAGAGCTGTTTCCTTGAGGATTTTGTAAGATTCTGGGCACAGTCAGTGCCACCTGGAATCCACAAAGCATCATGCAGAACAGGCCTATGGAGACAAGTGTTGCCCATTTCTACATGTCATGTGTGGCTGTCACGGTTCAGAGAGGAATTGAGGGAACTTCATAGCATTTGTCACCTTGCAAACTCCTAGAGACAGTGCTCTTGCAAGAAGAAATCTCAATTTTACCCTCAGCACCAGAAACAATGGCAGTTGCAAAGGCCAGGTCCTCTCTCAAGTGGCCTGTGGGCAGCCACATTGAAAAAGGACTATGGACACATGCAAGATTCCTTCAGAGGACTTCCAGATGAGACTGAGGGGCTGAGGGCAAGGGCAATTGGGGCCACCCTGCCCGCAACATTTGGGTTTACTGATAATATAAACCTAATTTGTACAGTCTGACAGAGCTTAGGAAGCTTGAGTTATAAAGGAATAATAGCTTAATAATTTTGAATAGAGGGTATGTATAAACTCTAAACATCACACGCTCATTGCAATATTTTGATTAGGTGCTTGTGTAGAACAAAACAATGATTGGGCAGCTCAGGGTAGGAGCAAATTTTTCATTTGTGTTTATCAGTATGAAGTCAGTCATTTGAATGGGCATCCCATATGGAACTTCCACTTTCAAAGATTAAAGTCCAAGAGACAAATGTGTTTGATAGGAGGAGGGGGAAAGATACACAGTTGTCTTGCTACCAAATACTTCAAAGGGGGACATTTACGTTGGTGATTTTCCCACAGTCCAGGGTCTGGCCTTAAGTTTTTCAGTTTCAAAAACTGAGAAAACTGGTATTGTCAGTACACTGAAGTAATCATTTTATTGGATTCTCTCTCAATCATACTAACCAAGTTCACAAGAGACCAATCTGTAAATCAAAATGTCATTTTATTAACTCGTAATAACTAATAAAATTGGCCAGAAGAGAAGACATGCATTCTGTTTCAAGCACATTCTCTTCCTGTGGTGAAATCTACATGGGAAATCAAATTATCATTAGAAGACAGCCTGGTATGCCAGGGATCAGAGTGAGAAGAGGAAGCTGGCTGTATGACTGGAATGTTAAATGAAACCAGATGCTTCACTCTAAAGGGACACTCCTGGATTGGCAGTGGGGTGGAGAGGTGTGTCAGACCAACCATGTTCTTGGGACAGGTCACGGCCCTGGCCACAGACCTGGGTATTTACTACTGTCTCCTTATTGGAGACTGTTTTGTCCCTTGTTGACCACACCTCTTGTTCTGGACACATTCTTCACCTGTGTCAATTGCATCGATTAGATTATAGCCCGGTTCTTGTTCTTCTTTGACCTTGCTTTCACTTCCACCTATCAAGTGAGTTTGGGAAGTGGACAGGGTCACAGAGGCACCCTAACATCGCTTCAGAGTCAGTAGGGACTGTCCTGTTCTGCCCAGGTTGGGAAAAACCTTATGTAGTCTCATGTAGTCTGTGCGCAAACCAAGCCACCCCTCCGGGCTCTGTCTGTCAACTTTCAGGCCAAGTCCAGTGGGATAGAGGAGACCAATGAATTGTGAATGATGGGTGGCCAATACCTTTATCAGGAAGCAGGGGCTGCTTGTTCTCTGCAAGGCTTTTTTGCTGCTTTAGTTGAACCCACGGTGAGCTGCTATTGGGAGCTGAGCTGACAGAAGAGCACTGCTATAGTCCTAGAAGGACAGGCTCATTCTTTGCATTGACACTCATCTCTGCTATTTAAAGTGCTCAAGGTATTAGCTGACACCTTTTTAAACGAAGGGAATTCCCTAAAGGTAACAGCTCCTGTTTGGTTTGTGAGGAAAGGAAGCATTTGCTGCATTCACTGCTTTTGGTGCTGCTTGGTAGTCGGATGTCCCATCTTCCCTCAACTTGCCTTCCCCCAACTTGGCCCTTCTTTAGATACCTCGCTTAAAAACAGAATGACTCACTTAAGTTTCACTTTACTTAAATCATACAAGAGATGACAACTACTGAGCTTATCCTGTGTCAGACTGTTCTAAGCCCTATGTTACTTCATCTAATCTCATAACAACCCTATTAAGTACAGTCCTGTTATCATCTTTATATTACCTAGGAGAAAATGAGATAGAGGGAGGTTAGATAACTTGCGCAAGTCAGTGCCAGAGCCAGAATCTAAATCCACACCAGTCATAGTCAAGAGCCTGTCTTCTTAACCACAATGTTAGGCAGAGCTTCTTTTAGAAGGCGTCTCTTTCTGTATTAAATGCTTCCTATAGAATTGTTTAGATTTTAGCTGTCTGTACTAAGTTCTAACTGGCTGAGTTTCTACAAATCTGCTTAAAAATTGGAGCATATTAACAACAAATATTTGGTACCATTAATTGTATATTCTTGGATAAGTCACTTAACTCCATGGAACTCAGTGAAACCATGGGCGAGATAGCTGGGAGTCATGACTAGAAATCCAAATTCAGGCCAAAACCTATTTCTCCCTCTCCCATAACTGAATTTTTTCCCCTGAGCTTATTTTATAGGCAAACATAGCCACAGGCGGAAAACCAGAGTGTGTACAGGCACATACATTCTTGTCCTTTAAAAAATGACCCTGATACACTAGGAACAAAAATCACCTTCCTGGGAACCAAGATTACAGGGATGAAGCGTCATCAGAAACAAATGAAAAACAAGGGTCCCCTCAACAAAAAAGATCTGGTCCAGGATTTATTTCTCATTTGAACAATCAGCTAATCAGAACGTGCCAACCCTAATCCTTAGTCCTGTCCCCTCTTCCCTTTGCTTCCATCCCGTAAAGCGTCCTTAATTCTCAAGTTGAGGAGACAGATTTGAACTTGCCTGATATTGGCTTCTGTGCATGTAGGGCAGTGAGTCCATTGCTCGGTAACATCAGTTTTCCTAAAAGGAGGGAGTTAGTCTAAAGAATCTCTGAACTTTCTTCCAATTTTGAGTTAATAACCACTACCACTGTGGTTATCTTTGTATGCGTTTGTGTTTTATTTGTATTTTATAATGAACATTGAGTCCAAAAATAATTCTTGTTTACCTTTGTATTTCCAGAAATAGCTGTTATAGTGTTTGCCATAGTAAGCATTAGTTCAGGTTAAACCAGTCAAATATGTAGAAACCTGCTCCTACATACTTGACTGGTTTAACGTGAACTAATTCTCATAGTCACTTCATGAGAGAGGGGGAAGCCACATATTATTTTCGTTTTATGCATGAAAAAACGGATTCTTTTTTTATTAATTTTTAATTGTTTAAAAAATAAATAACAACAAACACAGTCTTACGATCATTCCGTTCTACATGTATAATCAGTAATCCACAATATCATCACATAGTTGCATATTCATCATCATGATCATTTCTTAGAACATTTGCATCAATTCAGAAAAAGAAATTAAAAAACAACAGAAAAGATTCGTACATACCATACCCTTTACCCCTCCTTTTCATTGATCACTAGCATTTCAATCTAAATTTATTTTAACACAAAGAAATGGATTCTTGAAGCGGTTTAATAAATTACCTAAATTTTGTGAAGTTCAACTTCTTCTCCCTTTTTTATTTCTATTCATCCAGCCCCCAAGGGTGTTTAAGTTGATCTGGCCTCCTACAACAGTAAATTCTCAAGCAATAGAAAAACAAAATAGAATGCATTTCTTAGGCAGCTGTCTGGCAGATAAACAGTAAGTTTGGGTCTGGCATAATGTAATTTTTGTAGCTTCACGCTTATGAGAACAAATTGTTCTAAGGTGGATTTTTGTAGAGCTATGTATCAACTGAATACTGTGAGCACATGCCATTTTCAAATTGAGTAATTGGTAGCTAAACATGAACATTCTGTTGTTTTTTGTCATCAGAATCAGAAATTTAGTGACTCAAGCAAGATTACCCAAGACCTTGAAGCAATGAAAAGGTACCTCAATTAACTCAGATTTCAGCACCCTACAGTGTGACCACTTTTTGTTATGGGGTAAAGTAGTCCAAATTTTTGCAAACCACAATCTGATGGAGATGAAAAAGAATTGGATGAATATTTTGATTAATTAGGGTTTTAAATGTGATCGTTAATGACTTTTTCCACCAAAGTTTTCCCAGGGAGATATTTATGCATGGGGGAAAAGAGAACACTGACGTTCTTAAGATTATTCTAAAGTTTTATTCCCTGAGGCTATGTCCTCTGGGATCTGTTCAGCTCCTCCAAGCTTCAGATTCTCCAGACTTCAAAAGGTATGGTGGCCTCCGTGGGGTGATCTGTTGGGAAAATAAAGCTTCCTATGTACAGCAACGGTACTGATCTTTCTTGGAAATGGAAAATAATTTTGGAGATGTCTGGGTATAGTCAAGGCTGGGAAACATACTACAAAAGGAAAGGGCTGAATGAGATGCAGAATGAAAAAGGGTTATTTTAACTGGAAAACATGATATGTAACCTGAATTCCTGTGGACTATCAGAATGAAAAGCCTAGACCCATGTCTGGCTCTTAGCTTATATGTGTGCTTGCTTTTCCTCCCTAGTGAAATAGCTATGTTCCTCTGCAACTGCAATTCTTTTTCAGAGACGCCTTTGTGGGGTAAGGAATAGATGTCTATACATCCATACATATCTATATATAGTTATAATGGAACATTGTTTGTCCCATTCACCTACAAAGTTCCTGCACCTTTCTGATACATTGCGAGCAACTTGAGAGCAGGGACTTCTTTTTTTTGTTTGTTTTGTTGGAATGTTAATTTTTTTTTATTAGAGAAGTTGCGAATTTACAAAATAATCATGAATAAGATACAGGATTCCCATACACCATGCCACCATCAATAATTTGCATTGGTGTGGAACATTTGTTACAAATGATGATAGTACTTATTCAAATAATTGTATTATTTTTTAAAATAGTAGTTACCTTTGTTACAATTGATGAAAGATTATTAAAACAGTTTTATCTATCATTCATTATTTACATTAAGTCTATTTGCCCCCATATACCACCCTATTATTACCACCTTGCATTAGTGTCATACATTTGTTATAATTCGTGAAAAACCTTCTCATATTTGTACTATTAACTACAGTTCATTTTCTACAGTAGAGTTCCTTGTGTTGTACATTCCTAGGTTTTATCTTTTAATTTTTACTCTAGTAATATATATAGCCTGAAGTTTCCCCCTTTAACCACATTCACCTTTATATTTCAGTGTTGTTGATTACACTCACAATAATATGCTACCATCACCATCATCCATTTCCAAACCTTTACCATCAGCCTAAATAGACATTCTGTACAAGTTAAGCATCACCTCCCCATTTCTCTAGCCCCAATCCATCCCCTGGTAACCTATATTCTAGATCCTAACTCTATGAGTTTGCTTGTAATAATAAGCTCATATCAATGCAATCATATAATATTTGTCATTTCGTGTCTGGCTTATTTTACTCAGCATAATGTCCTCAAGGTTCATCCAGGTTGTCCCAGGCAGCGGGACTTCATTTCTTCTTATAGCTGAATAATATTCCATCGTATGTATATACCATATTTTACTTATCTGTTCAACAGAAGATGGACACTTGTATTGCTTACATCTTTTGGCAATTGTGAATAATGCCACTATGAATCATTGTGCAAATGTGTCTGAGTTCCTGCTTTCAGTTCTTCTCAGTATATACCTAGTAGCAGGGTTGCCTAATCATCTGGCAGTTCTATACTTAGTTTCTTGAGCAACTGACAAATGGTCTTCTACAGCAGCTGCACCATTTTACATTCCTACCAGCAGTGAGTGAGTGTTTCTCTTTCTCCACATTCTCTCCAATGCTTGTAGTTTTCTATTTTTTCAACATTAGCCTTCCTAGTTTGTGTGAAATGAAATCTCATTAGGGTTTTGATTTGCATTTCTCTAATAGTTAGCTATATTGACTATATTTTCATGTGCGTTTTAGCCATTGTATTTCCTCTTTGAAGAAATGTCTATTCAGGTCTTTTGCCCATTTTTAATTGGGTTGCTTCTCTTTTTACTGTTGAGTTGTAGGATTTCTTTATATATTATGGCTAATAAACCCTTATCAGATATGTGGTTTTTGAATATTTTCTCCCATTGAGTAGGTTGTCTTTCACTTTCTTGGCAAAGTTTTTTGATGCACAAAAGTTTCTAATTTTGAGTTGCTCTCCTTTAGCTACTACTACTTTTGTTGCTTGTGCTTTGGCTGTAAAGTCTAAGAAACTGTGAGGGCAGGGACATTTTATTTTAGTTTTCTAACTTCTTTTTTCTCCTAATTCCTCCTCATACTATCCACAGACTGGCTCACATTATTTCTTGACTGAATCTCCAGTGGACTCCCAAATATTTTTTTAATTAGAAAATAGTCTGTTTGGGATGAGAAATATAAAGCTTAAGTTCACATACCAAGGTAGATTTCTAGGAATTTTATGGCTTCGGTTGCTATTGTGAATGCCCACCCTCTCCCCACGTTATATCTTTTAATGAGTCATTTCTAATGTGTAGGAAATGTATTGCATTGATTAGCTATTGCTGCAAAAATGCTATAGAGCAAACCACCTCAAAACAGTGGATTAAAACAAATATTCTGTAGTCACGTGGTCATCTGGGGCTCTGCTTCTAGCTGTAGACTGAACAGCTCTGCTTCACACATGCTCCTTTTGGCTCCTGGGCCAAAAGGTAGCAATTAGGTGGCAGGAGCTCTTTTCCTGGTGATGCAGAAGTTCAAGAGGCCAAGGTGAAACTCCAAATGCCTTTAAGCCTGAGCCTCTCACTTCTGCCCACATTCCAATGGCCACAGCAGGGTCACATGGGTAAGCCCAAAGTCGAGGGGCAGGAAAGAACATGTTAAACTATGGTGAGACTTTGGCAAGGGTATAGATACTAGAAGGGTAAGAAAGTTGGAGATAATAAATTAATCTACCAGTCCACAGGTTCAGAAAACTGTATTCTGAAGCATCCTTATAGAGGACAGTTGAATCTAATAGTCAATAGCATGGGTCTTGAATTAAGAGAGACTTGAGCGTGAATCTTTGTTCTGACACTTCCTAGGTGGGTGATTGGAGGCAAATTGCTTAACCTTGAAGGCCCGGTTTATTTGTAAAATGAAAATAATGATAGCACATATCTCACAAGACTTATTAAATGAGCTGGTGCTTGGGAAGCATTTATTTCAGTGTTTGCTATAGAGTAGGATCCAACAAAAGTTACCTGCTACCATTATTAGTACTATAATAATATAGCAACAAAATACTTGGAAATACAGTAGTATTTTTCTATTGGGACTTTACAGGTGAGAGGTAGACTTAGGAGGTGACCAGCTATGTAACAATTGTGAAAAATCAATTCTGATTTATGAATCACGACTTAATATATGTTAATACTATCTTAGGTAGACATGAATTTACCCCGTGAAGAAAGGGAACAATCTGTTTGCCTGAAGGATAGCCATTTAAAGAGGATATTAAACTGGGTTTAAAGGAGAACGAGTTAAAATTCCCAATCATAGAGGAAAAAGGAGGGGGGCATTGCCAGGAAATCCACATAAGAAAAGACTGAGGAGCAAAGGGATGTAGCAGGAACAGTATGTAGAGCATTTGATATCTATATGCCAATGTGCAGAGCCTCGTAAATAAGTGGACATAACATTAAAATATAATCTCGGGGGTGCAAGGGTAATTTAGTGGTAGAATTCTCGCCTGCCATGTGGGAGACCTGGGTTTGATTCCTGGTCCATACACTTCCCAAAAAACAAACAAGCAAGCAAAACAAACAAACAAACAAACAAAATTCAACAAATGGTGCTGCAATAGCGGGATACTCACATGGAAAAATAATGAAATGTGACCTTGCCATATAACATACAAAAGAAAATAGATACATACACATATAAATGAATATAATATAATCTCAGGAATTGATTGCTTCAAAC
Organism: Tamandua tetradactyla; assembly: GCF_023851605.1. NCBI lineage: Eukaryota > Metazoa > Chordata > Mammalia > Pilosa > Myrmecophagidae > Tamandua > Tamandua tetradactyla. The sequence continues at coordinate 14,945,746 of NC_135352.1, forward strand.
TATGAATGGAATTCACAAGTTAGTATGGGGATGGGAGAAGATATCTTTTTTGAAAGGAACCAGCTTGTGAGAAGGAGCTGTAGAGTGTTCCTATGCTTCTGGGCCAGGGGAGATAAAACCCAAGGAAAGGGTCAAAGAAGAGAGAGTCAGGATGGAGTTATTTGAGTTTTCTGTAGGTCATGTGATTAGATGAAACTAAAGGATAATATGTCACATCTCTCAGATACCAGATTTAATAAAAGCAGTGGTGGAGAATGCGTGGTGTTATGGGGAGGATACTACCCACCGAAATGCGGATGCTGTTCATTAGGCAGAAAGCAGCACTTACGATGAGCTTTTTTTTATTTTTTGTTTTGGCATGGGCAGGCACTGGGAACCGAACCCAGGTCTCCAGCATGGCAGGCGAGAACTCTGCCACTGAGCCATCATGGCCTGCCCACTTATGATAAGCTTTTCATGCTTCTTAGGGGTAGATGAGATGACAAGGGACCTGCTAATAGAATCTTACTTTTACGAAGAATGAGGAATTTGTTGGGGAAGTATGTTAATATTAATAAGCAATAGCTAGAGTTTATGGAGCACTTAGCATGTGCCAAGTACTGATCTAAATCATTACATTCTTGTGAGTACATCTAGTCCTTTCAGGGACCTTATAAAGTTGGTACCTTTTAATCTTCATTTTGCAGGTGAGGGAACTAAGACAAAGGAGTCGAAGTCCATTACCAAATGTTACACCAGAAGTGATAGAACTGACTTCAGAGTGCATGTTCTTAGCCAAAGTTTTCCTGCCCCTTATGGCTAAAATCACCCCTAACTTCATGAACATGGATGATTTTTGGGAGAAGGCAACTCCCGGGGTCCAGTGGATGGTTTTCATCAGAGACAGTCGTCTATTGCTGAAGGGCCAGGAGACCTAGGCTGGAGCAGACCATAATGTCGGGTTCGGAAATGGGCCAAAGCATATACACAATCATGCTTTGACCGGCTTGCAAGTAAAGCCACGATTTCATTCAAGGAATGACAACTCCCCACTTGTTATGTGCTCTGGTCTCATTGTTTCCTGAACCCATCATGCAATTTTGCACCTTTGAACCTTGCTTCTCATATCATATCGTCTCTCCTCTCTCTCTCTCTCTCAAATTTCTACTCTCCCTTTAAGACTCGGCTCAAGTGGCATTCCTTCTTCTGACGTTTCTCCTCTCTCCAAGACTAGCTTGTGAGTTCTTTGAGGCAGGACTAGCTTCTGAATTCTTTGAGGCAGAGACTGTGTCTTCCTAGCCTCTTCTGAGCTTGCTAACACTAACACAGAGCTGAGCACAAGTGCATGTTAAACGGGCACATATATGAATAAAAGTCTGTATGTTGGTATCTATAAAATGATCAAAATGAAATAAGCAGCAGCACACAAGATTTGTCTAGTATTTTGGAAGAATGCTATTGCTCATTCTAATTGGAAAGCATAAGTTAATGGTGCATTCAGTCTATTCTCTTTTGAAGGGAAATCTGTCTTGCTGTTGATGCAAGTGGATAAAACGTGCTCATAAAACAATCTGTTCTGAGGATGGCAAATGTTTCAGGGAAATTTCAGTGGAATAAAGTTCTTTTTTGATTTCATTATCTAACTCTCTGTAAAGATGACTGAAAAGACAAAACATATAGATGAGAGCAATGTTTCCAAATATTATAAAGGGAAGCAGAATAGCTGAACAGGAATTTGTCATTAAGGAAGAAAGATGCAAATCTCAAGAGTGCCTTAAAAGTTAATCTAAAAGAATCCCTTTAGTCTGAACAGATTATATTTAAGAAACTCTTCTGAGGTAGGACAATGGAAAAAAAATAAACCTACTTTCATAATTTGAAGAAAAATAGTATGCACTTGTAACAGTGATTTAGGATTTATACTTTTAGATATATAGGCCTATCCTGTTTTGGTTATTTGTGAAAGTTAACTTATTTTAGCTAAAATATGTTATTAGTTGCAGTGAGTCATCCACATTCAGTCTTGAAGTAAAATGGTGTTTTCTCAGGAAAAAGAAAATTGTCCTCTTTGGAGGATGAGTGGATTAAATAAGGAGCTGTCAGTCAGAGTTTACAGAATAGGAAATGATGAGACCCAGACATAATTTCTCGGCTAGAGATAGAACAAAAGCAATTATAATGAATAAATTTCATTTCTTGTGGATCCACACCCTTGTTCTAACCAGGTAGGAAGGAAATGTGACTTTTAAGCCTTTAGGGATCTCATGGTCCTTGAACGGGGTTTGAAAGGATGGACTGAACTATAATTTTTAAGTCTACACTAGATACATGGTAGCAAACACAGCCTGCTCAGAATCTAAGGCAGCTCTGCTCAATTGTCCCTTCTTTTTGGAAGTTGTTTCTACTTAGGTCTTAGGGACTAAAACTGAGTGGAGTCAAGATAATTTAGAATTTGGAAGGATTTTTAAAAAATTATTGCAGGAACTACCATTTATTGAGCGCTTCCTGTGTTCTGGTCACAGCGCTAAGCCTTTTGCATGCAGAAGCTCATTAATTCTTCTAACAACCCTGTTAAGCTAGTTTTATTACCTCCTGAAAACTGCATTATTATATGACATTTCACATTTAATTTCTCCTACAAAAATCCCACCAGTTGGTCTCCTACTTAGCCCATGTGTGAGTACTTTCATGACATTATGTATCATGTAAGATCAGAGATAGTGTGTGTTTCTTCTTACAATTGTTTTTATATTGCAAAAGGCCTTTTTAACTGCTCAATATTTGTAGCTGCTCATATTTGTCCAATGAACAAACTCAACTGAAGGGGTTTATATGCATATCAAACTTTATTGTGTATAGAACTTGAGAGAATCCATATAACCATACACTTCTTTTGTTCCATTAAAAACAGCATAGCATTTAACAGATGGGGAGTATGGACGTCTGTAAGGATGAATGAGTAGACCAACATCACACAGCAAGCACTCAGTGGCTCCCATCCCATCACCTCTCTTCCAGGTCTATGCTTGGTACCAAAAGGTGTCTGTGATTTTCTCCTCTCTCCCTGATTTTCCATCTGTCTTTACTTCTCTGTCTCTCCACCTCTCCACCCCTCTCCTACTTTTCACCTGTCACCCAGAAAGGCAGAACCTACACCATCTTACATGGCCTTAAACAACCCTGTATCCCAGAACCTAGCAGGCTCTTAATAGTATTTGTTGAATAAATGTATTATTGAATAACTAAAACATAATTATCACCCTAAATCCCATCATTCTCTTTTCTTTAGACCCAAGACCATGCTCTGCATTGTAAATGGCTTCCTTAAGAGACATTTTTCAGAAACAACTTGGTGGGGGGGGGGGGGGAGCTGCAGAAAAGAATACTGACCTCTCTACACTTAGAGTTGTTTTTTGTTGGTTTTTTTTTTAATTTTCAAAGCTAATTTCCCCCCTTTTCCCATTGATTAGAATAGTTGAGTATAATGCACAGGACTCTGTTCTTGCATTAGGCTTCTAGGGAGCCTCCCAAACAACCAGGAGCAGTGCACAGATGAAACAGAATATGTGGAGTTCCACCTCTCCTAAAAGCAGCAGACATTTCCACAGCTGTGACTTTGTGTTCTATGGTATAATGAAAGAGATCCCCCTCCTCTGCAAATCGCAAGGCATTTATTTTGTAAAAGTGCAGTTCATATGCAGTAACAGGTGCAGAACTTCTGATGGAATTCCAGTTCTGAGAATCATATTATGGGTCTTTCATGCTTACAAATGCACTTCTTTGCTCTTTAGGACGATCTCAAGGATAAATCTTGGAAACAATAAAGAGCTGGAATCTTGCACCCATATTGCAGTGGGCTAATTTGTGGGGTCTCTTTGGATGCTCCTCTCCTTGCTTGGGAATGAGATGCTTAAAGCACCTTCAAAGATTCCTGCCAAGTTTTGCCCAAAACTATGATTGTAGGCGGCAGTAGACATCTGCTGTGAACTAACAATGCCAACATTCGCTATAGGAATAGAAAAAGTAGCTCAACACCTTAAATAAAATCTAGGAAGCCTTGGAGCCCCCCTACCTTCCAGTAAGGGAGAGACATTGCAGCGTTCCATGTCTGCCAGTGCCATCCCACCCCATCTGCCCAAAAAGACATCTGTGCTGGTAGCCTGCACACACGTGCACAAGTCAATGCTGTTTCAGGACATTTCATTTTTAGCATGAAGTGCTTCCAAAAATGAGAAAGCATGGCACCTGCTCTTAGTCCCAAGCCATTGTACGCAGTGCAGACACACACACAGAGACATACACGCACAAGATAACTATCCCTCCCACCCTGGAAAGTGTAGCAGAAAGACGTAAGGCATATAAAGCTAAAAGCATGAATCACCCAGCGCTATTTGGAAAAGTGGTGAAGGTGAAAAAGGTGAGGTACTTAAATTGTCACATTAAGCAGTCTGGGCTCTAATGCCTTCATTTATCAGTTCTCATTATCTTCGCCTCATTTGATGGTGGAAGGGGTAGTGTTCTGTTCCCCATAACTTTTCTGCGTAATTCCACGTAATCCTTAAAATTTTCTAGGTCATGGTAATAACGGACCATTTTTATTCATAACCCAGAAAGCTGCACAACATTCCTCTAGTTCAACAGCTTGGGAGGTGGTAGAGGTACAATTGCCAAAGTGGGGGGAAGGAGATCCCTTAGATGCCTAGCATATAATGGTTTAAAAGTGCTTTCCACTTTATGATTTCCCTACTGTGGCAATTCTGTAAGAGGTTTCATGTGAAGTCTTCGCATTTGATGGACAAGGGGAGAGAAGAACAGAGGTGCTGAACCACAATGCCTGGGCTGCAGGGCTCGTGAAGGGCAGAGCTGGGGCTTGAACCTAGATTTCCTGACTCAGTGATTCTGCTAAGCTATTGTCCAAGACCAGTGTCTTCCAAACAAGTTTCTTGGGCTTCTTTCTTTTATTTATTTTATTGTGTTGTGTGCTGTATGGGGGGGAGGGGGGTGTCACATTTCATTATTTTTCCAGGTGAGTATCCCATTATTACAACATCATTTGCTGGATTTTTGTTTGTTTGGTTTTTCATTTGTTTGTCTGTTTCTTTGGGACGTGCATAGGCTGGGAATTGAACCCAGGTCTCCCGCATGGCAGACAAGACCCTAGGCTTCTTTTTAGGGTGATATATTGGCATGATGATGGTTAGAACTGCAGGCAAGACCATGCAACTGCAACAGATTGTGGTCAAAGGATGCTCCTTTTATGTATACATACCCCACAGCCAGCAGCCCAGGGGCCACCCTGCTAGCCCAAGGCTCACTCTCCTGGCTTTGCATACTTGTTACACCTCAATCCTAAATGAATAGTCTGTTTCAAACATGCCCAAAGCTTTACTGCAGCCCCTGCTCCTACCAACATCACACAGAGTCTCAGAGATCTGGGGAAAATATTCCTTCCTTTAAATAAAATTGTATCATTATTACATTATGATGTGCTTTCATCAATGTTTTGGAAAATCATACATTATTTATTTCTCCTTGATTAGGGATGCTCCTGGCTGTTGAGACTGTGGTGCTTTGATAGGGCCTCCTGACAGCTGTTAGAAGATGGAACTTTACTGATCTCTCTCTACTGACAGAGCCAATAATTCAGAGAGAGAAAACAAAATGAGATGACATTTTAAAATTCATAATTACTAGAACGGTCACCTGGCGACAGGCATTAGTCCATTGTCCTCCCTTTCCCATCTCTAGGTTTCTACCTAAGGAACAACTTTTGTAGTTAATACTCTTGATATCTCCCAAGTTCATTTTCTGCTCTTTCTTAATGCATCAATTTTAGATGGTGTCAATCGACTTTGTCAAAGTGGTTAACTATTTAGGATTATACCTACACCACCACACCTCTCTTTCTCCAGGATGGTTATATCACTAATTTTTTTACATTATTTTGATTATATAAAGTCTTCTGTGGAGCCAATAATTGCGATTCATTTTTGTATTAGTTATCTATTGTTACAAAACGAATTGTTCCATAACTTAGCTATTTAAAGTAATAATTAATACTTGCTGTCTCATACAGTATGTGGGTCACAAATTTGAGAGCAGCTTTAAAGGATAGTTCTGGCTTCGCATCCCTCATGATGTTGAACCCAGTGATTCATGTCTCTCTTATAGGCAAAATTCATTCACCCCCTCGGAGAGTCCCCAAAGACTCATTCTATTCTAGCATGAGCTAGAAGTTCAGAATCTTGTGATCTAAATAAAGTTGGGGGGAGGGTGAAGCTCCTCAGGGGAATATCCCTGAGAAAACTCTTCAAATCCCCCTCAATCTGAAGTATGAACTAAAAAGACATATTATCTGCAATCCAATATACATCAGTGGCGTAGGGATACGATAACTGTTAGAAGCCCACCCATCAAAAAGACGGAAAACAGGAGACACTCAGTTGTCACTGGTCCATATCAATTCTTAAATCTTGCAGGACACAACTGACAGTTCCTTCATTAAGATTCAGGTCTTCGAAGTATTCTTCATGGTTCTTGGATGTGCTTCTCCCCACTGAGGTTCTCTTGGCTCTTATTTCTTCCCACTGAGTCATCCTTTCATTTCCATGAAATACAGCCTGTGTTTGCAACTGAGTAGTTTTCTCAGCCTGTTTTCTCTCTGTAGAAGTTTAGGATCCAAACTCCTCTTGACGATTTTTTTTCTGTTTCTATTCCTTTCAGTCTGAGCTGGAGATATTTTTGTCCAAACAACTCTCATAAAAACCTTTTATAGGTCTCCTGTGAGTCTTGTAGGGGTTTGCTCCATTAGACAAAAGCTATCCTCGGAAATCTCTTTGAGACAGGTCATTTTGTATTTTGGGGATTCTGATGAGATGGCTGAGGGATAATACCCTTAAATTCTTGGAAACCTTGTTGTTTGACTCAACAGTTCTCTGAGGCACTGCCTTAGATACTTTAAGTTTTAATAATGCTTTTGTTGTTGTTGTTGTTTATATATATAAAACCATACCCTCAGCTTCATCTGTATACCATGTTCTCCTGACAGTGCCCTGGATTTGATCTTTGCCAGTCAGCTATTTCCTAATTTTAAAATAATCTGCCATCTGGAGAGGGTGGGCATTTTCAAATGATCAAGCACTATTATTTTTTTTTATTTCAGAGTCTTTCCTACAGCCTATCTCTCTGTGCTCACATTTTTCTATAAGCAACAAAGAGAAATTATGTGGCATCTTGCCATTCCACCTGAAATCTCCTGAGCTAAATTACCCAGTTCATTAGTTACATTTTCTATTTTCCGTGTTACTACAGAAAACAGCATTGCTATACTTTCTGCTACTATATAAGAAGGATCTCCATTCCTCTAATTTCCAATAACATTTTCCTGACTTTCTCTTAAGACTTCCCTGCAACGTCCTCAAAGGGAATCAGGCTTTTGCTAAAATATCTTCAATATTTTCTAGACTTTTGGTAACACTCTCCTCAAAGTCATTCTAGCCTCAGCCCTTTGTCAGTCCAGGTTTACATCCATATATTCAGGCTTTTGTTACCAACGGTGCCTTATTTCCAAGTGCAAAAACCTGAGTACCTCAAATTTATCTCAAAAGTTAGTGGCTTAAAGCAACAACAAGCATTTATTATCTTATGCATTTCTGTGGATCAGAATTCAGGCATGGTTTAGCCGTGTGGTTCTTGCTTGGGGTCTCTCATGAAATTATACTCAAGATGTTGACCAGAGACTGCAGTCATCTGAAGACTTGACTAGAGTTAGAGGTTCTGCTTCCAAGGTGGCACACTCACCTGATTAGCAAGTTGGCTTGCTCTTGGGTCTAAGGTTGCTTGAGTGACTTTATATCATGGAAGTTAGTTTCCTCCAGAACAACTGATCCAACAGAACAAGCTGGTAGCTCCAATGTTTCTTATAACCTAATCTTAAAAGTCTTATGTCATAATTTCCACAAAAATCTTAGTTGTTAAACCATTGGCCTATTCTATATGGAAGGGGATGCCAAAAAGGTATGTAAACATGTAAATGGGATCATTTGGGAACCATCTCAGAGGATAGCTATCACTACTTTTCTCACTAAATTTTCCTGTCATCACAATTGTCTTATTTGATTTGTTCAGTTTTATTTGTTTCAATCCCTATTTTTTTCCAAGTGTGTCACCATCTTTCAAATATCTAAGAATTATTTCTCCAAACTTGGAACTATATCAAATTATTTATTGTTTCCATTTTTTTTCCTTATCCATCTTAGCTGGTTTGAGACTGCTGTATACCCCAGAAAAGCCATCTGTGCCAGTTTAACCCTGATTCTATATTGCTGGGTGGGATCTTTTTTGATTAAGTTCTTTCCATGGAGGTGTAGCCTACCCAGTTGTGGGTGGGAACTTTTTATTAGATGGTTTCAATGGAGATATGTCTCTACCCATTCCAAGTGGGGTTGCCTCCTGGAGACCTTTAAGAGGGAACCATTTTGGAAAAAGCTTCAGAGCTGAGAGAAGTGACAGAGCCAACATGAGACCCAGACATTTGGAGGTACAGAAAGAAAATGTCTCCAGGGAAGCTGTTTGAAAGCAGAAACAAAAAAGACCAGTGGACATCACCCATGTGCCTTCACAGATTGGCCTTTCTTGAGTCAAGTTATCTTTATCTGGATGCCTTATGTATTAGTTAGGGTTCTCTAGAGAAACAGAATCAACAGGGAACACTTGCAAATATAAAATTTATAAAAGTGTCTCACATGACCGCAAGAACGCAGAGTCCAAAATCCACAGGGACAGGCTGCGAAGTTGATGACTCCGATGGATGGCCTGGATGAACTCCACAGGAGAGGCTCACCAGCCAAAGCAGGAATGCAACCTGTCTCCTCTGAGTCCTCCTTAAAAGGCTTCCCATGATTAGATTTAGCATCACTAATTGCAGAAGACACTCCCCTTTGGCTGATTACAAATGGAATCAGCTCTGGATGCAGCTGACGTGATCATGACCTAATCCTATGAAATGTCCTCATTGCAACAGACAGGCCAGTGCTTGCCCAATCAGATAAACAGGTACCACAACTTGGCCAAGTTGACACATGTCCCTAACCATGACACCTTAGTAGAACTGTAAACTTGCAACTTAAAAAATTTCCAGAGGTGCAAGGGTACTTCCAGTGGTAGAACTCTCGCCTGCCATGTAGGAGACCCAGGTTTGATTCCCAGTCCATACACTTCTGAAAAAAAGCAAACAAGCAAAAACAAACAAACAAAAATTCAAGAAATGGTGCTGCTGCTGCAATAACAGGATACTCACATGGAAAAATAATAAACTATGACCCCGCCATACAGCATGAAAACAAACAAACAAAAAATCCAATGCCATTCCATTTCTGGTATCTTGTATTCCAAGCAGCTTTAACAAAAACACCATCTATCTTCCTGCTCCATCTGGATTAGTTCCTTTCTAGGTTTGATGCACAGTTCTCATTTCAGGACTTCTCTTCACTGTTATCTTGTATTGGAACATTTGCTTTATGGATCCCATGTGCTTTATTTTCCTAGGCTACTCAATCAAATATGAAATGGGTCAGGGTAAATAACAGAAATTTAATTCACTAACAATTTGAGGCTTGGAAAAAGTCCAAATCAAGTTGTCATCAAAGTGATACTTTCTCCCTGAAGACTGTGATAATTTGAGCTGGCTGCTGGTGCTCCTTGGTCCTTAGTATGTCACATGGCAAGGCACATGGTTTCATCTCCTGGTCTCTCTCTTCTCTTCCATGCTCTGTCTGGTTTTCTATTTGTCTCATTTTCATTCTTTTATAAATGACTCCAGTAACAGGATTAAAACCCATCCTGATTGAGGTGGGCTGTACCTAACTATAGTAACCTCATCCAAAGGTCCTACTTACGATGGGTTCACATCCACAAGACTGGATTAAATTTAAGAACATATTTTTCTGAGGTACAAACAGCTTCATACCACCACAAAATGTGTTTCTCTTTATTGATTTTTCTTCCTCATTTTGCTAAAATTACAGGTTCCAGAAGTTCCTTGAGAAACAGGGCATGGGAAATAAAGGTTTGAATTTTGTTTATGTAGAAATGTCTTTATGCTACCCTCACTTAATTCCTAGTTGTTCCAGTCATACTCAAAATCTAAAAAGTTGACTAGGATTTTGGTGTAGCTAAGCAGAGCTTGTTATGTTGTAGACTTCTCGGTAGAACACATCAGGAAGCATTCAGGCTTTATTTTTCTCATTGGTAGATTCCAGTGTTTCATTTTGCAGAGATCATTTCTCTGGGGCTATTTGGATTCTCAACAAAGAATACTCTACGTTCTGTGGAATGAGAAGGGGAGGTATACCTCTGATGGTCATATTCTGGGATCAGGGCTGAGGTAGAGGACTGAGGGCTCACTGCTCAGAATGTATACCTAATCACCTCCTTACAGCACAAAGCCTTCCCTACTCTCAGCTGTGCCATGTGCCCTGAATCTCTAGTTCAATTTCCCCATAAAACAAAAGCAAAACTCCCATTTCTTGCCTGAGAACGAACAGTGGGTTGGTTTCTTGGTTCTTCAGAATGGGGAGGTTCCTGTTGGTGTCATAGCTCAACGTGGAAACTTTTAAACAGCTCACCTGCTTTTTAATCTGCACCATAACCCACCCCCAACTGCGGTCTCTTACAACCTACCTTCCTCTTCTAAGCTAAATTGACCCCCTTTTTGCTTTCTGTTTCCATGCAATTTATAGGACTCTTTGGAGCCTATTTTCTCCTTTTCCATTCTCTTTGCTCTTGTGAGTTAATATCTTTAAATAGTTCTTTACTATTTAAAAAATTTTTTTTACTACTCTTAAAATTGAAGTTTGAAAAGGGAGGAAAGATAAACATGTTTGGTCATTTCTCCAAGTATAACTAAGTCGAGGCAGAGGATTTCAAGTTGTGAAACAAAACCCCTAACATAAGAACTCAAAACAAAAGAAAGTCAACCTACAAAACTAGATGGGGGTATAAACCTACCAATGTTGCCCAAGAGTATCTTGCCCTTTATCAGCTCCAGTCTTCCAGAAGACAATTCTTTACACCTTCACTGAACAGGAAAAGATTATTCCTTCTTCAACAACCATCCCACTTTCAGGCATCTGTCATGGCAGTGCTGGCGTGAACTCCACAGCCGATGAAAGCAGATGGCTTTCACACACTGATTTATGTCTGTTCTGCTTTACCTTTATCTTAGCTTTGGTTCATTTTCTCCTTCCTGGTGTGGAGTCATTTCTGCTAGTTTCTTTTCTTCCTGGAAAAATGTCAGAAGCATGCCTGTCTTTTATTACATCTCATCTAGTCATTGACTTCACACTGCTGGCAGTCAGCATGGCTTTTTGGTTTATCACAAAGCCAACTTTAAGCTGTAATCTTCATCCATTAGGACATTGTTCTAGTTTGCTAGCTGCCAGAATGCAACACACCAGAGAAGGATTGGCTTTTAATAAAAGAGGATTTATTTTGTTAGTTCTTCAGAGGAAAGGTAGCTAGCTTTCCACTGAGGTTCTTTCTTACATGGGAAGGCACAGGGTGATCTCTGCTGGTCTTCTCTCCAGGCCTCTGGGTTCCAACAACTTTCCCTGGGGTGATTTCTTCCTGCATCTCCAAAGGCCTGGGCTAAGCTGCCAGTGCTGAGATGAGGTATGCCAAACTGCTTGGGCTGTGCTACATTTTGCTCTCTCATTTAAGCACCAGCCAATTAAGTCAAATGTCATTCACTTCAGCAGGCACGCCTCCTGACCAACTGCAAATGTAATCAGCAACAGATGAGGTTCACGTACCATTGCCTCATGGCCACAGCAACAGAACTAGGTGACTTCACCTGGCCAAGTTGAATTCAACTACCACAGACATGAAGGAAATCTACACTTATCTAGTTCTTTGACCTCTGTTTGCAGGGAGTGGTAAATAGGAAGCAAAAAGTCAAACTAAAGGAAGTCTCCAAGTTATCTTTCCATATGTCTTCTAGTGTTGGAGCCACAAGAGGTCACCACTCTTGTTTTCAGTTTCCTCTTTAGCCTTATTTCAAAGTCTCATGGCACATTAAAAAAAATGAAGCCATCAACAATGAAGCATTGGAATCTGATTAATGGCTGGCTAAATTGTTGGAGATGAAATGGTACTTCTTGCCACATGGTCTGGTGGGATTAGCGACTTCTCAATCACTCTTTTCTCTAAGCAGTAGATGCACCCCAGGATCACTTTGAGAAATTTGTCATTAAATGTCTAACCCCTACTCCTAGAGTTTACTAGAGTCAAGGCATTTGTGTTTTGAAACAATATTCCAAGTGATTTAGGATCCCTGGTCTAAAGGAATAAATCTAAAGTGAAAGAAGCAGCATAGTATAATACTTACTAAAAAATGAAAGCACTGAATGCCTGAGTGCAGGTCCCAGCCCTGCTAAATTAGTTCCCTCATTAGTTTAGGCAGTCTAGACAATTTATTATCTATATTAGGACATATTTGAGACTATAAAGCCAGCTATTAATAACTACCTCAGGACAAGAGGCATAAATTGAGACTGTCCTGGACAAACCAGTCACCCTACTTCCTCATTATTCAAATGAGTGATTGGAGCCGACAAGTTCGAGTTCCCTTTCAGATTTATGATTCTTTAATTCAAGACCACTAGGAAATGTACAAACTGTATTCTCATCCCAAATGCATGCAGGACAGAACTGCTTAGGCATTTCATGCATTCACGTAAACTGATTTGGGAAACAAATACAGTACAGAGCCCCACACCTGATGTCACATAAGGCTAAAAGGCCAAGCAAACTGGAATGAACTGACCCTTCTGGAGTCCCTTAAAAGGCATGGGTCAGTGGGGCAGATTCACAATCAAGATTTATCAGTGGCAGCTGCCATTGCCATCAGAGCCCAAAGGGTAGAGGTGAATGTTTTTTGAGGTCTGTTGACATTTACACACATTTCTGGGTCATATTCTAATATGACAACTCAGAGACATTTATACACATTTCTGTATTAGCTCCCAATTTGTTACAAAAAGAATCTGGCTAGTTATTTCCTTGGTGTTTTCTGCCATATGGTCCAATTATGTTTAAGTTAATCAATCAGGTGTTCTGGTTAATCTTAAATTAGTCTATAAATAGTACCATTCACAAATGCTCAATTTTCTAAAAATCAAAGTGTAACAAAATACCCACAAAAAACTTAATCATTTCATTTTTTCATGGTTTAGAAAGTGCTTCAGTGCTCTGCATTGTTATCATAAAGATCATGCCGTATTGTAGCTGGAAAGGGCAGCCTAATAGAATCCATGATATCAACAAGTTTTAATGAGGATGGAAGAGTAAAGCTCTGCACAGTTTTTTTTTTTTATGGCCTTTTTTATTGCATTTCTTTTGTTGGTGCTTAGCAAATCTGTGTTAGGGAAAATCTTTAGGGTGAGACAATGGGATGTAGTGAAAGAGAATGAGGAGATCTGGTCCCGCTTGTTTGCTCAGCCTTAGGCATCAAGGGAATTAGTAGAGATGTAGGGGAAAGTCACACACAGGCAGGGAAGGAAAGAAAGGAGAGGAAAAAGACAGACCGGGAGAAGGAAACAAAAGTAGGGAAGGAGGGTGAAAGAGGTGGACATGGGCTGGGGAAGAGACACTCAAATATATAAACAGAAAAGCAAATGAAGAGAAAGAGAAAGACATGCACAGAGAAATAGGTGAATGTGCATGAAGGAAGGCAGATATATTTGTGTGCACACAAACACATTTTTGTGTCTCTAGGGAAAAGACAAGTAAATTCAAGGTTAGATTTTTTAGTCAAAACCTTGCAAAGTCTTGTGCTACAACACAAGAAATGGAATGGCTCAAATAGTCACTGAAGCTATTTTGATGAACACATTCCAGCTCATTTCACGTAGATTTAAGCTCTGTGCTGTTTGGAAGGAAATTGCACACTGCAGCTATGCTTTAGGGATGTAATCAGAGAAACTGGCATTGATGGAAAGCTTTTTGCCACCCCTCTAGGATGAAGCCAGCAGATTGTGAGCAGCCCTGTTTCCAAACTGTGGCCATGTCACCTGTTTGTCAGAATCTGTGCCCTGCATGCATTGGGGATGTGGACATGTTTAGAACAGGATTAGAATTTTCCTGGCTGCAAAATGATTTTGCTTCTTACCAATCCTTCCCTTTGGCAGAGAATGGCAGCTCAATGAAGAGAAAACTGTTATTGTTGGGTTAGGACTCATTTTCAGAGAGCCTTGGAGAGGGTCTCTAACAGAAGGGATGAGAAAGAAGCAAAGAGGTTATCCTTTGGCTCATGTGATGGCAGGGGGTGATATGGTCAGAATGGCCAACATGAGGCTGGGGTCTCCAGGGACAGCTTTGAAAGCAAACAACCAAGCCCTCACTTGCCACCCCAGGGATAACCTGTGTATATTTGATCCCTACACTTCAAGAAGGATGTAAAGGAGCTGGAGAAGGTCCAGGGATGGGCTAATGAGATGATCACAGTGTTGGAGGACTGGATAGATGGGAAATATTGGGAACTGCAGTCCAGTGGGGCAGAGGCTGTGAAGTATCTAAAGACAAATAGAATTGCTTGCAAACTAAAGCATTCATTCCGGACAGCAAAAGTTTTGCAGGAGTGAGAAAGCTGGATCACCTGCAAAAACAGAAACAGCATCAAGCTTCTAGAGATGGCAAGCAATTTTTATAGACATTAAAAAGTTAGCTTGAATCCTATTGCTTGGATAGGAGGTTCTCCTTCTTATAGGGTGTGTTTAAGACAGTAGCAGTGGAGGCGGTCTTTGTTTTGTATTGGGTCAAACATAACAAACTAGAGGCCTGATTGGCTATCTGAGTTGGCTGCCTTGGTGGGGATTTCAAATTTCAAAACATTTCAAGAAGAAACTCAACAGGGAGTTCAAAGAGGAAATAGGGAACAGGCTTGAGGTATTTTTGCTTGTTTGTTTTTTGATGCTGGTTATTGTTTTGCTTCTGAGGGGTCCCAGGGCTGTATCAGAACAGATGAGACAAATTTCTGAAACAAAAGAAAAGAACAGAGAACAAGGACTTGGTCACAATATTTTTGTATTTCAAAACCCTTAAAGTTTCAGAAAGGTCATTTAAGGAAAGCAGAAATGGAGTATTTTTTTTTTTTTTTTGGAGGGTGGGGGTGCATGGTCTGGGAATCAAACCCAGGTCACCTATATGGAAAGTGAGCATTCTACCACTGAACCATCCATGCACCCAGAAGTGAAGTATTGATCTTTAAGGTAAACAGGAAACTTGTAGATGAACTGGTTGAATATCCTTAGAGATGGTATATGTTGAAAATACAAATATTTTACAAGAAGGGTTTAGACACCAGTATTTACAGAGCAACAAACTGTCCTAGTCTACTCACATCCCTTGGCTGAGGGGACTTGCCCTTTCTGGGCCCCCACTGCCTAACTGTTTCAGTGTCCCCCACCCCAGGCCCCATGGCCAGTTGAATCAGGTGTGGGCAACCATCCCAATGGCAGCCAACTGTAACTTGATTACTAATTCTTTCTATTCCAATCCATTCTGCATGGTGCTGTCAGACTCCTCTCCCTCAGATACCATTTTTATCATGCTTAGTCCTCCTTGAGATCCTGACATAGCTCCTCCTCAGAAATTCCTATCCTTAAAGGACAGAAGGTACGAGCAGACCATGATCAGTACCTGGGATACTCAGTACTTGAGTACCTGTAGGGCTCAACCCTTCTAAGAGTTAACACTTAAATTCACCTACTGTGTATCAGGCACTCTGCTGTGTGCTTCCCATGTACAATCACGTTCAATTCCCAAGCTCCATAAACTAACAACTATTATTAATTCCATTTTACAGAAAGTGAAATTAAACTTGAAGAGATCAAAAACAAAGCTAGGACTGGAGTCAATCCAACTCCTGAACCCAAACTCTAACCTCTGCTCTGTACTGACTCGCAGCAATGGCTGGGCCTTCCCCACCTCCTATTTTCCTCTATTCTCTATTCACCTGTCCTCCCTACCATTTCCTACTTTATCAAACTCCTCTGATTGGTTTTGAAGTTCCTTAGTGTCATTTAGGAAGTTTTCAGCCAAAAGTAATAGAAAACAGTTCAAATTAACTTAAGCAACAGAGATGATAGTATTTTTTTCTCTCTTTCATATCAAGAAGTCTAGAAGTAAAGAAAATCCACTGCTTCCATGGCTCAGCACTACCAAGGACATCTTTCTCCTTTACCATCCTTAGCTCATTATCTATCTCCCCTTATGCTCAAAAGAAAGCTACAGCAGCTCCAGGCATTACAACGTCCAGAGGGACAAAAGGACAATTTCTTTGTGGGTGTATTTTTAGAAATTTATCTCCAACCCTCTCTGCACCTACTCAGATCTCACATGGCCACCCTAAGGTGGCACTGCTAAGGAAAACGGGACAAGGGTTATAGTTTGACCTGTCATTGCATATGTGAGTCACCACGGGAACAAGTGACAGGGGAACAAATTTGAGAACTCTGACAGCATGAAAGAAAGCAGGAGTCATTGTTAGGTAGGCAACCCTAGTTATTTCCCAGTGCTTCCAGCAAATATCTTCTGTGCTAGGTTGTAAGCTGCTGGAATGTAATATACCAGAACTGGAATGACTTTTACAAAGAGAAATCTACTATGTTACAAGTTTACAGTTCTAAGGAAGTGAATTAAGACGTGTCCAAATTAAGGCATCAACAAGAGGTTACCTTTGCTAAAGAAAGGCCAATGGGTCAGGAACACCTCTGTCAGCTGGGAAGACACATGGCATCTGCTGGTCACCTTGCTCCTGGGCTCTGTTGCTTTCAGCCTCTGTTCCTGTGGGGGTTCCTTACTTTGCTTCTCTGGGGCTGGCTTTCACTCTTGACTCTCTCCAGGTTGTGGTTTGCTTAACATCTCATGACAATGTCTGTTGGGCTTCAAGCATCTCCAGACATCTGTGTGTCTGTTCTCTACATGTCCACATCTCTGTCAGTTCTGCTGTGAAGTTCATCAGCTCCGTTGTTTCTGTCAGCTCTGACTCTCTCCAAAATGTTTCTTCTTTTAAAGGACTCCGGTAAACTCATCAAGACCCACCCTTTGAATGGGTTGAGTTAGAACTCCATCTCATCAAAAGCTCACACCCACAATTGGGTGTGCCTCATCTCTGTGGAGATAATTTAATCAAAATTTTTGCCCTACAATATTGATTAGGATTAAAAGGAATGGCTGCTCCCACAAGATTGGATCAGGACTGAAATGTGGCTTTTCTGGGGTACAGAATAGATTCAAACCGGCACATCCTCCAATTTAATCAGTGTCTTCACACGTGTCTCATACATTGCTGCCCAAATGTTTTTTTCATACTGCTATTTCCTTCCAAGATACCTTCTACCTCCCTACTTATCCCAAGATCCAGCCGAAGTCTCTTCGCAAGTGTTTCTCTGACAGTTTATGTCTTTATTCTCTTTTTGAACTCTCTGTTGTATTTACTCTTAGTATCTTATAATTGGACTTCAGTTGCTATGAAATTGTTGTTAGTATCTAACCTTGCTTTGAAAAATAACACTTTTTGAGAAACTTCCTTGGTATGGGAATTAGAATTAAATTTTAAAGTCACTTTCAACCTTAACATTTTATGGCTCTACAATTCTATGATAGCTTATTCTCCTTAGTGATAGGACTCCCGCCCCCTGAGGACAAGGACAAAACTTTATGCATCTTTGTGTGTCCAACAACACATAACATGATGATGGATACATTTTGGGAATTCACTAATTTATTATTGATTGGCTGATGGTGTTTTGGTTTGCCGAACCTGATGAAATGCAGTACACAGCAGAAATGGACTGGCTTTTAGCAATGGTGATTTATTAGCTTACAAATTTGCAATTCTAAGACCATGAAAATGTCCCAATTAAGGCATCAATAGGACAATACAATACCTTCTCTGAAGACTGGTTACCTGTGAGCTTGGGCTCTTCTGCCAGATAGCAAGGCACATGGGGGTGTCTGCAGGTCCTTCTCTCCCAAGGTTTCCTTGTTTCAGCTTCTGGCTTCTCTGTCTGTGGCTCTTCCTCTAAACTTCTCAGGGTGTTTCTCTCTTTTAGCTTCTGTTTCTCTTTCTGTCTTTTATCCACTTCTAAAGAACTTTAGTAAGAGGTTTAAGACCTACTCTGAGCAGGCCTCAAATAAAACTTGATCAAAAGGTCCCACCTAAAAAATAGGTTCTGTACCTACAAGAATGAATTAAAAGAATATGATCCTTTCTTGAGTAATAACAACTTCAAACTAACACAGATGGTTGGGTTGGTCGCTATTCTAAATACCACTGATACTGTCTAATAGACTTTCACTGGCCTTGGACATGAAATTTCCTAAATAAATCCCAATAGAGGGTTGTTGAGTCAATATCCTAGGATCTACCATTGAATATGTGCCCAACAAAATTTGGACACCTGATGAAAGGTGTATTGCAGCCACATTGCTGGTATATAGAGCAAGAAAAAGAAAGGGCATTGTTCTGGAAATGGGCTCAATAAATGCTCATGTAGAAACCACTGAGTAGACCTAGAATAGAGAATCATGGGATGGTAACACCAGACAAGGTCCTCAGGTAATCCATGCTTCTCCATAGAGGGCAGGGGTATCCCAGAGGGCGTCTCAGAACCATGAGGGTTGGGTGTACTTGACAAACTTGCTCTAATTGTAACATTCCTTATATAGAAGATCAAACATGTCCAAATCTGCTTGATTGATAGAGATATCCAGGAGAGCATGAGATATCTTTGCAAGGATCATGGGATAAAAAATGCTGCAAAGTTCCAGTGTAGTGTAGATGTCCCTTGTCTGTCTCCTATCCACACACTGGCAATGCCTCATAGTAATGGTCTGTTTGTCTGACTTTGCCACTAGATTGTGAGCACAGCAAATTCATTCATGCTCAGCTCTTGGTGGTCAACATCTGTTGGATGAATAGATCAACTGTCAACCTGGCTCCAGACAGGATGTGTAGCTGTCAGTGAGACCCTATATGTTTTATCTGCCCTTCCTAGGGCACTTAACATCCTCTCTGGCACTTTTCACCCCCTGTCCTCAGGTATAGAGCATTTGCTGAGTTGTTAGAGAGCATGTAAGTCCCCTGTTTCCGAGGTGAGGACACAGGGGTTCAAGTAAGGAAAATAAAGTTAAGTCAAAGTTAAGCAGTGATCTCAAATCACAAATCACACTATCTCCACATCATCACTCTTGTTGCTAGGCAGCACTGTTTCAGGTTTTCAAAGTTTGCCAAAATTCTAAAATATACCAGGGGTGGTTTTTTTTTTCTTTTTGGTCTGTTCATTTTTAGTTTTGTGTGTGTGTAGGTAGAACTGTAATGAGGTGAGTTAATACTTCATTGATATTCTTATTTTTTTAAACACTTTTTATTGTGAAATATCACATATATACAGAAAAAGCAATACGTTTCAAAGTACATTATAGCAAGCAGTTATAGAACAGATTTCAGAGTTCGGTGTGGGTTATAGTTCCACAGTTTCAGGTGTTTCCTTCTGACTGCTCCAAGACACTGGAGACTAAAAAAATATGTATAATGATTCAGTAGTCATACTCATTTGTTAAATCCTATCTTATCTGTTATAACTCCTCCTTCTCCTTTGATCCTTCTCCCAATCTTCAGGAATATTGGGGCTATGCCTATTCTAAATTTTGCATGCTGGAAAGGGCAGCTGATAATATGGGACAGGGAGATGAACTAGTTGTTATTCTTGGAGAGGCTGGTCTCTCAGCATTTCAGGACTTATTTGGCCTAGGATCATCGATACTCTTACAGATAAGATTTCATTCCCCCCACTACACCTGTGCAGGGACACAGATAGTAAGGTGGGTGGCATGGAGTGAGTGAGGAAAGGAGGCAGGCTGATGGGAAAGAGGAGGGGAGGGAGCCAGCACAGTGTTCTTCATTGATCCCTCATTGGTTATTAAGTTCAATTTTCACCAAAACAGCTCCTTAGCCTGACATTCAACATCCTTTCTGATTTGTGCCAAACCCGTTTTCCGGGCCCTATTTTCCCTCAATGACAGTAATAATAATGCATCTTGCAGTAGTTTTGAGTTTTCAGATAACTTTCACATCGACTGTTGAATTTGGTCCCAACCACAATAGGATGAAAGAGAAAGAGCTATAGAGAAAAGAAAGCCTGGGGAGGTGGCAGGTTATTGACTTTGCCCAAGGTCAATGAGGTTAGTCAGAGTCCCACTGGAAGCCATTCTTCCAACTCCTGCTGGGGCTCTCTTCCTAAGCCTTCCTCTCCCTGCACGGAGGCCATGTAGTTGCCTCGTTTATCTGCTGTGTCATTGCCGTCATTCAGAATCCTCACCCTTCTCTGCTCAGCTGGGTGAATTCCTTTCCTCCCTAATTCAGGCCCTAATTCATGCCCCACTTCTTCCATGAAGTCTCCCCTGAAGTCCCTGACATGTTGCTGTCTCAGTCCTGGGCACTCTTACCTGATCAGGAGGCCCTTAAAATGGGTTGCCTTGGGTTGCTGGATGTCTCTTATGTGTTCACGTTTACCTCTCCTTGAAGACCGGAGCCAGGCCACATTCCTTGTTATAGAGCCTTGCACAGGGCCTGGCCCATTGTTGGATCATTGACTGAGAACACTTCCTCTAGGATTGTGACATGGGGTGTGAGCCAAGTTGACATGTCGTAAGTGTGAAGAGCAGGGACACATGGTAGAATCCAGCTTCGAAAATCAGCCCATAGCTGCCTGAGACTGGACCTTCTAATTTCACTAATATTTTCTACTGAAAGCACCATTTCCCACTCATATTTGGAGGAAATTGATTTCTAGAAGTGCAGTCCAGGGGAGGCCTGGAGGGTTTATGGCAAGAGAGAATGACTTCATAAGGCTTCTGTTGGCTGTCAGAAAGGCAAATGAAAATACTTCTAGTACTAGAGACCTGGAAAGTTATTAGATCAGAACTCAGATGAAGGCCGTTTGATGAGCCATCCAATCTTCAACGAAAGAGCCATGCTTGTGTTAGCATTGGCTTGCCAAAGATAAAACAAAAATTACAAAACTGAAGTTCAAAACACTCCAAATCAAAGGCTGAGAAACTTTATCAACTATGAGCCAGGGCAAAGTGAGTACCCTATAGCTTATTACATTTGGAGAAGAGCTTTCTCATAAAGAGTATGGAGGATTTCATGAATTTTTCATATTTTATTACTGTCAACCACAGGTATAGTCATTCTATTATTTATTCATTCACTCGACGATATTTTCCAATGTTTTCTCTCTGCTGGCTGCTGTTCAGAGATTTGAGATAAAACTTTAAAGGACACTATACCTGCTCATAAGCAACTCCTTTTCTTGTTGGTTGCTCTTGTATAGTATGCAGAAAGTCCTAGTGCCAATTTATAAAATAAGAACCAAATTTCAGAGAAATTTGGTGAATTTCCCATACCACATCTCAGGTGGATGTTGAAACTTTTAAAAAGTTTATATGAATTCATCAAAATGCTGCTGTAATGGATTTCCATGTAAAATTTCTCTTCGTATCACTGATAATTTCCTTGTGAATATGGGTCTTAACTATGGAAGTTATCATGTACAAAAGCAAATTCAGCATTGTTTTACTACCCCTAAGTCGATCTTATATAATGGGTTTCCACCCATTTAAGTTGGAAAACCAACACCTTAGTTTCCTCCTTGTGGTCTCCTAATCCATCACTGTTCTTAGTCAATCAATCACCAATCCTCGCTTATTATTGCTACCACATCCTTTTGGAATATATCAACATATTTCCATATCCAAGACCTGTAGCGGAATCTCTGCCATTTCTATCTGTATTTTGGATGCTACAGTAAACTCCTCACAGTTCTCTCCAACTCTTCGTATGTCATCTGGCAAACTACATACCATGACCTCACCAGGAAGAAATGTGCTCTAACATTAAATAGATAATGTTTCCTTCCTTGTTGAAACCAGTCAAAACATTTGCATTGTTTTAATAATATAAACTAAGCTGCTATCCTGATTAAGGAACTCCATATGGTTCTCTTATCTCTATGAGCCCTATCATTGTCAGAGTTAAAGCCACACTACTTGTCTCATCATCATATTCTTGCCATGCTCCTTCGTAAAGAAATCTTTGCATGTGTTTCTCATCACACCAGAAAGATCATCTCCAACCCAGCAGTCTGTTTGTGCTCTCATCCTTGAGGACCTCCCCTCTTGCATCACTTCCTTAAGGAAGTTTCCGTGAACTCTCTGAAAAAAAGTCTCAAAGTACTGTAAATCACCTTCTTCCAATCACCAGAAAACATTTCATTCAAACTTCATTCAGCATGATTTCATACATTGTATATGATTTAATTCATATAATTATAATCATATAATTTAATTCGTATAATTATATTTTATATTTAAAGTTGATCTATGCCGCATTTCAAAAATCAACACCATGTAACGGGTAAATATACACAATGTAACAGGTAAAATACATATTTTAATATATAAATAAAATTATATATTATTTATAGCATATTTGCTCCCAGTGTAAAGTGAGCATGTTTAATTAAATATTTTGGATATTCTGCACTTTAAAAATACCCCTAGTATTGGACATTCTGGATATTTCTAATTTTTGCTATTTCAAGCAGTACTGCAACAAATAAACTTGTATAAATGTTCTAAATAAAAAACAAACAAACAAAGTTGATGGGAGGCTCCTCCCTTCTCATGTCTCATAACATCACCCCTTTCCACAAAACCTTGAAAAATGGTTGACAAAGATCTATAATTCATCATGTAAACGGGTAGTTCTGAACTTGATATCTCTATTCTTTTTTCCCTGTATCACAGTACATCTTGAAGTTTAGAAAAAGTGAGGACTTGTATTCAGGTCTGCATGTCTTTGGAGTCAAAAATTACATGGCCAAACTCTATTTCCTTCCACAGTGGTGGTGTTTCGATTTGCTAAAGCTGCTGGAATGCAATATACTAGAAATGGGCTGGCTTTTACAAAGGGGATTTATTAAATTACAAATTTACAGTTCTAAGGCCATGACAATGTCCAAATTAAGGCATCAACAAGATGATACCGGGACTCTGAAGAAAGGCTGCCAGCATCTAGAACACCTCTTTCATCTGAGAAGGCACGTGACTGGTGTCTGCTGATTCTTGCTCTTGGTTCCATTGCTTACAGCTTCTGATTCCAGTGGCTTTCTTTGTCTAAGCATCTGTGAGTCCTCTCTTAGAGTCTCTGGGGCAAACTCTGGATTTCATGTCTTAGTTTCTCTCAGCTTTTTTCAGGTTCTGTGGGTACTTGGTTAGCATCTCCTGGGCAGTCTGTCTTATCTTCTCCAAGCGCCTGTTCGTTCTCCAAAATGTCTCCTTCTTAAAGGACTCCAGTAAGTGGATTAAGACCCAATTTGAATGCGCAGGGCCACGTCTCCATGGAAACAACCTAATCAAGAGGTCCTATCCAACAGTAGTCTGCCCCCCATAAGACTGGATTAAAACAACATGGCTTTTCCGGGGTACATAACAGTTTCAAACCAACACAGGTGTGGAGGTTGAGACCTTTAGTCTGAGACCCAATGTGTCAGAGCCCATGATGGGAGAGTTTCAGGTAAATGAGTGAGTGATTTTCTATAACAGAAAGGAAATGCTTTCCTGACACCAACAGAGCTAATCTTAGGGCCAAGAATATTCCCAAAGAACCTGGCACAGACACAACCCTGGAGTATTGGGTAGCTCATTTTAAGGTTGTATGAGACTAAATTTATCCCTTCCTCATGCTTAATTAGAGCATTCATTTCTGCACCCCACTCCAGCTTCCTGATCTGAAGGAAGCCTATTACTGACAGAGGGACAAAAGGACATCTCCTCCAATTTGATAATTATGTTCTGCTCTCTGAAAGACAACAGAAGAGTTAATTCTTGGAAATAAGAAACTAAAATCAGCTCTGTCTCTTTTCTGTGGGATGCTGCATCCATGTACAGAAAAACCTTTAGCTGTCTCTTTAAAGGATGAATATGTTAACTTAAAAGTAGGCTTTGTCCATTTTGTTTTCTATGCATTGACTCCAAGGAGCACAAATCTAGTTACCTTGATTTAGCTGATTCCAAGCTGTATTTTCATACCTGTAGGTGGAAAATTAGGAAGCCAAGTGGTGGGGAAATGAGTGACTCTGCATTCACAGATGATGATTTATTACAGAACCGTATAAGGTGATAGCTTCAAATGGTGTGTGTCCTTTTCTTGTCTTCAAGAATTCATGTATAAATGTTTTGGAGGATTCCTAATATCACGCCAATGAATTTCTTCAAACACTTTTCTTTTGGAGGATAGATAGCTATTGTCTCCTCTTGCCTGAAGACCACTCATCTCTACTGTTGGCATTTTGGGCAATAAACAGGCAACATCTCTCATTTACTTCCCTTATGTGGCCAAACACACACACCCTGGCTTAGAATTTTTCACTCTCTAGCCTACTTTTTTAGGTTTTAAAAACCTCATCTGTCTATTAACTCATAAAATGCATTCTTTTTAGAAAATGAAAAAGCTGGAAATACAAGGTTTTTTTTGTCTTAGTACAATGCTGGGCATAAAACAGGCACTCAAACTAGGGGCTAATTGAGGCATCCTCTCTGGGGAAAACTCTTCCCAAGTCATATACAATGGCTTCTTCCTAAAGAAAAGGAGACACAAAATAATTTGGGGAAGTCTGTTAAGGATGGGAGGTCACCTTTTAAAGAGATGAGCTATCTATAGTGTTCTGAGCAAGAGCTCTGGAACAAAGCAGAAGGTGATTCTTAAAGTATACCACTGTGATAACCTCAAATGAGGTGCCAAAATTTTCTGTCTCCATGTCCCCATCCATCAAATGTGGGCAATATCATTACTTATCATTACTTATCTTGTAGGGTATTGTGGGGAACAAATGATATAAGTGAGTAAAGTGCATTGCATTGTGTCTGGAATATAGAGAACACTCAGCTATTGTTATTACTTTTATGAATATTAGAGGATCACAGAGGACTTCTGGTGGGGTAGAGAGCTCATTAGCTTAGCAACCAGAAATCTAGGAACTGCCTTTAATGTAGCATTCAGAAGGTAGCTCATATTTCAATTTCACATATGCTTTCTCATTTTCTGATGCTATTTAAATGGCAGTAAAATTGTACCTCCTCCCTCCCCACTGAAGTTCAAGAAGTGAAAAATGAAAGTCAAAGTTTGATGGAAAGGGTTCCTTTTAATTTATGGAGTAGGCTGCATTTATGGGCTTTACTTAAAATACTTGAAGCTGAGTTGGAAAAAGCAAATAGGAACATTTTCTGAGGAAAGGTGTTCGGCAAGCTTCCCTAGAAGAGATTGG
This sequence comes from Tamandua tetradactyla, assembly GCF_023851605.1. NCBI lineage: Eukaryota > Metazoa > Chordata > Mammalia > Pilosa > Myrmecophagidae > Tamandua > Tamandua tetradactyla. The sequence goes on from NC_135352.1 coordinate 14,971,116, forward strand.
ACCATCTTTCTCTTTTAAAAGGCTTTTTTGTGAGAAGCTACAGATGAGAAACAAAACAGCCAGATCTATCACCTTGGCAGGATGCTTTTTCCAAGAGCCCTCAAGCACTAACTATAAACCTAAATGGCAATCTCTACTTATCTGGACAGTTTCATAGAAAAAGAGGAAAAGAAAAATGATTTCTCGTAGACTTTCACTTTCTTATTAGGTCTATATTGAACTATCAAACAATTTTGGAGAAAAGGATAATATAACAGTTCAACTGTTTTAATGGTGATTTCCTTCCAGAGCTTACAAATGTAACCCTGATTTACCTAGCATATATACACTGAGTACAACAATTTCTACCTTCCTTCTGGTATGTACATGTTTTCATGAATTAACACATCTTGCACACTTATGATTTGTAATTTTGCTCAACGCTTTTTTTTATCTTTATGTCATAGAACCAGAATTATAGAATGATATAACTGGAGAGAACTTAAAGCTATATATATATTCTATATATATAGAATGATATAACTGGAGAGAACTTAAAGCTAATAGCTAACTTTTGACACATCCTTACCATGGGCCAAGCTTTGTGCTAGGTGCTTTATATATGTACTTTATTTAATCACACCAACGATCATATGAGGTAGGTCCTACTAAGCTCTCTTATTTTACAAATGAGGAAACTGAGGCCAAAAGAGGCTAAATGACTTCCTCAAATCATGCAGCCATTAGGGCTGCGTGATCACACACAGGTTGGACTGAGTCTAAACACATGCTGGTACCATAAGGTCCTTGTTTTTTAAATGAAGACACTGAAAGGAGTAACGTGAGCTTGCTCAGAGCCATTCAGTTAGTTAGAGGCAACCAGGGCTGGAACCGAATTCTCTGAACTCTTAAATGCCTGCTCCTTCCCTGTATACCCCACTCCACCTCTCATACCAAGACATAGTACTTTTAAAACACTCTTTTTTTCCTGTGTTTACAAAATTCACAGTGAAAGCACTTTTATTTCATTGAAAATTAATGTTTCATGCCAACTATTTTTTTTTAATGACACAATTCTTGTTTTTCTCTTCTTGCTCTCCTCACTCTCTTGGGGCAATCTAAATCTTCAGACTTTTAGATTCAGAAAGTTGAGTGTGAATAGCCATCTCCCCTTAAATCATTTCCCAAGAACTTTTCTGAACTCCTCAAGTGACAGCTCGGAGGCGCCAGGATCCTCTGGGACTAGAGAATAGTACATTCCAGTCACTCGGTTGTTAGGGCTTTGTCTGTTTAGAAAGACAGAAAACACCCACATGTGTTACCCATAATGGAATTTAAACAAAGCAAATGATCAGATATGAAATGTACCCAGATTCAAATTGTATTTTATTTGGCCTATTTGCGACTTGTTTCTTCTAGATAAATCCTCTAGTAGACTCTTAAACAAATAATTTCAATGTTTAGTGCACACACCTGTCAAATACCTCATAAGGTCTTCTCAGTCCAGGATTATCTCTATTTGGATCCCAAGAGGAGAGTGATGCTGTTTGTGTCTGTCACTGTTTATTTACTTTCTGGGTTAATTCATACTCCAAGAAGATTCTGGAAGTCATGTTAATTATCCATGTAATCTAATTATCCCTGTAATCTAATTGACTGCTCTGGACACCTGATATGGCCTATCTCTTTGATAATGTTAATTTATTCTTTTGTGAGCTGAGCCCAGTACTCACAAAAAAGCTATAAGACATAATTTATTTCTCTCCACCTGTCTTCTAAATATTAATTCTATTAAAATGATTAAATAACTTATGTAAATCATGGCCATTGCATCCACTTTAAAGGTTAATCCTGCCATCATGTAGCCAGATAAAATTCGTTTCCAAGCTCTAATTCTCAGGGAAGCCAAGGTGAAATGGATTGTAGTACCCTATCATGGATTTCACTGTGAGCCTGTCTATGATAAAATTTGGAAAAAACAAATCTCAAAGTTTTGAGGACACAAGTTCCTTAGGGTCATTGAAGGATCCATTGCATCATGGGATTAGAGTAATACTTTCTCCAGAATTTTAGAAGAAACCATTTACTGAAGTATTATCCTCTTCCTTGGGTTTTTCATAAGTGTCACTTCCCATATTGGGAAACAAGGCCTGGTTTGGTTTCAAGGATGCTGAGATAGTACCACTGCTTTAAATAGAAAACCTCACCCAGTTTCTAAAAATTATAAGCCAGGAGAGACCTGTTAAGTCAAATAAAATGGCTACCTACATTGGGTGTTGCTAGAAAGGACCGCTTTTCCAAATAGGGATTTTCCAGAAAACAGAAACAATTGAGTTGCAAGGGCTTTCTGAGAAAGTGGAATGCACCCTATAGAACTGCAAATAAGCAACACCTGATGATAAACTGTTTTTTGTCTAGTACAGAGAGCTTATCAAAATGGAGAGACATACCATACTAATCAATGTACATCTGGTTCCAATTTTGTAAGCACCGCCCCCCAATGTAAAATGGAAACTCAAGGTCAACAAATTAGAACATTTCCTCACTTGTTTCTGCATTCACCCTTTATGAGCTTCCCCTTTATGCTTCTTCAGTGGATCTCCCTTTTCTTTTCTTAGTGAGATACTCCTTTATTCATGAATCACTCAACAGGGTTGTGAGATTCTAAATTGCATGAAAAGTTTTTCTTTTATCAAATCATGGTGGTTTGAAGCTGTGTACACAGAAAAAATCATGTTCTTAAAGCTAACCCATTCCTGTGGATGTAAACAGTTGAGGGTGGGGCCTTTTGATTAGGTTCTTTCAATTGAGTCATGCCCCAGGTTGGAATCTTTTTACTGGAGTCCTTTATAAGAGATGAAATTCAGAGAAGCATGCAGAAAAGTTGAGAGAATAGAGTCAGAAAAGCTGAGAGAGAACACACAAAAACCAGAGAAAATCTACAGACAGAGAGAGGCAGCCACTGAAGCCAGAAGCTGGAAACAATGAAACCCAGGAGAGAAGGGAGAGAGCAGCAGATGCTGCCATGTGACAGAGGAGTCCCAGGTCTCTGGTAGCAGGTCTTCAGGGAGAAAGCATTGTCTATCGATGGCTTGATATGGATGTATTCACAGTCTCAGAACTGTAAACTTTAAGTTAATAGATCCTCATTGTAAAAGCCAACTCATTTCTGCAATATTGCATTTTGGCAACTTTAACAAACCAAAACATTGACCATATTAGATGCTTTTACAGCTTCCTCTGCCTATTGCCATGCTCTATACATGAGCACACCCATGATTATCTGCCTGCATCCTCCTCTGTGGGAAATCAACTACCAACCACGTAATTCCTTGTCTTAGTTTCCCAGGGCTGCTGTAAAGAAGTACCACAAACTAGTTGGCTTAAACTACAGAAACTTCTTTCCTCACAGTTCTGGAGGCCAGAAACTCCAAATCAGGGTGTTGGTAGGTCCATGCTTCTTCTGAAATCTGGAGGTTTCTGGTGGTGGTTTGCCAACCATTCATGATATAACCCAATCTCTGCCTGCATGAAGTCCTCTTCGAGGAATGGTGAGAAGGCGGAAAATTCAGCTTCCCCAAGTTGAATTCTTGATATTCTCACAAGCAGTGTGGACAACCAAAGCTATAGGCTGAGCCCCCAATCTTGGGGTTTGTTCATATGAAACTTAACCCCACAAAGGATAGGTCAAGCCTACTTAAAATTAGGCCTAAGAGTCACCCCCTAGAGAACCTCTTTTGTTGCTCAGACGTGGCCTCTCTCTCCAGCCAGCACAACAAGCAAACTCACCACCCTCCCCTTATCTATGTGGAATATAACTCCCAGGGGCGTGGATCTTCCTGGTAAGGTGGAACAGAAATCCTGGAATGAGCTGAGACTCAGCATCAAGGGATTGAGAAAACCTGCTCAACCAAAAGGGGGAAGAGTGAAATGAGACAAAATAAAGTGTCGATGGCTGAGAGATTCCAAACAGAGTCAAGAGGTTATCCTGGAGGTTACTCTTATGCATTAAATAGATATCACCCTGTTAGTCAAGATGTAATGGAGAGTCTGGAAAATGTGGAGCTGTGTTCCAATAGCCATGTTCATTGAAAATGATTGTATAGTGATTGTATAATGATATCACACAATGTGACTGTGTGATAGTGAAAACCTTGTGCCTGATGCTCCTTTTATCTACCTTATCAACAGACAAGTAAAACATATGGAACAAAAATAAGCAATAGGGGGAACAAATGTTAAAATAAATTTAGATTGAAATGCTAGTGATCAATGAAAAGGAGGGGTAAGGGGTATAGTATGTATGAATATTTTCCTGTTGTCTTTTTATTTCTTTTTCTGAATTGATGCAAATGTTCTAAGAAATGATCATGATGATGAATATGCAACTATGTGATGATATTGTGATGATATTGTGAATTACTGATTATATATAGAGAACGGAATGACCAAAAGTCAAAAATTAAGAATGTTTGCATTTGTTTGTTGTTATATTTTTAAAAGAAATTTAAAAATTGATAAAAAATACAATAAAATATATAAATAATAAGTGATCTAAAAAAAAAAATCTCTGCCTGCATGGCCATCTCTCTCTTTGTCCCTGCATCACTTGTCTGAGTCTGTCCAAAGTTCCTCTTCTTCCAAGGACTCTAGTCATATTAGATCAGGGTCTACTCTAATCCAATTTGGCCTCATTTTCACTAGACCTCTTCAAAGATCATGTTTGCAAATAAATTCACATTCACAGGACGAGAAGTTAGGACTTGAAGAGGTCTTCCGGGGGATACAATGAAATCCATAACACTCCTCCTGGGTAGGTAAAGGATTCCTCCACAGAAGCTGGCCCTAGTGAATTCTTTTCATTGCTTCATGAGAAACTAGCTGCTCATACCTCTTCAGAACCAGTAAATCCATCCTCCTTAGGGAAGGAGCAAGGTGACATGGATCTTGAAGCTTTTTCAATTTTGTTAGTCTTCTTTAAGAAAGGGAATATACAAATATAAAATCAGAATTAAAAACAAATATGAATATGTGTTTAAAATGAGAAAAGAAACCACAATCAACCACAAAATTTTAAAAGCTGACATGTTATAAACATGAAAAATCCATAAAATAACAATATTTGCCAGACACAACTTTATAATACATTTTCTTTACATTTTTTGCTGCTTGTGCTTTTTTGTTTCTTTATATGACAACAATTTTGTGATGTCTTTTTCCATAGAAAGAATAGGAAGATTATCCAGTTGTTCCTTTAACAGAGCTCATCAGAATTACAGGCATATTTGTTGTTTATGGTGCTGCTCCAGATTTTTATCCGATGAACATAGGAATTCTGATGAATTCTATTTCATTCAATTTCCATTAAAAAAAATCATAAGCAAGGTAAGCATAGAGTTGTATAGGTTCCATTACTGAGGATACTTATAACAAGAGAGCTTTTCACTAGGCATTGACAAGAACCAAACTCTACTTCAACATTACTCATCTGATGATTATATTTTCCCCAGACTGGCTTGTGGCTCTAAACATTTCAAATCTTGCTTCTTGTCTACTGTCCAGTCACTAGAGCATTCATTTATACCTTGTATGACTTGTGGCCCTGTATTTTTGTTATGATGCTGAATGAGTCAGCATGGTGAGTGGTAGGTCCATTCCTGGAACTCATTCCTACATTGCAATGACTAGACAAGGAAATGATTGAAAACCATATAAATGTATCCAAACTCAAATTCTCTTTAGCCAGATTCCAAAAATGCCCACTGACACTCCAGGACCACCTGATAGGACAGAGGGGAAGTTGGAATGAAAAGACACATCAGCCTTAATGAATTTCAGTTAAAACATCTCTAGGGTGGGCCACGGTGGCTCAGCAGGCAGAGTTCTTGCCTGCCATGCCAGAGACCTGGGTTCAATTCCCATTGCCTGCCTATGAAAAACAAAAAAACAAAAAAAAACTCCCCCTTCCCCAATCCTATAAATAATTTGATCATACATTTTGCCGGCACCCTTCTTAAGGTCTTGGAAAAGGGTCTGCAGTATTGAGAGGCACCCGAACTTTTCCAGTGCCTCTGCCCTCTATCTGCCCTCGGTGTCTGTGGTGGAGATATTCACATCTTTTTCCTTATGGTGGCATCTTATCCCACTCTCACCAAACTTTTAGCCCTGAATTATATCTGAATTCCTTTTGACTTCCCTGTTAGATTATTTCTCCTGTCCTGTCTAGGAAACTCTCATTCTCTCTAACGATCCAGAGCATTTGGAAGCTCCCTTCAAACCTTTCACCCTCTCCAGAAGGAGATATTCATTGCTTACATCCATAGCATCCATGATTTATGAACTTCTGAAGCAGGGTGACAAACAGCATAGGCCCTGACTGCCAGTCACTGGATGCTTCTTCAAGGCTTTATCTCCCATAGACTTAGCTGAAGCCCTCTGGCTTAGTCTCAGTAATCTGCTATGGCACATGTTGTTTGAGCTCCTTGACTATGCGGGGGCTCCTGGGAAAACCCTTTTCAGCCTGTCCTTCCCTCTGTTGGTTGGTTTCCAATTTAGGAGACTATTTCACAAACAACACTGAATTTCTCCCATAGACCTTCCTGTCCTTAATAGGAAACAGTAGCAGAATCTTTTACTAGAATCTTCTAAACCTTACTCCTATTCCTGCTTTTGTGCCTTCAGAGATTTCTTTCCTCCAGGGTTTCATGTATTTTTACCCATTTTCAGATTCACTTTGGTCTTCCCAATCTCTTCAAAAGTTGAATCATTCTAGGAGGTAGTTAAAAAGAGTGGAAAGAGCTTATACATTTGTGTGCTGTTTTGAAAGGATTATGTGCCCTAGAATAGTCATATTTTAGTTCTGATCCATTTTGTAAAGGCAGCCATTTCTTTTAATCCCTATTCAGTACTATAGGTTGGAAACGTGATTAGGTTATCTCCATGGAGATGTCACTCACCCAGTTGTGAGTATTAGCCTTTCATTAGAAGGAGATGTGACTCCACCCATTCATGTGGGTCTTGATTAGTTTGCCAGAATCCTTTAAAAGAGGAAGCATTTTGGAAAAAACGATGAGAGCCACAGGAGAGTATGAGATCCATGAGAGACAAGAGAACCCATGCAGCCAGAGATCTTTGGAGAAGAGCACCCCTTGGGGAGCTTCATGAAACAAGAAGCCTGGGGAGAAAGCTAGCAGACATTGTTACGATGCTTACCATGTGCCTTTCCAGTTGAGAGAGAAACCCTGAATATCATGGCTGTTTTTTGAGTGAAGGTAACCTTTTGTTGGAGCCTTAATTTGGACATTGTTATAGACTTGCTTTAATTGGGATGTCTTCATGGCCTTAGAACTGTAAACTTGCAACTTAATAAATTCCCCTTTGTAAAAGCTGCTCCATTTCTGGTATATTGCAATCTGGCAGCCAGCAAGCGAGAACACTTTGGAATCAAGTAGATCTAGAAAACCTAATCTTTCATTTAGTGGCCTTGGGTAGGTTGATTAGCATCTCTCAGCATCATCATTCAATGTCACTGAAATAATAACAGCTGTGATCATTACATACAAGATATGAAAATTTCATAAAACAATGCCTGGTGGTTAGTATTTCATCATGAAATGATGTTGATGATGGTGATAGTAGTGATGATGCTAAAATGTCCCAGTAATGGGATGCTAGTCTCAGGTGGCCCTTTTTTCTAGATAGCTCTTAGAGACAGGATTCCATACCCCAATCTCCCCTCCCCTACTTCCCTTATTGTGAAACTGCATTTGTACTACCCTAGTTCTGAGTGTTTAAAGACAGGATGATGTCTATAGGATGAAACTCTCAAAAAGTTTCAGGGTCTGGTGTGTAGGCAGACGCCTGTCAGTTCAGCCCAATTACTGCAGAGTTTGATTCCATGGAAGAAATATTCACTTCCCTTAGTTTTAAAAGTTGATCTTATTGTGAACAAGCTCCTCGCTGACAGCAAAAACTTCAGCATTGTCTGCCAGGTGACATTGCCCAGTGTTCTGCACATTTTGTCTCACAGGAAATGCTTCAAGCATTGAAATGCAAATGAGGGCAGAGCCAGCATGTACTTATTTGCATGTGCTCTCAGTGAACCTGACTTTTCCCTCCCCAATTCCCATTATATGTAGATATGTTACTAAAATGATTCTGCCTAAGTAATTTTTTTCCTTTTCCACTCTACCCATATTATCCACCTTTGCAAATCTTACCCAAAAGAACAAAAGTTTATGATCTCACTGAGATGAAATAATTAGAATAAGGAATCTCATAGAATCAGAATCTAGAATATAGATTACCAGGGGGATGGGGTGGGAATAGGAAATGGGAAGTTAAGTGTTAAGAAGTGCAGAGTTCCTCTTTAGAATAATGGAAATGATTTGGTAATGGATGGTAGTGATGGTAGCACAACATTGTGAATGTAATTAACAGCACTGAAATATATATTTGAATGTGGTTAAAAGGGGAAATTGTAGGTTGCATATATGATAACAGAATAAAAATTTTTAAAAATCCATGGAACTGTACTGCACAAATAGCGAATCCTAAATTAAACCATGGGTTTTAAGTAACAATGCAATTATTAAAAGGTGCTTCCATCAATTTAACAATTGTTACAAAATGTTCTAAACCAATTCAAGGTGTTAATAATAGCATAGTGTTTTGGTTTGCTAAGGCTGCTGGAATGCAAGACACCAGTGATGGACTGGCTTTAATAAAGGGGATTTATTTAGTTACAAATTTAGGGTTCCTCAGAGGAAAAGAAGCTAACTTTCATCTGAGTTTCTCTGTCACATGGGAAGGCACATGGGGATGTCTGCGGGCCCTCTCTCTTGGCTTCTGGGTTCATATGGCTTTCCCTGGGGCATGTCCTTTCTGTATCTCCAAATGTCTGGATCTGAGCTCTCTGGGCTCTTAGCTGAGTTGAGCTGGCTGTGCTGAGTTCCTCTGTGCTGTGCTGAGCTGTTTCTTTCTCTTCTGACTTCTCCTTTTAAGCCTCACTCATTGTGGAAGAGATTCCCCTTAGCCAGCACAGATGTAACCAGCCATAGATGAAATTCATATGCTGATGATTTAAGTCCACAGCAACACAACACCTGGGCACCATCACCTGGCCAAGTTGACACCAGAAACTAACTACTACAAGGTATTTTAGTTTGCTAATGCTGCTGGAATGCAATATACCAGAAAGGGACTGACTATTATAAAGAGGATTTTCTCTCCTGGGCCTCTGGGCTCAAATGGCTTTCCCTGGGCATTTCCTTTCTGCATCTCCAAATGTCTGGGTCTAAGCTGGCTCTGAGCTCTGAGCCGTGTTGTGTTGGGCTGTGCTGAGCTCCTTCTCTCTCTTCTGACCTCTCATTTTAAGGCTTACTCATTGCAGAAGGCATTCCCCTTAGCTGACCACAGAGGTAATCAGCCATAGATAAATTTCATATGTTGATGATTGAAGTCTATTGCAATAGAATGATTGGACACTATCACCTTGCCAAGTTGACATCTGAACCTAACTACTATGGCTTATGGGAATTTTGTATTTCATGCATGTTTGCTCTGTAAACCCCAAGTTTCTCTCATAGAGGAAAAGAAAAAACCTGTCCTTTGAATATATTGTTTAACTTTTCTGACCTCATTGCCAAAGTTCCCCTCAATTGTGCTCCTGTCAGTGTATCCACTCTGGCTTCTTTGTATGTCCTAACTCATTAAGGAGCCTCTCTTTCCCATTGTTTTTTCGCCACTGTTCTCTTTATGTTCTTTTCCCACTCTGATCTCTTGCCCTGGTACCACACACACACACACACAAAAAAAAAAAAAAAAAAAAAAAAAACAAAGGGAGACAGCTGATGGTGGACACGTGAAAGACCAGGACAAAAACTGGATATGCCCAGAATCAGAAGCTGGACCTTAAAGGATCATGGCTTTGTTAAAGAAAATTTTTTTCAAGTATAAAAATACATACAGAAATGTGCACAAACCATAAGTGGAGAGCCCAGTGATTTTTCACAACATGAATACACCTATGCAACCAGCATCCGGATTGAGAAATAGAACATTATGAGAATCCAACAGCTTCCACCTATGACTCCCTCAAAGAGTAGCTACTGGCCTGACGTCTTGCCTGCAATTTTGCCCAATTTGGAACTTTACATTAATAGAATCAGTGCAGAGACTTCACGTGAGATGAGTTCTTCGCAAGGCTGAGACTTTGGAGGCTTAGCAAGGTATGTTTGTATTTCCCTCTACATGTGACTTTAGAGTGAACGGGCTCTAAAAAGTGCTTGTTATTAGGAGATGGATGAACCTCCGTTCAAGAGTAGCTCAGAAAGAATCAGCCATGCACTATGCTGAGCACTTTTCATGGATTCTGTCATTTGATTTACACAAAACCCCTTTTTTAAAAAAAAAAATATACTCTTACCATCCTCATTTTATAGACAAGGAAATTAAGGCTTGTTGAGATTAAATAACTTGTCCAAGATCATTTAACTAGCCAGTCCAGAGCTAAGATTTGAGTTCAGTTTGATTTCAGAGTCTGAAACTACCATCTCACAGAAACACACACACACACACATACACACATATGCTAAGAAAGAGATGTAGATTTAGTCTTCTCTTTGCTGATGAAGAAAGTTTCTAAAAATGAGTAAGGTCTAAGTTTGCACATAGCAATTGGATAGTCCGTTGGTGGCTCACATGATATGCTGGCTGTCCTCCTTCTGAATCCTCCCCGTCATTCATTCTGGGCTCTTTTCTATCCTACTATGTGCCCTGGGAGGGGGCAAATGGGAAATTACCTCCATGACTCCAGCTCCTACCAGGTGGTGTGTGCTGGTTTGAAACTGTTATATACCCTAAAAAAAAACAAAACAAAACGTTCTTTTAATCTAATCTTGTGGGGGCAGACCTATTGTTGGGTAGGACCTTTTGATTAAGTTGTTTCCTTGGAGATGTGATTCTGCCCACTCAAGGTGGGTCTTAATCTGCTTTGTCCTTTAAGAGGGAGACATTTTGGAGGCAGCACAGATGCTTGGAGAGGGAAAGTGCCCCAGGAGATGCTAAGTTAAGAGTTGAAATTCAGAGTTTGTTCCAGAGAAGCTAAGGGAAGACCCTGGAATCAGAAGCTGAAAGCAACGAACTGAGAGCAAGGAGAAACATATGCCAGCCATGTGCCTTCCCAGCTGACAGAGGTGCTCCAGATGCCAGCAGCCTTTCTTCAGAGTTCAGCCATCATCTTGCTGGTGCCTTAATTCAGATATCGTCATGGCCCTAGAACTGTAGATTTGTAACTTAATAAATTCCCTTTGTAAAAGCCAATCCATTTCTATATATTGCATTCAGGCATCTTTAGCAAAATGAATATGGTCCCAGCTCCCACCTGGCTTTGGTAACTCTATTTTCCCTCCTTGTCTCTCTGGCCTTTGGCATTGACTTCCAACTCTTTGTAGTCTCTGTAGAACTTCCATCTGTATTTCATTTTATTAATTCTGCCCACTCAGTTGTAGACAGTTCTTTATCACATATCTTCATTTGAGCCACAAAAGATGATTCCTGCATCCTGTCAGGACCCTGAAAGACACAGAGTTTTATCTAAAACCAAACAACCCAGACTTTGGAAACCGTACTGTCAACAGTTGTAATTGTCTTCTTTGGCAATCATATTGGAGCCTGAGAGGAGAATACCTCAAACCTACTTCTCTCTGGAACCAGGAAAAGTTTGAAAGTCTGTACTCTGGGAAAGTAGTCCAGGATTCCATTGGTAGGCAGTTATCTGGCCCCTGCAACATGGTGACAAGTAAAGGGACGTGGTAAGGATAGGACAATAGGAAATTCCCTGTGGAGGGTCATGGCCTCTGGATTAAAACCAAATCACGTTCAGATTGGTTTATAGTGGCCCAAAGATTAAGAAAAGATATATGGTTTTCTATTCGAACTAATTCAACAGGGACTTATGATTTTGGCATGCTACTTCAAAACACAAAACAAAACAAAAAAACTACCAAAACTCAAAAAACAAACAAACAAAAAACATGAAAAAGATACCCCTAACTTGAGGTACAGCCAAAAAGATATATTCATGTTTGGTTTGATATTTGGGACACCAGTGTAGTCTGTTAAAATTTTGGTTCACAATTGTCAGCATGTGATTGTGGGAGAACAAGAGGAATTTTGCCCATATTTATCCTTGGCAGTATACGTGCTGCTTTTCTGTCTGCCCCATCTTTTCCCTTTCAAACGCTCCTTCCTGCATTCTATATGATTTGTGGGTACTGCCAATTGAGAGTTCTCACTGCCTCTGCAATGGGGACAAGCAGATGACCCAATTTTACTGGTCAGATTACTCTGGAACTGGTGAGTGGTCCAGGGGCAAACAGAGGGCTAATCTAAATACTTGATTAGGGATTGAAATAGATATTGGGAGAGGAGATTCAAGGGCTAAGGAAGCTGGAAGCTGTGTGCTGCCATCTTGCTCCCACAAGGATAACGCCTTTCGGATGATAAAGCCAAGTAGAGGGCAAAATGAAAAGACAGAGTGCCAAGATTACTGTTTGAACCCCTGAAACCAGGATACCCATAATCCACTCCCTGTGCTTTCATTTATGTGAGGTCAGTGACTTTCCCTTTTAAAAAGAGCCATTTGGTTTGGGTTCCTGTCAACTAATTCTCCCACCTTCAAGCATAAAAACTTTCAGTCAATACCAAGGGGTAGGTTGTGTCTCTTTTTCTTTAAAGCTTCAAAGAAGAGAACTCTTACATTTCATCTGTTTCAGTAGAGGAAGTCCTCTTTTAGATCGCTTTAAATTCCTCCTGTGGCATTTGAAATAGACTTCCTTTGCTCTTTTCTCAATGAAGTTGCAAAATAGTTGGTTCCCATCTTCCAAGGGGTAGTCTTTGTATGCATTTAGACCATTAATGGGGTACACCGAACCGGGTTTCCTTCATTTGAAGAAATTCCAATTTTCTTTCCCCAAAGATTTTCTTTTTTCAGTATTTCTCTCGAATTGCAAATCTTCTCATTTGATCTGGAGAAGTGGAAGGGAGGCTCCAGAAACTCAGAAGGCTTAGAAACTTAGAAGGTCTTTATTGAAAAAAATTTATTCCAACCATAAAAACTATCTGTCAAGTCTTAACAGGTGTCGTTTAAGTAAATAAGGCATGAAAAATTTCAGGCAGAAAAAAAATCTTAATAGTTATGTCCACAGATTCCTTCTAGTTCAGTTTGGAATAGTTGAAAAGTAGGTGTCAATTTTCTGGGGATATGGTTAGTGGCTGGGTTTTGCCCCTGCATCAGTGTGTGTGTCCATATGAAGAAGAAGATGATAAAGGACACTTTGAAGTATTCAAGGTGGAGGCTGAAGGGTTCCTAGTTGCCTGAGTCTTCATACTCATAAATAGAGGCTTGATTTCTCCCAGGCTTTGTGGAAATAGCATTTCGTGAATAAGGCCAAATTTCTGGGAGCATGCCTCATATGGGAAACCTTAATGAAAGAGGGGGTAAGTATAGATTTCTTTAAAGAACAACCTCTGTTAAAGATCTATTTTTAATCTGAATGAATATGTGTTTACTTTGGAAAAAACCCTTTGGATAAGAGCCAAGGACTTACCATGAGAATGTCCTCTTCCATGATTAACCTAAAAACATGGCACAAAAATGTCTTAAATATAAAACTGAAGTTTAAAGAGAATTTTCCCTTGGTAAAGTCATGTTCAGAATAATTAACTTTCAATTCGCTTTAATAACTTTTAAACATGTAGACATATCTAAACACCCAAGATAACACAGTGCCAGAGGAAGGGTAGGGGATTTTCCTGAGATGAACTGTTATTTCTGATGATAGCTAGTAATAATCTTGCATGACATCTGCATATAAATCGTTTAACAAAATCTAGGCTCTCTCTTCTCCTTTTCCCCTTAGTCCACTTATCTAACTTCTAAATGTAATTCAATCATAGGTTTAAATAATTCAATTAAATTACCACCACGAGCTTAAATAAAGAGTATCTATTCATAGTCGGTTAAATTGTTCTGAAACAAATGAAACACGTAGAAAAGTGACTCCCAAATCTGTCTGCACATTAGCATTAACTCCAGTTTTTAAAAAATTACCATTTCCTGGTTCCTCCCCTACCAAAGATTCTGTTTTAATGCAGAACTGATGAGGGCAGCAGGCATTAGGATTTTTAAAGATCCCTGTACTTTTAACCTGCAGTCAAGGTCAAGACTCACTGAATTAAAGAAAGAAATCACACCTCCAGGTCAAAAGTAAATCAAGGGGAAGTGGCATGGTTTCATGGAGAGAACACAGGATTCAGGGTTTAGGGTTTTAATCTGGCTTTTACTAGCTGCCAGTTGTTTGAACTTGGTCATTGCACTTGGCTTCTCTGAGCATCATTTGCATATTGGTAAAATTTGGGATAATTATGTCCACTTTACGTGGTTATTCTACAGGAAAGAAATACCCAGTACATGGGGAAAAGCTATATAGCAAGAGCTCTTATTGTTCACGTAGCATGCAATTTTGTCTGTAAGAACCATTTTCTCCTCTGCTCTCCTTACTTGCTTCTCCTGTATCATTAGGAATCCAATTCCACACCTTCTTGGAAAGCCTGAATTTCCTAAATTTGCATGCCTGGCTCTAAAAGTGACAACTGAATTAGCAGAGTCTTAGAGTTTAGAAGAGCTAACACCTGTTATTTCCACACTTTGCGGAGAGCAAGTGAAGAGGTGGAGGCCAGTGAAATGAGACTGAAGGTCTGAGTCCAGTTCAGCTTTTTCACAAACTAACTATGTGTCTAACTGTGATACTGTGGAGAAGTTATTAACTAGCTCCGGGTCCCTCATTTGCTCAGTTGGTAAAATGGGATTAGACTAAATGATTTCTCAGTTCTCTTCCTATAATATGAGCCTGTGAGCTTCAAAGAGCCTGCAGATCCAAACCAGACAAACCTGCAGTTATTTTTACCTGTCTCCTGGAGAAAATATTGCCCAGACAGTTTCTGCAGTAAGGCGGATCCCATGATAAGAGTAGATATTATTCTTCTGGAAAGCTGTTTCTTTAGCAATTAATAGTGGAAAGGGTTCCGTCTTAGTTTTTGGCTTGGGGACAAAGTGCATGAGTCACCTATCGATTTCAAAATTCTCAGGATTGACCTTCAGGTCAATATGAGACCTCATCAGAGCTTCCAGGGAAGCTGTGCTTTATGACTTCCAGGAAAGGGTCTTTTATTGAGTCCAGAGGAAATATGGAATAAAATTGTCCATACAAGATTTAGACTGAAACTGTTAGTTTGAAAACATTGACCTAGAGCTTGCAACAGAGTCACCCGGAGGGCTTACTGAATCTCAGATTTCTGTCCCAAGTTTCAGATTCATTAGGTCTGAGGCAGAGTCTGAGAATTTGCAATTTTATCAAGTTCCCAGGATGTGCTGGTGATCTTGGTCCTGGGATGACACTTAACAACTATCACTCTTGGCCTTAGTCCACAGATCCCTGTGTTGGGGGTTGAATCATGTCCCCCACAAAAGGCAGGCTCGGGTCCCAACTCCTGGGCCTATGGGTCCAGATCCATTTCTAAACAGGATCTTTGAAGATGTTCTTTGTTAAGGTGGTTCTTAATCCATATGGTTGGTGTCCTTCTAAGCAAAGGCAGTTGGACCCAGAAAGAGGAAGCCATGGACCCCAGCCAGAAGCTGAAAGTCAACAGAACCCAGAAAAGAAAGAAGAGAGCAGAAAGGAGAAGGCATGGCCATGTGCATTGCCATGTACAGAAACATCAAGGGCCACAGGTTCAAGGGAAACCAGCCCCAGAAGGTCACAGTCTTCAGAGAGAAGGCACTGCTTTGCTGGTCCCTCAATTTTGGACTTTTCTTAGCCTCAAAACCATGAGCCCATAAATTCCTGTTGTTCAAGCCAACTCATTGCATGATTATTTGTATGATTTTAGCTCAGCTGGGGAACCTCGTGATGCTAAGAATCACTTGGAGCATTTGCTAAAAATATAATGTCCAGATGCCCTTCCAGGCAGGTGGAGTCTGATTTAGTAGATTTGCGATGATACCCAGGCATTCTCTTATCAGTGAACTTGGGGAAACACTGAGTGGGTCAGCTCCCATTAATTGCAACAAAATCATGGGGAGAAGTGTTTTAACAAATACTGACTACTGAGACCTACTTTCAAAGATTCTGATTCTTAATAGATGGTAATTAATATTTTAAAATGTCACCTTCTGTGTGAGACTAAAGCAAAAAATGTTTATTTGTGACAACATTCATATTTTGACTAGTGCATTTCCTAATATAACTTATGTAGATAGCTTGATTGAATGCCATAAGTACTTGGAATCTCAAGTAGGACATGAGATTTTGCTGGTTTGTCCAGAGAGAGGCCCCAATGAATCCCAGAGTGATTCGATCAGTGAGTGGAAAAGTATCTGCAAAGCCCCCTTTGGGGAGTGGTGAGAACAGGGAGAAATTCAACTTCCTCAAGTTAAATTCTTGATATTCTCACAAGCAGTGTGGGCAGCCAAAGCTATAGGCAGAGCCCCCAGTCTTGGGGTTTGTTCATATGAAACTTAACCCGCAAAGGATAGATCAAGTCTACTTAAAATTTAGGCCTAAGAGTCACCCCCAAGAGAGCCTCTTTTGTTGCTCAGATGTGGCCCCTCTCTCCAGCCAACACAATGAGCAGTCTCACCACCCTACCCCTCTCTACGTGGGACATGACTCCCAGGGGTGTGGACCTTCTTGGCAACGTGGGACAGAGATCTTGGAATGAACGGAGACTCAGCATCAAGGGATTGAGAAAAACCCTAGAATGAGCTGAGACTTAGCATCAAGGGATTGAGAAAACCTTCTCCACCAAAAGGGGGAAGAGCAAAATGAGACAAAATAAAATGTCAATGGCTGAGAGATTCCAAACAGAGATGAGAGGTTATCCTGGAGGTTATTCTTATTCATTAAATAGATATCACCAATGGAGAGGCTGGAGGAAACTGCCTGAAAATGTAGAGCTGTTTCAGTAGCCATGTTTCTTGAAGATGATTGTATAATGATATAGCTTTCACAATGTGACTATGTGATTGTGAAAACCTTGTGTCTGATGCTCCTTTTATCTACCTTGTCAACAAAGGAGTAGAACATATGGAATAAAAATAAATAATAGGGGGAACAAATGCTAAAATAAATTTAGTTTGAAATGCTAGTGATCAATGAAAGCAAGGGGTAAGGGGTATGGTAGGTATAATCCTTTTTTTTTTTTCTTTCCTGTGTTTGTTTTATTTCTTTTTTCTATTGTCTTTTTATTTCTTTTTCTGAATTAATGCAAATGTTCTAAGAAATGATGAATATGCAACTAAGTGATGATATTGTGAATTACTGATTATGTATGTTGTTTTATTTTGTTTCTTTGTTTTTTAAATTAATAAATAAATTTTTAAAAAAGATTCTGATTCTTGAAGACAGGGCTAGAAGAGTATATATATATTTTTTTTAAGCTTCTTGAATGATTTTGATGTGTAGCTAAGTTATTTTATTTTACAAGTGAGATGCAAGGCAGGAAAAAAAATTGCTCTAGGGCTAGCTGCAGAAGCAGTGCTAGAATTCAGACAGCCTGACTCCCTGTGCTCCATCCACACTGCCACAGTCCTTCTTGACTGGTCAGTCAGAGGCCACAGCCATTTCCTCTGCTGTTCATTGACTTTCCAATGAACAAGCCCAAGGAGTTGAACACTGTGCCACCTCCTCCCAAACTCAGCCTCCTTTGTAAAAATGCATGTCCTTAGATTCTCATCTTCCAGTCCCACAGCATTTACAGGGAGAAGAGGAACACAGCAGATACCAACACAGACCATAAAAATATTCAGCTCATTAAAAAGACATTCTCCTTGCCTTCATAGAAATAACCTCCAGGTTCCAATTCTACTCAGCTCCCTGAGCAATGTTATTTCTTGCTGGATGTGCATAGATTTGGCTTCCGACCAGGCAGGTCCCAGACACAATTTGCTCATTTCAAGAAGGCAATTCAGAGAGACATCCATCTCAGTTAATAATACTTAGCTCCTGTTTTTATTGCATTACAGTGTTCACACAACTTTGACATTTCTAATTTAAGCCCCACAATAAACAACCTTGTGGGGAAGGCAGAGCAGTGAAATGACTCCTGGTTTATTCACTCAACAAACATTCACTTGGCACTTACTGTGCATGTGACCAGCACAATTCTAGGTAAAAATAGATAAAGAGGAATGGAATTTGGTTTCTGCTCTCATCAGGTTGCTCAGCTCAATGGAGTGACTCACTCATAGCCATGCTCTTTCTGCTATGGGATGCTGAGAGCAGGAGCCTGTTGATTAGAACAGCTTCAGGATAAGGCAGCAAACAATGTCAGGGTGCAGCCAGAGGCTGGGTCAAGGCCACAGTGAGTGCTTCCCGGTGATGTGCAAGCCCAAGATGACCTTGCTCTTTCTATTAGTTTCCTTTGGCTGCTGTAATGAATTGCCACAAACTTGGTGGCTTAAAACAATAGAAATTTATTTCCTCACTTCTGGAGTCCAAAGTCAGTTTCAGTAGCTGAAATGAAGGTTTCTGCAAGGTTGCCCTTCTACCAGAGGCTCTAGGGAAGCTCTCAGTGCCTGTTCCAACTCTAGTGGTTGTCATCCTTTCCTCGGCTCATGGCCACATCACTTCATTATTTGAGGCCAGCATCTTTGAATCTCTCAGTGCTCCATTTTCATATTTCTTCTCCAAGCACCCTCCTCTGTGGTCTCCTTATGCCTCTGTCTTATGAGGACACTTGTGATTACATTAGGGGCCACTGAACAATCCAGGAAAATCTCCTTGTTTTAGTTTCCTAGGCTACTGAAAGCAGATGCCACGAAATGGGTTGGCTTACCAATGAGAATTTATTTGATTATAGTTTTGAGGCTGAGGAAAATGTCCAAATCAAGGTGATACTTTCTTCCTGAAGACCAGCAATCCTTGGCTCCTCTGTCACATGGAGACCAGCAATCCTTGGCTCCTCTGTCACATGGCAAGGCACATGGTGGCATCTGTTTGTCTCTTCCTTCTCTTCTGGGTTTTGTTGCTTTCAGTCCCTTGTGTCTGTGGTTTTCTCTCTCTCTTTGTCTGAATTTCATTCTCTTATAAAGGATTCCAGCGAGAGGATTAAAAACTACCCTGGGCCATGCCTTAACTGAATAACCTCATCAAAAGGTCCTGCTTACGATAGGTTTATACCCACAGGAATGGGTTAGCTTAAAGAACATGATTTCTGGGGTACCTATAGTTCTAAACCACTACACTCCCCATTGCAAGATCTTTAATCGAATCAAGTCTTCAAGGATTCATTTTACAAATAAGGTAACATATAAGTTGCAGAGATCTTTGGAGCCATTAGTCAGCCTACTACACTCCTGCAAATCAAAGGACATGTTGTGAAGAGGCCATGAATGCTTATCTTCTAACCCACAAAGCAGTTTCATTCAGAGGCCAAAACGCTGGACTTAGAAGTGACTGTGGAGACTCTAGTCTACTGGAGGCCCAGAAAAGGAAAGGCCTTTCACGGGCTTACTTTTGCAGAATTAATAGCCATGGAAGGGTCTAGCCTCCTGCTTTCTACTCTAGCAGTCTTTTTGCAAAGAAGGTTCCCACTGAGATCAGGAATGGGCACTCTTTGCACATACATGCCTTTTCTACCCTCTATCACTCTGCTATTGAGCCTCTCTCCAAAGGCCCACTTTTTTTCTTTCTTTTTTTTTTTAAATATATTTTTAATGACAAATCTTCACACACATGCAATCCATACATACTGTACAATCAATAGCTCACAATATCATCATAGTTGTGTATTCATCACTGTGATCATTTTTAGAACATTTGCATCACTCCAGGGAAGAAATACAAAGAAAAAAAAAAAACTCATACATTCCATACCCTTTAGCTCTTCCTCTTACTGACCACTGATATTTCAATCTATCCAATTTCTCCAAAGGCCCGTCATGACCCCTCTCTCCCTGTGACACTATTGCTGCAGGAGGGGGCCAGAGGCAGTAGGTACAGAGGCTCCAACCTAGTGTAGGAACTGGAGGAAGACAGAGAGTAGAAGCTCTTCATCAGGCAGTAGGAAAGACCTTACTAGGGGTCTGGTCCTAGCAGGACTGCTGCAGACCCCTCTTTTTCCCCTTCTACCTCTAAGCAAAAGTCCAACAGAATTTTCCAGGATTGCCAATTCACAGTCTCAACACTGGCTCCCAACACCAGGCCTAATAAGAAGCCAGGGCAAAGGCATTGCCACATCTCATTAGAGCCTGGCTATAACGTAAAGGCACTGAGAAAGCAGGAGCCTTGGAGGTAGAAATTCAGCATTACTGAAGGATCTTGGTCCTTTAAAACAAGTGACTGGTTAGAGGGAAACTCTGGAAGTTTCATGTCACACTGCCCAAAGTACTAGTGTGCTTGCCAGAAATGACAAAAGTATCTGAAAGAGACCTTATCTTCCTCAAACCCACTACTCCTGCTTGGTCCTAGGAGCCCAGTGGCAGTCCAGGAGTGGACTTCAATTCTCCATTGTTTTACATATCCAACCAGTTGGCAAATCTGAGAGACTAGATCACTGCATTTCATCTCACATTGTTCTGCCTCTCTCCTTTAATCCTTACTTCCCCGTCTCCATTCCCCATTTCCTTCTCCCTTCTTTACTTTAATTACAAAATAACACGTTTGTCCAGGAAGGGTGTGGGTGAGAGAAGAATTCAGCTCTAGAGCTAGAAGAGGCAGGGAAGGAATGGATTCTCCCCTAGAGCCACCTTGATTTCATCCAGTGAAATTAGGGCTTTTACCAGAATTGTATGAAAACAAATGTGTGTTGTTTTACATCACCAGATTTGTGGCAATTTGTTACAGCAGTCACAAGAAACTAATACAAGCTATTTCTAACTTTTTTTGCCTTATGAATATTCTATTACCTCCAACCTCTTGATAAGAACCCTTGATTCCAATCTCCCTGGCTTCTATCTTCCATGTCAGCCACTTCTTTACTCTAAGGCCTTCAAGGACTTTCCACTTTCTGGAAATTGAAATTCAAATTATTTAGCTCAAAAGCCTTCCATGCACTAGGCCCAACCCACCTTTTCAGACTTAAAATGAAGCTGCTCAATGACCACACCTACCCTAAATATTCATACTTTCCCATATGCATTACCTGACTCACAAAGTTTTCTCTATATGAAATGCCTTCCTTAGCCCACCTAGACTGATGGTACCTCAAGCTCGAGCTCAAATGGAATCCCTTCCAGTAAGGCCCATCTATGCCCTCAGCCCAACCCCAGCAAGATGCGATCTTTGCTTCCTTAGAACGTGTATAACACATTGTATTGCTCTCACGGAGAATATCCAATTCTACCTTGTGTTTGAGTTATATATTTCTATATTAAATGCCTCGTCCTTAAATAATTTGCTAAATATTCAATTCTTCACTGTTCTATATATCCAATGGCAATGAAATGTTAACTGCGCTATAGCAAAGGTTTCCACAAGGCCTTCTTCCTACTTGTGTTACAGTTGGATACCAGTGGTGAGATGGAAACACCATTGATTTTAACAACAAAGGACAGACCTAGGAAAGGAAGACAAAGTGAAGCATCTAGGTGTAAATTATGCTCCCAGTTTTTCAACTTTCAAACCTAATTCACTGTGTTGTGCCTTCGGACATGCAAGGGCAAATGTGACGATGATTCATAAGAAAAAAAGACTTGAACATGCTACCTGACCCTAAACTCTGTAACAGGTCCCTGTGATGATTCAGTTGTGATGAGCTATCTCAGGCTGCAGTTGAAGGCATGCAAGCTTGGGACAAAAGGATGATTATCTCAAGGCCTTCCAGATACAACTTCTGTGGGGGGTTTGAGATTTGAGGATGGTGATCAGTTTCCTAACCCTGGGAGAGCACAAAAATAACCTGGGAAACTGTTAAAAAAAAAAAATACAAGCTCCTGGATTCTACCTCCAACAAATTCTGAGTTACCATGAGGAAAGAACCTAGGAATCTGTATTTTATCCAGCACAAATTGTTTAAGACTCACTGGTCTAGCAAATCCCTAATGTTGTTTCCAGTTTCGATATTCTTTTAATCAGCATATTGTGTCCAATTTCTGGTCCATAAGAACCATCTCAAGGTTCCTGATGTCTGCCTCTACTGGTTCTCACCACTCTTGGTCCCAAGTTGTGGTCTTCTGATGTTCTACCTACTGGGGAAGGGAGCATCTATAAAGTATTCAAACAGATAATCTTTGGGGTGCTAGCTAACTGGTTATCTAAGTTAGTCACTTACTGTGCCAAGTCTCATTTTCCTCATCAGTGATGGGTGATGTAATTCAGTAGCCCTAGCTACTCAATTTATCTCACAGAGATGAATGAAACAGGCTTAGGAGTTTATCACAGCACAGGAGTCACCAAATATAAAAATACATAAGTGTTAGCAGATGGTCTTAAGTACCTGATGGTGAGAAGATCCCCAAGTGACAGTAGCATAGAAAAATGGGTATCTTGTCTAAGCTGATCCTATATTCTAGAAGGAGACCTGAATAATTAAAAGAAGTTTTGTTGCTCAGAACCCTTTCCTCACCTCAGGGGAAGAAGCAAGTCTTAACCGTTCCCATTGCTAAGGGTTAAAAAGCTGAAGTGATAAAAAGAGCAAAGGCCCAGAGATCAAGGGGATCCATCCTTCTTACCCAATTATTCTGACTTCAAGAATTTACTACTGCCTCCTAAATAAACAAAGCTTTAAGAGCCCAGTTCAGATAGATGACCAAGAGGAAGGAGTCATTTTTCAGTCTGAACACTGTTTATTTTGTGCCCATTGTCATTAATCCCAGAGAAGGAAAGCAGATTGGTCCATTTCATTTTCTGATTATCTAGTTTATTGCCTCATTAAAATTAATCGAGCACTCATATCAGCACATAACAAGCAGGCCATGCTGAGGAAGCAGTGCTCCTGAGAATATTGGCAAAGGGCTTGAACATGCTCTCCCTTTCAGTGTGGGGGCAGCCTTGGCTCAGGTCCCATGCAGGTCAACTTTAGCTAGGAAATTTGTTCAGTTATTTTGCCACTATCTGTTTTCAGCACTGCTGCTCCTCAGTGGAAGGCACTACAGGACTGAAGCAATGCTGAGAGTCAGAGTGGAAGGCGTAGGACAGTTTGACATTTATTTCTTTTGGATTAAAAAGGGAATGGATGGGCTTATCCATAGGCCATCGAATCATAGGGAGTGAGGTGATTAACAAACACTTGCCCACTTACTACTTCCTGATTTCAAATGCCACGCTGAACAGGTGACCAGTCTGTATGGTTGATATCTCTTGGTATCAGAGACAGGAGCTCTTTCTTTTTGCAGAAACCATACAGGTACTTGTGCTAGCTGTAATTCTGGGGCCTTTGAGAGCAAAAAGAGTTTTCTTAATTCCCAATACTTGTAATACTCTTTTAGAAGGCTTGAACCCCTTTTATCCTCCAAAACATAGATGTTTAAGTTCCCAGCTGCTAAAATAAATATCATACAATGGCTGAAACAACAGGAATTTATTGGATCATGATTTTGCAGCTAGGAAAAGTCCAAACTTGAGGGGTCAGCAAAGTGATGCTTCCTCCCAAAAGACTGTGGCATTCTGAAACTGGCTGGTGGCAGTCCTTGGTCTTCGGCTTTTCCATCATTTCACAATGAATACGAGAGCATCTTTTCCTTTCACGTCCAGGTTCAGTTGACTTCCAGCGTGTGGCTGCTCCCAATGAGTGTATTTCTAGGATACACCATCCTACTTTTCTTATGGAAATGATAAGCAATTCATCCTGCCTGGTGTTGATATTCAATAGTGTTTTTTTTTAAGTGCAAAGTCTCTTCTCCCCTTCATTTCCAGAACCAAATACTTCAGTGAGGAGTTGAAATGGGGGGAGGTGTTCAGAGTTCAGGCCCACCCCTCTGCACTCCACTCTGCTGGATTTAAGGCTAGGAAAGCCTTTACTATTCAGATTCAGAAGATAATAGAACCTTAAGGTTGAAAGAAGTCTGAAAAGGCCTCTGGCCCAACCATTCATGGCATGCCCCCTCAATCGGTCATACAGTCTTTGGTTAGCCACATGTCTTTGAAAAAGGGAACACTCAGTGATCATTACTTATCCCATTTCCCCAAAGGACTTCTCAAGGTTTTAGAGATGTGACTTCATCCATTTCAAGTGGGTCTTAATTAGTTTACTGGAATCCTTTAAAAGAGGAAACATTTTTGGAGAAAAGCTTGAGAGCCACGATAACCATGAGAGTCCACACAGCTAGAAACCTCTGGAATGAAGAAAAAAAGTGTCCCTGGGGGAGCTTCATGAAACAAGAAGCCTGAAAAGAAATCTAGTAGATGTCCCCATGTTCGCCATGTGCCTTTCCAGTTGAGAAAGAGACCCTAAACACCACCAGCCTTCTTGAACCAAGGTGTCTTTCCTTGGATGCCTTAGATTGGACATTTCTATAGCCTTGCTTTAGTTGGGACATTCCCACAGCCTTAGAACTGTGGACTTGAAACATAATAAATTCCCCCTTTTAAAAGCCGTTCTGTTCCTGGTATATCACATTCTGCCAGCTAGCAAACTAGAACAAGGATCTTCAATTAACTAACTAGTTTTTTGCTCAAAATATTTGTTGTTTCTCCCCATGGAGGCACACACTTTGGGTACGGGATGGATATTGCATATAATGCAGTTCAGGATAGAGGTTTCAGTTCATCACATTTTGTACGTATAATTTCTAGTTGGAAAGTACACATGGGAACTGAATTTCCCTTCTCTCTCCTGGGGCCTAATCTGGCTGCCACCAAGACCTTCCTCATTCTTCAAACCGCTACTCACTCACATGAATATCCAAAGAAACACTAGATGGTAGTGGAAGGTGAAGTCACATCTCCCTCTAGTCAAAGGTTAATACCCACAATTGGGCACACCACATCTCTAAGGAGAAAATCTAATCAAGAGTGTGCCTGTATTCCAGGAAAACTCTTCTTCACCTCCATTGTATAGTTGCATTCTTATTTTCCCTTGATAGTCAGGGTCAATCACCCCAGACAAAACAGTAATCTCCTTTCATGCCTGTTGTTTCAGCAGCATGAGAAGCTCAAAGAGGCCAAGTGGCAGTTTTAATTTCCAGTTCAATGCTCAAAAATGGACAGCACAATACTACCTAATTGTAATGTAATTATGTTAAAACACTGAATGAAGCTGCATCTGAGCTATAGTTTTTTGTTGTTGTTTGTTTGTTTTTATATATATTTTTTGTATTTTTTATTTTTATTTTTTTCTCTATATTATCATTTTATTACTTTTTCTGTTGTCTTGCTATTTCTTTTTCTAAATCGATGCAAATGTACTAAGAAATGATGACCATACATCTATGTGATGATATTAAGAATTACTGATTGCATATGTAGAATGGAATGATTTCTAAATGTTGTGTTAGTTAATTTTTTTAATGAGTAAAAAAAATAAAAATAAAAAAATTTCCAATTCAATGGAATCATTGTTGTGTCTCCTGGAAGGAGAAGTCCTCCTTTCGGAACTAAGATCTGTAGACCAGCAGAGCTTAAGGTTTCAAGGACAATAAGCAAAACTTTTCCTAATGGATCACTAGGGGTGATAGTGAGTGGTGCCACTTCCATTTCCAGTCTTTGATTCCCAGACCTGTGAATCCTGGCTATGGGAGAAACAATACCATAGAGTAGACCCTGACTCAGAGTATACACAGCCTCCTGGAGAACACTGCCCCAGCCCTGCCACATATTGCCACCTAGTTAGCACTGTAATTGTGTCTTCAAAAGGCCATCCTACTTCCTACCAACACAACTATTTGCTCTGGATGATGGGGAACATGGTAAGACCAGAGAATTCCATGAGCATGTGTCCATTCCCACACTTCATTTTCTTTGAAGTAAGTTCCTTGATCAGAAGTAATACTACATGGAATACCATGATGGTGGATAAGGCTTTCTGTAAGTACAGGTATGGTGACTTTTGAAGAAGCATTGCATGCAGGGAATGCAAACTCAATTCTGGAATATGCATCTATTACACTTAGAACAAATCACTGCCTCTTCCACGATGGAAGTGGTCCAATGTAATTGATCTGCCACCAGGTGCAGGATGATCACCTAGGGGACTGGTGCCATACTGGGGACTGAGTGTGTGTCTCTGCTGCTGGCAAATTGGGCATTCAGCAGTGGCTGTAGCCAAGTCAGCCTTGGTGAGTAGAAGTCCATGTTGCAAACCCACACATAACCTTCATCCCTACCACCATCCCACTTTGTTCATGAGCCCATTGTGCAATGGCAGGAGTGACTGAGGAAAGAGGATGACTTGTACTCACAGGACAGGTCATCTTATCCACTTGATTATTAAAACCTTCCTCTGCTGAAAAGTTGCCCTCTGGTGTTCATTCACAGGGGACACAAGTTCTTTGCCCCCTCAGAAAGGTCTATCCACCTATCTGTTCCCCAGACCTCTTTGTCATCAATTTTTCAATCATGCTTCTTCCAAAGCCTTGACCATTCAGCCAAGCCATTAGCAACAGCCTATGAGTCAGTATACAAATGCACCTCTGGACAGTTCTCCTTCCAAGCAAAATGAACAACCAGACATGCTGCTTGAAGTTCTGCCAACTGGAAATATTTCCCCTCACCACTGTGCTTTAAGGACATCCCAGAATGGTATTGTAGTGCTACCACTGCCCACTTCTGGATGGTTCCTGCATATCATTCAGAACCATCTGTAAATGAGGCCTGAGCTTTTTCTTCCTCAGTCAAATGACTATAAGGAACTCCCCAAGAAACCATACCTCTGGTCTGGGAAAGAGAAGGTACTGTGGCCAGAGTGGGGGCCATGGGCATTTGGTTCACTTCCTCATGTTACTTACTTGTACCCTTAGGGCCTACTTGAGCTCTACCTCTAATATATAATTTCCATTTTATGATGGGGTGCTGCTGTGCACACCCAACTTTATGGCTTGGTGGGTCAGATAATACCCAGCTCATGATAGGCAACTCAGGTCTCATGGTAACTTGATGGCCCATGGTTAAGCATGCAGTCTCTACTAAGGCCAAGTAGCAGGCTAAAAGTTGTTTCTCAAAAGAAGAGTAGTTATCTGTAGTGGGTGGTAAGGCTTTGCGCCAAAATCCTAAGAGTTTGCAGTGTGATTCCCCTATAGAGGCCTACCAAAGGCTCCAGATAGCATCTCTATTTGCCACTGACACTTCCAGCACTAGTGATCTGCTGGATCATATGGCCCAAGTGGCATAGCAGATTGCACAGCAGCTGGGACATTTTACAAAGCCTTCTCTTGTTCCAGTCACCACTCAAAAACTAGCAACTTTTCTGGTCACTTGGTAAATGGACTGGAATAGCACATCCAAATGAAGAATATGTTGTCTCTAAAATCCAAAGAAGCCAACTAGGCATTGGGCCTCTTTTTTGGTTATAAGAGGGGCCAGATTCAACAGCTTATCCCTCACCTTAGAAGGAAAATCTTGGCATGCCACACACCACTGGGCACCTAGAAATTTCACTGAGGTGGAAGGCCCCTGTATTTTTGTTGGATTTATCTCCCATCCCCTTACACACAAATGCCTTACTAATAAGTCTAGAGTAGTTGCTACTTCTTGCTCACTAGGTCCAATCAATATGATATTATCAATATAATGAAACTGTGATGTCTTGTAGGAGGGAGAAATGATCAAGGTCCCTGTGGACAAGATTGTGACATAAGGCTGGAGAGTTGCTATACCCCTGAGGCAAGACAGTGAAGGTATACTGCTGGCCTTGCCAGCTGAAAGCAAACTGTTTCTGGTGGTCCTTACTGACAACCCTTGAGAAAAATCATTTGCCAGATTGATAGCTTCATACCAGTTATGAGATGATGTGTTGATTTGCTCAAGTAATGATACCACATCAGGAACAGCAGTTGCATTTGGAGTCACCACCTCCTTAAGTGTACAATAATCCACTATTTTCTGCATAAACCATATAGGAAAGTTGAATGGGGATGTGGTGGGAATCACCACCCCTGTATCCTTCAAGTCCTTAAGAGGGGCAATAATCTCTGCAATTCCTCCCAGAATACGGTATCACTTTTGATTCACCATTTTGATAGGTAGTGGCAGTTCTAGTGCTTACACTTGGCCTTTCTTACCATGATAGCACTCAATCCATGAGTCAGAGAACCAATGTGGTGTTTCTGCCAGTTGCTGAGTATGTCAATTTCAAATATGCATTCTGGAACTGAGAAAATGACCACAGAATGGATCTGGGGCTCACTGGACCCACTGTGTTATGGACCTGAGCTAAAACTACAATGATCACCTGACCTCCATAAACCCATACTCTGATTGATGGAACAGAGTGACGTTTTGGGTCCCTTGGAATTAATGTCACTTCTAAACCAGTGTCTAATAATCCCCAAAATATCTGTTCATTTCCTTTTCCCCAATGCACAGTTACCCTGGTCAAAGGCCATCAGTCTCCTTGGGGAAGGCTTGGAGGAAGATTAACAGTACAAACTTGTGGCAGTGTAAAAGGGTCCTCCCCCAAAGAGACCTGGTCTTCCCCTCATTCAAGGGGCTCTGGGTCTGTAAACTGTCTCAAGTCTGGGAACTGATTAAGGGGCCATGACTCTCTGTTTTTGTAGTCAAATTAGACCTCCATTCACTTGACCTAGAACTCTTCTGCTTATACAGCTCAAAAAAGAATTTAGTAGACTGTCCAACTATTTCACTTCTAGGTACCCCATGATCCATTAGCCAATGCCACAAGTCTCTGTGAGTCAGATTATTTTGACTGCTGCTTTGAGTTTGCTGTCCATTATGGTGGCCATGCCCACCTTGTCTATGGTGATTAACTGTCACTACCTGGCTTCTGCCAACTTGAGATCTAATCATCCCCATTATGTTTAAGGATTCCAACTCAGTGACATTAGTTCCCACAGTAATAGCTGATCTACAGAGACGGGCGACTATAGAGCTCTTCAGGGATGATGGAGCTGGTCTCACAAATTTATTTCTCAAGGTTCTGGTGAAAGATGTTACTCTGGACACTCCTGGGGCGTGTGGGCAGGTCTTCCACGATAAATCCACTCTAACATTTCCATCTCTTTAAGCCTCTGGAGCCCCTCATATACATTGTAACAGGGCTGTTCTGGCATTTCAACCTCAGATAATGTCAGCCACCTTTGGATCCATGTTCAGCCAACCATTCAAATAAACTGTTAATGCTCTTTCTAACTCCTTGAGCTACAACATTGAATGTGGAAACTCTGCCTAGTGAGCACATATCAATAAATTCTGCTTGATCCAACTTTATATTCCTTCCACCATTATCCCAAACCCTTACTATCCATTCCCATGCGTATTCCCCTTACTATCTATTCCCACACATATTCCTCTGATTTCTGCTTATATAGATTGGAAAACTCATGCAGTTATTTTGGAGTATAGCATACCTCCTCACGGGTCACAGTTTGTACCTCACCTTTTGGGGCCTGTTGGGGCTTTAGTCTAGTTGTAAGTCTTGAAGAAAAGAAGGGTGGTAACTGTGGGTCATGAAAAGAAAAAGAATTGCCTTTCAAATGAATTACTTCAGGGCATTCCATTGCAATTTCATCTGGTGAAACAGGGTTAGTTGCTCCAGAAAGAAGAGTTAGGGTTGTTTCCCTAAAGGAATTGGTTGCAAGGTTAGCAGGCAGTGAAGGGGTAATCTCATCAGGTAGAGGTTGGATGGTAGACTCCTCTGAGGAGACTGGAGGCTAGTAAGCTATTTCCTCAAGGCAGTCCATAACAGATATATCTAGCAAAGGCTCAGCAGATTTCAGGGGTCCTGTCTCCCCATCACCATCATTATCAAGCCATATATCACCATCCCACATTTCAGGATCCCATTCTTTTCCAATCAAAGCCTTTACTTTAATAGTAGACACCCTGCAAGGTTGAGATTTTAATTGTAAATCTGCTACTCTCACAAAGAGGCTTTGTGTCTGGTTTTCAGAGGTCTCAAGTCTGCAACCACAAGAAATAAGATTTTTTTCAGGGCAAACATGGAAACTTTTACATCATGCATATCATTTCAAATTTGAAGACTTTAGCTCATCCCTTTCCCTCATCATTATATCCAGCATATCTAAGTAAACTAGCCAATATAATTATATCTTTTAACTCCACAAAACTCTGTAAAGGTGTCAAAAGCATTTTCACCTGGTGTCTTGCCTTGTATAAGCATACAGCTAGCAGAATCTAATGGTGATATATCTAATCTAATCTAATGGTGAGGATCTCTTTTGCCAACTCTCTCTACGAACTGTCAGTACCATCTTGATTATTGGAAACAGAGTCATCAGTGCCTCTGAGTTTAGTTAGAGTAGAAAACCAATTGTAAAAGACACCTTTAAGATTCTATTTCTCAAGAGCCACTCCTGGTACCAAGCTGTGTTAGTCAGGGTTCTTGAGAGAAACAGAAACAATAGGAGAGATCTATAAATATGGGATTTATAAAGGGGTCTAGCAAGTATGGGAATGAAAGTGCCCAAAATCCATAGGGCAAGCTGTATAGTTGGCAGCTCCAATGAAGGGTCATGATGTACTCCATCAGAGAGGCTGACTGACTGAAGAAGCAGTGAGAGTCTCTCTCTTTCCTTAAAAACCTTCAATTAAGTGGATTATTTCATTGTAGGAGAAATGCCTTAGTTGATTGCAGATGTAATCAGCCACAAATTCAATGAACTGATTTACGATTTAATAATCAGCTACAAAATATCCATGCAGCAATGATCAGGCCATTGCTTGCCTGACCAAACAACTGGGCATAGTCATTTGGCCAAGTTAACACCAGAACCTAATCATTACCCTTAAGCTTTTGATTTGGTAAAACTGCCAAAGTGCAATATTCCAGAAATGTGTTGGCTTTTACAATGGGTATTTATTTGTTTACAATTCACAGTTCTTAGGCCATGAAATATCCAACTCAAGGTCTCAACAATATGATACTTGGACTCTGAAGACAGGCTGCTGACATCTGAGACCACTCTGTCACATGGCAAGGGGCATGGCCTGCGTAGCCCGGGTTTTGTTGCATTCAGCTTCTGCCTCCAGTGGCTTCCTCTCTCAGTTCCTCTGGTGGCTTTTTCTCTGGGAATTTCTCTTAATTTTATTTCTCTTAGCTTCTGTGTCCCTTTCTGTCCTTTTTCCCCTTATAAGGGACTCCAGTAGGAGTATTAAGACCCACTCTGAGTGAGGTATGTCACATCTCAACTGAAATGGCCTAATCAATAGGTCCCACCTACTGCACGTCTGCACCCACAGGAATAGATTAAAAGAACATGGTCTTCTCTGGGGTACATACAACCTCCAAACTACCACACATATCCAACCTTTAGCTTCCAAGTGTGTCTGCCTTTCTACCTTCCTTGAAGGGCTCCTTATATACTTCCTTGTTTCTCAAAGTCTGCCTGACTCTGGGTTTATCATTGCAAGACCCACGGGCACTGCCACAGGTAGATGAGTACGTCTTCTTCAGTTGTGTGATCCTAGTTACTGGAAAAAGGTCTGATGCGATTCTGGGGACTCTAATAATGACATGAAGGGCAATAGGCTTTCAAAACTTTTCTGTTTACGAATCAGAATTTTGCTTTCAGGAAGCCATCGATTCCTTTCTTCTAGCCTAATTCCCTCAAATTGCTGCTACATCCTACAACTGGATTTTTTTTGCATTTCACCCTCACAATCTGACCCTATACATATTTGCTACGTAATTTCTCTCCAGATTATTTTGAAGGTGGGCAGAATTTAAATGGTCATATTAATATTTATCTCTATATTTATACATATTCACTAACTTGGCAATTTTTTAGGCAAATAAGTTCGTTCCTAAGATCAGCCATACAACTTGACTATTTGTGTTGTTTGTCCATTTTCTAAGTCAGAGTGTTCGGTGGTAACAATGCAGTCAATGTCACTATGGGCCATTTGCATGGGCCTCAGCATGACAGTCTCAGTTGAAACACAATGGCCAGACAGATATGCTAAAAGCATAGAAAATTATCAAAACCTTTAGGTCTCCTGAAGAGGCATCAACATAGGAAATGCAATGCATTGAATGTCATTTAGCAACGAGTTAAAAAGTTCTCCTCACAATGGGTGCATTCCTTCTCTTCTCCATCTCTCTTGAAAGCACAATAAGTGAACAAACCAAAGAAGAACACGTCCAAGTCCAGGCTTTTGTTCTCTGGCTGCCCTTATTACAGATGTACATTAATTTAGCTTCTGCTGGAGCTTTTCAGATGTCCTTTTACTCCTGTTTAGATCAGCAGTCTTTAAACAATTTTGATTGTCCACTCAAGCCACACTAACTGATAATCAGAAAGAGAGAGAGAGTTTTTAAATATTCATGTACTATTAGTGTTTGTGTTCTGTCTATTATAAACCATACATAGAAGAAATTTTTAGAATTTGAGACAAACATTAGTAGATATACATTTATATACATATTTTAAAGTAATTTATTTATTGACAAATTAACAAAGCTCTGCTCTCACTATGAAAATTAATTTTTAGTGAGTGCAGTTGGTACGATTGAATATACCTCATTATTTTAGAATATATTCATTTAATATTTTATGATACTAAAATTCAAATTCAGATTATAGGGTTTTTCTTCTACCCCATTCCTCCCTCCCCCAACTTCCACTCCCTCCCTCATTTCCTTCCTTTTTTCTTTCCTTCCCTCTTTCCCTCCCTCCCTCTTTTCCTTCCTTCCTTTCGATTGATATTTCACTTGAATGGCTGTTGCAGCTGATAAAGATCCTATGCACAGACGCACAGAACCAGACGGAAGATGTGTTCCTTTGGGTACCTATTTTTATTCCACTCAACTGTTTATGCAAAAGTTTTTGTCAGAAATCTGCTACTAAATTTCTTCTTATCTGATGTCAATAATTGCTCTTCCTAACGAATTACAAGGTGTTTCATTTTTGAATTTTTACCAAATAGGTTCAAAACTGTTTTTTTGAAGACTTATCAACAGAATTTTAGATCATTCCTTTAAATATACTGATATGAGAGTTTTTAAATAAGTGACACAATTAAATTGTTTTTTAGTTTAAAAATTTCATAAATGTGAGAAGGTTTCAAATATCCACTTTCGAACTGTTCTTTTTATAACTTACATTTCTTCAAAAAGCACTCAGTTTCTCACAAAATGACCAACTTCTTTTCAGATCCAATAGGTCATCTCTGATTTCTAAAATACCCCATGATCTGGGTAGACAGAGAAACTCACTCAGGGAGCAGGAGAAATGTCAACTCTTCAATTTTCTTGACATCCTCTTGTGTTCGCATTATTATCTTCAGCTGACTGAGTTATTTGGACATTTTCTAGACCAGAGTTTTCTATAGTAAATTCAGGGGTTATTCCTTGAAGGAAATATGTTAAGCCACACTTGTGCATTTTGTAAGGGTTAGTTTGGCTAAATTTAGATAACATGATCTATAAGTCCATTTAACCAGGAACATATCTATGGCAACATTCTTCAATACCCTGAAAGCTCAGTACTGAGTGAGGGGTTCCCATCAATCTCCCTGTTTGTCAAGTCTCCTTAAAATACTGGGAACAAAGGATCCCAAGACTTGTTCATGACATATAGACTGAGGGTGCGATTTTCACTGGGTCAATTAATATTAGTAAAATTTAGTTTCTTAATTGTTCAGATGTGGCCTCTCTCTCTCCAGCCAACACCAAGCAAAGTCACTACCCTTCCCCTGTCTACATGGGACAAGACTCCCAGGGGTGTGGACCTTCCTGGCAACGTGCGACAGAAATCCTGGAATGAGCTGATTGCATCAAGGGATTGAGAAAACCCTTAGAATGAGCTGAGACTCAGCATCAAGGGATTGAGAAAACCCCTAGAATGAGCTGAGACTCAGCATCAGGGGACTGAGAAAACCTTCTCGATCAAAAGGGAAAGAGTGAAATGAGACAAAATAAAGTGTCAATGGCTGAGAGATTCCAAACAGAGTTGAGAGGTTATCCTGGAGGTTATTCTTATGCATTAAATAGATACCACTTTTGTTAGTCAAGAGGTAGTGGAGAGGCTGGCGGGAACTGCCTGAAAATGTGGAGCTGTGCTCCAGTAGCCATGTTTCTTGAAGATGATCATATAATGATACAGCTTTCACAAAGTGACTGTGTGATTGTGAAAACCTTGTGTCTGATGCTCCTTTTATCTACCTTATCAACAGACGAATAAAACATGTAGAATAAAGATGAATAATAGTGGGAACAAATGTTAAAATAAATTTAGAGTGAAATGCTGGTGATCGGTGAGGAGGGATGGGGGTATGGTATGTATGAATTTTTTTCTGTTTTCTTTTTATTTCTTTTTCTGAATAGATGCAAATGTTACAAGAAATGATCATGATGATGAATATGCTACTATGTGATGATATTGTGAATTACTGATTATATATGTAGAATGGAGTGATCAAAAATTATGAATGTTTGCATTTGTTAGGTGTTTTTTAAAAAAATTAAAAAGTACAGGAGCCAGAGAAACTCAGGAACCTCCTTGTTGGGGGATGGTGTTTGGAAGGGCTGTGCAATACTTCAGTATTTTTTATTAGATTCTATCACATTGCTCTCGAAGTGATGAGGATCACCATTTTATAGTCCCGGAAACTCACAGCAAGGCATTCATGTCACATCCCAGATCATGCATTAAGGGGCCGTCTCTGTTACATGACCTCAACTCATTGAGCAAATCTTTGGTCCATTTTCATAAAGCTGAGCAGTCCTTTTATTATGGCTCCAACAGGGAGTCTAACGATAAGCCAGAATATCCAACAGCAGACAAGTTACCCAGACTATCAGAGCCATTTGTTGGGTTTTCTTTTTGGTCAATTAAAAGAAATAGCCTTCTGGAGGTGCAAGGGTAGTTCAGTGGTAAAATTCTTGCCTGCCATGCAGGAGACCCAGGTTTGATTCCTGGTTTATGCATTCCCCCGCACTCTTCCCCAACCCCCAAAATTCAATAAATGGCCTTGCAATGATGGGATAGTCACATGGAAAAAGAATGAAATGTGGCCCCCCACCACATAACATACAAAAATAAATAAATAAATAAAGCTTTGAAAAGCACCACTTTGCAGAACTTCTAATGGTAATGTTCTAACTGTCTCTGATTCCTCCACTACAATTAAACAAAACAAAATAAAACCTCTTCCTCTTTCCTGGAGCCCTGGGTATGTCACAAATGCTGTTGAGGTGCCAACAGGTTTTGGTCTTCCATTTGGGAAGTACCACATTTAGAAATGATTATTATCATTTATTTCCAAAACAAATACACAAATCTACATTGATTTGTTTCTGAGGACTGAGCAAGGAAATTAAAAAAAAAAAAATCATTTGGTAAATATATGTGCCAGTGTGAATACAGGTTGTCTTTTTAAGCTCTTCATGTCATATAAATCGCAAGTAATAAGGCTCCCAACTAAAGCGATTTTTCTAAAAGTGACACAGTAGGAGGAGAAGGGATGGACCCAGAATATCCTACGTGCAATCATCTGGTGAAGTTTTTCAAAAATTACAAATTCTCAGGTCCCTCCCTCAGGGATTCTGAAATAACAAATGATTAGGGGGTCTCCTCAGTTCATTCTTATGAAGTTCAAGAACGACTGATTTAG
Source organism: Tamandua tetradactyla (assembly GCF_023851605.1). Taxonomy (NCBI): domain Eukaryota; kingdom Metazoa; phylum Chordata; class Mammalia; order Pilosa; family Myrmecophagidae; genus Tamandua; species Tamandua tetradactyla. The sequence continues at coordinate 15,006,842 of NC_135352.1, forward strand.
GCTGTTTGTCAATAGAGATGAAGATATCAACCCGAGAGTCCATCTACTGTGCATCTGCTGCACCAGAGACAAAGATCCTTCTAGAGCCAGTCACAACTTGTGCTCATGTTGGAATACCTTCTGAGAGTAGACACCATCCCAACAATGAATCTGTTTCCTCTAGGCTCTTGGCGCTCATTCTCTTGATCTGCCACCTGTGTCTCGTCCCAGTAAGTTATGTGGATAAGGCCTGTCACTTGTCACATTGGGGCATCAGCTTGAAAGATGAGCTGTGCCAGAGCAAAACATAGAAAAGAACCAAGAGACAGCCTTTCGAGAAAGCTCCACCAAACAAAACCAACTCTGGAGTGTTTGCTCAGCGGCCCGGATTGAGCCAGGATTGCAGTGCAAGTTTGACCACTTGATGGCGAAGCCTCACAGGTCTGGGGCTGGGTGAACAAGGGTTGGGGACAGTTGTAGTGGGTTCAGAAGCCCGGTCCTTTGAGCTGTGTTTCCCCGTGTGTTTTCGATAGGACGCTGACTCTACCAGTGCTCCGGGAACAAAGGGTCTCATGGTTAAAACCCTTCCTTTTATAGTCGCAGTGCTTTTTTCCCCCCAACTTTCTATTTTGAAATAATTATAGACTCACAGAAAGTTGCAAAATAGCACAAATAGTGCTGTGTACCCTTCACCCCCTGAGGACATCTTATACAACTATAGTATAATATTAACCAGGACATTGACATTGGCACAATGCTGGACTACAGCATAGTCTAGTTTTTGCCATTTTTCATATGCATTCATTTGTATGTGGGCAACTGCAATTTTATGTGTGCAATTTCATCCTGTGCATAGATTCATGTAACCACAACCACAATCAAGATGCAGAATATGATTCCATTACCACAAAGGAACTGCCTTGTGCCACTCTTCTGTAGTCCCAACCCAGCCCCATCACAATCGCCTGGTAACCACTAATCTGCTCTTCATCTCTATAATTATGTCATTTCAAGCATGTTATTTAAGTGGAATCATAGAATATGTAATCTTCAAAACTGTTGTTTTTTTTTTTCTGCTCAGCAGAATTCCCTGACGATCAACCTAGGTTGTTGCATATATCGTGATATTTCATTCCTTTTAATTGCTGAGTGGTAGTCCATGGTAAGGATGGATGACAGTTCGTTTACAATCATTTACCCATTGAAGGACATTTGAGTTGTTACTAGTTTTGGGCTATTATGAATAAAGCTACTGTGAACATTTGTGGACAGGTTTTCATATGAACATACATTTCCATCCTTCTGGGGGTAAATGCCCAAGTGTGTGATTGCTTGTCCATATGAGTGGCTGTATTATTTCACTTTTACATTTCAAGTCAGTTTAAATGGACTATGTAGTTTTAGTTTTACATTGACATCCATGATCCATTTTCAATTAAATTTTGTGGGTGTGTGAGGGTAGTTCAGTGGTAGAATTCTCACCTACCATGTGGAAGACCTGGGTTCGATTCCCAACCCATGCACTTCCCAAACATGCAAACAAAAACAAACACAACAAACAAGCAAAAATTCAGCAAATGGTGCTGCAATAAGTGGATACTCACATGGAAAAAAATGAAATGTGACTGCCACCGTATAGCATACACACAAAAATTTTTTTATAAAACGTGAGATTTAGGCCAAGGCTCATTCTCACTGTTTTTTGTTTTTAACTCATTAAAGCCTAATTAAAGCTATACAGTCAAAGAAATCTATTCTCTGTTTAACCGAAGTTCCCTAAACTTAACTACGTATTCACACAATGAATATTCTTTGGTTACTTTCTATGTACAGAATTGGACACCTGGGGATGCAGGCAGAGTCTCTGTTCTTTATGGGCCACTTCATTTTATTTCATTTTTGTTTGCATACACCTAGTTTGCCCAGCTTCATCAGAAGAGTATTTTGTGGAAATCCTTTAGGAAATTCTGCTTGACACAGCAGACAGACTCAGAGTCTCAGTCAGATGCCAGTGTAAGCAATGGGAGATGCAAAATCAAAACAGCACCAAAGCAAGAGCCAGCATTTGTGGGAAACCTGGAGTCAAAACCAGAGGGTGGAAAAAGGAGAGAGAGCTCAGTAGAGAATGCCAGGGGCGAGATATGTTCTCGTGGACTGCAATTGTCTGTGCCCAGCCTGCTTTTTAAAGACCCAAGATGCTTTTATTCTTTTCTTATTTGCTGAGTTCCTCAATGTTGGTGTCTGGTAGCAACAAGCTGGATTAGCTGGACAGACAGATAGGTCGATATAGATAGATAAATGCTAGATAAATATTTAAACTTTTTAATGCAAAGATATTTGCACAAGATTTATCTTGAATTTCCAGATGCCTCACATCCTCTCACATCATTACGGAAGTCCTCCTGTGCTGGCTTGAGCACTGGGAAGTTGCAGAATGATCCCTTCCTCTCCTGTTCCAGCTCACAGAGGTGACTCCTCAGACAATTGCTGGGTCAAAGATGATTGTGGCTGTTTCTCGCTCTGCCCATGCCAAAGGGACTGAGGTCCTTGCCACAGCAGTGCTTCCACTACAGACTATGTTTTCCAGTGCAGCTGGGGCCTTGCACTCCAGCTGTCAGTGTTTTCCCACTGCTTTTTGCCTCTCCTTTTCTCTAAGACATGAGCATTAGTCTACTGGGCTGTCCTGAAGTGCAATGTCCATTACCCCAGTCCCCAGCTCTCTGATCCGGACTTGTGATGTAAGAACCAAAGCGTGTCCCTGCCTGCTTCCCTGAGGCACACCAGTCTCTCTTGCGGAAAGGCCCCCCGTGGACCTTCCTGCCATTAGAAATGCCCACATTTATCTGAATCGTAGCTCAGATTCAGGCCATTTACAAAAGTCCAGGCTGTTTCCAATTTACAAGAAGGTAAATTCTAAAAGTAAGTTAGAGAGCTGGTCATTTAGAATTTGGGCCTCATTTTCCCATAGTTTCAAAATTATATGTGATGGCAAAGTTTCCAGGCCAGCCCACAAAAGCCTACTCATCCAAAATGCAGCTGAACCGAGGTAATAAGCTGTACAACCTGACCACACTTAGCAGCATGTTTCCATTGGATTGCATGTCCTGTACCAGCTGGGAAGCTGAAAATGCAGAGTGAAATGAATTTTAAACTTAAATCTAGCTTGTTGCTGAGGTTTTTCATCTAGGTACCAGTAAACCAGGCCCCAAAGAATGGGGAAATCATGGATGTAAATGATTACTGAGTCATTTGTCACATTCTGGAATCTTCCAAAGGAATGTGCAAAATGATGATTTCATTCTGTGGAAGTAGAGTCTCTACTTAACACCATCCACCAAAGTTCTGCAACATTTATCTTCTTGGATCAGGTAGAAGATCCTAAATCAAGAAAGAGTGGACCCCTGTTTGGTGTGGGACTAGATATGTCCAGAGAGAAGTGAAGAGGCAGGAATGCATTGGGTTCCGACAGAGACAGCGTGCTTTTGCCCACCTGGTTTGAGAAGCAGTTTTAATCCATTTTGATTATAATCAAACCATACTGTGATAAATGGCTTTTTTCTCCTTTCTCTTTCCTATTGTTCTGCCCTCCATTTCTCCATACTAGGGCTTCCTTATCTCCCACTGATCAACAGAACAGATCGTTAAATAATATGAGGGGGAACAAAAACAGTAGAGAGAGATTGTCTTTAAAACTGACCAGATGGCAAGGAAGATTCTTGACAAAAGGGAGAAAATGATGCATTGAGCACAGCGTGCTATGTCTTCCCACCTGTATGGCCTTATTCACCCGTGTGAAAATCCTAGGAAATGGACATGATTATCCCTATTTAATTGATGGAAACTGAAGCCCAGGGGTCTACCTTCAGCCGAGAATCTTTGACAGGTAAGGGGTGTTGCAGGGATCCAAACACAACAGCTGACTCTAGAACCCATGCTCTTTCCACGACCGCACAGTACTTCCCTCCCTTGAGAGCACATTTCCATGCCACTCTCCCAGAAACAAATACATTTTACTCACTGTTTTTCGACCGGGAAAATACCACACGAAAGTAGGGAGGACACCATTTCTTCTTAACTGTATTTAATGAAGGGAAAGCGATTGAAAAGCATAGAGTAGATGTGGCATTGCATTCACTTAACTATGTGATGCTGGTCATACTGAATTAGAAGGGCATGTTCTCCCAAGACCCCCGAGGAAAAAGTGGCCGCTTGTGAAGTTGATACTGAGCTAGCCAGCACTAATGAAGAAAAAAAAATCCCACTTACTTGTGTGACTTTGCATGGTATCTGGCTCAGTGTCATAAAGAAGGGACCATAATGTGTACAATTGGATAGTGGAAAGAGAAAAATAAAATGCCCCGTGCCGCAGAGAAAGTGTTCAATCTTTTTAAACAACCAAAGTGGGAGCTGTCACAGCTCTTCTGACAGCACCAAAAATTAAGTCTAACCACAAAATCATACTGAAGGCAAAATATAGAAAAGAAGTGTGTTTCCACTTAGAAGGCACACAATATACGAAAGAATTCAATTTCTTCCCAGTTCAGTCTCCTCAATAACAGCTCCTCAGTGATGCCTGTGCCGCATACTGCGCCAAAATTGCCCCCTAGTGGAAGGCAGAGACATTGCAGCGTCAGGGTTCATCGGGTTCAGAATAATAGAAATGGCTGTTTCCATTTTTAAAATGCTTCTTTAGTTGGCGCTCAGCAAACACTGACAGCAAAACCAGTGAGATTTTCACCGAATGCAGGTAATAGCAACACTCTTTAACCCCCTGCATTGATTTCCTAGGGCTGTCATGACAAAGTGCCATAAACTGGGTGGCTTAAAACAACAGAACTTTATTCTTTCCCAGTTCTGGAAGCTAGAAATAAAAAATCAAGGCATCTGCAAGACCATGCTCTTTCAAAAAACTTTAGGGAAGAATCCTTCCTTGCCTGTTTCAGCCTGTGGAAACCCCAGCCATTCCTTGAGTTATGAGTCTCTTCCCTTTCATATGAAGATTCCAGTCATATTGGTTTCTGGCCCACCTTAATTCATGATCACCTCATCTTACCTTGATTACATCACAAAGACCCCGTTTCTAAATAAGATCACATTCACAGAGGTTGGGACTTCCACACAGCTTTTTGGGTTGTACAATTCAATCCATAATACCCCACCCCTCCTGTGTGCACTCAGAAAGTCCTAGTAGAAATCTTACCCTGAAAAGAACAGGCATATCTGAGCAACCCCTTCATGCCAGGGCAGAGATTAGTCTCTATCAATCCCTCACCTCCAGTGGGACCCAATAACAGGTTGTGGAAAACACAGCACACAGTGCAGACAGTTGGAAGGGCCTCTGCTAACACCTGCTAAGACCTGACTTAGTAGTGGGGTGGAATTCCAGAGTCATAGCCACACTTATGTTCTGCTCTGGGGTCAGCCTTTGCTTATACCCAAGGAACTGCTGCTGAGATCTGCCATGTGACAATTACCTGTGCCCCCTCTTATTTTACTAACAGGTGAGCAAGATAAGCCAAATATGAGGCAGCCACTTGCTCCAAATCACCATAGAGGGTTGAGCCTATGACTGCCACCGAACAAATGGGGTAAGTGCCCCGATGTCAACCTGGCTGCCAGCCCTGCCCAAAAGCAACCCTCAGAGGGAACTTGCTGCCTCTCCACTGATGTGTTGAAAAGAGCAAGTGGTACAGGCCAAACACCCCAGCTCCCTTCTGGAGCTGTCCAACTCTCTCTCTTAACTTGGACCTCATCCAGGGGCCAGATATTGTGTACTAATGTAACCCTCAAGAAGAGGGCTGCTAGACAGAGAACACCTTATGTTACAGACCTCAGGAGAGGTAGAGCCTTTGAATTCAAAAGCAGTGGAGTTTTTTGTATTAGGAAACAGGAAAATTACCACAGAGGAGAGGGCATTGGCATGGTAGTTGAATGTCTTCAGCGGAGCATTTATCCCCATTAATGTGTTGGCATTGATAGAAGGGAGGCAGAGTTGTAAAGAAAGTCATCACACAGAGGTGTGCTATAGTACCCAGCCCCCACCGAACGGAAAACTCTCGTGTTGCATTGGTTTGTGCATTTTCAATATTGAGAGAAGGAAGTACACACTGAAATTTGACATCAAGACTTTTAAGGCACAGGATTCTGAGAATTTGCAGATTTAGAAATTGAGCATTCTGAAATTAGCATGTCAGCTTTGATCTGGAAGGAGTCTCTCTGGTTGGGGAGACTTGAGAATAAGGCTTAGGGAACTGGAGAGAGTGTGGGATGGTGACAGCAGAGGGGTCTAGACCAGTACCAGGACGGCTAGACCCATACTTGGCCCTTCTGAGGGCTCACCAGGAACTAGAGGGTACGGATTAGCCCAGATTTCACTGCTTCCAAATGACCCCCGATTGCCAGGGAGAGAGGAAGGGAGGGCAGGGAAGGCATGGCTTGTGAGGGCTCTATGGGGCCCTTGTGGCATAGAGGAATAGAGGAACTCCTACCTCCACTTGACAGATAGTAGAATCAGGAAAGCACGCAGAGATGAGTAAGAAGCTAAGGTCAATAAACCAGACAAGAGCATCTGAAGGAATCTTAAAGTGGATATGAAGAGCTGAGGTCTTAAGCCAGGGATTAGAGGCTGTGGATCAGCAGGTCTGGAGAATGAGTGGGAGGCCCATGTTAGGCAAACACCCAGATACAGCATTAGAGCCAGTGCTAGCTACAGATGGCTGGTGGGAGGGCTGGCTGCATTTAAAGGGCTGAGGTACAGTGACACTTTAAAATTGATCCTCTTAAGGTTGAACTCAAATGTAAGGGATTAGATAGAAGTGAAGGCGGTTCATGAGTGGGCTTATAAATCATATTACCATATTGGAGGTGAACGTGATTGACAGGGATGTGCAGACCTATGTGTCCCACTGATCAACACTACAAATATAAATAACTTCTTACATGAACTACTTCAAAGATATGATTCTTGTACAAAGAATGTTTAAGTTCAGGGTATGGGGGAAAACTGCTATTGCCTGTTGTGGGCTATGTTTAATAGTAAAACATCAGCACTACCACTGCAAAAGCAAGGGTAAATAAGGGAGAGGGACAAAGAATTAAGGGGAAGTTTAGATTTTGTATTTGTTGAGGATGTGTTTATTGGTTATCTTTCTCTCGGAAAGAATGAAATTATCTAAAATTGAGGTTGCTGATGGACAGTGGACTTTGGACATTGTGGTAGTTAGATTCAGTTGTCAACTTGGCCAGGTGAAGGCACCTAGTTCTGTTGCTGTTGACATGAGCCAATGGTACGTGAACCTCATCTGTTGCTGGTTACATCTGCAGTTGGCTAGGAGGCATGCCTGCTGCAATGAATGACGTTTGACTTAATTGGCTGGTGCTTAAATGAGAGAGCTCAACGTAGCACAACCCAAGCAGCTCAGCATTTCTCATCTCAGCACTCACAGCTCAGCCCAGGCCTTTGGAGATGCAGAAAGAAATCACCCCGGGGAAAGTGGTTGGAACCCAGAAGCCTGGACAGAAGGCCAGCAGAGATCACCCTGTACCTTCCCACATAAGAAAGAACCTCAGTGGAAAGTTAGCTGCCTTTCCTCTGAAGAACTAACAAAATAAATCCCCTTTTATTAAAAGCTGATCCATCTTTGGTGTGTTGCATTCTGGCAGCTAGCAAACTAGAACAGACATTATACATGATGCCTAATGAAGGTAGGTGGCTGAAGGATGCACAGACCGAGATGGAGATTGGTGAACAATGGTAGGTACATATGATTGACTATTGTGCTGCTACAAAAAGGAATGAAGTTGTGAGGCATGCAACATGGTGAATGAACCTGTGGGACATTTGTGAGACAAAATAAGCCAAAAACAAGAGAGCAAATTGTTGTATGATCTCCTTTAGAAAATGTTTATCAGAGAACAGGAGCTTAGATTGTAAACTCTTATAGCAAACACATTTAGCCTGGAGTGGCAATTATTATTTCTGGATTTTATATATATATATAAAACCTGGTATTTAGAGATAAGAGCAAAGCTGATCTCTTTGGGATTAAATAATGCAGAACACAAGGGTAAGGAAGACACTATCTACATTTTGAGACCAAAGGAAGAAAGTCTTATTTGGTCTGGAACCTAAATTTTCTGTAGTACGTAATCTAACGCAACCTGGCTGGATAGTTCATTTAAACAATCGAAACACAGAGGCCCAAGAATAAGAACAGGGACCTTTAATCATGTAATGCCTGGATACACCCTAGAATATATTAAGCAGATAATCAAAAAGTATTGGCAAAGTCCCTTGAGGGATGGAAGAAACAATATGGAACCATTCAACTTGTCCACTGTGAAAACCCTTGTTACTGTGTCAAACATTAGGACACCCAAATCAATAGGCCAAGTCCTTGATCTTGAGGTTTACTCTTGTAAAGCTTATGTAGGTATGTAGTGGAGAAACTTAGCATACCTATAGGCATGCCTAAATTACTTCTGGAGGACCTCTTTTGCTCAGATGTGGCCTCATTGTCTCTAAGCCCAACTCTGCAAGTGAAATCATTGCCCTTCCCCCTATGTTGGACATGACATCCAGGGGTAAAGATCTCCCTGGCAACGTGGGAGATGACTCCTAGGGATGAGTATGGCCTTGGCACCATGGGATCAACAATGCCATCTTAACTAAAAGGGGGAAAAGAAGTGACAAATAAGGTATCAGTGGTTGAGAGAGTTCATATACAGTCGAGAGGCTACTTGGGAGTTTCTTACACAAACTTCATTTAGACATTGTTACCTATCATAACTTGCCAAACCCCAACCAAAACCATTCCAGCCAATCCTAAAGAATAATAAGGGCAAAAGTTCCATGTACTTTGGGAACTTTCTGGAAACCTGCAACCTCCAGATGGGTCCCTGGACCAGATAAATCCTGAAACCTACAGGGCCCAGCCTCTCCAGAACATCAGCTAGTTCATCTCCCTACCCTTTATTATTGACAGCGCCTTCCAACATGAAAAAGTTAGAATGGGCATAGCCCAAATACCCCTAAAGTGTGGGAGAAAGATCAAAGGTGATGGTGAAGTTATACAGAGAAGTAGGGTTTACCAAACGAGTATGATTGTTGAATCATTATACTGATATTTCTTTGGTCTCCAGTATCTTAGAGCAGCTAGAAGTAAAAAGCTAAAATTGTGGAATTGTAACCCATATCACACTTTGAAATCTGTTCTCCAACTAATTGTTGTGTTATACTTTGAAATTTGTTGCGTTTTTGTATATATGTTATTTTTCACAAAAAGAAAAAAAATGCAGATTGTGGTGATTAAAGAAAAATAAATTCCTTCTAGCCTAAAGTGTTCTGGAGTAGCTAGAAGGAAAAATCTGAGATGATGGTATGTTAGCCCATGGCGCGCTCTGGAATCTGTCTTGTAACTACTTGTTGAGGAGTGTTTTGTAAACTATTGCTTTTTTTCTTTCTTTGCTTTGTATATATGCTATGGGACATGATTAAAAAAAAAAAAAAAGGGGCCCTCCTAAACCATGGAGGTGCTGGTCAAACCTCTGCCTAGGAATGGCAAGAGAAGCATGTGTGAGCCAGCCCTGGTACCCGTCCTGGTCTGAATGCATTGTTCACCTGCACCCTGAAGTTACATACTTCTACAAAAGTCATCCAGGGGGTTGGTTTCCTTCTTTCCTTACCTTGGACTGTCACCTTTCATCCGCAGGGATTAGAGAACATCCCATATTGTATGGGAGATATGTGAATTGGAGTTGGCCCACCTGGACTCATGGCTCCTGTTCGATCGAGCTGTCAGGGATTAGCTTTGGTTGGGTGGCAAAGTTGTTAGTTAACCAGAACCCAAGAAGAGGGGAGTCATGTAAAACCTGCTCTGACCCTAGTTAGTAGTTGGCTCCAAACTTTAGAGAGGTCTAGTTCTCTCTGGTAGGGTCATAGAAGGTAAATCTGTCCCTCATCCTCATCCCCATCTCGTTGAATACAAGATAAAAGTGCAAATTACGAGCACCCGGAAACCAGGGACCATGTGATATAATCCTCTCTGACCCAAATGGCCTTATCTAATAAGCTAGCCATTAGCCCCATGCGGTTGTTGAGTACTTCCAAAATATTAACCCACATTGAGATGCTCAGAATTTTGAAGGTTAGATATGAAAAAAAAGGAAACATCTCATTTGTATTTTTATATTGATTACATGTTGAAGTGATATTTTTATTAACTAAAATATAGTAAAATTAATTTCTTCTGTTTCCTTTTACTATAAGAGAAAGTTATTAATTAAAATTAAAGGCAAAAACATTTTTAAAATGTGTCTACTACAAATTTCAGCAAATAAAATGAAAGGTCCTTGAGAACTACAGAAATATTTTCTTGGATTTAAGTTTAGAAGAAATTAAATGATTGCAGTATATTTTCCAGAACTTGATTGCCAATATACTTTTTTTTTTTTTTTTTTTTTTTAAAGGAAAGACAGAGAGAAGGAAGGAAGGATAGAAGGAAGGAAGGAAGGAAGAAAGGGAAACATTTTCTTGTTTTATTGTATTCTGTTTCTCCGTATTTGTTACATGGGCTGGGGCCGGGAATCGAACCGAGGTCCTCCGGCATAGCAGGCAAGCACTTTGCCCGCTGAGCCACCGCGGCCCGCCCCAGCCAATATACTTTTAACGTTATTCATAATTTTAGGATAGTAGAAAAACAAATTTTTCAACCTCCAATAGAAGGAATTTTAAGACGAATTTTTGAATTGAACAAGTGCAACCTAAATTTATTCAAGTTTACTGATAAAATAAGCTAGTATTACAAATGCATTCTTCAAATTCCTCTTAAAAATCACCCAACTAGATAGGTTGCATAAACTGAGCAATGTACCTGATAATATCATTTATATAATGTAATAAAATGAGAATATGCTGTTACTTCAAATATATACTATTAAAGATATCAGTGAAGTTTAGTAAAAAAAATATAAATGAGATTTGTGATAACCCAGATTACCTGTATTTTAAAGAATCTGGCTTTTTAGTTTCTGTTACCTCAGCATGTAGAAGAATTAAAATTTTTAACAGCTTTGTTAATGTCAATCAGTACATTTTTGTGAGTAAGTGCTGTCATGAATAGGGAAGACATCATTCTTAGCTTCAAAGAATTTGTATTCTAACTAGAATATAATTGTACCAGAGCATAAGATAAGCCAGTAGTAATAATAGAATAAAAATGCTCAAAAAATGTAAAAGGCAGATAAAGAATGACCTAAGAAGATCTCATAGAAAAGATGACACTTATGAGAACTTTGAATAAGAAAGCAGTATTTGAATAAATAGAGTTCTGAACTAGTTTTCCTTAAAAAGTCATAACTTAATTTTGTGAACTAACATATTCCTGGTATTGTTTAGTATTTGGAAATAATGTTGAAAAATTTTGAGTTTTTCCTGGAGATAAATCCCCCTAATTACTGAAGAGCTGATTATATTCTTTGGTCAGAAGAACTCAGGTTCTTCTGCCCTCTGAAGGTAGAGCTGGATTGGACTAAAAGATTTTAAACATATTATAAAGTAATCATTTGTGTGTTGTACGTATAACGTATATACATGCCTGGCTGTGTTCCAAACCCAAGCGTAAATTTCTTCCTTCTTCCATTGTTTTGTACTATCCCTTTCCTCTCTGCTTCATAAATGCTGTTATTGGAAGGCAGTGTGCATGTTCAAAGAGCTATGTGAATTTGTTATAAAATTTATTTCTGATTGTATGCAATCTGGATACAATTTGGATATAATTTGGATACAATTTCTGATTGTATGCAATCTGGATACAAGACCAAAGTCTTTGGATAAGACTGTAGGTCTGATGGATAGTATTTTTATTTTATTTTCCATGTGAAAATAATCACATTCTCTGTTTAAAGTAAATTTTGTTTGTATGCTGACTACAAAGCCCTGAATAAATACGGAAAGTTGTTTAGGGTTCATAAAAGTAAATTCTGTCTCTCATAGTCATGCTAACCAAAAATTGAATAACCCTCTTTATAATACATGTATCTTTTAAATGTGGCTACTAGAAAATTTAAAACTGTGTATGAAACTTTGCATTTCTGTTGGTTAGCACTGCTTTATTCCTTTTCTGGTGGCAAAGACAAAACAGAAACCCTTACATGCTTTGGATAGTAAATGCCCTCGGTCACAGACCACCCCATATTTTTAAATGAAATCAACTGATCTCAGAGCCTTTGAGACCCCAATCAAATTAAAAGTTGACCTTTGTTCTTTCTTTGCACAACGAGTAAAGGAAAGAAATTTATCTCGTAACTTACTCTATCAACCTAAAGTTTTGTCTCAGAGTTCCCTGTGGAGCTGTGGCTCCTTGAGCTTGAGACTGGGGAGCCCTCTGTGAACATGGGGGCTGCCCTTGAATGCCTCTGGGTGTCTCTGGCTTCTGGCCCTGCTTCCTGGCTCTCAAACCGCAGGGTCCGCCTTAGGGATCCTCCTCCTCCATGGCCTCTTAGCAGCCAGGTCGTCATGGAAAGTAACAGTCGGAGGTATCACTGCTAGCTGTTTGTCTTGGCTCCTAAAAGACCACACTCCATACTTATCTTGAATATACTGCTTCTACTTATATTTTTCTCTTGGCTGAGGTTATATGGGGGTCTTTGTAAAGACATTAATAAATTGGCTTTCCAAACCTCAGAAGCCAATTCATCTACTTACTCCCAGCTCTCATGGAATAACAGGTCTCATTTCCAAAGTTGGTCAGCAGGTCAGCCAGAAACAGCATGAGCCTCTGTCTAAGGCCTGGTGAGAATGGCGTGTCTGCCTAAATGGATTAGGCAGAATACAGTTCGCTAAGCTTCCACAGAGACTTCTTATGACTTCAGCTCTAATCTCTCACTGGTGTACAATTAACCAGCAACCACCTGTCAGGACTGGGTTTCTTTATGATTGGCATGTCTAATCCATGTCAAGTCAAGAAGGCTGGAGCTCTTCTCCTTGCTGTTGTCTTCACTTCCCCCTCACACATCTCTGTTTTTATTCTTCTGAAGAACACAACTCATCTTTTTTCCTCTTCTCTCCTCAGACTTGTCATCCAGCTTCTCTCATCTCACCAGGTTGGCCTCAATGTTTCTCTTTAAAGACTATTGGAATTATGTCCAGGAAATGGAACCTTACTCATAAACTCACTTTGATATTTGGGAATAAAATAATTTACCCAAATAAACCATTCACTTCCACAAAAAGAAATGCTATGTGATTGGAGAAAGCAGAGTACAGAATGATCTCTGCTTCCAACTTTCCTGTGGCTTGGAAAGCCCATTTATCTGCGTGCTGCCTCTTGATTCTGATTTTATACACTTTTATCTGGGTGGTTCTAACATTGAACTAGATACAAAGGCCATGAACAAAAACCAAGTTTCCCAAAATGCCCTTCTGTACCTTTGAAATATTTTATTTACATATTATTTTATAATAGACCTACCCTGTTGCTCTCTGGTCACAGTGTTGTAGGGCATGTGTCAGCTGCAAAAAAAGAAAATGTAACTAACATGTTGGTACTTGGAGATGATTACATTAGATTTATCAGTGGGATGGGTTTGCTGTTTCCACGAATAATTTCCATGAATAATGGTGTGCTATCATTGTGAAGTTTTGGTATCAGTGTTATGATACTGGCTTTATAAAAAGACTTTGGAAGCACTTACTTTCTTTACTCTAGAAAAGTTTTTAAAGTATAAGAACAGTCTGTTTTTTAAAAAGTTAAAATAATTTATTTGTGAAATTGAACAAGCTTGCCATTCAGATGACTTTTCAACTTCATGTATAATTCCCTAGGTTTTCATATTTGTTTGCTTCGAGTTTTCTTTTAGTTTTCTCCATCTTTGTGCTATATCCCATTCTCCTTTGTATTTTTTTGCATTTGTATTTTGTCATTCATTTTTTGTTTAAGATATTGATGGTTTATCTATTTTATTTAAGAGTGCCAGGTCTTGGATTCATTTATTTTTCTACCAAATTGCTATATTTTAATTGATTAATTTCAATGCTCATCATTATTTATTTCTTCCACTTTTTTTCAGTAATTATCTTGGGTTTTATCCAAACTGCTTGAGTTGAATAATTAATGCATTATTTTGATTACTTTTATTTATTAATGTGAAGGGCTCAAGCCTAATAGTTTTCCTCTAAGCACTGCTTTAATCATATCCTTAGGTGATGAAGCATAAGCATAACATTCCTAAAGATTTGTAATTATTACTATCTAGGTTTTCAGCATAAGTGTGCCATGCTCTCTGCTCTGAAGACCAATCAACATTTTTGGCTTTCTTCTCTTTTGTGGTGAGGAGGGCTGAGGGTGGGGATGTCTCAGAACACACAAATATGGCCGTTCCTAGGGCCCCATCCTAGGGCATCCCCACCTCCCCTTTTCTTCTGAAATAAGTACATTTAGGACACCACTATAGAGATGGTCCTTCTTTGTCCTGTGCCCTCTCCAGGAATTTGATCTTAATTGTTCGAGGTATAGCATTCTTGGTTGGGTTGTATAGAACTCTTTCATTTTCTTTCAGAGAGATTAATATCCTGCTTTAAATATGGAAAGCTATTTTTTTTTGTTCATTCATTTAGCCAACATTGAGAGTGTCAGGTACTGTTCTGGTCAATTGGTACCCCTTGCTCTTGTTATTTTCCCTTAATCAGGTTCAAATACTCTTCAGAATGGGTTGGGGACTGTAGATATTATTTTTCGCATGTTTAAGGAAGGAAAGGAGACAAAAAGCATTTTATTGCACCATCTCTCATTAAATGTGTCAGTTGTTAATGTGTGGAAGAGTACTTGAAAATGTTTTTAGATGCGTGGGACTTAGGAGACTTAATCTTGATCTTCAAGGGCTCGCTTTGAGAAACAGAAAAAGAATTCTCTTGGCTTATTCTCCTAGCCATTAAGTGATCTTTTAATCTCCTAAACGCTATTTAGCTTTTATGTCTCTTACCTTCCATCAAGCAAGTACAGTTTATTGGCCAGATTTATTGTGTTGAAAACATGGGGCAGGGCAGGGCTGGAAACAAAAGGAAAGAGATGATTTCTGCACTTGTTCACAGAGAAAGCCCAGATTCCCCACCCTTTACAGAGCTGCTTTTGAATTTGAGTATGTGCTTAGCGTCTCTCCTTGTGCCTGAGGCTGTCCAAGGGGGACTGGCAACAACAGTTAATGAGGAAGGTGAATAAGTATGTGTGTTAATAAGCCCATTATTTGGCTTTTTTTTTTTTTTTTTTTTTAAAAACCTGCACAAATTGATTTGGTCAGCAGAGAGCCTGAATGAGAGGGGCCCTCAGCCCTCAGTTCTTGCAGTTCCTGTGGCTTCCCTGGATAAGATGAACTCCAAATGAAGGAATCAGAAACTTAGCATAAATCACACTGGAGGCATTTCATAAAACCAGAGAATAATCGAATGGAGTAGAGGGCTTCTCCATCACATTTTCTCTTGGGGCCCAGTAACTCATCAGTGTTTATGGCCTATCTCATTCTATACTGTTCACTACAAGCTTCCAGAGAGCACCTTGGAGATTGAGGCCAACTCTGCATTCAGGGAAGGCAAAGGCAGTGCCAGGTGAGTTTGTAGATACTTTTCAGCCACCTGCCGTATGTTAAGATGCTTCAAAATGCCTCCAGGCCAGAGATTCACTTCATCAGCTGGTCAGAGGCTGCTGAAATGAGAGTTGGCAGATGCTTCATTAGGGACATGGCAGTTTGCAAGCATGTTGGCTGTCTCTATTCAGCTTTGAATGATGTGGTGTATGAATTTGGCCTCTATTTCTAGCATTTTCTGAAAAAGGCGAGTGTGACTAGGATGTCTTCCAAGGCAGATGGTTTCTCTATTTTTTTCAAAGGATTGTGTAGAAAATGGAGAAAAAGTGATTGGAGAGACAGTGGTGGGTATACATGATCTCCAAAGCACCCTGTAATTGTGTGGGAGTGACGCCTCAAGGACAGACAGAAAATTTACAGGTAAGGGCTTTGCTGTATGCAAAGTACGGAGGTATCTAGAACTGACTTCTAGAAAATATTTCCCTCATGGAACTTAGCTCTTTTAGGAGGTGAGAGTCATCTTAGGGTCTTTCCGAAGTTCAGAATCCAAAAGAAAATCTTTCACATAAAACTGGAATCCTAGTGGGTTGAATCTTTGGTGGGAAGAGTAGATTAGAAATATGATCATACTCCTCCCACTGCCCAGAGGAGACCTCAAGGAAAATTGTCTTTCTCCAACCACAGTGCTTGGGCAAAGGGTGAACAATTTCTTATTTGATTATTCACAAGCACAAGGCCATTATGCAGGCTTCCAAATTGAATTCAGACCAACTGAATAGCCCCCCAAATCTCTAGCTCAGTATTAGTGTAGAATGCCTCTGGGTTGGAAGCAACTGTAGGCGTATAGTACTGAAAGGTTCAAGTCATATCAGTTTTGTATCAAACAATCTCCACTGAAAAATTAAAAAATATAGGGGCTCACCAGCACAGATTACAAAATTCACAGATTCCAGGTTCCATAACCAGGGTACAATTGAAAAAAGAAGACAGCTGATGTAGTTGGAAAAAATGTAAAACAAATATTTTTAATATGTATAAAGAAAAATATAGAGGGGTATATATATATATATATTATATATATACACAAATAAATGGGGTATATATATATAAATGAGGAGTAATAAATATATATTTTACATATATTTATATATACATATATAATGAGGAGTAAAAATGTAAAAATTATCAAGCAGGTTTGATAAAAGATCCAACTAGAACTTCAAGAAATGAAAAATAGTATAACTGAACTTTTTTAAAAAGAGAAAACCTCAACAAGTAGTTTAAAAGAAAATTAACACAGATAAAGAAATAATTAGAAATCTGGAATATTGATCAGCCAGTTTAGCTATCACCCAGACCAGAGAGATAAATAGATAAAGAACATTTTCAAATTGACAAGAAACTCCAGTCCTCAGATTCAGGAATTCCAAGCAACCTAAGCATGGTATATATATATATATATAAAACAAACAGGAAAGAAAGAAAACGGAAACAGACACCCAGATATAGCATAATAAATCTTCAAAACATTAAAGCCACAGGGGATCTAAACAGCAGCCAGAGAGAATAGATAGATTACCTACAAAGCAATGACAAACCGATGACTGACTTCTTAAAAGCAATAATGTAAGTAGATGTTAGTGGAATAATACCTTTAATAGACTGAGAAAAGATAACTATCACCCTAAAACTGTACATGTAAGTCTGTGGCTAAGGACCCTGCTGTACATATTTATTTATTTAGGAAATTTACTTCTTTCCAATAAATAGCAGCTGGTACTGGGTTGTGAGAGGAGCAAAGACACCAGAGAGCAAGCAGTGCTGGGGCTGGAGCAGGCCTGGGGACATTTGGGTTCTGGCCCTGGCAGAGAAGAGAGTTCTTGTTAACACCTCATTAGCACTCCTGAGATCCAGCCAAGACACAAGAAAGCCTGAGCCTTAGGAGTCAGGACAAGGCTCTACAGCCTGATACTAAGTACCGTAGACTTTGTAGGCCATAAGTTTCTTTTATAACTATTTATCTCTGTTGTTTAAGCACAAAAGCAGTGATAATCTAGACATGAACAAATGAGTGAAGCTGTGTTCCAAAGCAACTCTATTTACAAAAACAAGAGTCAGATTTAGTGATGGTTGTAAAACAGACTTATGACCTGCAAAGTCCTAAATATACTAAAAACCATTGATTTTTATGAATAATTTTTATAGCCTGTGAATTATATCTCAATACAGCTGTTTTTTTGGTTTGCTTTTGAAGAACAGGCAGTGGGCCAGATTGGTCTGGAGGACATAGTTTGTTTGTCATTTGTTGGAGATTGAATCATTTCCCCCACAAAAGATATGTTCAAGTCTTAATCTGCTTTCCTGTTGGTGTGATCCCATTTGTAAATAAGACCTTGAAGGTGTTATTATTTGTTAAGGTACGTGTCAAGGTCAGGTTCAGTGTCAACTTGGCCTGGTGGTGGTGCCTGTTGGTCTGATTGGGCAAATGCTGGCCTGTCTGTTGCTATGAGGACATTTCATAGAATTAAATCATGATCACATTGGCTGCATCCACAGCTGTTTTTGTAATTAACCAAGGCAGGGTGTCTTCTGCAATGAGTGATGCTAAATCTAATCACTGGAAGCCTTTTAAGGAGGATTCAGAAAAGACAGGCTCTCTTCCTTCCTGCTTCATCTGGTGAGCCTCTCCTGTGGAGTTTGTCCAGACCCTCCATCAGAGTCATTAGCTTCACAGCCTGCCCTATGGATTTTGGATGCTACATTCCCACAGTGACGTGAGACACTTCTATAATTTTATATTTACGAAAATTTCCTGTTGATTCTGTTCCTCTAGAGAATCCTAACTAATACAGTATGAACTCATTTGTGAATAGGATGTTTGAAGATTCTATTCAGATGGGGCCAAATTGAATTAGAGTGAATCATACAGCAATAAAGAGGGGAGACACAGGTTACTGAGCAAGAGAAATAGAAGCCAGAAGAAGAAGCCAAGTGATTGATGCAGAGATGCAAGCCAAGGAGCTCCAAGGATAATGGCAAACCAGTATCAGAATGCTACCGACTCTGGAGAAAGTATGGCCTTTTGAGTCCTTGATTTTGGACCTCTCATCTCCATGAGAAAATTAATTTCTGTTGTTTAAGCCAATCTGTTGTGTGGTATTTGTTATAGCAACCTTAGCCAACTAAGAACCTGTACACTAAAAATATAGCCTGCAGGCCAAATTTGACCCTCCACCTATTTTTGTAATAAAGTTTTATTAGAACACACCCATGCTTATTTTATTTGCAGTTGTCTGTAGCTGTTTTCATGCCACAATGACAGAGTTTAATAGATTGTGACAGAACCATCTGGCTTATACAGCCTAAAATATTTACTATTTGCCCTTTTACAGAAAAGTTGATGATCTTTGGCTGCTAACACTCTAGAGCAGTGCTTCCAATAGAACTTTCTATGATAAAAAATATATATACTGTATCTGTACAATTTCAATTTGGTAGCCATTAGCTTTACGTAGATGTTGAAATATAGCTAGTGCATCTGAGGAATTAACATTTTTATTTTATTTACTTCTAATTCATTTAAATTTAAATAGCTCCTCTAGTAAGATCTGTTGTAGATCCACTCTAAAAAAGCCTAAAACCAAGCCCTAATAAGATCACATAGGAGATAGAGTTTGGACTTTGAATCCTTCAAATTCCAAGGGCTTACAAACTCTTTTGGCTTTTTACTTATCTACAAAACAAAGCATAAAACCAAGCATGCACATGTTATAGGTGATCAGATCAAATAACTGAACCTCTTGCTAGAACAAGAGCAGCAATTTTTATAGGAAGACATCAGAATCCAGAGTCTCTATGTTATGTTATATATAATGTCCAATATTCAATAAAATAATCACTAAGTATACAAAAGACAAGAAAACGTAACCCATAGTCAAGGAAAAAAACACTCAATACAAGCTGAATCTTGTATTATCCAAGTATGGGATTTCATAGCAAAAAAATATCAATAATTATAAATATGTTCAAAGAGTTAGTGAGAAATATTTCAAATAATTAAAAAAAATACGGATTTAATGAAGAAACAACTATGGAATCGCACTGTAGAAATAAAAACTCTTAAAAAGAACCCAATGGGAACTCTAAAACTGAAAAATATGATACTTCAAGTGAAAATTTCACTGAAAAGTTTAACAGTAGATGAAAGATGGCAGAAGAAAAAGTTGACAATCTTGAAGACAGATCAATAGAAGTGACCCAATGTGATGAATAGAAAAATAATTGAAGAAAAATGATTAGAGCCTCAAAGACTATAATACAATATTAAATTATCTAATATATGTGTAATGGTGGTCGTAAAGAAAGAGAGAGTGAGCATGGGGAAAAATGTTTGAAATAATAATGGCTCAAAATTCCCCAAAGTAGTGAAAAACACAACGTTTAGATATAAGAAACTCAGTGAACCCCAAGCAAAATAAATATAAATAGGACCATATCTAGGCACATCACAGTCATACTACTGAAAACCAATGATGAAGAGAAAATGCTGAAAGCAGTCAGAGAAGAAAAAATACATTATATATAAGGAAATAAAAATAAAAAACAAAAAACCCAAAACTTTTTTTTTTTACTTCTTACTAGAATTAATGGATTCCAGGAAACAATGGAATTATACTTTAAAATGTTTAAAGAAAGAAAAAAACTACAACTTTATCAACCTAGAATTCTACATCCAATGAAAACAGACTTAAAAAAATAGCTAAATAAAGAAAATTTCAGATAGACAAAAGCTAAGAGAATTTGTCACAGGTAGTACTGCACTATCAAAAATGCTAAAGGAGACCCTTTAGGCTGAAGGAAAAGGTAATACATGAAAATTTGGATCATTAGTCAGGAAATTAAGATCACCAGAGTTGGCACTGCAAAGGGTTTGAGGGAAGAATTTTTGATGGGAAGAAAAACATTTCTGTGTTCATGACTTAATTTAACTTCCTGTTTGGGATTGGCCACCCAAAGTTGTATGCTTATGTCCATGAAGTTGTATGTTAAAGAGAAATGCAGTACTGCCTAATCAGGACGATCTAAGCAGACTGTTTCCCCTCTCTAGTATACTTCTTCATGTTAAATTGCCAGTTCTGTAAGTATTAGTTGATTTTTCTTTTTTGCAATTGTTTTCTAATTATAAAACTAATCCATAGACATTACAGAAATACAGAAAAGTATAGAGGAAAATATAGAAAGGCACAAAAAAAGTTAAAAATGCTTGTGATTCTAATATCCTGAACATTTTGGTTTGCTAAAGCTGCCAGAATGTAACACACCAGAGACGGATTGGCTTTTAATAAGGGGATTTATTTAGTTACAAATTTTTGGTTCTTCAGAGGAGAGGCAGCTAGCTTTCATCTGAGTTTCTCCATCACATGCTGACCTTCTCTCCTTGCTTCTGGGTTCCAGTGTCTCTCCCCAGGGCAATTCCTTTCTGTATCTCTAAATGTCTGAACTGAGCTGCAAGGCTGAGATGAGCTATGCTGAACTGCTTGGGTTTTGCTGTGCTGAGCTCCTTTCTGACCTCTCTCTTTTTTAAGCCTCCTGCTAATTAAATTAAATATCATTCATTGCAGAAGGCACTCCTCTTAGCTGACTGCAGCTGTAATCAGCCACAGATAAATTTCATATACTGATGATTTAAGTCCACAGAAACAGAACAACAGGGCAGCATTACCTGGCCAAGTTGACCCCTGAACCTAATTACTACACTCAACTAATTTTACCAGTCTTTTTTGGGGGGTATGCTGTGTGGTGGAGTCATATTTTATTATTTTTCCATGTGAATATTCCATTATTGCAAAACCAGTTGTTGAATTTCTGTCTGTTTTTGGGGGAAGTGCATGGATCTGGAATCAAATCTGGGTCTCCCACATGGCAGGTGAGAATTATACCATGGAACTACCCTTGTACCCCGCTGCTCATATTTAAATGTATTTCCTTCTTGTCCCTTTTCTATGCATATATGATACAAATATGTACACCTATATATTTTTTGAATAATTGGAATAATGTTCATTTTTCTTATAATTTGTTTTTTGTACTTAACATGTTGTTATGAGTATATCTCACACTATTAAATTATTTTCCAAAAAATGTATAGAGTAAAATAATTTCCCTCTACCCCCAAATATATAGCTAACATGCTATTTAGAGGGAAATTTGTAGTTTTAAGAATTTAAATTAAGAAAGAAAGAAGGCTAAAAATTAATGAGCTAGGGCCACGGTGGCTCAGCAGGTAAGAATGCTTGCCGGCTATGCCCAAGGACCCAGGTTCGATCCCTGGTGCCTGCCCACGTAAAAAAAAAAAAAAAAAAAAAAAATTAATGAGCTAAACATCTATTTAAGAAGTTAAAAGAGGAATAGCAGAATTTAAAAAATAGAAGGAAATATAAGAAAAAGTTTCTATCAGTGAAATAGAAAGTAAAATCAAAAGTTAATTCTTTGAAAAATTTAATAAAATGGATACATTTTTGGCATGACTGATAAATTTTAACAGGTAGAAACAAATAGAACAAGGAAAAGGGATGCGGGAGGATATAACTGCAATATAATAGATGTTAAAATGACAAGAAGATATTCTAACTAATTTTATCCTAATAACAGAGAAATGTAAATAAATGCACAAATTCCTAGAAAAATATATCAAAGTTTACTCAAGAAGAAAATCAAAGCCTGAATGGTCTTACAACATTTAGAAACATGAATCTGTAGTCAAAAGTCTTCCCATAATAGAAATACCAGAACCAGAATCATTCTACCAACCATTCATAGAAAAGGTAGCTCTATTTAAAAAAAAAAAAAGAATATGTCATGACCAATTTGGGCTTATCTTAGGAATGGAAGGTATGTTCACATTAGAAAGTTAATTCAAAACAGAAGGTCAAAGGCAAAATATTAAATTATCTCCACCAAAGAAGCAACAGCATTTGATAAAATTTAACCCTCATTTATGATTTAAAAATACAACATCCATAAATTGATAAAGTGTAGCAACAAAAATCCACCACACTTAATGGTAAAACACTGAAAACATTTCTTTTATGATTAGGAACAAGGCAAAGATGCCCACTATAGCCACTTCTATTCAAAGTTTTAACTTGGGGTAAAAGTAAAGTTTCCTTTTCGAAAATAGAGAACTGGGTAACTGGATGTAAAATATTGCCATCTTCTCTGAGTGGTCCACCTGAAATGTCATGTCTTCTATGGAGCCTTCCTTCCCTCAGTCAAGTAGAGTGAGTCACAAGAAATGCTTCCTCCTTCATATTCGCTTGGTATGTCTCTTATAGCTCATAGTATGTTGTTTTTTATTGTTTGTATGTTTATACGTATCACACGAGAATATAAGGTTCTTCTCAGCGATAAGCTGACTGCCTTTGTCTACTTAGAGCTTGATGTAGTGCTTAGCACATAGAAGGAGTTCAATTATTTGGGGCTAAATGAAAAAAATAGATGCCTATTGCCAAAAAGCTAAAAGCTTTCTTTGAGGGAAAGGGAAGAGGCAAGCGGGGGAAACAGAGAGGAAGAGAGAAGTATAGAAATGAGAGGAGACCATAACATACCACTGATAAACTTGCCTCCTTTGCCATGTGCTGAGAACTGGCCTGGGTGCCTGGTTTTGTGGCTTCTCCTGCCTCACTGCTGTGCAACATGCTGTCTCATTCTCTTCTCCCTCAGAAACAAGATGTGGCGATAGACAAGTCAATAGTCTATGACAAGTAAATAAGATCGAGCTCCATAAAGTGTAACAAAAAATGCTCTGGAGAGCTGAATGTTTCACATGACACATACCCAATTTCTCGTGAAATTTCCCTACTGTTGTGTTTTCCATTTGAGCTAGATCTGTTCTTTCCCTAGTTGGTCTTTCCATCAGCAGAAGGAAATGGCTTTTCTGATGAAGCCCCACGAGAATGCACTGATGACTCGGTAAGAGTTTTCATTCATTCAGGCACTCACTGTTGACTTGAACGATAATACATCGCCTCATCTTCAGAAGAGAGACTAATACTGAATTACTAAAATAAGAAATTATGTATCACCAGAAATGGTAATATAACTGAAACATGGTGTCTCCCAACAGTCCAGCCTGTGTCCATCCTTCCATCTACCCATCCACACATCCACCCATCCAAATGCTGACAAATATTTGCATAGAAGCAAATATGGATCATACACAGTACATGGTGCTTCAGGGAAGGGAATAAGGTACAATCCTTGTCCTTTGAGGTCCTCATGGGCAAACAAAGAGAGGCAGGCACACAGCTAATTATAATGCAAGTTAGACTTGAGAAATACTAGTGTTTATTTATCATCTGTATGTGAAATGCTAAGGAACAGATAACTTAAAAGTGCAAGTGATTTCCCCTGCCTCAAAGTGTCTGATAATCTAACTGGAGATATAGAATGTTAAACCTAAAAAACTGTTACTGACAATTCTACGTGATAGCCCTGGGGGAGGCGGGAGGCTGAGGTTCAGAGCTCAAGGAGTGCAGACTGACTGAGGAGCCCTTCCCGACCCAGAGACTGGCTTTCTCTTGGGTCCTCTGGGGCTACAATGGCATGTCTCTGTGAACATGTGCCACCTCCTCTGTGCATGGGCAAGTCTGCTGGCACAGACTTTTTTTTTTTTTTTTTTTTTTGCCTATTCATCATCATGCTCATTTCTTAGAACATTAGCATCAATTCAGAAAAAGAAATAAAAGGACAACAACAAAAAAATTCATACATACCTTACCCCTTACCCCTCCTTTTCATTGATCACTAGCATTTCAATCTAAATGTATTTTAACATTTGTTCCCCCTATTATTTATTTTTATTCCATATGTTTTACTCATCTGTTGATAAGGTAGGTAAAAAGAGCAGCAGACACAAGGTTTTCACAATCACACATCACATTGTGAAAGCTGTATCATTATACAAACATCTTTGAGAGACATGGTTACTGGAGAACACAGCTTTACATTTTCAGGCAGTTCCCTCCAGCCTGTCTGTCCAACCTCTTGACTAACAAGGTGATATCTATTTAGTGCATAAGCATAACCTCCAGGATAACCTCTCGATTCTGGAATCCCTCAGCCATTGACACTTTATTTTGTGTCTTTTCACTCTTCCCCCTTTTGGTCAAGTAGGTTTTCTCAATTCCTTGATGCTGAGTCTCAGCTCATTCTAGAATTTCTGTTCCATGTTGCAAGGAAGGTCCACACCCCTGGGAGTCATGTCCCATGTAAACATGGGGAGGGCAGTGAGTTTGCTTGTTGTGTTGGCTGGAGAGAGAGAGAGGCCATGTCTGAGCAACAAAAGGGGTTCTTTTAGGGGTAGCACAAACTTTTAAAGCTGTTTTCATCAACTGCTAGTCTGCTTGACTAAAATGTCCTGGCCAGGGGAGACCCATTGCTTAACCAGGTAGAGACACAGTTCCAGGGAGGACGGACAGTACTGACATTTAAAGAAACAGCAGTAGCAGTATAGATGGCTTAACTGTCTCCAGAGCCCATTTTCTGGACCAGCTCTGTCCAACAGAACTTTCTGCAGTAATGGAAATTTTCTGTCACTGGGCTGTCTAACTCTGTAGCCACTAGTTAATGTGGTTACTGAAAGGTGGGTAGTGAGATTGAATAATGTAATTTTTTATTTTATTTCATTTTAATTGATTTAATTTAAATTCGAATCCTTTTATACATTTTGAATTTAAGTGGTGACCACTGTGTTGAATGGCAGAGTTCTATATCAAGCTGAAGGGCATGATGAAGTGAAGAGTTTTCCTCCCACAAATAGGTGTCCTGGTAAGTTACAGACTCAGCTACCAAAGTGGGTAAAACAGAACTTTGGCTTTCAGTAGCAGGAAGGACTCCTCCCACAAAGTTCAGCTTCTCATCTCTTCATTGGCACCTCCCACCCCAACATGTAATCTAGTGGTTTCCCAAATTTTTTACTCTGGTAGAGCAAAGGACCCACAATGTTATTAATCCCCTGCATTTTGTCACTGCAAAACCCTTCACCAGAGTGAATAGAAAGATTAGGGCACTTGCAATGACACATCAGTGAAGCCTGGGATGGAGTCCAAGAGTTTGAATTATTAGAAACTTGTTCAGGTAATCCTCCTGTGTTGCCAGGTTTAGAAACCACTTTGCTGCATATCAGAAACAGTATAGAACTTCACATTACTGGAGCATTTGTCCACATAACAAATATTTATTGAGCATATACTATAAACTAGGCATTAGCATAAGTTAGGGAAATAGCAGTGAATAAAATAGAAAATATTGCTGTCATAGGGTCTAGTGAGGGAAAACAAAAAATAAACCATAAACTAATAAAAAGATAATTTCAGGTAAAGAACATTAATTGACACGTAACAAATCAAACTGTAATGAGAGACAGAATGACTGGGTTTAGGAACTACCTAAAGCTGTGAGGTCAAAGAAGACCTCTTTGAGGAGGTGACAATGAAGCTGAGACTTGGAATGATGCAGAGGTAATGTTTTAATGTTTGAGGACAAGTATTCAAGGTAGAAGGAATAGCAAGTGCAAAGACCCTGAGACAGGAATAAACCAAGCATGCCAGAGGGCCAGAAAGAAGGGAGGTGTGACAGAAGCATAGTGACCAGGGAAGAAAGGAGGTGAGAAGGCAGAGGTGGGCTCATGTAGGGTCTTAAGTACACAGCTAGTGGTTTGAATTTTATTCTGTAATATGATTAGGAGCCCTTAATAAGACTAAGTGAGATAGTAATATGGAAGATTTATATTTACATTCAGAGATTATTTTGACTTTTGACTTTTGGGTAGGACAAGTGTGGGAAACTCAGAGACAACAGGAGTTACTGCTATATTCTAGGCAGGAGCTGATAATGGCTTTGATCAGGAATGTAGCAGTGGGTGTGGCAGGTTAGTTAGATTCCAGATATATTTTGAGGTTAGAACCGCAGGACTGATGGATTGAATGTGGGGTATGATAGAAAAAGAGGAGTCAAAGATGACTGATGCTTAGGATTGAACCTGAGCAACCAGAGAGATGGTGGAGCCATTTCCTTACATAAGGGAGCCAAGGAGATAAATGGGCTTTGGAGGGCTATCTAGAGTTTAATTTTGCACAATTTGAGATGCCTGTCGGACATCCATGTGGTGATGGCATATAGACAGTTGGACATATGTGTCTGGACCTTATGGGAGATATAAAGGCTGAGAATTTCGATTTCAGAGTCATAACAGTATATATGATATGAGTAAAAATGACCACCTGGAGAGAAAGTGGAGAAGAGAAAGGGGGGAGGGGAAAGAGAGAAGGAAATGGAAAGGAAGGGAAGGGAAGACCAAGGCTCCACAAAACAACAAAAGAAGAAATTGAATAGTACACCCTGGCAGAACCCAACGTTAAGAGGCCAGGCAAAAGAATCTGAGGAAAAAAGCAAACAATGTGGTAGAAGGAAAGACAGGAAAGTGGTTATCATGAGACTCTAGAGAAAGAAGTTTCGAGAAGGAGGGAATAGTCAATTGTGACAATAGTGCTGGGAAGTTCTGTGAGATGGAGCAGTGAACTGACTTTTGGATTAAGCAAGTGGAGATCAGTGGTGCTACTGATTGAGTTGGGAATGGGGAGGAGGAAGCCAGACCAGGGTTAGAAGTGAGAATATGGGAGGTAAGAAAGCAGACACAAGGCTTGTCCATAACTTTTGAGGAGTTTTTCAATAAGAGGAAGTAGAGAGACAGGTCGTGGCTGAATGGGGATATAAAATCAAAGGGAAGTTTTCTCCCTCTTTTTTAAAGTTAGACAAGTTGTGAGTTTACAAAACAATCACGCCTAAAATAGAGGATTCCCCCTGTATACCTCATTATGAACACCTTGCATTGGTGTCAAGTTTTCATTTTGTTTTTGTTTTTAAAGTGGACTATTTCAAGTCAGATGTAAATGACAGTGAGTATGATGAAGGGCTAAGAAAGATTTTGAAGATGCAGAATGAGAAGCGATTCTCACTTTCCTATGAGAAATCAATCTGTGGTCATGTGGAGAATCCTTAAAGACCACCGCTTCTCTATGAGCATAATACGAGAATGGTTTCTGCAGACGCTTCTAAGATTCCACATACAAGAACAAAGGCTTCTAACTGGACTGGACAATGGGAACGTGGACACTAACCGCTTTGTCATGGTCTTTTAGCACCTCAGATCCTGATATTATCAGTTGGCATGATTCTTTCCACCCAGTGAGATAGGCTACTCGTGATGTGGCCCCTGAAGGAGTGGATGGCAGTAGGTAACCCACCGAGCCTGTGCTCCCTTTCAGGTAGTGGACACACAGGGAAGGAGACTTGACTCCTTCTTCAGTCACTTCCTTTCCCCTAATTACTCTGCCATAATAGGTTGAGAGGAGATGTAAGGATGCAGATGGAGCCAGGCATACTCTACCCATCAGGACCGATACACTAATACAGAGCCAACCCCTGAGATGGCCTCTTCTAAAAATGACACACTATTTCTGCTCTCCCCTCTAACTTCAAAGCATAGGATTTTTTCAATGAGTGCTGATGGAGATCTGGTTATGCCCATAGTAGAGCAAACCATCACCCTCCAGACTAAGGACTGGGTGACAGTAAGCAAGAGACCCAGATCCACCCATAGAATCCAGTTTGCAAAGAATCAGAACATTTCACATGAGGGCAGCTGGAGAGGTGAGGGCTGCTTTTCAAATGGCATTGCAGGCTGTATTTCCATGTCACCCCAGAAACAACTGCCTTGGCCTTACCAGCTTCCACCAGGAAGCCATGCTGGGGAATGCAAACTACCACACTTGGAGGTCCACACTGAGAACAGAGCACTTCCATAAGATTCTGGGATCATTAATAGGGCCACAATGCTCAGAGTCATTTGGGGTTAAAAGGGAATTTTCTCAGTCAAAACAGAGAGCAGAGGCGATGACTGTCACCCTAGGAAGACATTTGGGCAAAATAATAAAAAGCACAGCTGTGTGGTACCCTGTAGTGTAACTGCCTTCTCTTTGCTTTTCTGGAAGCTTGCGTTTGGATGAGAGAGCTCCTGTAGCCATTGGGCGGGGAATGGGGAGGCAATAAAAATGAAGATCAGATGTGATCACAGTAAACATTAACTATCCTATAACATGAGGATATTCCATTGAGGAAAGAAGTCAAAGAAATGGCCCTTTGCTGGGAAGTTCTGGGTTGAAGCGCTGCTGGGCTTTTGGTTTTCTTTCATTTTATTCCTTCCTTCCTCCCTCCCTTCCTTCTTTCCTTCCTTTCTCAATTTTTTTTTTTTTTTATTCTTGAAGGTCTGGGAAAGAGGTTACTGTTGAATCATAGAGCAGTTGTTGTCATAACTCATAAGCAATATCATTCAACTGAAATAGTGATGTGCCCATGGTTTGTGACTAGCAATAGAATAATAACATTGTACCCTCCCACAAATATTTATGAGTGGGAGAGAGTCTGACAAGGACAGGGCATTTACATCAGAATGAGCAATGTAGTAGAAGCCTGAGGCTTTGGAATGATGCCTCTGGCCTCCCTGAGTTCTCACTAAATGTGGAATCTCATATACTGCAGGTGAGAGTGCAACCCCTGCTTTGCAGAATCTCATAACCTTGCTTGACCCAGACACCTGGGAAAGGCTCAGCAAAGTGAAATAGTGTTTAATGAACCCTGGAGTCACATTCTGATTTAGATGCAAACATCCAAGGGAGTATGTAATGTGTTCTTAATGCAGCAACCAGAGTTAAGTTAACAGAGGCTTGTTTATCAATGGATTCAGCTACTGCTGGATTTCTAAACAACTCTGCTTTAAACGGTTCTCATGCACCCCAGTGGGATGGCACATGTGAAAGAAATTGTAAACTATCTTGGGCAGCTGCCTCTCCCTTTTCCCTCTTGGAGCTAAGGCCTCTCTCATGCCTTCAGTAAGGTAGAGAGACTCTTGGAAGAGCAGTACTAACTTGGGCTGAGAGTCTGGCCATTGGAAGTAGAAGGATCAGGCTTGAACCTAGCACAAATGGCTGGTTGTGCAAACTGTGTGACCTATTTCACCTTCTAGGCTCAAGTTTTCTCATTTGGAAGAGAATGGACAGATAATGCTTAATCTGTAAAGAATGTTTAATAAGGTTGATTGTAAATGGATGGCACAATACTACGTGATGGTAGCACAATACTGTAAGTGTAACTAACTGAGTAGGAGTGTGGTTGAAAAGGGAAGTCTAGGGTCATGTATGTTACCAGAAGGAGAGCTGGAGTGTAAAACCTAGGTCTGTATAATGTAGCAAAACCTATAGTGGGCAATGACTGTGGTTAATCATACAAATATAAGAAAGTTCTCACATGAATGAGAACAAATCTACATGACTATGACAAGGCATTACTAATAGGGTGGTAAATGGGAAAAATACAACTAATGTAAGCCAAGGACTATAGTTAACAGTGACACTGTAATATTCTTTCATCAATTGTAACAAAGGTACTATATCAAAGCTAAGCATCAATAATGGGGGGGTGGGGGAGGCATGTATACAGAGCAGGGGATTTTTTTTTTTTTTTTGAGAAATGAGAAGGTTCTCATATTGATCGTGGTGGGGAATACATAAACGTGATTGTACCAAGAGCCATTGATTGTACACTTACGATGGATTGCATGGTGTGTTTTTAAAAAATAAATTAATTAAGACTGTTCTCCCTTCTACAAAAAAGAAGTGTAAATGAATCAGTTTTGCTATTTTTTAAGTATCTAATGAGTATTGATGAGTGTAGTAGGCTGAATGGTGGCTCCCAAAGGATATGCCCAGGTTGTAATCTCTGGAATCTGAAACTTCTTATTACATGGAAAATGAGTGAATATTATTTTATATAGCAAAGGATGTGATTAAGTTAAGGATCTTGAGAGAAGATGCTTATCCCCGATTGTCCAGTTGGGCTCAACATACAATCTCATGTCTCTCTACAAGATAGGAACAGAGGAGAAGAAACAGAAAAGAGGATTAGGCCATGTGACTGTGGAGGCAGAGATTGGATTGATGTGGCCACAAGCCAAGGAACACTGTCAGCTACCAGATGCTCCTGTAGAAGAGGCAAGGGAGAATTCTCCCCTAGAGCCTTCAGAGAGAGTGTGTAGCCTGGTTGATGTCTTGGTTTCAGACTTCTGGCCTTCAGAACTTTCTGAGAGAATAAATTTCTGTTGTTTGAAGCCCCCACCCCTCAAAAAAGGTTTCTTCATCCGTAAAATGGGAATTAGGGTTGTTGTGAGAACTTAATCTAATAATACATTATTGGTGCTTAATATAGTGCTTGGGTAGGCACTGGATGTATGCCAGCTATCACCAGCATTATTTGATAAATCAAGTATCACTAGACAATTAGAGGGTTTCTAATTGTCTGAACAGGCCTCTAGAAGGTGTGTATGCATTAAAAAAAGGCACACTGGAGAATCAATTCTTAACCCCCAAAAATGAATATCTAATCCTGACCTTACAATCTCTGTGCCCACTGGAGACCTCTCAAGTCAGTGCCATCAAATTATGACACAGTCTATTTTTCCTGGACATAAGGCCATCCTTGCCCTTTAGCCTGGGTATGTTTCATGTGGCTTTTGGGAAAATGCCAGCTTGTCCTCATATCTCTTGCAGGTCCAGAAATTGGAGTTTCTTGGTGCCACTCAAGGCTGGTTACAGTGAGTGGATCTAGACTGTCTTCGAGATTCCTCTTACTATGAGTCTGGACCTCCTTCTCAGGAAGCAGGGGTCTTGTTTGGATATTTGTACTCAGTATTCTCCCTTCTTACGTGATCCAAGGAGACTCAGTTCCTTTGCACACAAAGATCACGTAGATCTCCCAGGCCCACAGGGAAAACATAACTAATTCATATTATTTGACTTTGCGTGTCCTTGATGCTTTCCACAATGGCTAAAGAAAAGCTGACATTAATAACTTGAAAATGTAGCACATTTAGTATTTTCACAAATGCTTATGATATAAAGATTATACTTGCGGAACATATGATTTACTAAAAGGGGAGGACAAATTGCTACTTACTAGAATACAAGATAGAACATACGTTTCATGACCGACTTCTAAAGTGTTATGGGTATAAAAAGGAGAGGCTGTTCCCATTCAGAAGATCTGCAGGGCAATGGATGGATAGGACATAGCCTTGGAGGGATGGTTGTGAAGGAGGAGAGACACTTTGTAAGGCAGGGATAGATCGAGGATGGGCATTCCCGGAAGAGGAAAAAGCTTGCCTGTAAAAACAGGAGAGAAAAACCAGGGTTGTGCAGGAAACATAGGATTCCTCCTACTGTACTATTGTGAAGACTAATTACTGGGCAACTCATTTGTGATCAGGTGATGCTTACACACATAGCAGAGGGTCAGTTAATATTTGCTGGCTGATAACATGGGGAAGCTCACCTCTGCCTCTCCAATCCAAACTCTTGAATTGCTTCGCTAACATAACATACATTAGCCTCCAAGAGGCACAGGATAATATAATCAATGTCATGATGACAAAAAAAATAATAATTCAAATAAACAGCTGATTAAAGTTGAGTATAGAAAAATAGCATGACCCTAATTACTAAATTTGCTAATTGTTTTCCCTGTTCCTGGAACAAATTTCTATTTCGTCATCCTTCATGCATCTATCATGCAACAAATTGAATCTTTGCAACATGCAAAGCACTGACTAGGAAAACAGCAATGAGCAGCCCAGATGCAGCCCCTGCTCCGTCTTGGTCAGAGGTGTAAGTGTAACCCAAAGGCCCACATGCCACCACACAAGGCTACCTTTTCTTCCATACCCAAATTACGATGACTTAGCAAAGAATCTTCGATAAACATTCCTGAACAGTCACCCGGTTGTCTACACTGGTTTGTGAATTGGTCCTCCTTGCCCTTTGCTTGCTGTCAACTCTTTGGAGGTCAGAAATTCGGGGTGGCCTTCTAAGTGTAACCCTTGCTCTCCGTCCCCTCTGGGACTCCTCCCTATGCAGGAAGAGGAACAGCCTGGAGTCCCTGACAGCCAGGCCTAGGCCCTGGCCTTAGAGATTGCCCTCTGCTCCCTGCCCACCAGTTCCTTCCTCTATGCAGTATCTGAGATCTTCACAGGGAGAGGATTCTGTCTGGCTACCTGGTCATTGGACATTGTCACTGCTGCTCACACTGAGATCTGTCCTCCCACTGGTGCTCCACTTCCTCAGCTCTCACTTCCCAGGTATTATCCACCAAACGGCACTAGATTGATCAATATGTCAGATTTTCCTAGAATCACCGAAGGCTTTGCCTACAGGGGATTTCACTAACAAGTTGATGCAATTTCCCTATTGTACAGAAGTTAAGAGATTTTCCCAAGGATACACATAAAACTCATTTTATTGAGATGCTGTCTTCACTTGATTGAAGGGTGGGGTAAGGGTCCTCTCTACACATGGTTGGAGCCTGTCAAGGGAGAAAGATGATGAGTTCAGACCCATGTACAACTGCTCATTCTGAAAGTTAATGAAGAGTACCTACTTTTTTAGGTTTGATTTTTCTTTGAGCTTATTTATGAAAGAAAATTCAGGCCGGGTAAGCTAACTGGCCTGAATTCACTATAATATTCGCCTGCCTTTGTATCAGACCATTTTTCAAATCCAAGTAGAGGTGATCTTGGATTTAAAGATCATTCACTTTAAAATGTGCGATGACCTTTAAAATAAACTGCATCTTTTCCTCTTTTAAATTACCTTGAGTCAAAATGTTCATGGAGGGTTCATCAGTGTTGCTAACTCTCAGGAAAACAGGCTGTCTAAGTATAAGGGGTTTACCCAAGAACCTTTTGAGTCCTTTTGAGGAACAGGTGGTGTAACAGCCTCCTATGCAGGCCACTGACATTTATTTAGAAACTAATTGTATTACAACCTGGGACACGAAATGGAAAAAGATTAGTTCACACTGCAATCCATCTTGGAATGAAATGCTTGTGGTAGCACCAGAAGAAAATTGTTCCATTAAGGCAAAGGCAAACCTCAATTCAAAGGATGGGAAGGCCAGAGCGTTAAGCTGAGGGTCTCAGTACTGCAGAACCACTGCTGCCTTCTAATGGTGTTGCAGTCATCCGACCGCTCAACTCCTGCAACCGACAAGACTCCGTTGCCTTTTCTCCTTCCCTTTCCTATAACCGTTAATTCCCAGTTATCCACAAGTGACTTAACCATAGCAGCATTCCACTCAAAGACTAATCTGACCCTCTTCTATGAAAACTGTGTCTCTGTCCCAACCTCTGCCCAGTACTGGGACTGTCCCCACTCTAGGAACTCCGCCCCCCTCCCCCCACCCATTCAGGAAACTTTGCAGGACACCTATTTTTCTGCACGTACAGAGCTGATTTCCTTTGGGACCTTGTTAGAAATGCAGAATCTTGGGCCGCACCCCAGATTTATGGAGTCTGCATCTTAACAAGAGCCCCTTGAGCTGAGTGAAAATCCAAGTTCAAGAACTGCTGATCTCCAGCAACTCTAAGCTAATCACATCCTCCTGTGGGAACCAGGGGTCACCATATCTTTTTGTTCCTACAAAGCCTGCTTCTCAAAGCCCCTGCCTGTCCATTCTGTTCTCAAGTGCAGCTACCATGTGGTCCTATAAATCTGTGCTGTCTTCCCTGGGGGCTGTAATGAGAAATTAGGATATAAGGGATGATTGTGATAAGTAAATCATTATATAAAAATTCCTTTTTTTGCTTTCTGGAATGTTGGAGTAGACAGAGAAATACCTGAGAACTCTGAATTGTAGTCCAGCTGGCTTGTTGTCTGAAACCAATGTAAAAAGCTCTTAGCCTGTGCCTTTGTGATTGTAAGGGCTGTTTATTCTCCTGTAAAGCAAAGACCCTAATGCTAATGAAGTCGGCCATTAACTACTTCTCCCTTTTGGTTTATATCTTAACTACTAAACTGATAGCTCTGCTCCCCTACTTTCAACTTATATTCTCCTATTGAAATGATAATGATAATACTTGTCTCCTTTTCAGCTTTAAACTTACTGTCTGAAATGACCTAATTTCTCCTTGCTAAAATCCTTAAGAACTTTGAACCCCCTAAACTCAGGAAGACAGATTTTGGGCTGTTAGGCTGTCTGCTCTCTTACTACATATATGGTAATAAATTCTTTTTCTCTTTGAAATCCCAGTGTCTCAGGAATTAGTTATTGAGCGCATCGGGTAGAAGAATCCACGGCCTTTGCCGGTGTCAGGGCTGTAGGGTTGATTAACAAATGTTGCACTCATCTGTCCAGTGTGGGGGTATCTTGTATTCAGACATATTGTATTCCTTAGGGCAGGGGATCCTCTTTCACCCACAGGGTGAATAGGAGGTGATCAGAAGAGAAATCACTGCCTTAGATAAATTCTCGTGTCCTGAGAGTGTCAGGTGGGGACTTGGTCCCCAAATGTGTATGTGTTTTCTATACCACACTGTGTTAATTTGGGTTACCCTGCACTGGTTTGTAGATTGCAAAAATATTTGGCTTGGTAATTTCTCAACTAATAACCAAATTGAGATAATTAGAAACCTTTGAATCAATGTTCTTGGAAGGGTAAGTAGCTTCTACTTTGTCTAACCCCTCTGGGCTCTTCAGAGGAGCCCCAACATGGGCAAATTTTCCAAATTATCATAATAAGCACCCTAATCAAGGTGTCAGCAACGTGTCCTGGATACAAGAGACCTGTGCCAGGGGAATGAATTCTGTTTGGACATCTCCAAACCCTGAGACACCCACCACTTTTAGTTTCACTTGATTCTTCGCAAATAACCATACTTTATAGCTGACTCTTCCTATCTGTCTTCTGTGTGTTTTTACAATGCCAGAGAACCATCAGCAAAAGAAATCAAGCTCCCAGCTCCCCCAGTAGCTTATTCATTCAACTAATTCAAGCTCAGGAAGTCAAATATGCTAACCAGATTGCCCTAGGGTGCAGTAACTATGGGATCTGCCTGAGTGTGGTTAACCTTGGGCAGGCTGTGAAGACCTGTGTGACAATAGGAATTGCTGCCTCATTCCTCAGCAGCACCACCACCATTTATTAAATGCCTGCCAAGTCTGGCCCAGGTGTTCTATGCCTGTGAGTAGCCCTCCCCTCCGCCCCATCCCAGCCGGTCCTTTTTAGAGATATGCAACCTGAGGCCCAGAGACTGAATAATTTTTCTCCTGGTGAAATCAAGGTAAAATATACACCAGGGGCAGTGAAGAAAACATGAAGTATGTGCTATGAGAAGTGTGAGCGAGGCAGAAAGGGGTATTGCACAGTTGACCCTGAAATGGCCCAGGAATTTATAGTTATGTGGAATGTAGGTTGACTGGAGCTCATATATATCACATGTATGACAATTATATACACACAGATGTAAATATATACACACATGTAAGTATAATATATATTATTTGTGTATACACACAACTCATGTGTGTGTATACATATATATATACATAAATAGCACAAATATGTATAAATAACATATATATATCTAGGGCTATGAGTCTAATCTGCCCATATCCCTAGTGTGATGATTTGGAGTCACGTACCCCAGAAAAACATGCTCTTAAATTTAATCCATTTCCGTGGGTGTGAATCCATTGTAAATAGGATCTTTTGATGAGGCTGCTTCAGTTAAGGTGTGGCCCAACTCGATCAGGATGGGTCTTAATCCTATTACTGGGAGTCCTTTGTAAACAGAATAAAATTCAGACAGTTAGAGAGAAAGCCATGGGAAGCAAGAAGCTGAAGGTCAACAGAACCTGGAAGAGAAGGGAGAGGCCACCATGTACATTGTCATGTGACAGAGGTTCCCAGGAACAAGAATTACAGCAGCCAGCCCCAGAACATGAGCCTTTGGGAAGAAAGTGTTGCATTGGTGACACCATGATTTGGATTTCTCCTAGCCTCAAAACTGTGAGCCAATGAATTCTCATTGTTTAAGTCAACCCATTGCATGGGATTTGTTTGATCACCGAGGAAACTAAAACACCTAAAATACTTTTCTTAGGCTTTGCTTCTTTCATCACATCCCCATTGGCTTAGACGGTTGAAGAGGATGCCAAGAGGAGAGTTCACTTTCATAGCCAGTTGTCATGATATAGATAGGGGAAAAAAGGAAGGAGAATACGAACTAGAAAAAAATCGTCAATGCAGTGAGTAGGTCTGTCCATGAGGTGGTGGTGGTAACACAACCGAAGCAGGAGGGAAAGGGCAGGGCATGGCGAGTTACCAGTCAAATTCATTGCTAAATACTAAGCCCATGCCACCCCCACAAACTCCCACCCCCTTATCAACAAAGGCCTGGCCTTTGGCTGCCAGGGTGCTGGCAATTTCGCAAATTGAGCGGCTCAGCAGCTCTTTGATCAGCCTGCCTAGGGACTTGGATGTAGCTCAGACAAGGTGACCCATATGAAGCTATCAGGAGTGCTGACTGGGTCAAATGGACTCAAGTAGAAAGAGCTCAGGGTACCCGTATACTCTCTGGCCTGGGGTGGTTTTCTTTGCTGCAATGAGCATTCGAGCCAGCACAAAAGCCTGGCACTGAGTCTCCTGGAACCCCCAGCTTCCTTGGCAAGGACTCTTCTTTCAACATACACCTGAATTCTCCTGCTGAGGGGGGCCCATGGAGACAGGATCCAGGTCAACAAAAATCTCTGCCCATCGAAAACATTTTCAAACCCAACTTTTTGCAAGCAACTGCAGCTGAAGGCCAAACCACATGGAAATGGATATTCCCTCTCTGTACAGAGAGTAAAGATGTTAAGAAAGCAATGCACTACTGAAGCCTTCTGTGGTGCCAGTCTTGGTTTCTAGCTTTATGAAATTATAGTTCTATGTAAAAAATAATAATGATAATAAAAATAAATGATTCCCTATATCTTCAACAGAGAGAAGGAAAAAGGAGCCTTGGTTTGATTCTGTGCCTACCATGGGCCAGGCACTTTATATGTGTTACCACTTTTAGTCCATTCAAAGTCGCTGCTTTCCTGGGACTTCACCATGGAGAGCCTGGTTCTAAGAGGAGATGATACTTGCCTGAGGTCACACATGTGTCAGCTACAGAGGTGGGTTCAAGCCCAGATCTCTTGGGATTACTCTGTTCTGTTCTCTGCTGTGAGAATGCTCAACAACTTGTTATTGAGCAAAAATTAGTCATATTTATATAGCAACACCTCTTGACATTTGGTGGCCTTTAACAGTGTACAGAATGCTTTCCGTTGCCCAGAACAAGTGTGGACCAAACCTAGCCATGGGGTCCACCCCTTTCCGCTGTTTCTCTCCCAGGTTCCTCCTCACCAGCCCAAACCATGGGCATCTCTGGCTAAGCTGGCCCTTGCCCTGCTCTCAGGCACCTTCCCTTGGCAGGTGAATTCACTGAAAGTCTACCGATTCATTGATGGTGAAGTTTATCGTGGGTGCCTCTGCCCTGGGATGGTGGGCCCGTAGAAGAGAGCAACTCAACAGATACCTGTGTCTCAGTTTTACCCTGGACCTGCCTTGCCTAACACTGAGCAAAATGGCACGGATGAGGGGAACATTTCAAAATGGTCTGGCTTCCTTCTTTACTTGCCAACACAAGGAGTCTTTTGGTCAGGGCCCTTTAATTTGGGAGTTAAGTTTTATATCCAGAGTGAATTGCACCTGCATTGGGGAGTGTATTGGTTTGAAAGCCATGTTTTAATCCTAATCAATCTTGTGGGAGCAACTATTTCTTCAAATCCCTATTCGGTACTATAGGTTGGAAATTGATTAGGTTATCTCCAGGGAGATGAGACTCAATCAGTTGTGGGCAGTAAACTTGATTAGATGGAGACGTGCCTCCACCCATTCTACGTGGGTCTTGATTAGTTTACTGGAAGCCTATAAAAGGGGAGACATTTTTGAGAGAGTTTCCTTTGAGAACAAGGAGAGAGCCACGGAACCACGACAGAAGGACGAGAGAACCACAGAGTCCTCCAGCCAGCAACCTTTGGAGATGAAGGAGGAGAACGCCACCAGGGAGCTTCATGAAACAAGAGGCCTGGAGAGGAAGCTTGTAGACATTGGGCTGTTCACCACGTGCCTTTCCAGTGGAGAGAAAACCCTGAACTTCATCAGCCTTCTTGAATTAAGGTATCTTTCTCTCTCTACCTTAGATCAGACATTTCTATGAACTTGCTTTTGGACATTTCCATGGCCTTAGAACTGTAAAACTAGCAACTTAAATTCCCTGTTTTAAAAGCCATTCCATTCCTGGTATATTGCATTCTGGCAGCTAGCAAACTAGAACAAAGAAGAACCAAAAATCTACGTTCTAGGATCTCCTGGGTCTCCTACATCCTAGTAGTAATAATAACTGATGGTTTTTTGAGTCCTTACTGTAAATCAAGTGTGGTTTTAAGTGCTTGACTCTGTCAACTTCTAACATCACAACCCAGTCAGGTGTGTACTATTTGTGCCCAGAAAAATGGAGGAACAGATTCTGTAACTTGCCCAAGATCCCATAGTTAGTAAAGAGAGGAGTCAGAATTAGAATTCAAATTCGGTACTTGGCATTGGAAAAATGACCCTTGACTCCACACGGTCATACAGGTGGTTTTCTAAGGCCCCTGAATCTCTGCCTGAGTTTGTGCATCTGGGGAGGGCTCCTTTTAGATCTGGCCCTTGGCAGCAGCCCCTGGACAAACCAGCGTCTGAGGCGAGAAGTATTTTGTTTTAGTCCATCAAGGTTGAATGGATTGTGAGTCTCTGAGCCCTGCCTATTTTTTCCCTCTCTTTAGCTTCTTACTTGCCAAATTCTCCTGCCTTATCTGCCATCTGGCTCATTATCTCGAGGAAACCAATAGACAGAAGGAGACCTGAGCACCCTAAGTCACGACCTTGCCTGGTGTTGGAGTTTTGTTTATTTTAAGGTCAGCAGCAGCCACAATAACAGCGGCAGCAAGAATGGGGTAGCCTCCATCATGGAGGGCCCCATCAAAACCCACCCTTGGATCTTGGTGCTGGCCTTATGACTGAGGCCTCTGCACCTTGCCTGCAGCCTAAGGCAGGTGGACTGGCTCTTATCCATTCTTATCTTGGCAGCATGGCCATGTGGGAGTTTTAGACGTTTGACTTTTGGCCCCAGCACATAGGAGACAGGCTTAATTAAAGCTATCAAGTGAATTTGTCAGGAAAACAGAAAACACTCTGGTGCATGTGCTGACTCTGACAGGCATTGTCAATATAATTAGAGGGCTTAAATTATTAAGGCTCCCAAACCGCTTAGAGCTATAAGCCACCAATTTGCCGTGTGCACGTGTCTGAAGGGCATCAGATTAGGAAATGGTGGGCTTCCAATGGGCTGTTTTTTTTGGATCCCCCAATGTGCTTGATCGTAACTCACCTTCAGTTACAAAGTCCTGCCAGTCCTTTTCCAGGGCTCTGAACTGGCTCAGGTCTTGTATTCTGGTCTTCCCTCCACTGTTGACTCTTAGGATCTCTGGCCAATCCTTTTTATTCTCAGTGCCTCCATATTCCCACCTGTACTGCGTGGTGACAAATATTTGCTTAGGATCGTTTTAGCAGCTGTGAAGTGTCCTGGGATCTTTGAATGAAAGACGCTCTATTACAGCGTATGAACCAAGTGATGACTCTGGCTCCATTCACACTGCACAGCTCTGCAGGAGACAGACTGGACCTATTCATCCTTTACACAGAACTAATTTTATTCCAAAGCCACACACTTGGCCAAGGCAGCAGGGCCTCTCAGAGGACGAAGCAGTACACTCTCAAAAAGAGGTATACTTTTAAGGTACCTTCTATTTGATAGAGTTGTTTCTTTTCTTTTTTACCATGACATATTAGCAAAGAAAACTACCATGCAATGAAGAGAACAATCATGAAAGGAGGAAACCCTTCTCAAGAGAGATCTGCTGATTCAGGCTATTGCAAAAGGTCAAAGGAGGCCATTTTGCCAGGTGCTGGGATTTAAACCATCAGCATATTGGGCTCTTCTGGGGCCCTTCCTGCCCAAATGTCAGGGTGCTGTTTTCACATTTGTTTTTATAGCCTGTTGCTTCAGGACACCCACTATGCAGGAGGAGAAGAGCTGAGATTGAACAGTATAGTATACCCAGGGCCTGCTAGGTTTCAAATAGGAGTGGCTTCTCCAACAAGACTGCCTCAATGCAATCCACAAGCCTGCATCTACCTCCTTCAAGGCTTTAACAGCATTATCTCAGAGCTCAGGTCTCCAACTTCCCTGACTCCTGGGGCCCTCTATTTACCTCTTCGGTCCCCTTTGTTCTAGAAGCACTTACTTAAACTTTAAGCTTTCTGCTTTACTCCCTCCTAGATCCATTGTCTCCTTCTTTGAATGTCCTACTAGCCCCAAGAGTCAAGCATCCTACAAGGTGCCATCCCCAGTCTGTGGACACCTCAGAAGCTCTGGAATTACTCATCTCTCAAGGCTCTAGTCTTCCCTCCTGTAGGTTCAGCAGGAGCCAAGATGGTTTGTCAGTTACCAAGATCTCCAATATGACTCTTTCTCTGGGCGTGCAGAGCTTGGCTTCCCACTGCTTTTAGTGGGAAATGCAAATAGCGTAAGCAAACTTAAAAAGGTCTTACTGATTTGGTCTGTGTCTTTCTGCTTGGCCCCATCTCCTGTAACTCAGCTCTTTACTCCTCAGTCATGCCACACTGGTTTTTCTGTTCCTCAGCCAAGTCCCTGCCCACTTTAGGGTTTTGCACTTTTGCTGGTCCCACTAATGAGTACACTCTGCCCACCAAAACTGGCATACTTCTTGTCATTCAGATCTCTGCTGAAATGTCATGTTCTCAGAGATTAATTTCTTGACCATCTTATCTAAGATAGCCCCTCCCTCTCAGTCACTTACATATTTTTCAGTTTAATTCATTCAGGCCTTTAAAATCATTCACAACTGTTTACACCATGTATGAATTTACA
This sequence comes from Tamandua tetradactyla, assembly GCF_023851605.1. Lineage (NCBI taxonomy): Eukaryota > Metazoa > Chordata > Mammalia > Pilosa > Myrmecophagidae > Tamandua > Tamandua tetradactyla. Next base: position 15,048,364 of record NC_135352.1, read on the forward strand.
TGTACCTTGTCTTCCTTCTCCCAATACTAGAACGCAGGTTCCACGAGCAAGTACCTTGTCTGACATTTTCTCTATTGTATCCCCAGTGCTTTGTAATATATCTGGTACTTACTAGTCTCTCTGTAAACATTTGTTTGATGAATAAATGAATGCACAAACTAGAAATAGTTCCATGGACTCCAAGAGGTTACCAGTGACCTTGCCAGGGAAGTCAAGGACACACTCAGTGGTCATCTCCCAGGCCTCAACCATCCCCTTCCTTTTGCATGCAGGTGTTTGGTATATTTCTGTTCCATGAGAGACCATGGCAGTCAGAGAGCTATTATGTTTTACTCAGCTCCAGGTCCTTTCCAGGGCACAAAGGTTGCTTACTGGCTCTCTCCCTGGAGTGTATAAAAGCTCAGTACTTAGGCAGTCATCCCTCATCTTTGATGCAAAGCAAGGTGTGCAGACTGGTGAGCAGTTAGTCCCCCTGGGGGACCAACCACAGTTGGTCCCTCATCTCTAACAACCATCCACTAACCTTCACAACAACTGGTTGGCCTCCAGGGTACTAGCCAAGGTGGGATCATTTTTCCTGCCTTTTTGGACACATTGTGCTGTGTAATTAAGAGGTCACTTGCAGAAAGCCTCTGCCTGACCCTGTGTTCCCACAACATACCATATAGAAATTCACTCTACGAAGCTCATCTCTCAAACCTTACAGTCTTTGGCATTGTCACTGGTAATCCCACCTGGGCTCGTTCCAACGTCCCAGTCACCTGAGCTGTGTGGGGCTTACCTGTAGTTCATTGTCCATGTTACCAAGGGTGAGCAAAGAGGCAACCTTCAAAACTCATCAGTGTCAAAAAGGGACCCCACTCCTAGGAGGGTAAGCAGAGTTGGAGGATCTTGGTAAAAAGCATAGAGTATAAACTGGGGAAACTTGGACAGTGTAAGAGCCTAGAGGAATTCCCAGAACTATGGAAACATGACCAGGGCTCCTTTTTGGAAGGTCCCTATAATTTTGAGTGAGCAGGTGAAAATGGAGCTATTCTTGGTTCAGGTGTACAATGACCTATGATCCTTCTCTTGAAGGGAAGAACTGGCAGGATCTGATGCCAGAGACTGCTGGTGAGTTATGGTAGGGTGGGGACTATTTGTTGCTGATTAAGTCTTGCAGCTAAGTGGAGGATGGATTTAGAGGAAGAGGGTCTCACAAGAAGACCACCAAGAAGGCTATGCAACTGTTCAGAAAAGAGAGGCCAAGAACCTGCAATTGAAAAGGACGAAGAGAACAGGATTCACACAAGAAGAATTGCTGACACAGAACTGACCAAATTGCAATTAGGTCAGAGCAGATGGATGGAATAACGAAGAGGTAAGACACCAGAAGGCTGCGAGGATCTGAGCTTGTTCAAACAAGTAGAAGATGCCCAAAACCTTGACAAAGTTAAGGCAGCAAGGGATGGAGTGGATTGGAGGAGGATAATATGCTTAGAGGTTGGATTTAACAAGCTCATAGGCCTCCAGAGACAGATTTTTTTTTTCATAAGCAGCTGGAAACAGACCTCGGGCACAAAAGGAAGGAAGAAATTATATTGTTTTGAGTGAAATGAAACTCCAAAAAATAACCAGGAATTTTAGTGGAGGGAGAGGAAACCAGAGGGCACTTTATTTCACATTTCTAACTTGTCTAAAACTAAGACAGATTGAAGGAAAACTTGAACCTGGAGGCCAGTTTCTTATTCAAATGGTGGGGGCAGGGTGGCGGTGGGATTTAATTTTGTAAAAAGTTGTGGTGTTTTAGACATCAGCTGTCTTTTTTGCTTTATGAAGAGAAGTCAGGAGTATCTTTAGAAAAGCTGAGGCCCAGGGACCAAAACCCCAAAGGACCAGGCCGGAAGAATATACTTCTTCCTAATAAAAAGGGGGAAAGAGCTCCCACTCAATGTAGCTTTCCTCACTGAAACAACCCGCAAAGAGCATTTTGTGCACATAATTATGAAATCATCATATTAAAAAAAATGCCACATGTTATTAATAATAACCATGAAAACAAAAACAAATTGAGCTCTCTCCTTGTCTCCAAGTAAAGAAAACCAAAAACACCAGAGGCAAAAGCAACCAGAACCATGCACAAGATAAGAAAATAAATCAACCCCTAGAGAACATACACTAATAAAAATAATTGCTATCAGAGGTAGACCACAGAATGAAAGGGGTCCTAAAAGCACTGCTCTTCCTACCTAAAAACCCCACAAATGACAACGTAAAAATGTGAGCAAAGAAAGTAATATTTCACAAGCAAATGTCACAGCCATGAGAGAATATGGATGGCTCAGCCTTGGGCCATTCTTGCTGAAATCTTGGAATCAATTCTGGACCCGAGTTGTGGATAAACTTACTGCCAGGGCAAACCATGATGGTCATGTGGGGTGAGGCTGAGGGGAAGCAAGTTGGAACCTCACAGGGAGCGGTCATTTTAGGGGAACCTCTCAGGTCAGACTCAAAGACTACAAGGTCAAGTTCAAGGGCAGAGAGAAGAGGACTGATGGCCTTATTTGCAGGCTGGAGGCCCAAGGGCTACTGTTTTTACTGGTTACCCCAGAAATTGGCTTTTTTTTTTTTCGCAAAATAGGACAGACAGTGGTCTCTAATGTTTTTAAGGGTCTTGGAGGGCCCCTTGGCAGTGTGGACCTGGAAACAGGAGGGGCTTTGGTGTTCAAGCCAACTTGAGAAATGCTGTAGACAAATATCTTCTTTGGAATTCACAGTGATCATTAGTATATAGAAGGTTCTGAGAGGTCATATTGTTAAAGAAAATCAGTTTAATTAAAAATCAGTTTTATTTCTCCAACTTCCATGCCCAAAACTAGAAATCCATAAATCATGCTTTATCTTTGCTGCCTTAGGATTATTGTATATAAACAATATATTAGGGTCACCAGATTTGGTTGAGTTGATTTGATTGGCTGTGCCCAAGCCTGCTCACTCTATATGTTTCTTCAAATAAAAGTTGCTGTCAAAATGAAGGGAAAAGCTTTCTCAGGGAAGGAGGTCTGTGTAGGTGTGTATCTTGGCTGGAACCTCTGAGCATGCCCCTGAAAAATATCAATATATTTGTACAGCATCCTGTGGCTTACGAAGCACTTTTACAGAAATCTTATTATTTATCATCTTTCACTGTAACATAATGGTATTGAAGGAAGCTGAGCTGATTTCATTCTGAGAGGGCAGCAAAACAAGTTTGGTTAATTGAGGGTTTAAGCCAGTTGGTTCTAATAAGCTGGAGGTTTGGGATAATTATATCTTGCTTTTATAGCAGCCTCCATCTGTCAAGAGTGCACCCACCTGCCTGCTTTAGAGGTGTTTCCCCTACTGATTCTTATCTCAAGTTTAACCTCCAACTACTCAGTCCTAAGATCCTTGCAGAACAGGTAGTTTTAGATTGGAAGACCTAAAACGCATATTTTTCAATTCCTTGCTGAGTTGTCTGATAATTATACACCATTGCCAACAGGATCAAGTCCAAATGCCTTAGCTTCCCTACACAATTTGAATGAGACCCAACTTTCCAACATCATCTCCCATCACCTTCTACCCATGTAAACTGTGCTCTAGCTCCTTTGACAGACTCAACATTTCCTGAATTGGCCATGCTTTCCCCTATCCCCACCCTCCACATACATACTCTATACAGTTCCTGCCTGTCCTTCTCTCATTTCTCTCCCTGCGAGACAGAACTAGTCACTTCTTCCTCTAGATTTTGCAGCACTTTTTATCTCATGTTAGATAGCACTTGTCATTTTGGAATAGTTTTGGAATTGTTCATGGAACAATTGTCTTTGAAAAAGCAGAACCTTTGTTTTATTCATCACCGCATCCCCCCCCCCCCCCCCCACAGTACCTTGAGGCTCATAGATGATGCTCAAGTAACATTTATTGAATGTCTGGTTCTTTCATGCACTGTCTTCTATGGTAGTGTCTCTGCATTTGGTGTTAATACAAGAAAGCACACCAACTACCAATCACCAGCAATCGATTGAGAAGGGTGGGAGGAGAAGCCAGGCTGGAGCTCGTCCCACCAAGTGGGTGGGACAGGACTGGATCTATGGGTGTCTGTTGCCATCTCTGGGGGAAAGAGGGATGTGTGAGATTTATTAAAAAGGAATATGGATTAAAAGAAGATGAGAAACGATGACCTTAGAAGAAGAATAACTTCAAAATAAGTCACATTTAATGGAGTAGGGAGAATGAAATAGAACCGAGGACTCTGCCTGGCCCCACCAGGCAGGCCTTCTACCACACGTAGGGGAAAGGCTGAAGGCACTTCCTGCCTCCAGGTAGGGGGTCTCAGAGTTGGATTCTCCCTGAGCTATTAAATTATCTGTTACCAGGTTTTCACCTATTTTTATGAAGTGTTTCCTCTTCATATTTAACTTCCTATTATTTGATTAGAATCTCTACAAAGAGCTTATAGTTCAATCTGAGCTCAGGCCACCTCTGCTATCTTTCCTCAGAGTTCCTGAACTCAAAGGGATCTAAAACAAATTTCCAGACTTTTTGCTCAGCCATGCCAACAGCCTGTAGTAATTTCAGATCAGTTCTAAAGACAAATAGCAAGTAGGGCAGGGAGGAGAGGTTGTACCTATTTTCTCTCTGATATTATCTTTATCAGGGAGCCAGAACCAGTCATTAAATCATGTTTGTTTGCAAAAGTTTCTTTACCTTTTTGAGCCTAAAAGTCCAGCTTTCCACAAGAGAGACCATAGACCATGGCAATTAGGAGGGACTTCAGAGTTTATTTAGCTCCTCCCATCTCATTTTACAAGGTGGAGAGTGACAGTGAGAGAAGCTGAATTCAAATATTTATAACAGACTCGATTCTGTGCTGTTTTCCTCTAGAGAACTCAGGCTCAGTTTAAGATACTTTTAAATAGTCATCATTTCTGATTTATTCCCTGAGAAGCAGGACAGAAAATGCAAGGAAGGATGGAAACAGATGTAAGCAAAGCTCCCTGAAGGATGGGACACAAAAGAGTGGATTGAGAAGAGGCTGCCTGAGTTTATTTAGATAATTCCACTCTGGACAAATCTTTATATAGAAGACATGCCATAAAATATTGATGCATAAATGGGTATATTGAGTTGCCAGATCCTTAAAATGTACTAAGGAACAGATCCAGTGATGTAGCTACATATTTCAATTGTGAATTCAATGCATATTACTGAGCATCTGCTCTGTACTAAATCCACAGGGACTAGAGTAAAAGGAAGGATATAAATGTGATTCGTGATAACAGCAAACATTTGTTGAGGGTGACCACATTAGCTTCTTTAAGCTTAATAGTAAGTACTATTGTGATCCCATTTTATAGTCAAGAAAACTGAGACTTAGGACAATTAGGTAACTTGCCCAAGGTCTTGCATCTGGTAGGTGTCAGTGCTTAGATGCAGACTCAGGTATGCCTGAGTTTCTAACCTTGAGGTTCTGGTGAGTTCCATGAGACTAAAGTCCTTGAACTCATAGTCTAACGGGTGCAGCACATCTGAAAAAAAAAAAAAAGTTTCCGCACCTATGAGAAAGACTAGGATTGGAGAAAGACATGGTTAAGGAAGAGTTCACAGGAAGGGCAACATCAGAACAAGTGCTTGAAAAATGAGGACTAGAGGTCCTTTTGAAGAGGGGTGGGGGAAAGAGCAATTTAGGCACAGTGCCGGGATAAACAAGAGTTTAACACAATGTATTGCATTATATACCCCAATTTAGACACACTCTTAAGTCTTGATCAGCATCCCTAAATAGTATCTCTTGATTTTATTTTAGTTCAGGTGTGGGTCAAATGAATGAAGTTGGGCATTAATGTGGATTACAGGAGTCCTTTATAAGCAGAGGAGATTCTGGTTTAAAGAGAGAAAGCCATGGGGAGGAGCTGGAAGCTGAAAGTCAATGGAACATGGAAGAGAAAAGAGAGGACATCACTATGTGATGTCCAAGCCAGACAGAGGTACAAGCCAATGATCCCTCAAGGATTGTCAGCAAACCAGCACCAGAATGTTACTGACTTTGGGGAGAAAGCATTGCCTCAGTTTTGGACTTCCTCTAGCCTCAAAACCATGAGCCAATATATTCTCATGGTTTAAGTCAACCCATTGTGTGGGATTTGTCATAGCAGCCTGGAAAAGTAAGATGCTACCCAAGGCTGAAAAAGTAGAACCAAATGGTGCTAGGGTCAGATCAAACACACCCTAGGGCCTCAGATTTGGGCCTAAGACTAGTTTAGGAAAGAAAACAGTCTTGACAGTCAGGATGAGTAGAATTTGTGAAACACAAGTTAGAAATTGCTCATGGCCATTCGAGATCAATCTTGATGCAATTTGGTCCAGCACAGCCTTCTCAGGGATGATGGTAGGCGCTACTCTGGAGTGGATTAGACTGCAGGTTGGGGAAGGGTGCAAAGATGGAAAGAGAGAGGTCCCTGAAGATAGCATCAGATTAGACAGGGCATCTTCTCTGAAATAGCCTCCCTTTCTCTTGAAGAGAATCACTGTGCTGTAGTCAAGGGATTTATAGGAAAGGCCAGAGGCATAACAAAAAAATAGCAGGATTCTACAGATGATACTTATGCCCAAAGCTATAGCAGAATTTGCTTTCTGTTCAGTGCTATGCACTTGCTTGGGGGAATAATCAAGTTTACATTATAAAGACCAAAAATATTATCTTATACCTGGGCACTGGCCATCTGAGCAGCTCTGAGGCCTCTGGTAGTATTTGTTCCCTTCTTAGAATAGCTTGCCTTTTCTCTTTCTCACATCCTACATTTTTCTTTCTCCATTTTCTGTCCATAACTCTCCTTTACAGCCTCTCTTCCTTTCTTTGCCCTCTTTCTTCCATCACTTTCTGGTGAGCTAGCCCCAGGCTGGCAATCCCCACCTAGGTGTTGCCTGAGCTCCAGTGCTCCAGCTCCTTTTTAGGAAAGCAGCATCAACTTGTGGTCATGGACCACCTACGTCTAAGTCCTCCAGAGACCCGGATCCCATTCCCAGCCCACTGAAATAGTCTCACTGAGGAGGAGGCTGCGTTTTGAACAAGTTCTAGGTCAAGATTTGCTCACTAAAGTTTGAGAACCACTCACTGGGGAGAAAGGCCCTGGAAACTTTCAAGGCTCTGATTTCTTTCTCTGTCCCATGAAACCGAATCTGGAAAATGGAGACATCCAGTAAAAGGCAGGGACTGCACAGGGCTTATCCTTTTCTCTTCTGCTTGGGTTTATATGTCTGCCTTCTCTGCTATACCATGAATCTCTAAGGAAACTCATGCACCACTCAGTTCTGGAAACCCGGGTCTTGGGCTGCCCAGGACACAGTGAGCACTCAACAAATGCTTGTGAAATGAATGAGTTGTTGAATGGGAGAAGAGCTTTGCTTCTGCCTCCCCTATTCTTTGATCCTACTCTTTTCTCCTCTCCTTTCTTTTTGGGCCCTCTTAGCCTTGGGTACAAAACACAAATGTTTTATGAGATGGTTAATATTTAAAGACAATGGCAGGTTGCTCAACTGACAAACAAATCCACCTTCTTCTGTCATTTTCTAAGCCAACAGGAAACAACCACAAGACGGTCACTCACCCAGCCATGGCTTAGCCCAGCTGTGCCACTGCCCCACACAGTGATTGCACAACGCTGATGCCACAGCCTGAGGCTAAAAATAGCCTTTACTAAGAAGTCCCAAGCTAGGATTGGCCAGGCCTGATGGGTGGCCCCTATTTGCTGTCTCTTCAAATAATTAGAGAAAAATAAAAATGTTGCTTATAGAACCTAGTCCTGGGGGCAAAGAATTCTACCTTCACCTTGAGTTCAACCTGCTCTCCCTTGTTATGACTATATTTTAGAGTCCTCATGGGGCTCTGACTCCTTCTCTTTGTCGTTAGCCAATATGTAACCAAGTCCTGATTATGTGATGATAATCATGAAGGTGATGATAGTAATTCTTTGGTAAGTCTTTCTCTTCTTTCCATTTCCATCTCTATTACCCTCCTTTTGATTGCTCACATCTGTCCCCTCTTCAGAATCTTTTAATGACTTCCCATTGCTTATAAAAGTGGATCCAATTTTTAAATTACATACCCTATTGTTAATATATGTATTATTTATAAGATAAATGTATGTGTTACTATCAGTCCATGTCAAAATATTATAAAATCTTAAGTTCTTTGTTAATTTAAGACAAACAAAATATAGACAGGTGCTATAATATTTTGTTCCTGTACCCCAGTGGGTCATTTTGCTATCCCACAGTAGACGACACTGAGGATAATGTTGAATCATTTTTCTGGGCCATCAAAGTCTTCCAAGATCTGGTTCCAGGTCACTCATACATTCAGTTGCCATTTCTTGAGAGACTGTTGTGGCCAGGTATTGGACAAGGCTCAGAGGCATAACAAAAAAAATAGTCAGAGTCCCTATATTTTAGGAACTCACAATCTGATGGAGGGAAAAAGCACATAAATAAATAACTCTTGGAGATTCATATGTACCAACACAGAAGTTTGCTTAAGGCCTTAAGGAGAAGAGCAAAAGGAAATAACTTTGCCTGTGGGAATTGGGGAAGACTTCACAGAGGGCTATTTGAGCTGGATCTTGAAGGAGGAGTAGGAGTTCACCAGGTAACAAAGAGGAGACAAGGCATTCCAAACCCAGGGGATAGCACAGACAAAGGCACAAAGGTAAGACAGAATATGATAGATTTGAGGCAGGACAAGCAGTTCTCAAAGTGGTGTTGTAGGTATAGGAGAGGGACAGAAGATGAGAATTAATAAGTAAAGCTAAGGTCGAATCCTAGAGTACCTTGTAAGCTGTACTAAGTTTAGATTTTAACTTGAAGTTAGTGGGAGTGTTGGAAGGTTTTGAGAAACTACATTCTCTCCTCAGTATTTTCACGAACCTGTCCTCCTTGTAGGAGTAACGGTATATGAAGTACAGAGAACAGAAGCAGCAATCCTTCAGGGTGGGTCTGGCATACCTCATGTTTCCTGAATGCCCTGCTCATGAGTGCCTCTTCCTTCTCAGGGCTGGTGTGAAGCAGACAGCCTGTGCTGCTCAAGAAACCTCCAAGACAGCAGGTCTCACCTCTCCCCAAAGTCTAAGGGCAAGGTCAGGGGTGCCAAGGGTTAGGCGAATACTAACAAAGCCTCACCTTTCAAGGCTGGGAATATGGTCACTGGAATCACCAGATGGTGGCTTGGTGATGCCATTAGGACGTACCTCTCATATGTCATCAGGAGTCAATCAACCCACACTTTTACAAAAGAACAAATCTTTGAAATATAGCAGGATGAAAGATGTATGTAGTTTAAAGAAAGTGAGATTGGAGGATAAGACTTTTTATTCCATTTCCATAGTTCCAGGGTAAGAGACACTTTCATGCTATAATCTCTTCTCTCTTTATTACAATTTTGATTAAGAAACTGATTTTTATATAGTGTTCCCAAAGAAGCCATTAATCTTTTAGGGTCATTAACATGTCTAGTTCTTCTCTTAAGAAATGTTACCTTCAAAACCTCTTGTAGGGGTTTGCATTCCTTTAGTCATCCTTTATTGTGAGTCTCATGGGTGCCAAGCACTGCCCCTAGCTCAGTGTTTATTCCCAAAGTATTTTCCTTCATAAATGAAAATGGTGCAGATGACCACCCTCTTTACATGTTGTGCCTGGGTCGTTTTCCCCGGGAGGGATGCTAGCTTTATTCTGAACATCTCTGCTGTCCCTCTGGTGACCAGGGCCATGTTGGAGGTGTGGCCCGAGACTGAAGACTACAGCTTTTCTTTGCAGAATGGAGCTTTCCTTTCTGTGGCAGGGAGACAGCAATCTGAGCCTTTAGCCCTATGTGCTACCACAGTGAAATAATCATCCAGAGGGAAGAAACTGTAGTGAATTAAAATTTTAGCGAACTTTTTCTGGAGTGGAAATAAAGCAGAGATTATTAAAATGAAATGACAAATAGGAGGGTAGCTATACTGAGATGTCGCCTTGAGGGCAGCTGAAAGCCTGGGGAAGGCAGGTATAGTGGTGTTCTAGTTTGCTAGCTGCCGGAATGCAACACACCAGAGACGGATTGGCTTTTAATAAAAGGGGATTTATTTTGTTGGTTCTTCAGAGGAAAGGCAGCTAACTTTCCACTGAGGCTCTTTTCTTACGTGGAGGGCACAGGATGGTCTCTGCTGGTCTTCTCTCCAGGCCCCTGGGTTCCAACAACTTTCCCCGGGGTGACTTCTCCAAAGGCCTGGGCTGAGCTGCAAGTGCTGAGATGAGGAATGCTGAGCTGCTTAGGCTGTGCTACATTGCGTTCTCTCATTTAAGCACAAGCCAATTAAGTTAAACGTCACTCATTGCAGCAGACATGCCTCCTAGCCAACTGCGGATGTAATTAGCAACAGATGAGATTCACCTACCATTGGCTCATGTCCACAGAAACAGAACTAGGTGCTTTCACCTGGCCAAGTTGACAACTGAATCTAACTACCACAAGTGGAAAATGGGCTGGACCAGAAGTCAGAAGACTGAGGGACCACCCTCAATTCTGAACACCAGTTTTCTTCTTGAGAAGTTCATAGCCGTTCTGACTCTCCCTATATTCCTTGGCCAAAACAAGATATTAGGTAGCTGCTATCTAAGATTCAGGTTTTAAAGAATTGTGTTTATTCCATCATATCTCCACACAGTGCCAACAAAAGTGAGGTCTATGAGGTCAGCACTCCCTCTTGAATGGGTATACAAGGAATCTGGTTGCTTTCGTTATTCTCATCTAGATCAGCGTTACAAATCCACTATTTCTCTTTGAAGATACTTGAGAATGAATTCAACATTCTTTGCTCTCTACCTTTCTCATCTGGGTCTTCATTCTACGGTTCTGCAGTTCTAATATCTTCAAATAAGTAGTATATTTTAGTTTGTAAGCTGCCAGAATGCAATGTACCAGAAACAGAACACTTTTTAAAAAGGGGAATTTATTAAGTTACAAGTTTACAGTTCTAAGGCCATGAAAATATTCAACTAAGGCATCCAGGGAAAGATATTTTGATTCAAGAAAGGTTGATGGACCCAGAACACCTCTATCAGCTGGAAATACACATGGTGACACCTGCTAGCTTTCTCTCCTGGTTTCTCATTTCATAAGAATTCCCCAGGTGTATTCTCCTGCATCTCCAAAGACCTCTGGCTGTGTGGACTCTCTTGGCTCTGGTGGCTCTGACGTTTTTTCCAAAATGGTTCCCTCTTAAAGGGCTCCAGTAAGCGACCTCACCTTGAAAGGGTGGAGACACATCTCCATGGAAACCATCTAATCAAAAGTTACCACCCACAACTGAATGGGTCACATCTCAATGGAAACAATCAAAAAGATCCCACCTGGCAATACTGAATCACGAATAAAGGACATGGCTTCTCTAAGGTACAGAATAGCTTCAAACCAACACAGACGGAGGCTACGAAAAGGAGTGAAAGATATGCAAAGGGGAAAATGAACTTGATTTCTCATATGAGACAAAAGGAACCAGAAACCATCACCCCACCCAATCATAAAAATCTTACGTGTCTTGAGTACCATGTTTAAATTTTCTCCACTACAATTACCCTCTTTGGAAATGACAATAGTAAGACCAGCTTACCTGATTAGGTTATTATGGGAGAAATAATGACACAATTTAAAAGCACGTTGACAAAGTACTGTGTGTGTGCTAATTATCAGAATTAATTGCCTCTTCCATGGGCAGTAGTGGACTCCAGGTAAAGGCCTACTGTCCATTCTCCCTGAGAAGGAGAGCATGTAGGAGTTATGTCCAGGCAGCCTTGGACATGTAGGCAAGCTGGTCTGGTCAGGTTTTCATCTGTATGTGGCCTAGTGAACCTCTTAGAAGAAATGACTGGTCAAGTTGAGGCTGAAGTCTGGCTTCTAGTTTTAAGATGTTTAAAACAATCCAAACTTTGTGCTCCAGCATAGGCAGTGAAGAGCTCAGGAAATGGCAAGATATTCTATAAGCACTTGAACACGACTGCCTATGGGCTGGGGGTCAAGCAATTTCACTAGTGGGGGGCCACATGTCAGAAAATTATATGGGCATGTGTATTTATATCTCTACCATTCATATATTAGTTATTTATTAAAACTTGCTTAGATTTAGATTTAACACAAGCACTGAGCCCCACCCTGGACCTCATCTGTAGTTTGTCTTGAGCAGAAATTGGCAAACTATAAGCCGGGTGCCAAATTCTCCCTGCTTCCTGTTTTTGTAGGGCCCATGAGCAAAGAACGCTTTTCACATTTTTAAAGGGTTGCAAAAAACACACACACACAAAAGAACAGGCAGCAGACGGGTAATGGTGGCACAGTAGCAGAGTTCTTGCCTGCCATGCTGGAGACCCAGGTTCAATTCCCAGTGCCTGCCCATGCCCCCCCCCCCCCCAAAAAAAAAAGTAAAAGGCCCCAGAGAGACTGTATGTGGTACACAAATTCCCCAGAAGTATTTACAACCTGGCCCTTTGCAGAAAAGCTTGCCAACCCTGGGTCTTGAAGACTTACTGGTCCTCTCAGGTATATCAGGGTTACCACTGTTTTCTCATTGCATCCTCACAGTACCCTACAAGCTAAGTTGTACTGTGGTGCTGTTATACCAGTTTTAAAAGCAAGGAAGCAGAAGTCAGGAACAGTTACATAACTGAGCTCAGGTCACGTCCATAGAGATAAGGCTAGGAGTAAATCCATGGTCTCCTTGTCCTCCTTCCGGGACTCTTATCAGCAGATCATAGCAGGAATCACTGAACCAACTCTTCTTTACCAGGAAAAAAAAAAAAAAAAGGAATGTGGTGAATTGTATCTAAACCAATTTGAGGCTATTGGGTCCATCCACCCTTTCTTAGCAGGCAGTTCATTAGAGGAAAAAAAAAAATCATGAAGCCTGTTTGGAAATGCCAGAAATATTTAACTAGCCTCTTTATAGCCTTAGCCAAGCCAGGTAACAAAAGTTCACATTCCCTAGTCACTGATGTCTCAATCCTGGAGACTGACAGGGGTGCTCAGTGCATGATCAGCCCAGGAGGCGGTTGCTCGGTGTTTGGCGCACCTCCACCCCATGGATGCCCTCTCCCTTTCCTGCTTTCCCCACCGGCTTTAGCTCCTTCCCCACACGTGTGCGGACGAGCAAAGCGAGGAGCAGCTGGAGTGAATGAATGACCACATTCTGCACCGCTTGTCAGCAGCATCTCCATTGGTCCCTGGCATCAACACCCAGCTGGGCCGTGGAGCCTCTTGTTCCTAAGGACACTGGGCACTCTTCTCCCCACTGCCCCGGGACTGAAGAGGGGCTTTGTGTCCTTAATTTGGACCGCCTCTTGCCTCATCCCCTTGACAACCACCTAGGCGGAGCCCTGAAAGAAAGACAGGCAGAAGGCTTGCTGGGAGTCACCAGCAGGCAGGAATTGGGTGCTGCCATGACACAGCCCTCCTGTCCGTCAGGGATGATTTAGGAAGCTGGGATACAGATGGCACGAGGCTGGTCTGGGTGACTTGAGGCAGTTCTCCTAAGAACATATGGTTCCACATCCACAAACATCTTTCCACTGCCCTGCTCTGCAGAAGCAAATGGCCACTCTTCGAGAGAGACCTCTAAGAAGCACATAGGTTTAGCCATTCCTAATTTGGTCACTTTGGTGATTTAGTAATTTGGTAGAAACCAGGTTCCTAGGGAGCAGCCATGGGGAGGGGGAGAGGTGGAGGAAGGGAAGGGGTGGGGATTGTTGGGGGCAGGGCTGAGAACCCCGAGAATTCAGTGCGAGAAGATGCCAAGGGAGGGGGTGGCAGTGAAAGGACAGTGGGTGTCACATCTCGCTCTCCTTATATTTGGCTTTGATTTTTCCTCATATTCACTCTTTCCACAGTGACTCAGACTTAAGGAAGTCTCCTCGATGCATTCTCACTGACATTTTCATCCTGCCTCTAGCCCAGCAGTTGCCCCATCGTCTCTCCTTCATTGTCACAGCACCATTTTGCATGCACTCGTTCAAAACCTGCAAGTCCTGTGTCTGCAAGAGCACAATGATTTTTAACCCCTCTCTCAGGAGGATGTGTCCCCACCTTGGACTTCTCATGGCCCGTTTATCTTTCTACCTTGAGTTATAGTTTTTGAAGACGTGCCCTATTTCCATTGCTCAACTGTGGACACCTGCAGGGCAGGGCCGTCTGATTCACCTCTGCAGCACAATCCCTGCCCATAACAGATACAATAAATATCAAGCCACTTCAGTCTTTCCTCACAATTCTTCCAGCCAGATGCTAAGAAAAACTTTTAAAGCCCTCAGTCAGGGCCAGCAGAGAATTTAGAGCAACTTTAAAATCTGAAAGCTCCTTTTCCAGTCCAGGATTTTTTTTAAATCAGTTATTCAGAACACCAGGTTGCATCAGACACTATGTGGGATTTCCAAACGTCTTGTAATCCACCCATCCCACATGTGTGCCAAAGCAAATACTTCCAAAGATGGAGTTGCAGAAAGAGCCTTCTTTTCCTTTCAAAGTCATTTCGATCAGCCAGCCCAGATCAGTCAGCATTTATAGAAGACAATCCTTAAATAGTGGCTCACAGCCCTTCATTCTCAAGCCACATTTCCTTTCTCAGTCACATACTTTGTAGTTCCCTCAATGCACCTGCCAAGAGAGCCAACCTGCTGTGTCTGCTTATTTGCTGAATCATTGCTGATTTAAACTCAGCAAATAGCATCAAAAAGCTGCTCTAATGAGATTCAAAGTTCAGCTGTGAAAATTGAAAGTCACCCAACCTCAAACCACCCAGCCACCTGAAAATGTTGCACTGAAATATTCTTGTAGTTCCCAGTGGATCTATTTCTGACCTTCATGTTTAGAACAATGAGAAAGAACCTGGAGCAAGAAGGATGAGGAGCCAGGGGTTTGCCTGTGCTTGCCCAGTGACATCTTTGGGAAGAATAAATATATGATGTCTGAAAGAGGCCCAGTGTAGTGCTTGGCAAGGGGTAGATGTTCAATAAATGTGGATTGTCCTGTCTGCATTCCCTTCTCTGAGCGCTCATAGGAGTGGGGCTCATTTTGATGCTTAGTGTCCTTGAACGTGGAACTTGGAGTACGAATGTATTCCAAGTTCTCAATAAATAAATAAATGCATTCACCCAGACATTTGTAAAAGAAGACTGAACATGGCCAATGATGAAAGTGTCACAAATCAAGAGTTAAGTTAACCCAGTTGTGTACCCGAGGCCCATTCAAAATCAAAAATACAAATTAATCTATCCTTTATTGTTGCAATCACTCACTCAGAGCCCCACCTGCCCTATTAGTAGAAAGTCAAGTACCTCCTCCTTGAAAGCCTCCATTTCTCATTCAAAAGACATTCCTTTATAGCTCAGACCTAGCTCAGCGCCAAGGTGGTGGTGATCAGTTCCAGTTTCAAGGTCAGGCACCAGGGACATACCTTGCATGTCCTTGCCACAGAGTATTGCAGAAGAAGTCTAGTGTGGCACAGTCCTTGGATGCTTGCCCACTCTGTGGCAATGCCTTGGATGGAACACTTTTTGCCCAGGCCAAGCAGTGCTCCATTCCTGAACTCAGATTTTAGTCTCCAGAACCAGCCACATACTAGTGGAAACTGTCTTCCCTCAGTTCAGGGACCCTTAGGGCAGGGGTTGAAAGGTACATACCTGTAGTGGCAGGCAAGTAGCATAAACTCAGAATGAGTGAAGTGGACCGGATTTAAGAAAAATCAGCACACAAGCTTTAGTTTTACTGAGCATTAATATAAGCAGGTAATAAAATATAGACATGTGTAACGTTGGTGATTATATTTTATATTTGTAAAAATGCAAATTCAGAAACAAAAAAGCTTAATTAATAAATTTTTCTTTTTATAGTTCATTTCTCCTTTAATCTGACTCTTGAAACCTGACACCTTTTCCTCTGCTCCCAAATGTCAGTGTCAGCTCTTTCATTTTTTATTGTGAACGTAGGTAGGACATTTTGTACCTTTAGAATCCCAGCACTTCAGTATTGTCATATTTGATGTTTTAGTGCTACTTTACACTATGGCTCAATAATATCAATTTATAGTGCTTCTTGTAGCCTATCAAAATTAATTGAGAAAAGCAAACTCATCAGTGTTACTTCATTTTCATTAAGTTTAAAGTATGCTTTTTGGAATCCAGTCTTCATATCTACAATTTTGAGAATGAAATTCAGGCTATCACTTTCATTTCTGGAAGACAACTTCCAGTGCAGTAAAGTGGGCCAGATTATTCTCCACAAAATGAGTTTCTCAGAGATAATTTCTTTAGAAATGTGTGAATTGAATCTTACATTTTAAAACTATAGTATACATGTGTTTAACTCATGGACACCCTTGAAAAGAAATATTCTAAAGGTTTAGATGGCCTAGTCTTCGATCCAATGGCTTTGGGTGAGCCAGCATAGAGATTTAAATTTCTTGCAACAATTCAGGAAACTGTATCCAGCTCTAAACCACCTAAACTGATCCGCCTAAACCCCATGAAATACAGCAGAATGCAGAGCTGTGTTCCCAAAGGGTCATGCAAAATTTTGTGCCATCAGCAGATTAGGCCACAGGAAAATATCCACTGCTCAGTGTTAATTACTGCATCGGTGACATTTTCCAATCCTAACCTTTTAGTACTAAGCAATTGCTGGTGAATAATGCAATGAGCAAGCTCATATTCTGCATCCTTGCAAACGCTGCCTTACTAAGTTGCTTAATAATTCTGAAATTAACACTAACAAGATCACAGATCACAGCCCATTACCATGCTGGCTAATAGGCTATGTATGTTATGTATTGTTTGTCATATTGTATTATATTCTAAAGATCTTCTAGCCCATCAAACTCTAATCAACCCCATGAATAAAGAGACTAACGCATCAGTTACAACAAGAGAACACTAGAAATTATTTAATTCTTTTTCAAGCTTGTGCTATAGATTCTCAGCTATACTTTCAAACATTAGGATTCTGGCTGTTTCTGTTGCACTCAGTAGGTACTTGTCTACAAATATACCATCTCTGAGTGGTTTTGATGCCCAGACAATTATTTTCATTTAATAGATATGGCATTTGACTATAGCATCACTTAATGTGTTTACACTAAAAACATATTTTTAATATACTCGTCCTCTTCTTAGCTCAGTGTTTTTTCATTATGCACCATATTGATCATAGTTATTACTATGTTTTCTTATGTAATGTATATTCTTTGACCTAGAAACAGAACAGTCTTTTCAGGATATCTTTCATTTCAGAAGAGCAGTGGCTGGGAAGTCAGGAGGTCTGGTGTGTGACATTAAACTAAGCAACTTCTCTGGATCTTGCGTTCCACCTCTGTAAATGGCAGTGGGTGATTGGATGACCTCTAAGCCTCTTCCAATTCTAATAGTTTCAAACCTTATGGTCTTAAGTCCTAGCAGATCCTTATGGCCCGAAATGCCTCTCCTATCCTAGGTGCAAGATGCCTGGAAGAGTGACATTTTCCCAAGGCAAGCATGTTTATACCTTAGGGTAAGGACACTTAGGAAAAAGCAATAGAATTATTATCAGTCGTAGCATCCCCTAACCTTAGATGGGGTCATTAGCAAAGTATTGCATTGCTTTTCATTTTGTATAAGGTAAAGAAAGGGAATACAGAAGATAGGAAAAAGGAGGGTGAGATCTAATATTAAGCACTTATCTGAAACCAAGAGAATGCTATGCCCTGCATATATATATACAAGGTCTTATTTAACCATTCCATAAATCTGTAGGAACAGTTGTATTATCCTCTCTGTATAGATAAGGAAAATGAAGGTCAGAGAAGTTAAGCATTCTGGCAAGGTGACAAAATTGGCAGCAGATCTCAGAGTTGAGCAGTTCTGTTTGGACCCAAAGCTCTTGTATATCTACCACACACTGCACGAGTCCTTTGATTTCATGCTGGAGGAACTGGGGATAACAGGATAGGAGGCCAGAATCAGGAGAGAACAAGGCCAGAATGAAGAGACTGGTGTAGGCGTAAACAAGACCCCCAGAAGTTGAAGGTCCAGGCAGAGCCCTGGTCCAAGCTGGACAAGTCCATAGGAGGTAGAGTGAGGAAGAGACCTGTGGTCCCTCAACAGGAGAGGCAGTGAGCCAGCCCAGGGCACAAGATGAGGGGCTGCTCCAGTTTGTGCTCCAACTCAAAAGGAGTGACCATCAGAGAGTTAAGTCCTTTTCGGAAGGAGATGGAAAAACCAACCCATCAATCAGACTGGATATGCACCATCTGACATCTGGTCACCTGGTACCTGTTGGTATTGGCAGGACATCAGCGTGGTTATAGTAAGAGGCCACCTCCTTATGGCATTGTCTTCTTCAGTTTTTTACTCTCTCCTTTCTTCCCTCATGTTTATTATGAACATAGAGTTTTGAAAAAGAAAACGCATCAAAAGAAGAAATGATAATGAAAAGTTCCATCCTCACCCTCATGCTTTTCCTTTGTTCCCAGAGGCAAATGCTTTCTGTTCTTAATTATGGTGCCTATTTCCCTGATTCTAAATAACTCATATACTATATCTTGACTTACTAATTTAAGGCATTACCAAGTCACCTGTTCTCACAGAAAGATAAGGATCTAACTTATTTTATTTCCCCCCACTTCTCCCCATCCTTATTTTTTTGTTCTTCTATTCATTTCGTTTTTCCCTTGAAATAATAACTAAAACATATTTTTCCTATTCCATTAACTTTAGAAAGTACTCTTGATTCATAACTAAATCAAATGAAGACATTAATGGCCAACCTTACCCTCCACCCTTTTTCTCCCCATGTCCTTCCTATTTTCTGAAAGTCAGAAATTCCTTTTGCCCCTGTCAAAGTTGTATTTAAGTCTTCAGGTTTCTATTAGGTTGATTCCCAAGGTTGGAAACCAATGAACAGCATTTATATAGACCTAAAATTATTAATATCTTAATCAATTCTTTGTACTGCCTAAGTACTGAGGCAGACCCTGAGGTAGGATTATACTTTGAGTTTGAAGCCATAAAGCATATGCTTGCACCTTCAGAGTGAATAGATTCTGGTTATTACACTTTATCTGTGTCCCAACACCATGCCACGTTTTGGTGGGACTTGTTGGCGCCAAAGAGAGAGATCTGGCCAGAAAGCTCTCAGATGTCAGAAGAGGGTTTCATACAGTGGTCTAGAAGCCCTACTTCTCAGAAAGAATGCTCAGGTGTGTGGAGAAGAGGGCTCGGATTGTTGCCAGGGGGTTGGCTGCCAAGGTTTCAAACCCAGGAATGAGTGAGGAGAACATGGAATGCCACCAACCACTCTGACCTTCTACAGGCAATTTTTTAAAATTAAAAAAATTTTTTGTTGAGATATATATATATATATATATATATTATATATTCACATACCATGTACTCATCCAAAGTGTACAATCAATAGTTCACAATATCATCGTATAGCTGTGCATTTGTCATCACAATCAACTTTTTTTCTTTTTTGTGAAAAATAACATGCATACAAAAAAGCAATAAATTTTAAAGTACATCACAATTAGTTGTAGAACAGATTTCAGAGTTTGGTATGGTTTCAATTCCACAATTTTAGGTTTTTCTCCTAGCTGCTCTAAGATACTGGAGACTAGAAGAAATATCAATATAATGATTCACCAATCATACTTATTTGTTACATCCTACCTTCTTTGTATAACCATCACCTTTCTTCTTTCTCCCATTCTTTAGGGGTATTTGGGCTATGCCCATTCTAGTTTTTTCATGTTGGAAGGGGCTGTCAATAATATGGGATAGGGGGATGGAACTAGTTGATATTCTGGAGAGGCTGGGCCCTCCTTCCACAGACAATTTGAATGTCCGACTCTGCAAAATCATCTCCCGGCCCCATTCTGGAATATGGCTTCCCTGAGCTGATCAACCATCAATAGGCTTCTATATTCTTTAAAGTATAGAAATTTTGGAAATGTGTTGGAATCTTTCCCCTATTACCTCTAGTGTTGTGAGCTTATTCCCATATTTTTATTTCCTTGATGTCTCTGGAGGGAAGAGTAAACCACAGTCACATATATTTTTCTTTCTTTCCTGATTATAACATAATTCAGGTTTATTGTAACCAATTTTTCAAGCAACGAATACAAATATGAAAAGAAAAGTAAAACTCCGTACAAATCCTGCAATCTAGAGATAACCACTGTTAACAGGTTAATGAAAATCCTGCCTGACCCTACCAGCTTTCCCTTTCTGAACTGGAATTTCCAGTAGAGTTTTGCTGTATATTTTATCTCTGCATTGCCACTTCTCAGGGAGACAAAACTGGAAACAAATAATTTAGGGGAGTGCTAACCCCCTTTCCATGTTGTAGCCCTGATTCAGGGTTTTCTTTTCTAACTTTTTTTTCATTGTAGAATATAACATATATACAAAACAAAGAAAGAAAAAGCAATCGTTTTCAAAGCACTCTTCAACAAGTAGTTACAGGACAGATCACAGAGTTTGTCATGGGCTACCATGCCATCATCTCAGATTTGTCATTCCAGCTGCTCTAAAACTTTGGAGGCTAAAAGGAATATTTATATATTTTATCATCACTTTTTTTTCTTTTTTGTGAAAAATAACATATATACAAAAAAGCAATAAATCTCAATACACAGTGCAACAATTACTTCTAGAACAGATTACAGAGTTTGGATGCATTATAATTCCATAATTTTAGGTTTCTACCCCTAAAAACTGCTCTAAGTTTCTGGAGACTAAAGGAAATATTGATACACTGTGATTCAGCAATCATACTCATTTGTTAAACCCTACCATCTCTGTATAACTCCACCATCACCTTTGATCCAGGGCTTTCTTGAAGGATGAACAGTCTGAGTAAATGTTTTTAATGAGGATTGTCTCCATTTCCCCTACTTTTCCTGCTTCTGGCTTTCCAAGCGCCTCAAAGTACAGACATTGTCCCCTACTAAAGTGGCACTCAGAGTCCCTTTGCAGGGACCCATTCTTTTTAATTTTTTTAAAATTAATTTAAAATTTTTTTTTTAAATACCAAAAAACACCAAACAAATGCAAACATTCGTAATTTTTCATCATTCTGTTCTACATATATAATCAGCAATTCACAATATCATCCCTTAGTTGCATATTCATCATCATGATCATTTCTTGGAACAGTTGCATCTATTCAGAAAAAGAAATAAAAAGAAAACAGAAAAAAATTCATACGTACCATATCCCCCACCCCTCCCCCTCACCGATCACCAGCATTTCACTCTAAATTTATTTTAACATTTGTTCCCCCTATTATTCATTTTATTCATATGTTTTATTCATCTGTTGATAAGGTAGATAGAAGGAGCATCAGACACAAGGTTTTCACAATCACACAGTCTCATTGTGAAAGCTATATCATTATACAATCATCTTCAAGAGACATGGCTACTGGAACACAGCTCTACAGTTTCAGGCAGTTCCCTCCAGCCTCTCCATTACATCTTGACTGACAAGGTGATATCTATTTAATGCATAAGAATAACCTCCAAGATAACCTCTCGACTCTGTTTAGAATCTCTCAGCCATTAACACTTATTTTGTCTCATTTCACTTTTCCCCGTTTTGGTCAAGAAGGTTTTCTCAGTCTGCTGATGCTGAATCTCAGCTCATTCTAGGGTTTTTCTCAATCCCTTGATGCTGAGTCTCAGCTCATTCCAGGATTTCTGGGACCCATTCTTTAGAACAGATTCTCTTGGGCTCACTCTAGTTCTGGCCTGTAGTGTGGGCATGTGAAAAGTCAAATTTATTGGTTATGAAATTCAATCCAGCCTTTCACAATGAAGTTAGGCGCCTATGATCTTTCTTTTATTGGCAAATGGAACTTAACGGCTGAATCTATTGTTCCTGGATGGGGGCCGGTGGCAGGGTACAAGAGGGAGTTGGATGAGCTGAGCGAAGAGGGGGAGGGATTTACTCTGGGAATAGCTATCCTCTCCTATCGTCCATCTCTTTAGGAATAAGCCTTTTTTCTTTTCCCTATTTTGTTGGAGTTGTGTTTGTTTGTTTGGGACAGCAATTAGAAAAGAGACAGGTTTGGGTCCTTTCCACTAGACTGCCGAAGCAGCTAGAGTTAGCAGGAGCTGACTTTACCTTCTACTGTGTGGGGTGACCCATGGGTCAGAGACAAGAGAACTAACTATCCAAGGGTACATGCCTGGCTCACGCAGTAGCTCCATCCTTCATGTGACCTGGGCCCCATGCAAAGGCATCAAATGACTGGCCCTGGAAAGAGAAAGCACTGCATTCCTGCTTGGAGGAGGAGTTCTGAACTTCTATAAAAGGGTTTGATCTTTACTCCCTTATTCCCATGTGAGACATTTCAGATAACCTCTGCCACCAAGGTGCCAGGGCTATGGGGCAGAGAGAAGGGGAAGGGTCGGCCCAAGGATGACAGCTTAAAAAAAATGACCCTCTGTGGGACCAGCCCCCTTCTCCTGCAATCATTTGATGAACAGGGGTCAGACAAAGGAATCTTGACCTTCTTGGATCCACAGGAAATCAGAGTAATCTTTAAAGCTTTGATCAAATCACATTTTTTCCAAGTTGTAGTCCTTGGGGAAGATGGACCATTTCATGGTTATTTTGGAAGCGAATTCCTCTATAAGCAATGTGCCTGTTCTGAGTTTGTTCTCTTGGCCAAAAGTTCTGTAGCTGTTGCATAGCAAGGAATACGTTCCAATTTTTTTTTTTTTTTCTTTTCTGCAGTGCACTAGGTGATTGAACTGAGAGATAAAATGTGGAGACTGGAACACAAAAAATAAGAGTCACCTTGCCAAGCTCCCCACACCCAGAAAAAAGAAAACTGCTGATAAAACAAGGGCTCCTGGACAGCAACTACTCATCCTTCTAGACTGGTCTCCCTTCCTTTATTCATGGCAGAGGTCTTGACCCCTGTGGGGTAGAGTTGAGCTCACTGCCTTTGTGTCACATGTTATATTTCTTATTACACCATTTTGCAGTTATTTGTTTATATGTCTATCTTCCTTATAGATGACAGGGACTAAGTCATCTGGTTTTCTATCTCTGTTACACACATATATAAGATGAAAAGAAAATGTGTATCAGCTGAACAAATGAATGAGCAAAAGAATGAATGAATGGCAAATAGATTGTAGACTTTCCTTCCTCCTTCACAATTCCCAAAAAGGTGTTGTTCTGTGTGTTTTAGTTTGCTGAAGCTGCTGAAACTGCAATATGCCAGAAACAGAACATTTTTTCAAAAGGGAATTTATTAAGTTGCAAGTTTACAGTTCTAAGGCCATGAAAATTTCCAAAATTAAGGCAAGGCTATAAAAGTATCCAAATTAAGGTATCAGTATAAAGATGCCTTGAATCAAGAAGGGCAAAGGGTCCAGAACACCTCTCTCAGCTGGAAAGACACATGGCAACATCTGCTAGCTTTTCTTTACTGGCTTCTTGTTTCATGAAGCTCCCCCAGGGGCATTTTCCTTCTTCATCTCCAAAGGTCTCTGGCTGTGTGGGGTCTGTTGGTTCTGTGGGGTCTCTCGGTTCTAAAACGATTTCCAAAATGGTTCCCTCTTAAAGGGCTCCAATAAGCAACTCCACATTGAATGCATGGTGACATATCTCCATGAAAACCATCTAGTCAAAAGTTACCACCCACACTGGGTGGGTCACATCTCTATGGAAACAATAGAAAAGATTCCACCCAGCAATTCTGAATGAAGCTTAAAGAACATGGCTTTTCGGGGGTACATAATAGCTTTAAACAAGCACATCTTGAAATATGTTTTTCAGCAAAATTAATAACTACAATTTATTGAGCTTTTACTCTCAGGCTAGCACTTCATGCACATTTAATTATCTCATTAAGTCTGGACTGCTGACAAGATCCCATGTAGCTTTCTAGAATCTTAGTGTCTTGTACGTCCCCACCATGAAACCCATTATACCTATAAATAATTGTTCTCTCTCTGCCTACCCTTGGATTATGAGTCTCACAAAGACAGAAACATTGTCTTTTCTCATAGGCTGTTGAATCCTCCCACATGTAGTCCATATAATATGTGCCATACTTAATTAATTTTGATGACTTTAGTGAATTCTTACGAAGCTCTTTTGGATGTCATTACCAATATTTATCAGTATAATTGTAATCCTTCATGTCTGTAGAAACTCAAAAATGCTCTTTGTGGTCCCTAACACATTGGTGACCTCTATTGCCACAGTTCGGTTACTCTGTAGCATGACCTTGGAAGAGACTGCTGTCCCCTGCCGCCATCCCCAGGATGTCTACCCTTTTGGTTGTCACCACCACACCTGGGCTTGCTGTCTCCATCAGTATGACATCACTTCCAGGCATTGCCATTGTGGTTTTGAGATCCCAGATACCAAGAATAGAATGGAGAAGGCACATGACTTTGTCCAGGAACAAGACAGAGCAGAGGAGTGGAGGGCGCAGAAAGGGCTGGAGTCCTGTGTTGAGAGCATCAGTCCTGGGTGCTAGGCCCAGCTTTGGAAGCTTAAGTCACCTCCATCTCCCTGGCAAGAGTAAGGTGGATCTCTACCTTCATGGGCTTTATTGTGTCCCCAAAAAAGATATGATTGAGTCCCAGCTTCCAGTCCCTGTGAATGTGACCTTTTCTGGCAATAGGGTCTTTGAAGATGTTATTAATTAGGATGAGGTCAAACTGGAGAAAGGTGGACCTTAATCCAGCATGACTGGTGTGATGGTTGGGTTCGGGTGTCAACTTGGCCAAGTGATAAAGCCCAGTTGTCTGGTCAGGCAAGCGCTGGCCTGACCATTGTTGCTAGGATATTTCTTAGCTGGCTGATAAACCCGAAGGCTGGTGTGTCATATCATCTGTCAGTTGACTGTAGCACTGGCTGATTATATCTATAATCAACTAAGGCATGTCTCCCACAAACAAGATAATTAAATCAGTTGAAGGCATTTAAGGAAGGCAAGAGATTTTTCACTGCTTCTTTAGCCAGAGAGCCTCTCCTGTGGAATTCGTCCAGACCCATCATTGGAGCTACCAGCTTCACAGCCTGCCTTATGGGTTTTGAACTCTTCCATCCCCACGTTTGTGTGAGACATCTTTATAAATCTCATATTTACAGATCTCTCTTATTGGTTCTGTTTCTCTAGAGAACCTTGAATAATACAGCTGGTGTCCTGGGGAGACTTGGACACAGACTGACGTACAGAGGCCGTGGGTGACTTAAGCAGAGAACATCACGGATGGTCAGCTGGCAGTGCTTTGTTACCGTTAAACTGGATACTTCTTTGCAAGGCACTGTATCCTTATAATGAACTCTTAGGCATGTGGATGTCTTCAAAGAACTTATTTTCTTAGTTATATATAATATTAAGAATGTGTCAAGTTTGTAAACCTAACTCTTAAAATGCCAGACTCTTTTTCTGATTAAATATTTCAAAACTGAAAAAAGAGAGTTTTTTTTCTCTTGGCAGAAGCCAAGAGAGTGACTTCTGTTGTTTTCAGCCACCCACTTTGTGTGACTTTGTCACTATAGCCCTACCAAACTAAGATTCTATCACTATCAGTCTGAGAGGACTTCCCTCCTTTTCCCCACTGCTTGCTACATCCAACATTCTCACCCTAACAGTCTTTTCTGCATTGTGTTTGTAGACTTGTTCTGCTTATTTGGGCTCCTTGCTAGCACCGTAGAGCCCAGCTTCTCCCCAGTGCTTTTGCTCCCGGTGCAGTCACCTCTTCATTGGTCTTGTCCCAAGGCCAGGAGAGAGTTGAGCAACTCCATGAGGTGTGCTTGGAACATTCCCACTGTACGAGGACTCTGGACCAAGTTTATGAAAGTGACATGCCATTCTCCCGCTTGTCTTTGAGCATTCCAGAAATGCAGATGACCTCCACAGATCCTGGGCAAACACTCTGCCGACCCCTGGAGTCATTGCCAGCTGTTCTGGTCGGGGGGCGTCAGGGATCCAAGCACTTCAGAAATCAGTTGGCAGAGAGTGGGAGGAGTGAGATTTCCTCCTGGCACCAGCTGTGTTTGTTATCTAGGCTGGTTGCTGGGATCAGGCACCAGATCCTTGGTTCTGGAATAGAGGCGGCTCACAGTTTCCATCACCATCATGAGCTGCAGATGACTATTTAAAGCACCCAGGCACTTATTTTAAAGCCAGGCAGGAAGCATTGGACAGTGGGAGACAAACTGAACTGGGAGCTGGGAGTCTCGGTCAGTCACGGTGTGACCTTGAAAATCACTAAAAACACCTCTGAGTCAGTTTCCTCATTGAAAAAATGAGAGGGTTGTACTTGTTTGCCTCTAAGATTCCTTTCAGAGCAAAAGACATGCTTCCTTCTATTTCACTTCTATTTCTCCACTGAGAATCCTATGAGAGGGTTGTACTTGCTTCCTTCTAAGATTCCTTTCAGAGCAAAACATGCTTCCTTCTATTTCACTTACATTTCTCCACTGAGAATCCTACTTTGGTCTTCAAGTGAGATACCTGCCCATTGCCTGCTCTCTTTCCTATCCTGAATCTTGGAGTTTGAAAGCTGTTTCTTAAGCCCATGAATCCAGACTTGAACCAGACCCCAGATTTTTCAACTCAGAAGACAGGTTTCCTTTTCTGTGCCACACAACTCTGGAAAGTTTGCAGCCAATTCCTATGAACTGTCCAGTCTGAATCATAATTTCCAGCTTTATGGCAGTGGAAAGGTGACAGTTTATGGAAAAAATGAAAAACAAAAAGCAAGTGTTGCAGGAGAGGTCATCTTTGCTATTTATACAGGATTTTCTGTGCTTCTTTATTTCTTTCTTCATTGTAAGAGGAATTAGTGTCTCACAAAATCTGGGAAGTAGAGATGAATTTAGAGAACAGGGTACAATTATTTTTAATCCCATACTTCCCTTAGAGAAATCCTGCTAGAATTTTGGTGTATCCCCTACTTTCTATGCAGTTTTTAAAATAACATACTTGAAATCATGCTGTTTCTATTATTTCATCTCCCCCCCCCACTCAGTGTTATATAATAAGCATTTCCTCATACCATTTAAGTCATTTATAAATAATATATTTTAATGTCTCCATAATATTGTATTTTATGGACATTGCCCTGAGGTTCAATAGTTAGGTTGTTTCAAGTTTTCTTCATCTTCTTGAATACGCCTGCACATAAATCTGTGAATTTCAGATTATTCCTTAAGATGCCTTCCTCGAAGTGAATTATTTAAAAATTAAAGAGTTAGAATAGTTTTAAGGCTCTTGATACCAGTTTTGGTCTTAATTTTTAATGTATATTTTATGATTTAATTTCACTATTTCTTCTCTTAAAGCATATCAATACCCATTTGAATCATAGGAAAATCTCACATTTTTAACATTTTCCTGGAAATATCAAACGCCAAATCTCCCTTTTCAAGAGTCCAGATCTTGGTCCTGAACTGTAACTCTTGCTTCATGAACACCTGCCCGATGTTGGGCCCCTGCCAGGCCCCAGTGACCCTCATTTTCAAAGTCACCGCGAAATGTGGAATTATAAAGGAAGCCGACAGAATGGCTTCTTCATTGTAAGAAACAGGAAATAGGTGGGTGCAAACAAACAAACAAACAAACAAACAAAACCCTCAACCTGAATTTATCAGAGTCCCAAGTCAATGTCCTGCATTTAGAGCACATTAAAATAGTAGAAGCAGTTATTACCAGGATTAGCTGTGAGGTTTTGGGTAAGACTCACAGCCTGGCTGGACACAGTCCCCTCTTGTATAGAATAAGAAGAGTGAATGAAGGGATTGTGCTGGTTTGAAACTGTTGTGTACCCCAGAAAAGCCATGTTCTTTGATCCTCATTCAATATTGCTGGGTGGGAGCTTTTTGATTAAGTTATTTCCATGGAGATGTGACCAATTGTGGGTGGTAACTTTTGTTTAGATGGTTTCCATGGAGATGTATCTCCACCCATTCACGGTGGGGTTGCTTACTGGAGCCCTTTTAGAGGGAACCATTTTGGAAAAAGCTTTAGAGCAAACACCCAGCCTGAGACTTTTGGAATTGCAGAAAGTAAACACCCCCCAGGAAGCCGTTTTGAAAGAAGAAGCCAGGAAAGAAAGCTAGCAGACATCGCCGTGTGCCTTCCCAGCTGACAGGAAAACCCCTAACGTCATCGGCCCTTTCTTGAATCAAGGAATCAAGGCATCTCTGGATGCCTTAGTTTGAAAAGATTTTATGGCCTTAGCACTGTAAACTTGTAACTTAATAAATTCCCTTTATGAAAGCTAGCCCAATTCTGGTATACTGCATTCCAGCAGCATTTAACAAACTAATACAGAGATTTACTATGTCTTTTCAGTTCCAGCATCAGAAGAGCCTATGTACCTTCCCAGCCACATAGGATTATGAAGTAGTATCTTAAAGGTATTTTGAAACAACTTTGCATTGGCAGTTTTCTTTGAAATCTATGAAGCAGGAGGGGGGGAACTGTTGCAGAATTGAGTATAGCTTAAGAATCCAAAATCAGACAGACCCAGAGTTTTGAATCCCAGCTTTGCCAATTATCAGTCATGTACAGCCTTAGGCAAATTACATAAATTCATGGGGCCATTGGAGGATTGAATAGGTAATGCATCCCTATGAGAACTGATAAGTCTGCATGCCCATATGACCCTGACTCCTGGTCCAAAAGGGGAAACTGAGACTCATGGAAATTATCCCTTGACCAAAATGACACAACAGGTTAGTAACGAGAGCACAAATTCCTTCTGGTCTATTTAGTCCCAGCGTCCCCCGGCATATAATTCAGGAAATAGCTAAGTGAAAACAGTGCCTTCTAATAGAAGGTTAAGCAAAGATATCGGTTTACCTAACTATGATCTGATGTCAGTTGCCAGAATTACGTGTGTTCAAGCATGTTCTACAGAAGCAAGATGGGAAAGCCACGATTAGAAACTCACTGTGTAGAGGATAATGTCTGGGCTCTTCTGGCTGGTGTTCGAGAACTCCATTAGCTCAGCCTCAGCCTGCCTTTGATTGCTCACCTCCAGGCACAGCCCGCCATGGGCTCAAGGTTTCAGCTAAAATCCATAGCCCGTGCTTCTCCTATCACTCTTTGCACCTCGGCTTAGCTTAAGCAGCCATCTCCTTCTAGAAAGTCTTACCCTGGCGCTGCTTAGCACGTCCTCTTCATCCCCCAAGGCTGGCCCACATGCTACAGCTTTCTAGATGCAGGTTTCTGCTCTTCCCCAGGCACACTGGTAGCTCCCTGCCCTTGGCAGAGTTACCAAGGCACCCACTGTTTACCCCCATGTTTCACAATATGACCAATGTGATTCAGCTCTGGGACATGTGGGTGCAGGAAGTCTCCTTCCCCTGCTCCTCCTCCGGCAACCCCAGCAAAGTCGGTGGTGGAGCAGACCTTCCCATGGCTGGGTAAGTGTTGCCTCTGCAAGGCCTCCTAAACCCAAAGAGTCTGAACCTCAATGCAAGAGTGTAGTGAGAAGGAAAACTGATCTCTTAAATAGATTGCTATGCTACAATCATTATTTGTATTTTCTCCTCTCTGTTCAGTGTGCAGTGTGTCTTCATCTCTGGCACTTGGATGCCTGTTGCAGGTCTATCAGTTTTGGGGTGGTAGGTGTCCCATGGTTCCTTGAATGTCTCTGACAATGAGTCAGCCATTTACTAAATGGCCATGCATGTGTCCAGCCACATGCTCTGGAGAATAAAGGAGATTCATGTGCTCATTCAGCTGCACTCAGACCCAGCCACAACACTCAGCTTCTTTAAACCTCGAGGTAGTCACTGCATAGGGCTGCCGTGGAGACAGGAGGCCGTGCAGTGGCCTCTGCAGTTCTTCACACCTGCAGTCCAAGCTTTGCCCCCTCTGTTCATTTTCAGTTTAAGACCACTCCTTCTCCTTTGTGCCTGTCTAAGCTCCTCCATCTTACATAGATCCTTCTGTTTCATGAATCCTTTCAGCACACATAGGCTCCAAATACACAATCTCTTCTGTTATACTGTAATGTTTTTGTGCTTTCATATCTTAACTCCTCTAAAAGACTACAAAGCTCCCTCAGAGGGAGTTTTTGTCTTCTTTTAAATTCCTTAGAGTACTTGGCATGTTGCTAGGTACACAACAGGCACTTAATAAATGATTCATTCATTGGTGCCGACATTCTTCAAGTTCCAACATGTGAAATTGGGATCCTTGAATCTTGGTCTGGACCCACAGCCTTGGCATCTCCAGAGATCTTGGGGATATATAAACTGGCAAGTCCTGCCCCAGAATTAATGAATCAGAACCTGCATTTTAACAAGATCCCCTGTGATTTGTGTGCATCTTGAAGTTTGGAAAACACTGCACTAAATGACACTAATTGTCAAAATTTGGTCTTTTACTCCTCACTTGGTGTACTGTTTCGGCTTTCCCCATACCGGCTATCTGCACCCCTATTCTCTCCTCAACCTCTCCCCTACTCCCAGCATAAAATAAAATAACCATTTTATTTCCAGTATCCTCAATTATTTCACTCCCCTGGTCTTTCTATTTCTGCATACAAAATGTCAACAATTCACCTTCTCCATGCTTTGCTTGTTGTTTGTTGAGCTCCCAGCACCTACCATGTCTCTGATACATAGCAGCATTTCCTATGCTGTTGAATAAATACACACCTTGTCATCAAACTGCCATGAGAGAGGAATATATGGAGATGTTTGAACTCAATCTTTTCCTGAATGATGCATAGCATAGCTCTTTTTTTTCACTTTTTCTCACACCCAACTGAACAGAAGGAAGTCATTGGCCAACAAAAATGAGGGGTGGAAGTGAAGTCTGGGTTCTCCATTTGCAGCATCAGCTGCTAAAATAGAATTTGAGAATTGCAGTAACCTTCATGTTAAGCCTAATTAAAAAGTTCGACAAGTATATCTCACTTTAATAAACATAAAAAATAAATCACTCAGGTGCACGGGTGGTTCAGTGGTAGAGTGCTCACTTTACATGTGGGAGACCTAGGTTTGATTTCTGGACCATGCATCCAAAAAGATATAATTAAAAATAATAAATAAATTTAGTAGATTGAAATGTTAGTGATCAATGAAAGGGAGGGATAAGGGATATGGTATGTATGAATTTTCTTCTGTTTTCTTTTTATTTCTTTTTCTGAATAGATGCAAATGTTCCAAGAAATTATCATGATGATGAATATGCAACCATGGGATGATATTGTGAATTACTGATTATATAAGTAGAATGGAATGATCATATGTTAAGAATGTTTGTGTTTGTTGTTATATTTTTTGAAAATTAAAAAATTAATAAATAAAAAAATTAATTAAAAATGGTTGAAAAGTGTCTCTAAACCAATAGTCTTTAAAGGGGCTTTTAAAATTATACTTACTTATATCTTGATAAAAGTAAAGGTATTTTGAAATTCAGGTGAGACTTCTGTTTAGTATGAGTTGCTCTGTTTTATGAGGATTCCAGGAAAAAGTGGGTTTGGGATCTGAATTATAGGGAAAATTATCTCAACTCCCCATCACTTTTTTTCATAGCAGGAACTAAACAGTTAAGCACCACTGCTGAAGATATTACTTTTGGCTCAAATTTCCTACCTACAGTTTGATTTACAGTGATAATTTTCTTTAGACATTTTAAAAAGCAATTGTTCATCAAGGAAAAGAGATATATTGAACAGTGTCTTCCTTAATGCCAAGAGCCAATAATAATTTGATTTCTATTCATTTTTCTTAAATCTCTGATTGCTTGCACACTAACTTTCTCCCCCAATCAATTAGTCTAACAATTCACATCAATATTTTATTTTTAATGGTTGACTACTCATTTCATTAAAAATGTAAGTGCATTAACTCCATGTGAAACTATTCCACTGGGATGGGCTTGTTAAAATATTCATAACATAAAAATTAATAAATCTGAGCCCAGCGTTTGCATTGTAAAAAGTCAAGTGAATTCCCAGTGCCTGTCCATGCAAAAAAAAAAAACAAGCAACTTTCAGATGTATTTGGTCCTACATGAGATTCACTAGATTAAAAACCTGGAGTGTCATCTTTTTATTGATTCTCTTTTACAACAAAACAATGCAACAGAAATGCTGCAAGAAGAAGGTACACCCCCAATAACTCACTGCTGCTCTTGGCCTCATCCAAATATAACTAGCTTCCCCTTTCACACTGCCCTCCACCAGGATTCTGACCACTAAATCTGTCTTTCTAAAATCAAAGAAGTTGAATTCTGGGTATGCATAGCATTAACTTTATTATCATTTTATCCAATCTCTCTCTTTTTTGCCCAACAAACTAAAGCTCATGAATAATAATGGTGTAGAGCAAGAGCGCTAGGGTCTAGGGAAAACCTTTTCCAATGAGCCTCCTTCCCAGAGGAAGGAGGGATATATTTCAGAGTAGATAAAGGTTATTCATGAGTATATACAGCTGTAGAATCAGCAACTTGCACAGGTCTATTCATTGGGTTAGGAGGTGGAGGAAGGTAACCAGTTCAGGGCTTCAGAACACCATTCAGAATAGACAAGGGCACTGAGCTAAGCAAGGCCTGCCCTTCCCAAGAGTTCCCCCCAACTTGACATGGGATGGCTCTTTTCTCACGTTCAGCATCAAATCCTTACTCTTAGCATACATGTCTAGGTTAGACTGGAAAGGCCTCTGCTACAAATATGAATGGGTCTCCTGGGAGAATGGGAAGAACCAGTCTTACCTCCACTGGTATGGATGATTTTTTTTTTTTCTAACTGGGTTAATGGGAAAAACACAAAGATTGGAGTCAGGAGTTAGCAGTTCTGATCCTTAGCTGTCAAGTTGCTAAGTTATCTTCCAGCTCTAAAATTAACCTAGGTCTGGACCAGCAAACATGATACAAAAGCACTTTTCCCCATCCTTTCCATAGGGACCCAGATCACATTCTTTCCTTTGGAGTCGAGATGGAGCCTCAGAATCTTTCTGTACCCACCATTCTTGGTGCCCTCGACAGCATGATAAGAATTGGTCCATGAGGTGAAACCTACTCACCATCAAGGGGAATGATTAACAAAGGAGAAGCAATTCACGGTCATCTGAGCCCAACAAGGATAACTTCCCAGCGCTGGAGTCATCTATGAGGCCTCTGACATTGGTGGCCAACCCCCCTGACTTGAGGCTGAAAGGAGTGGAAGAAGCCATCAGGACAACAAAGTTGAGAATTCTTAAGTTTGCTTGAAATGATCCCCGATATTCAGCATAGACAATTCTGTGTTTAGAGCTCAGAGATGTAGAGCTATGTTTGTGATTCCAGTCACACTTTATACATTCTTCTTCTGGACCAAGCAAGAAAAGAAAATACATCCACACACTGTATTTATTTGATTTTACTGAAATCTGATAATCTTCTGTTGTTCTACTACTCAGGAGGCACATGTGGAATCCATATAAACAGTGGAGAGACAGATGTTGTACAGCTTCTCCCTGAAAATGTGCACAGAGGCTATGAATGTATAAAACATACAAGGAACCAAATGTTTAGAGATTATGTATACATTATCCAGCTGAAAAATCCTGGAGTCATCTACTCCAGAGTATCTCAAAGTGTGGTCCTTAAACCACCTGCATCGGAATCTCCTGGGATGTCTGAAATGAAGAATGCAGGGTCTCATTCCGCCCTCCCATACAGTCTCTTACACATTTCCAACAAGTCTGTCCCTGGGTCATTGAAGTTCTATGACTGGTAGGCAAATGGCCTGGAGGGACAAAAATATTGCCTTGTGATGCAGGGGACCTATGCATGTGTATCTAGCTATAGATCTGTATTTAATAGGCAAATAGACATGCATTTTAGAGCTATCAGTGGTTTTATTATTATCCATAATAATTATTACCTGTATTAATTATCTATATATTTTACTATTGTATGAGCAAAGAGTGACTTTAATTAAGTTTGTGCTGCTTTTCTGCTTTAGGTCGGCCTCCCGGATTTGCAGCACATTATGTTTAGCTATAGCAAAGCATCTTAGAAGCATCCTTCGTTACATCTGGACTTGCTTCTTTTCCCCCAGTCAATTACAGCCTCTTTGCAGTTTTTAGACTGTAACTTTGATGCAGTTAAAAGGTCTTGATTTTCTGAAATGCAGTAATTTAATGAAGAAGAGAGTGAGCTACAGTTAAAATGAACAATAGCCAGACTGCATATTTATGCCCTTCTCTTTTCACCCGGAGGCAGCCCACAAATTTAAGCTAATATGATTAAACGGAAGCACAGTGGATCTCTTTATCATTACACAAAAGGCCCTTTGGAGAGGTAAATTATGGCCCCTGTTTAGTTGCATTAAAATCACTACATAAAAGGCATAGGTAGTAATTAAGTAATATACCATACATGTCAGAAACTGAAAGGAGAGTTTCAAGAAGGTAAATGCACTAAAGGTCTAAACTTGGCCAGAGCTCCGTGCGCAGAGCCTTGATTTGTAGACTGCAGCACTGGGGGTATATGATAAAGGACTGAGAAGTTGGAGAACTTTCTAGCTTCAGTTCAGGACTAAAGAATGGATGGCTGCTGTCCTTGGAGGACTTGACGGAACCAACCCACGCCAATGAGCTGGGTTGGCAGCTAGCCCGTGAAGCAATCAGTGGCCATGGGATTCAAAATGCTAAGCCAGGCTCCTGAAAATGCTGGTCACCCAAGGCTTTGTGGCACTTAGGACAATTTTCTCCCACAGAGCTTATTTCTCCTTGGCATAAGGCATCCTCTGTGGTGTCGTATGGGAAGAGAAAGCTGTTGTCTGATCTCTGTTATGGAGAAAAAACTTGTAGATTTTATTAGGCTGTAAGTTGTTGTGTATCATCCTCAAGTTGGAATTTACTGCAATTCTTTTGTAGGATTAAGGAGTTAGACAATAAACAGAATTTGTGGAAGGAGGAGGATAATGAGAGAAAGCTGTGCAGTTAAAGATGCTGAGGATTGTTTAACTAGATTATAAAGATTTGATGAAGCTATAATAGGTGCTTCTTGGGGTTGCATAGATGTCAGACGTGGCAAAAAGGGACAGCAGACCCAGCCTCCTACCTGGGAGAGAAACAGAGAGGCCATAAGCCCCTAGCTTGGGGTAGATGATAAGATTTAATGAGCACTTTCCATGTACCAGTTACTGTGATACCAGTCTTTTACTACTTCCACTATGACTAATGATAAATAAGCACCTAATTAAACATCATCTCAACTACTCGCCACAAGCAGCCCACAGGTTCACAAGATGATCTCTATTTACAGATACGGGAACTGCAGTTTAGGGAATTCAATAAATTCCTGGTCAAGGTCACGGGGTGGCCCTGGGTGGGACCCCAGAGGACTGTCCCTTAGACCCTACTCTGCATGTCGTAACGTGGTTGGTGGGTGATGGTGTTTACGACTCACAATATCTCTGCTTGGTGTGTGATATTATCACCTCCCCTACTTTATAGATAAGGAAATAAAAGTCTAGAGGGCTTGGACGAGGGGCTGCCCACGGCAACACCTCATAATCGACAGTTCCAGGACTCACACTCTCCCTGATGCTGCAGCCTACCCTTTCCACAGATAGTGTGGTAAATGGGGAGGGTCCCCTCCAGCTGCTTCAAATCACAAATATTGGCTGAGACCCATGTGGGTCAGACTCTGAGAGAGTCACACCTGGAACAGGAACTAACATTACCAAACCTTGGACTCTCATATCTTAAACCAGAGACTAAATCCAGGTAGATCACAGCTCAGTGATAAAATGTGTAGCTCAGATTGTCATCTGACCACCAATGGGTGGTCAGAAAGGTCTGAAGAAATAGCATGAGCCAAAGCACTTGGGAGGATTTCCGGAGGAAGAGGATTTGAGATGGGTGGAAAATATGGGTGGAATTCGAAGAAGCAAAGAATTATTTCATATGCACCTCTTAATACAATACCTCTGAATGTTCTCGGTGTGCTAGACATGCAGGGAGACTCTGAAGAAACATGAATTGTATTTCCTAGTCTTAGATGGCTTATAGTATATTTGGTGAAAGAAGACATGCAGGAAATGACAATGATCAATACTAGTCAATATGCAATTAAGGGCTAAATTATGTTCCATTATCTCAAGTACTATAGAGTTTCCGAGGACAGGAAGAGTGGTAAGGGGTAGGAAATGGTCATTTCCTGCAAGGAAATGGGACCTGAGCTGTGTCTCAGAGGATGCAGGGGAGGAGGGGGGAATGGAGTAAATGCACAAGAAGGGGATATGACAAGGCGGGGCATGGGTTGGTGAGCAGCTGGCGGAGATTCTCCTTATTTGGCTAAGAGTAAACGAGGTACCTCCAAGCTACTCAAATGGTTTGGAATTAAGTTTGTTCCCCTGTGAGTTAAACTATAACTTGCACATGGTGGCTCAAATCAAGAGATGTAAAATCACCCAAGAGCAAATGTCTCCAAAACTGGAAAACTTATTAGCAACAAGGACTTAGAAATGTTTTTTCTCCATCTCTAAAGAAAGTTCTGTGGTCAGCCACAGAACTTGGAACATCATGGAGGGAGAGTTGTCTCTGCCCATCTTGGAGCTGTCCAATGAATAGGTGTCTCAACTGAGGTTGTCCCCTCTGGGTGGCTGGTGTATTTCTTCTTTTCAATCTCAGCAGCTTCTCTGAGCAGAGTTAAGGTGGTTTTTTTCCTGAGAGAGTCCTCTATCCCCCTCACAAATGAGGGTCTGCCTTGATATAATCTCCCAAAACAGGCCTACCAAGTCATCCTGAAACTGATGGTCAGGCTTGGACTGTGGCACAGCTGTCCCAGAAGACCTCTCTGTGGGTCCTGATGCCAACCAGCTGGCTTCTCTGCCTGACCCCAGGACTGTTGCACATGCCTTACTGGTTGGGCACTGCACTACTCCCAGGGATGCCATCACCTAACACTCACTTCTCTAGGGTACTGGTAACCCTGTGTGACCTGTTAAATGAGTTCCCAGTTAAATTTCAATAAATGCACTCTGAAGGTCCTCAGAAATTCTCACTGCTGGAGAATGAGGAGAGTTAAGTCGGGGCCCTTTCTGGGACCCCTTGGGCTCAGACAGACAAATGAGTTCAGTCATGTGCATCAGGAACAACCTGTAAACTGGACTGAAGTCTTCTTCACTACCATTGTAAGGGGAAATACTTAGCATTCACATCATATCTTTAACAGTGCTCTCTGCTGGGTTCTGGGAATTGTCAGAAAATCATCAGTGTCCCATGACTTGTATAAAAATGGACAAGATTGTGAGACCAGCTACTGCAGATACCCGAAAATTCCAGGCTGTGTTTATCCGACCTGACATTGACCTGATGTGTTTCTGTGGTTGTTAGTTTCAAGCCAGAAAATGCCTCTGTTTCACAAATGACAGGGGAAAGCAGAGCTCTCAGGGGTCAAGACTGGGGGTAAATAGCTCCAGGAATTTTGAGGGGACATGAAGACACGGCTAAGAGGAGGTGCCTACTGAGCGCCCTGGGTCTTTCCAAGAAGATTCAGTGCATTCTCTCCTTCCACATGGCTTAAGAGTCATGGTGTGTTATCTGAGGGAGGGCAGGAGGCAGATGGCTGAATCAGTGGAAGGATGTTGGAAGCCCTTTTTGGCCAGGTATTCAGGGTCTTTAGAGAAAGAAAGCAAAGGTTGGGAAATTTAAAACTGGAAAGGGGAAATGAGTGTTCATGTATATGTGTTTATGTATGTATGTGTTGGATTGGAGAGATGATTAGAATAAAGAAGGGTAAAGGGTTCCCTCTAAATTGTGAAGTCTTTTGGAATTTAGGGGACTCATATCTAACAACCATTTTCTCCACTTGAACCTAAAACCCACAGAAAGAACAATATAAGAGATGCACAGTTGAGCATCAACGCGTCTGCTCTATTACAAAAAGCAGGCTAGTGAGTGTGGGTTTACACCTGCAGTCTAAGGGTGTGCTGACACTTCCCCTCTGAAATGCCTGCACAGACCAAACCCCTAGCAAGGCTGGAGCTCAGCAGGCCTCCCCCACAGAGCTGTGATGCCCTGTGGGGAGGGGAGCACTAAAAATTCATCTGCTCTGCCCCCAGGCAGATCCAGAACAAGAGAGAACCAAGAAGGAACTGATCCCCCCAGGCCCAGATACTTCTCCCAAGACACCAGCCAGGTAATAGACTCCCTCCCTAGAGTGAGTAGATGATAGAGTCTAGGAGGATTACCCTAAAAGAAATTCTTGTCATAGAAGCACGAGTTCAGGGGGTAAAATCCTCTAATCCTTCACATGCTTTGTACAACCAGAAAGCAACAATAGAATTTATAGCCATTGTTCCTCATTGGGGACTGATCTAAACTGAATAGACAGCAGGTGCCTCTCTGAATATCCCAAAGACTCCCAAAATGTGCATTAATAATGTCACAAGACTTAATTTTTCAATCCCAGAGAGGCCTATTGTGATAGTGAAATGCGAATAATGGAGTCAGAAGAGGGGAGGTGCTTATCCAGGTAAATCACCCCTCTATATTTTTTATGCTTCCTGGGTGTTCAACTTGCTTCTGAATAAAAATGCAAGCTTCTTGAGAGCAAGGTAAATTCAGGACCCTTCTCAAAATTGACCTTGTTTCTATTCAGTTTGTACTCACTGCTTATTCAGTGAATTGGCTCCCATTCAGTAGTGATGTGACTACAAACTGACAGGTCTAGATAACTTGGAAAGTTCCTAATAATCTTGATCTTGAAGGCTACTGAAGCCATGAAATCTTGTAGTTGGAAGGTCACCTTGCCCAAACACCTACCATGAAAAATGTCCTCCGTAATCCCTTTTGGATATTTGCTTAGATCACTTCTGTTTCTTACAACCTTCTTTAGTAACTGCATTGACTCCCATACTAGTTTGTAGGGTGTAATCTCAATTAGCTGGGCACTGTGACAGGATCATGTTTAACTTAATCTTAATGGATACTTTACTTGTTCTTTTATGATGCCTGTGATGTTACAAATCTTTCTAACATATATTGGCTCTGTTTATACCTTAAAAGAAGGAATCTGGGCTCTCCTTGCAGAAACACTGTGGTGAGATGAATTGGAGGCAGGACTAGGCACAGCGTTGAATGTTGAGATGTTGGATGGAGGTGCAGTGGGAAGTCTGGTCAGGAACATGGAAGAGCAGCACCAGGTAGCTGAGCTATAAGCAAGAAGAGTAGAAGTCAGAGTTTGGAGGTTCTGTCCATTAGGGCCCAGAGTCAGGGGTAGGAGACAATCAGGGGCACATGGAGAGCACCAAGGCCTCCTCAAGTTACCTAGACTGCATGGTCATTTTTTTTTCACATGGGCAGGCACTGGGAATCCAGGTCTCTGGCATGGCAGGCAAGAACTCTGCCACTGAGCCACCGTGGCTCACCCTGCATGGTAATTTTTTATCTCCACCCCTCTGCTGCCCTTCAAGATCCTGGTGTCCTGTGCTGTCTGAGCATAAGAACCCTGAAGCATAACTAAGGGCCTTCAAGCACTAACAGTATAATTCTGAACATAATAGTTCTCCCATGAAAGCCCTTACATTTATAAAGCCCTTCTATATTTAAGACATTAACTACTTTTACAAAGTACTTCCGTGCATGTAAAAATGGTAGTAAAATACCAAACAAGGTAGAACACCAAGAATGAAGATGGAATGGAGACTGGGGTTATTGGTATCCAAGTAATGAGAACTTGAGTGTCTTCTTTTCCAGCCATCTTCTCATACACCGTAATGATGTACCTGGTGATTGGGAAGCACTTCCTGTAAATATTCATGCAGGGCTCAGAACATTATGCTCTCTCCTTGAAGTAGATGAGATAGATATTGCTCCTTTGTGTGGTTCTGGAGGAAGTAGAGGTGATAGATGAGAACATGACTTTAATAATGCGATGAGCCTAGTTTCTTTCTGGACTCCTAGGGCTTGAACATTAACCAGAGTAAAAGAAACATATTTTTGAAAATTGTATCTGTGAATTGCAATCTAGCCACTGTCTCCATTCTTTCTTTTTGCCCTTTAATATATAGTTGACATATTCCAGGTTGAGCTGGAGAGTAAGTCTGTGTGTGTCGATGAAATCCAATTGTATGACTATTACAGTGTTCATAAATCCTCTGAATTTAGTCTTCTGGAATTTTCCCAAATTGAAATCAAATACCACACTGCAACCTGACTCTCAAATTCCAAGTCAGCAGTATCTCTCATTGCGCACAGCGTGTATGTGACAATTTTTGTGGGAGTTTATCACAATATAAGGACTGTGGGAGTACTCCAGGTTCATGTAATCAGGTTTTCTTGACATTTGTGTTATTGTATTCAAATGTCAGTAGCTGATCAAGGGACTAGACTGGTTAGTGAGCTGGAAGAAAGGAGAGCTTCCTTACAAATGCCTACCAAATGTTTTAAACTAATTTCTCCTGCAAGTTAAAGGAGTTTTGCCAGATGGTATAAGCTGTATCATTCCTGGATGATCAGTGACTTGGAAACCTGGGCTCAGTGGCAATCTCTCTCTAGTTTTAGAAAACATCATTGGAAGGGGAGGTGTTTGGACAGTATGACTCTCACAGTTGCATCCAATTCTTGGGTTTGTAGATTCTAAAATTCAATCACCACAGCATTTAGCACAATTCCTCCATACTCTCTGTCACTAAAGTAGGCACTCAATGAATATTTGTGGAATAAATGAGTGAATACATGAAGAAATGACTGGAATTTTCAAGTGGCTACAGTTCCAAGTTTTTGGGAAGCCCTTTTGCTTTGGATGAAAACTCTTGCAAAAAGGATACCTGGTACCCACTATGATATACCAGAGTTCAGTGGTTGGCATGAAACCTTATCTATCCTTGGGCTTTTCACCACGTGAAAATGCAACTGATATCCTTTCAAATCAATGGAGTATATGAAGGCCAGAGGTAAAAGAAGCATTACTGATAAGTTAAGCCTTTAAATCCTGCTAATTACAGAAGTTGGCATTTTATGATACTTTGCATATACCACCATCTCAACTCTTACAACATCTCAGTGAGGTATCAGCCCCTTTTACAAACAAGTAAACTGAGGCTCAGAGATGTTGACTCACTTAATGTCAAATCACTAGTAAGTAGCAGAGCTGGGACCTGAACATATTTCTTTACACTCTAATTGCTGTGCTATTCCAGTTTGCTCGCAACTGCCTCCCTGAAGTGGTCACCCTATGGATTTCAGAAATCACCCTATGGATTTCAGAAATGGAGCCCATACCTACCAGCAGCGAGTAAGGCTGATGAGCCGATGAGGTCAGCAGGTAACAAGGAGAACAGCCTGGCTTGAAACACTTTCACCTCGCTTTGCATCCCCTCTTCCCTGGGAGAGGAATGGGGCACAAAGCTTATAGTTGGGCTAAGGGCATGAAATGCACTTGCTTTGAAGATGTATCTTGAACATAAAATAAATAAAACCTTCCCAATCTGCCCGTCTCAAAACTTAAGTATTCAGGGATCTTTTTAAGGCACTGACCTCAAATTTTAATATTCTAAATATTAGAACCCAGCACACCTCCCACAGGCCCATCAGCAGTCTCTCAAGAAGACTTTTCTAAAGTTTGACACTTGAATCCAGCATCATTGGCATGAAATCACTATTTGGGGCTCCCCCCACCTGGTGAAACTCATCCATATCATTTTCTCTGAGAATTTCCCTGAGCAAAGCAATCCCTCCTTGTAATTAATCTAGACCACTTTCCTGCCAAGACCAGGAAAGTTCAGCTCTGCCGATTGCTATCAATAGCAGCTTGAAAGCAACAATGAGGGCCCCTCAATTCTTATCTTCAACCAAGTCACCCAGCCATGGAGCTGTTATTATTCTCGGTATTCCTGCAAGTTGCTGTTAATCAAACTCTCCAAATTGTTATTTCCAGAAAGAGGTTGCCACACCTACTGTCCATCTACTCTTGGTTTCCAGGACTCTCTCTGGAACAGTGAGTGTTAGGTTCTTGGATCTGACTATGCTCACCCAAAACCTGCCCACTGCAGGCAAAGAGAGACTTTGGAGCCTCATGGTTAGAAGCCTGGGCTTTGAACCAAAATGGGCTTGGGTTTCTTCTATCTGGGCTCCACCACAAATGAGCTACTGCATTTGTCACGGAACTTTGGGAAAGGCTCTTAACTGCTGAGTATCTCAGTTTCTTCATCCATAAAATGATGATAATAATAGTATACCCACTCCATAGATAATTGGGATGAAATAGATTATAACATGTAAAACACTTAAAATAGAGTCTGAAGCAGAATACGAACTCAATATAGACTAAAGCTACTACCACTCAGTATTAGTAATAGATACCTTGATTTACAGAGCAATTCACCAAAATGCTAACCTTCAGAATTCCCTGGCAATGCCTTGTCAAAATCCACAGTTTAAGTATCACTTGCAATCATGTTAAGCAACAACTGCTGACCTTCCCAAATTCATCTGCAAATCTTCAGAGGCTACAGCAACTTGGAGGTCTGAGTTGTTAAATCACTTACTTCTACACCAGTTGTTTGAAGAGCACTTTATAATTTACAGAAGACTCTGTCTTACATTCCCTGACTCTGTCCCCACAACTCTTGTGTCCTCTCATTTTGATCTCTTTCACATCACAGCAGTTCTGGGCTCTTTTAACTCCGGGCCTTTGCACATGCCTATCCCTCTGTGTGCAGCATCCCCTTGAGGGCATTTTGACCCTTTCCCCTTCTCTATAACCCCTTGCATGGCTAGGCTTCCAGGTATCAGCTCAGATTCCACCTCCTTTAGGAACTTTCCCTCCTGGCTTCCTCCCAGTCAGTGTTGAAGGCCCCCTTTCCCAGCCACTGTACTCATCGCCTCACTACTGACACAGCTTGTTTATTTTACCCTGTCAGACCCCAAGTTCTTTCAGGGTAAAGACTATTTTGTTTCTTGTTGCCTCTCTGATCTTTAGCACAACCTCAGGTATTTTAAGGGTGTTAGACAATAAATGAACCACCAGTTGAAGAATTCAGAACTTGCTAGAGAATGGAAACAGTCAACATGACTGAGAAATTTGGGGACGATTTCACAGCAGAGGTGACAGGTGAACCTGGTCTAGAAAGGTGAGGATGATTTTGATGAAGCAGAAGAGGGAAAGCAAGCATCTCTGATCCAAGGGACTAATAGGAGCTGAGGGGTGTAGCTGGAGGGAGGAAGAGGCAGTGGACTGGAGGGAGAGATTTACTCAGGACATTAGACTGCAAAGGATGTTCTGTACCAGGAAGAGCTTCATTCTGCAGAAAACTGGGATCTATCGACGTACTTTAAGCAGGATGGTGTTTTAGAAAAAGTACACAAAAAATAGGATAGTGCTGGAAATACATCTTATGCTTGCATTTGTGGAGAAAATATATGGAGAAATACTTTTGCTGGCATATGCAAAGAATATCTCTAGAAAATATTAACTCCAAAAAGTGGTAAGAGTGATACACTTTACAGAAGAAAACTACTGTGGGGGAAAACGGGTGGGAGGAAGACAATTTTCACTGTATTCCCTTTATGCCGTCTTAACCTTTTCCATGTATTTATATTACCTTTTCTAAATGAGTACCTATTTTAAATAGATGATAAAGTTATATAAATGAGAAGGAAAAAAGGGAGAAATCACACATTGCTATTTGAAGGAATGAATTGTCTCTCAAGAGACCATAGGTTTGTCTTAGTTTGTTAGCTGCCAGAATGCAATAAACCCAAAATGGAATGACTTTTAAAAGGGGAATTTAATAAGTCACAAATCTATACTTCTAGGCCTATGAAAATGTTCAAACTAAGGCATCCAGGGAAAGATATCTTAATTCAAGAGAGGTTAATGCATCTGGAATACCTCTGTAGCTGGGAAGGCACACTGGTCCCTTGTAGGTCCGTTGTTCCTGGGCTCCATTTTTTTCAGCCTCTGTTCCTGTGGGGGTTCCTCACTTTGCTTGTCTGGGGCTGACTTCCATCTCAGCTTCCCTCGGCTCTCTCCAGGTTCTGTCTTGCTTAACATTTCATGATGACCTCTGCTGGGCTCTAAGCATTTCCAAACATTTGTGTCTCTGTTTTCCAAGTGTTGGCATCTACGTCAACTCTGCTTTGAAATTTCTGTCAGCTCTGCAGTTTCTGAGGTTTCTCCAAAATGTTTCCCCTCTTAAAGACTCTAGTAAACTAATCAAGACCCACTTGGAATGGATGGAGTCACATTTCCATCTAATCAAAGGTCACACTCACAATTGGGCAAGTCACAACTCTGTGGTGATAATCTAATCAAAAGTTTCCAACCTACAGTATTGAATCAGAATTAAAAGAAACAGCTACTCCCACAAGAGTGTCTCAGAATTAAAACGTAGTTTTCTGGAGTACATAATACTTAAAAGTAGCACAGGGGGCAAGTGAGCAAGAGAAGTTTATTAGCCACCAAAGGCTCTTGTTCCAGATAGCCAAGCTCACAGGGTACAGCCTCAGGTTTGGAGAAATTCTTTTTTCCTTCCCAATTATAAAGCCTATTATTTCATACTATAATCCCGAACTCAAATTTTAAAAAAGTCAAATTCATCCTTAGATACAGTCATAGAGATAATTCTTTTTTCTTTGTTGACCTTGACTTTTTGCTTCAGTGTCAAGTTGGCTTCCTCAGGCATGGAAACCTCTCTTGGCCATGTCCCTGTCCCATTCCCCTGACATTACTGATGCTTTGCACTGAGGCTGGGTGCCTCTTAGAAACTGCA
Organism: Tamandua tetradactyla; assembly: GCF_023851605.1. Taxonomy (NCBI): domain Eukaryota; kingdom Metazoa; phylum Chordata; class Mammalia; order Pilosa; family Myrmecophagidae; genus Tamandua; species Tamandua tetradactyla. Next base: position 15,093,126 of record NC_135352.1, read on the forward strand.
ATGTATACTCACAGAAGGAAGAAGGGGCTGTTCTCCTCCTCAGAATAGAGGCTTTCTTTCCCTACATTTCCAGCTGCCCCTCTGCCTTCAAGACTTTGGGAATCTGAAGAGAAGGAAGGAGTCCCAGCTTATTTCAGAAGTCAAAATGCAGACATAGCAGGAAAAAGCAAATCAGCAGCGATATATCTTAACTCCCAAAATGATGGCTTTGAGATTGTGAAGAGATTTTGCTTTTCCAGTGTCTTCCAATGAGAGACATTTCTAGAGAAATCACATTTTCCATGCAGGAACTTATCATTTAAAGCACTAATGGCAATACAAATATAGGTATGCCTCAAATAACAAACCCCAATAACAAAAACTGGACTCAGAAACTGGATGTTCAAGGTATATTGAATAAACATTTAATTTAGATACTATCTGGACAATCTTGAGCAATCTGTTATACCTGTCTGAACTTAAGTTTTCACTTTAGATCCCCAAGATGGAATTTAGTTCTCTCCTCAATTCCAGCAGCACATATTTGCATCCTGAAGTGCTTCTTGATTTACATGTCAAAGTCCTCCTACTTCCTTATAATGAAAGTTAGCCAAGAATATGTTCACCATCATTTCTCAAGAAACTGACACTTCATCTGAGAGGCTGGATGGGGTGGATGAGGGGTGAGTAACTCGGGCACTTCACAATAAATCTTCCATTGTTTTAGACCTTGAAATCTTGGAGAGAGGGCAAAAGCTTTTATGGTGCTCTGAGAATGTGTCCCATGTTGATCATCATATGACTAAAGCTGAGGAGGCACCTGTGATGGGGTCATTTTTGGTGGCATCAAGAACCTCCTCTTGTATATGAATTTGTTGATATGAAAATCATGTTTCTGATGCTGCTACCAGCTCAGCACTTGAGTCAGCCAGTTTTTCTAAAGCCTCTGTTGATGGGAGCCCACCTCTTGCTTGCTAACAAGGATCTGAAAGTGGTTTGAAATAACTTGAACAAACTTTTATGAGATGTTCACCCTTTTAAGAGATCCAGCAAATAGAGAATATCATTAAAAATTAATTGTGCCAAATATATCCTTGCAATTTAAATGGACTTGTCAGCTTTTCATAACAAAAGGTCAAAATTATGAGTTGCACAAGGAATAAATTTAACCTGGTTGTCTGACTCAAAATTAAATTAAAGACTGAACACTGATGCACTTACCTTTTAATATGCTTGCCATTGTTCTATGACTCCCCTTAGAGTCATTTGTACACAAGCCATATTTCTTTAAAGCAGCTAATGTAAATTTGCTATCTTTGGTGTCCTTTACATCACCCAAGCAGATAATATTTTTTGAATATAACTTTGTTTTCTTGAGATAATAGCTGATCCATCTTAGTATTGCTAATATTTGCTCTCTCTCTGATTCATGTGGAGTAAATCTATTTCTATACTATACCCCTCTCTTAATTTAGTTTTTAGGGACTCATCAGACCACAACAGCAAAAGCTAAGTATACTGCTCCTTGGACTTCTTCTGCCTAGGTCTTCTCACTCCTCTCATCCAATATGTTCTCTAGAGTAGGATTGTATCTTAATTTCCTAGACTGCTGAAAGAAACTATCACAACCTGGGTGGCTTATAGCCATAGAAATGTACTGTCTCACAGTTGTGTGGTTGGAAGTCAGAAACCAGTAAGGGAGTATATTAGTTAGGGTTCTCTAGAGAAATAGAACAAACAGGAAACATCCATAAATATGAGATTTATAAAGGGTCTCCCACAACCATGGGAATACAAAAGCCCCAAATCTGTAGGGCAAACCCTGAAGCTGGCAGCTCTGATGAAGGGCTTCAATCAGCTCCACCGGAGATGCTCACAGGCTAAAGAAGTGAAACTTCTCTTTTCTTCTTTAAAAGTTTTCAACTGATTGGATTATCTCATTGCAGGGCACATGCCCTGAGTTGATCACAGCTACAGTTGCAATCAACTGACTGATGCTTTACTATACCAGCCTCCTGGTTTATCAGACAGTCATGAAATATCCTTGCAGCAATGGTCAAGCCAGTGCTTTGCCTGACCAGACAATTGGGCATCATCACTTGACCAAATTGACACCAGAATCTAAGCATCACAGGAGGAATCCTTCCTTGCATCTTCTCAGCATCTGATGATTTGCTGGCAATCCTTGGCTTTCCTTAGCTTGCAGATATAGCACTTCCATTTCTGCTTCTGTTGTCACATGGCATTCTCTCCTTTTTTATTTCCTATTTTCAAATCTCCTTCTTCTTATGAAGACACCATTCTTATTGGATTAGGGCCCACCCTAATCGAATTTGGCCTAATCTTAACCAAACACGTCTTCAAAAACTCTTATTTCCAAATAAGATCACATTCATGGGACTGGGGGCCAGAACTGAAATATGTCTTTTGGAGGGACACAATTAAACCCATAACAGATGGACAAATAAAATACAGGACTATTCCAGAGCCCTTCTAATTTTCTCAGGCCTCCTCCCTGCATAAACCTTTCTACCTCTTTCCGGTCCTTCCCTCCCTCTCCTTATCCCTTTCCTTATACCAGACATCCAGACTCCATATAAGCCCCTCAGCTAGGTGCTCAGCCACTGGCTATCATATCTCCCATTGGCATCTACCTACCTTGAAGTGCTGAGTTTATGTCCAGGATGCTCCCTTCTGTAGGACATGTCTGTAGCCTTGGATGGCTAAGCTCTCACTTCTTAGATTCTCTACTTCTCCTGCAGAAGCCATGTTCAAGAGCTAATCCAGGTTCTTGTGGGTGTGAATCCATTTGTAAGAAGGACCTTTAAAGATGCTAATATGAATTAAAGATTTATAATGAGGATTTCTAAGATCCTATTTAGATATGGCCAAAATGAAATAGGGTAGGCCTTAATCCATGTCACTGGAGGACTTATAAAGAGTGGAAATTTGGGCCCAATCATCAGAAGCCAGAAATCAGGAGTACCAGAAGCCAGAAGTAGAATCTAGAGGTTCAAAGAAGGCAGAAAGGAGAGAAAGCTCGCCACATGATTGAAGACTGTCATTGCCACAATGCTACTGACACTGGGAGGAAGCATGGCCCTGCCGACATCTTGATTTTGGACTCCAAGCCTTCAAAACTATGAGATAATAAATGCTTGTTGTTAACCATATCATTGTGGGGCATCTGCCTTAGAAGCTCTGGACAACTAAGACAAGTTTCCAAAAATGTCCTGTCTGTCATGTCCATGTGCTCAACTCTTTGCTAAGTATGACAAGAGGAAGCCACACTGGTTCTATTCCATATTTTATTCATAATTGTGGATGGCAGAGCATACAGATGAAGCTAAAAAAAAAGAGAATTTAAAAGTTAATACTCTGGGATGGGCTCCTAATGTATATAAATTTCTTCTGGGAAAATCATGGTTTCAGTAGAATAACCAAATCACTCCATGCATCTACAGACCATCTACACAGAGGCTATGGATCCTGCTTTCTTATTACCAAGTCACTGTTCTATTAAGTGAGCTGAAAGCAACTATAGTATTTTCTTCTTAAGTTGAATACTGTTTTTGTTTTGTTTTGTTTTGCTCTGGGATGAAATCTCAGGCAGGTCCTATGAAATTAACAAATAGCCTGATTTGGGGAGTAATAAAAAAATCCAGCCCATCCAATAATGAAAACTCCAATTTGCCATACAATTTAAACATCTTTAACCTACTACTTTGGGCCTGATACGAGATCAGGGGCCTGCAGTGAGGGAGGGAGTCATGGTTGATTTCATCACTATTTTCACTGCTCCTCCCCCATTCTCTAGACTAGGTAGGCTCCCCCAGAGCTATAGAAGGGGTAAAAGAAAAGAAATGCAATCACCTGATTTTCACCATTGCAGTCTGGTGTCAGTTGATTCTTCTGTGATTTCTTTGGGGCTTTTCCCTGCCACATCACACCTCATCAAGAAGATCACCAGGGTGGGACACGGTGGCTCAGCAGGCAGAGTTCTCACCTGCCACGCCAGAGGACCCGGGTTCGATTCCCGGTGCCTGTCCATGTGGAAAAAAAAAATCACCAACCTATAGTCCTTTTAAGGTAAGCAAAGTCCCATCCAGATGGCCATGCACCTCCACCCCACCCTCTATAGCCCCTAACAGAAGTGGCGCACACCTATGTCTGGGTACCTTCTCCCTGACAACCTTGTCTGTAAGCGCCGGCCTTTTTAGGTTTCATAGATGGATGTCAGATATTGTCTACAGACACCCAATTCTGTGCAAACCAGGTCACGCTGTCTGAGTGGTTCTTTGAAGTCTCCCTCACTTTGCTTAAAAGAGGGAGAAATATCTGCTCTTGTCCCCCCATGCCAGGGTGGGTTGAGGTGAGGGTGAGGTTGATAAGACTGCCCAGCCTCTGACAACTCTCTTCAGACTAAGCCTTTCCACTGGCCTCTTCGACCTCCTAATGAATTCCTAGCCTCTTCATCTTTTAAACTCTTGTGGGGTGAGAGGCAGTGGTAGAAAAGATGTTGGGCCACCTCCTTACACCCCCTCAGGGTACTTCTCAGCTTTGGGTCCCCACCCAAATTTAGACACAGGAAGCATATCATGTTATTATCCCGTTACAGTGACTGTGAAATCTCAACAAAGGGAAGACGGTAACAAAGAGTCATTTTTAGCTGGAACGCTTTTAGAAATCAAATTGTGCCAAATTTTCAATTAATTTTACTCCCAAGTACATCTCTCTCAGAGGGCGAGGAAGTGAAGCATACTGCTGTGAACTTACTCGGAGTGTCCTGAAGGGAGCACAGGAATAATTAGATGTGTTTCTTATACTTTAAGAAGGGAGATTTCACTGTGAAGTGCACATTTCAAACCCACCCTTGATGAGACACTAAAAGGGAATGGGGGTCTAAAGGCACTTGGGAATTAGAACTATAGCAGATGCTCTGATGAAGAAAAGGGGCAGGTCTCTGAGGAAAGCAGTGCGGTTGTTGAGCGTATTCTGCTAAATTGGGTGCGATCGAGAACATGAACATAAGTTAAAAGGAGAAGACAACAACCAGAGGCTCATCACCTGAACCTTGAAGGAAAGTGGAAGGAAAGCTGAAGCATATAAGGCTTAGTAAATACAGCACAACACTTCGTGGTGAATACAAATTACTAGGTTTCCAGTTCTGTTCTAAGTTACATGTCATAATTTGTTTAATTATCACCATAACTGGGTTCTATTCCCTGCTTTGCTGGTGAGGAAATGGAGGTTTGGAGAGTTAATCTGCCCAAAGTCACTATTCAAACCTGGGCACTGAGGCTTCAGAGACTGCCCTTAACCACAGCCACACTGCCTGCTTGTCAGCTCATTCATTTTCAGTTCTACCAAGAGCTCTGATCCTTTGAGTGTGTGGATTATGTTTTGCTCATCTCTGCAATCCCAGCATTTAGCTCAATGCCTGGCACTCGGCAGACACTCAGTGTTTGTTGAATTGAATCAGAACTGTGCTATAGAAGTGGAATGAGACTCCTCCTGGGTCTTATTTCTGCCCAAGCTTCCATACCGAGGATAATGGATGAGTGCCCTGTACATCCTAAAGAGACTGGCCAGTCCCCTTCCTCTGGAACTTAGAGGAGGGTAAGCAGGTTCAGCAACTACCCATGCACATGAGGAAGCTAGTGACTCTTGAAAGAAGAAAAGACGTTTCTGGGAAGAAAACATGAAGCATAGAGAGAGCCCTATGACCTGGTCCCTCTCTTGCCATGGTGGAGGGTATGCAGAAAGGAGAGGGGCTTCTCCAGCCCCCACGCTGTGGCCGGATGGGGCTCAGGAGATTCCTGGGGGAGTTTGAAATGTGGCCCTTCAGCTTGAAGGTCATGAGACAGGGGTCTGACTCTCCCTGAAGGTGGGGCGCCGGCTGAAGAGCCCACTGATGGTGGGGAGAGGAGAGAGGGCAGGCAGGGGAGTACCCTGCAATTCCTGAACTAGGAAAGTACTGCAGCCAAGAGTGCTTCCTGCTGGAATGAGGGAGCTCAGTAGCAAACTGTGGAGAGGTGGAAATGTGCAGGCATCCTCAGTGGGCATCTGAGGAATGCATTGCCACCGTGCGGGAAGGGTGACGTGCAGAGTCCACATGGGTCTGAGAGAGGGTGTGTTGAAAGGTGTGGTGGGGGTTGTTAACAGTGGTGGCTGAAGACCCTACAAAAGGGTCCCCTGGAAAGGCTCCAATATTCATACATCTGCAGTGAGAGAGTATTACACAGAGCAGAGAAAACTACAATTAGCAAATCAGAAGCAGTAGATAGAGGTGGGAAAGAGTAGGTAGAAAGAGCAGGTCTGACCCAGGCTGGGGTGGCAGGTGGGAAAGAAGGGAGAAGCTTCCATTGGATGGGAGAGAGGTTTTGATTTAGATTAATCTGGACTTTCTAATATCTGAAAGAGACCAGAGCACTGTAAGACACACCTAAGGCATCCCTAAGGCTGGGAAAGGGAGAGCTTACTAAATGAGAGTTTGAGAACCGTGGTAGGAGAAACACAAAACTAGTTCCTGATTTCACTGCACCACATCTGCCCTGTTTAATAACCGGTTACACAAGGAAGTGGCAATGGCAGAATATGAACAGATAACGCTGAATTTACCCAATCTTACAACACACATGAAAATTTTTTTTAATGTTTCTGAAATTCAACGCACTAGAAGTCAAGTACATATTATTTTTTTCCCTGAAGAGGTTTTAAAATGCATATTGTCTTAAAATATATTGCACTTTAGAATTGAGAATATTTTGCTATGATAAAGCCATTTACAGGCTTCGCAATTTTTATAGAGCTCTAACTTGTATTCTGTGATTGGAATGACATTCTCTGACTGTCCCTCTCTACTAAATTATGCTGTGCAGCATGGGGGCAGGGGACTATCAAGAAAAAGATAGGAGGGGAGTGAAGGGGTTGGCATGAGATTATGGGTCACAAAGCACAGGGCACTCACACCTAAATACCTGGCAAGGGGCACCCGGGAATCCGGAATCCTATGTCTGAGCCCAGGAGATGGGGTGGAGGCGAGAATCTGATCTGAATTGAAGGGTTGGCAATTCTGGACTGTGGGATTAAGTGGGTCTGGAGAGACTTAAAAAGGAGTGAATTTTTAAAGAAAAATATAAAGTGCCATTCTTTGGTTGAATCCTGGGATAGGAAGAGAACTGCTAAGGGTTCAAAATGGTATAGTCATATATTCAGTCTAGAAATAATTTCATACCAATTTTACACCTGGGGAAGTTAAGGTATGTAAAAGTTGAACAGCTTATCCAAAGTTAAATAACTAATGAACAACAGAAGCATTCATTTCCAATCTTTCTCCCATTTTCTACCATAACAAGGAAAGTCTTCAAAACGAAAGGGATAAAACAAACAAGCTTAGAAGGAAAACACAGCTTAGGGTGGTTGAGAAAACATGTAGCTCTGGAGAAGAAATGCTGAGGTCACACACAGCGACTCTTCTCCTTGGACCAATGCTAGGCATTGCAATTGCCCAGCAGAACTTTTTCTTGCTGAACTTGCCCATGGTTTAAGAATCCTGCCTAACCTGGAGCCCTGGAAAATCATCATCAATTGACCAGAGATAGAGTGCAAAATAGAACCTGCCTGCCACCACCGAGCTACCTGTTCTGCATTAGTAGCTGAATGCAGAACAGTCCAGATGTGACCTCACAGGGTCTCGATAGAACTTAGAGATGAATCTGAATCCTTCTCACCATTTTTTGTGTGTGAGTGTGTGTTCTGAATTAGTTTAATCTTCACCTGATCGGCTTCATTCTTATCTCTAAATACCAGGTTATAGATACATAAAACACCCTCTTGAAATCCAGAAATAATAATTACCACTCCGGACCAAATGTGTCTGCCATAAAAGCTTACAATCTAGGCCCCTGTTCTCTTAGAAGCATTTTCTGAAGGAGACCATACAATAATTGTTTTTTCAATTCTGGCTTACTTTGCCTCAGTAATTGTCCCACAGGTTCATTCACATCACTGCATGCCTCACAACTTCGTTCCTTTTTGAATCAGCACAATATTCAATCATATGTATACATCATCGTTCGCCCATCTACTTCTCAGTCAGTGCGGCCTTCAGCCACCTCCATTCATTAGGTATCATGTGTAATGCCCAAAGGCTTGTCACCATTTTTGAGACATCATGGGGAGCAATTTTAAAAAGAAAAAGTCCAAAAGTGGGAGTAGGTAGATTGCTACTGCCTGGTAAATTCTCCAACTGAACCTTACACAGAAAAGCTGAGGCTCCTGAGGATGACATAGCTTACTAGAGAGGGAAGGTCAGAGAGTGATCTTAAGGACCCAAGAGTCCACAAAAGCAAGTCATGCAATACTAACTTCATCCACCTCCCACCCCGCCCCCATTGTATTAGTATCCTAGCACATAAGAGGAACTCCATAATTAGAGCAAGGCACTTGACAGTTTCTTAAAAATAGGTAGAAATATATGAGTTGGATGAAATATGGCTTGGTAGATGTATAAGTGATTAAAAACCAGTGCCAAAAGAGAATAAGCCACTCTGAGGGTGGATAATAATAATAATAAATCACTGTCCAAATGGAAGGAGCTGAGCTCTGTCTTTGATTTTATTATAATCAAATTCTCATTAATGATTTGAAATAAGGGGAAAAAGTCTATTGGTGGAATTATTTAATATTTCCAAGTATTTCTTTTAAAGAAAGAATACTGATTGCATGGGAGACTGGGAATATTTGGGTACAGGAATACATTTATCATCTTCATCTGTGCATAAAGATCATTTCAAACCCTATGTTTATGAGGAATAAGGGTTTGTAGAACATTTCTATCTAACCCTAAATCCTGTTTGGGGGATGGTTCTAAGGCTGGGATACCATGTTAGACCCTCTCAGTTCTTTTGGGGGTACATTATGAATTTTGCTTCATCGTCATAAAATTTTGAGGAAGTTCAAGAGGTCATGCCCCAATTGCTCTCATCTCACTTTTGGTTGATTCGTCTCACTAAACATTCCCAGTGCTTATGTCATGGCTTTTAGACTTTTAGCCCATCTACTCTCTACCTTCTAATTTATCAATGTCTCAAGTTTTCAGTCTCAAATTGTTAACTCCAATACTCCAGATAAGGTTTAATCACCTGAAAGTCCAATGGAATTATGCTCACCCTTGATCATTAAATCAGCCTGGCTTCATGTTTTTAGTATATTACTTTAGCACATGCTTCATAAATCTAGCACTTACCAAGCTTTTCTTCAAATAACACTCCCAATCATTTTTATCTGGACTGCTGTTGAAATAAAGGCCCTCCATCTTATCCTTGTGCAGTTGATTTTTGGGAAACCAAATAAATGGCTATACTGCTGCATTTTTAACTTTATTCATTTAGCCTAATGTATCAGTTAAGTGTTTTGTTTTAACTTGACTATATCATCCATTACATTTGTTTTGCGTAGAATCATCTGCATTTCTTCAACAAAACCCTACGTGCTTACGAGATGCTGGGTATATCATAAGCTGCAAATATTTAAGGTAGGAGGTCTAAATATTTGTAATCTACTGTAGAACCAATACCTGTTAGAAGAAATCATCAAGGAACACTAGATAGCTAGAACACATTTCATGCCTCCAACAGATATCTTCTTAAAGCATCATTATGTCAGTTGTGAGAGGTCCTGAAACAACGCCACCTAACTTCCCCTTCCCCTCTGATAATCAGTTTCCAATTCTGCTTAGTTCAGATGAAGATTAGATTCTAATGGCCCAAACAAGATCTTCAAGTCTCAACCCCCCAGAAATTAGATCTTCAAATAACTCCAGTAAATTTCCTGGATTTTCATCCTTTTGATATTGGTGGTTTAAACTTTTAGCTCTCCCATTGAGTCATCATTTCTATACAGGAAATGCAAGGCACTTATTTAGAGGACACAGTACCGAGGGTAAATTTCTCACAGTGAAGGGATTGGTTTTTCAGAAAAGTAGCTATGTGATAGAGAACAAGTCATGATATTTCTCCAACCCTTGGCTTCTTTGTAAACAGAAGAACTGGATTTGCAGCTTAAATGTCATGACTCCAAGATTATCAAAATGACTCTGACTCCTTTAGTGCTTCAGGGGCTTTAAAGTACTCTGGTTTGGGATGCTCTAGTTTGTAAGATTAAGACAGGGATGAGAAAACATGGCAGAAGGACTCTACTATGTAAAATGAAACTTTTTGTTTTATATTTCCTCTGACTCCTGAGATTATGGTCTGTATTCTCAACTTTGAATAGTCTTTTTAGGAAACTGTGGCCCTTTTCACCTTCTCAGAGGAGTTTTCTCTTGAAGACAACCAGAGAAGGGAATAAGAGAAATGCTTTAAATTTGTGCATGGGTGAAATAATACAGAGAAAAATAAGTAAGGTTTAACACGTAGTTATAAAGGGCACATCTGTGTAACCACTGGGAGACCCCTTTTAAGTTACTCAGAATGCTCAGGCTTGAAGTTCATCACCAAGGAGAACTCACTGATCCTATGACATCAGCTCACCAGAGCTCAGAGCCTCCATCCCATTAATTTTTCTCTCCCAAGCCTGGAAAATGATCACCTGGTACTGGCTGGTTCTGCTTTATCCTGGTTCCAAAATAGCCAGGATGGAAAGTTATCCTGATGGGGAAAAGGAATCAAAGGCTGTTTTTGGCTCTGGCAGCGGCTGCTTGCTGCTCTGTGTAGGGGGCTTTCTGAGGTCATCTTAGATTTCAGATGAGTCCAGCTCTCCCATCCCATCTGTCTGGTTGGAAAACCCTGCTGAGTTCAGACCAGGCCCTGGTAAAAATTATGAAAAAGGGAAGCACATCTTGGGGACTCTTCCAATTGCCTCTCAGCATCCTTCTAGGTTTCCTTATCAGCTCTCTAGTTGTCTTCCTTACATATGGAATCCAGATTCATGCTAACCACCACCACCAAACTCCAACTCCAACTGAATGGTAACTGAGATTTGGCTGATCAGAGTTCAAAGAGTAACAGCTAGGGAACACCTTGCCAGGTCCCAAGGAATGAAACTGTGACATTGGAGTGATAGGTAGAAGAGTGGAAGACTTTTTCTTTGCCTCCACTTCACCCTGCACCATCCCAGCAATGACAGTAAGGTCACTTTAGTGCACTGGCCTTGCAGCCTGACTTGCCTTTACCTCCCTCCACTGTGCACCCCAAGCCAAGTTCTCTGGTGTGGAAACACAGACTGGTGCCCTCCAGTCCATGTAGTTAAAAAAAATTTAAATACAAGTTTGCTTGTGCTCATCACATAGAGACTGTGACAAGCTCAGGGAGAGATCTTGGTGAGTGCTGAGTTCACAGGAAGATGCTTCTGTATAAGCACAAGGCATGATTCATCATCACTATCAGTAGCAATTTAATGCCACATCTTTCTGGAAGAATAGTTGTATGCTATGCCATCTTATCGACTTGATTATTAAAACCTTCTTCTGCTAATGTCACCCTCTGGTGAGAATTCACATGGGTCACAAATATCTTCATGTTTTTTGCTCTTTCGGTAAGCTCTATCCACATACCTCTTCTCCAGACCTCTTTATCACCAATTTTCCATCATGCTCCTTCCAAGTCTCTGACCATCCATCCAAACCATTAGCAGCAGCCCATGAGTCGTTATACAGAAGCACCTCTGGCCAGTTCTCCTTCTAAGCAAAATGAACAACCAGGTGCACTGTTCAAAGTTCTGCCCACTGGGAGGATTTCCCTTCACCACTATCATTTAAGAACATCCCAGAAAGGGGTTGTAGTGCTGAGCTGTCCACCTCTGAGTGGTCCCTGCATATTGTGCAGAACCATCTATAAACCAGGCCCAAGTTTTCTCTTCCTCAGTCAAGCAACTGAAAGGAACTCCCCAACAGGCCATACTTCTGGTCTGGGAAAAAGAAGGTAAGGTGGAAGGAGTGGGAGCCATGGGCATTTGTGTCGCTTCCTCATGTAATTTACTTGTACCTTCAGTACCTGCTAGAGCCTTAGCTCTTACATACCATTTCCATTTTATGATGGAGTGCAGCTATACATGCCCAACTTTATGGCTGGTGGGTCAGACAATACTCAGCTCATGATAGGCAACTCAGGTCTCATGGTAACTTGGTGGCCCATGGTTAAGTGTTAAGTCTCTACTAAGGCCCAGTAGCAGATCAAAAGCTGTTTTTCAAGAGGGGGTAGTTATCTGCAGTTAATGGTAAGGCTTACTCCAAAATCTAAGGGTCTGTGTTGTGATTCTCCTATGGGGACCTGCCACAGGCTCCAGACAGCATCTCTATTTGCCACTGACACTTCCAGCACCACTGCATCTGCTGGATCATATGCCCCAAATGGCAGAGCAGCTTGCACAGCAGCTTGCACAGCAGCCTGGATCTGTCACAGAGCCTCCTAGTGTTCTAGTTCCTTCTCAAAACTAACAGCTTTTCTGGTCACTCAGTAAATGGGCTGGAGTAGTACACCCAAATAAGGATTATGTTGTTTCCAAAATCCAAAGATGCCACCCAGGCATTGTGCCTTTTTTGGGTCATAGGAAAGGCCAGATACAACAGCTTATCCTTCACCTTGGTAGGGATATCTCAACATGCCATTTACCACTGGATACCTAGAAATTTTACTGAGGTGGAAGGCATCTGTATTTTTGTTGGATTTATTTCCCATTCTCTGACATGCAAATGCCTTACCAATAAGTCTAAAGTAGTTACTGCTTCTTGCTTACTAGGTCCAATTAACATGATATCATTATAATGAACCAGTGTGATGTGGGAGGGAGAAATGATCAAGGACCCTGCGGGCATGATTATGACATAGGATTGGAGAGTTGATATACCCCTGAGGTAGGACAGTGAAGGTATACTGTTGGCCTTGCCAGCTGAATGCAAACTCTTTCTGGTGGTCCTTACTAACAGTTATTGAGAAAAGAGCATTTGCCAGATCAATAGCATCCTACCAGGTTCCAGAGGTTGAATCGATTTGTTCAAGCAATGATACCACATCTGGAACAGCAGCTGCAATTGTAGGCACTACCTGGTTAAGTTTATGATAATCCGTTGTCATCTTCCCATCTGTTTTCTGCACAGGCCAAATAGGAGAGTTGATTCGGAGCACCACCCCTGCATCCCTCAAGTCCTTAAGAGTTGCACTGGTCTCTGCAATCCCTCCAAGAATCTGGTATTGCTTCTGATTTACTATTTTTTGGGTATGGGCAGTCGTACTGGCCTCTCCTGTCATAATAGCCCTCATTTCATGAGTCAGAGTACCAGTGTAGGGATTCTGCCAGTTACTGAGTATGTCGATTCCAATTATGCATTCCCGAACTAGGGAAATAACCACAGAATGGATCCGGGGAAACACTGAACCCACTGTGAGACAGACCTGGGCTAAAACTCCATCACTCACCTGGCCTCCATAATCCCCTACTCTGACTGGTGGACTAGAGTGATGTTTTGGTTCTCCTGGAATTAGTGTCACTTCTGAGCCAGTGTCTAATAATCCCCCCAATAGCTGATAATTTCTCTTTCCCTAATGCACAATCACCCTGGTAAAAGGCCTCCTTGAGGAAGTCTGAGAAGAAGGTTAACAGTGTAAATTTTGGGCAGTGTAACAGGGTCCTTCCTCCAGGGTAATCTGGCCATCCCCTCATTCAAGGGGCACTGGGCCTGGAAACTGTCTCAAGTCTGGGAACTGATTAAGGGGCCACAACTCTGTTTTTGTAAAATCAAGTTAGACTTCTGTTCACTTGACCTAGAATTCTTCTGCTTATATAGCTCAGCCATGGAGTACTTCTAGGTACCCCATAATGTACTAGTCAATGCCATAAGTGTCTGTGAATCAGATTATTTTGACAGCTGCTTTGACTCTGCTATCCATTATAGTAGCCATGCCTACCTTGTCTATGGCAATTAACTGTTGTCACATGGTTTCTTCCAACTCAGGGTCCAATCATCTCATTGTGTTTAAGGGTTCTGGCTCAGTGACAGCAGCTCCCCCAGTAATATCTGACTTACAGAGAAGGGTGACTACAGAACTCTTCAGGGACAATAGCGCTTGTCTTACAAATTTATTCCTCAAAGTTTTGGTAAAAGTTATGTCTTCTGGACATTCCTAGGATATGTAAGCAGGTCTTCCATGGTAAATCCACTCTAACATTCCCATCTCGCTAAGCCTCTGGATCCCCTCATCTACATTATACCAGGACAGTTCTGACATTTTGACCTCAGGTAATGTTGGCCACCTTCTGATCCATGTTTCAGCCAACCACCCAAACAAATTGTAAATGTCCTTTCTAACTCCTGGAGCTACAACACTGAATGCTGAATCTCTGCTTAGTGGTCCCATATCAATAAATTCAGCTTGATTCAGCTTTATATTCCTTCCACTATTATCCCACACTCTTTATTTCTATTCCCCTGCATAGTTTCCTGATTTCTGTCTATATAGATTAGAAAATTCATGTAGTTCTTTTGTAGTATAGCATTCCTTCTCATGGATCACACATTGTACCTCACCTTTTAGGGCCTGTTGGGACTTTAGTCTCATTATAGATCATGAAAAGAAAGAGAAGTGTCTTTCAAGCCAATTATCTCAGGGCATTCCATTGCAGTTTCATTTGGTGAAACAGGATTAGTCACCCCAGACAGAGAAGTTAGGGCTGTATCCCCAGAGGAGGTAGTTACAGGTTTAGCAGACACTGAAGGTTTAATTTCTTCAGGTGGAGGTTGAATGGCAGACTGCTCTGGGTGGACTTCCTCTTCCTGAAAGATGTTTCTTCAAGACAGGCTGGAGGTCAGGAAGCTCTTTCCTCAGTGCAGGCTGAAGATTGGGTAGCTTTTTCCTTAGCACAGAATGATTACAGTCTATCTAGCAAAGACTTAGCAGAATCCAGGGTTTCCATGTCTCCACTGACATACTTACATATGGAAGACCTGCTTACATATCCTAGGAATGTCCAGAAGACATACCGTTTACTAAAACTTTGAGGAATAAATTTGTAAGACAAATTCTATCGTTCCTGAAGAGTTCTCAGTTCTCTGATTCTTCCCCACACTCTTTTTTCCTCCCCTCTGGGGACCACCTCTTGATCCTCACCTACCTTAGAAGATTTCCTTGCCCCTCAGACTCTTCCCCCTGCTGGATAACAGAGGTCTTCTCCACTGCCTCCATGAGAGCCTTCTTCTCTCCTCTGTCTGGCTTTCAATGCCTTCTGAGACATTTCATCTTATTTTCTTAGGCACAGGAGTCTGAGGTAAGAGGACAAGATGTTCTCTTTAACATTCTATGAAGTTACGTCTAGTCTGTGCTCATGGGAATCAGGCATTTTCCAATGGGAGTGTCTCCCCGCCAGGCCTTGATTGTTTAGTGTCTATTGAGACCCATTTTGACCAAATATAAGGCTTCCCTTCTTCTAGATTATGCTCACTTTTTAGTCCTCAGGGAACAGGAAATTCAGAAGACAAAGGTATTATCCTAGACTTCTCTAAATTGGGGTACCACCTTGGGAGTGTAGGTCTAGATATCTCCCAGGGAAGAACATCCCAGGAATGCCCAGCAACTTTGCTCCCTGTGCTCCCAAGAGATTGGGCCAGAGGAGAGGAAGGACTCCTTGAGAGCATTGTCATGGAATTCTTCTGGGCATAGATAGGGGAAGTAGTCAGAAATTCCCTATGCCCAAATGTTTATAGTTCTCTATCAAAACCAGAATTGAGTACAACTTGTGGCTTGTATCATGCCCATGTCTCAATTTCTATTAGAAAAGAAGATCTTCTTAATGACCCCTTTTTAAAACTTGTTTGCTAAAAGGCATGGAAAAGATGTACTGTACCACCAAGCCAGTTAATAGTAATAAGTAATAAGCTAAGGGAGATCACTCAGGAAAATGAGGAAAAACCAATTTTGTTCCAGGGGAGGCTAGTAAATGCCGTAAAGAAGTATACTAATATAAACTCAGATTCCCAGGAAGGTCAGATTTTGCTGGGCACACATTTTACCAGTCATTCAGATGCATTTGGAGAAAGCTGCAAAAGCTCTCCATGGGCCAGCAAACTTCGACTAATGACCTATTAGAAATTGCCTTTTATGTCTTTAACAATCGAGACAAGGCCAAGGAGGAGAAGAAAGCAAAGAGAGGTAAGCAGAAAAATAGAGAACAGGTTCAGCTTATTGCAGTCACTGTTCAAAGAACCTTGTCCCCTCAAGTCACCCTAATTGTGGCCCCAAGCCTCAAACACCTTATTTCAATTGTGGATCAGAGGGCCATTGGCAGAGAGGGTACCAGAAACCTCGAGACAACCTTAGACCTTGGCATGCATGGGGCCTTGCCCAATTGCCACCAACATGGGCATTGGGCCCAGGGACTGTACTGAATCCCAAAGTGGGGGCAGAACAGACTCTTGAGTCCTGTTTATAACAAGTGAAATACTGAGAGTGCCCAAGGCTTCTTATGGTTCTGCTGATTTCGCATGTGACCATCAATCTAGAGGAGCCTTAGGTGATACTCAACATTACAGACAAGATTACTGATCTCTTTATTAAATAATAAAAACACTCTGGGGTGGGCCACAGTGGCTCACGCTTGCCTGCCATGCCAGAGGACCCGGGTTCGTTTCCCGGTGCCTGCCCATGTAAAAAAAAAAAAAGAAAACACTGTTCTGAACTGCGATTCTAGACCCATCTCCTCTCAGACTTGCCTAGTTATGGGAGTTGATAATAAAGTCAAAACTAGAACCTCCACTACCCCTCTCCTTTATAAGCTTGGAGACATTCTTAGTGTTTTTAGTGTTATCATCAACTTCTCCTTGTCTCTGAATGCTGCACCCCTCTTCTAGGGAGAGGTCCTCTTCACTCCCTGGGGGCCACAGACTAATAAGCCCAGCTAATGTTTATTCCCTTGTTTGTCCTGAGGCCCTTACTAGATCAAGGACTCTTGGCATCCCAAAGGAGATCCTTAAACAAGTAAACCTGTCTGTATGGGATGAAGACATCTGTGATAATTTGCAAGCTTCTGGAATGACTTTTTAAAAGGGGAATTTAATAAGTTAAAAGTTTACAGTTCTAAGCCCACAAAATTGTCCAAACTAAGGTATCCAGGGAAAGATATCTTAATTCAAGGAAGGTCAATGGATCAGGAACACCTGTGTCAGCTGGGTAGTCATGTGGTTGGTATCTGCTGATCCCTTGCTCCTGGACTCCATTGCTTTCAGCTTCTGTACCTGTGGGGGTTCTTAACTTTACTTCTATGAGACTGGCTTTCATCTCTTGGCTTCCCTTGGCTCTCTCCAGATTCTGGCTTGCTTAACATCTCATGGTGATGTCTGCTGGGCTCCAAGCACCTCCAAACATCTGTGTCTCTGTCTCTGAGGCAAGTATTCTCCAAGTGTCTACATCTGCTCTCTCTGTTGGCTCTGAGGCTTCTGTCATTTCTCTCTCTCTCCAAAATGTTTCCTCTTTTAAAGAATTCCAGTAAAATAATCAAGACCCACCTGAAATGGGTCATCTCCATGTAATTAAAAGGTCACACCCACAATTGGTCACATCTCATCTCTGTGGTGATAATCTAATCAAAAGATTCCAATCTACGGTATTGAATCAGAATTAAAAGAAGGGGATGCTCCCACAAGATTGGATCAGGATTAAAACTTGGCTTTTGGGCGGGCCGCGGTGGCTCAGCGGGCAAAGTGCTTGCCTGCTATGCCGGAGGACCTCGGTTCGATTCCCGGCCCCACCCCATGTAACAAAAAAAACGGAGAAACAGAATACAATAAAACAAGAAAATGTTTAAAAATGTTTCCCTTTCCTCCTTCCTTCCTTCCTTCTATCCTTCCTTCCTTCTCTCTGTCTTTCCTTTAAAAAAAAAAAAAAAAAAAAAAAAAAAAAAAAAAACTTGGCTTTTCTGGGATACATAATACTTTCAAACTGGCACAGCATCCTAGGGCAAGCTTGCTTAATAGCCCCTGTCTGCATTCAGGTTCTCAATCCTAGATCTTAAAAATAAATATTTTTGTATCCCTCTTCACCCTGACTCTCAATACTGTTTGCTTTTAAATAGCAGGGACAGAAGGATAAGACTTTCCACCCTGCTCACTTAGACAGGGCTGCCCCAAGGGTTGTAAAATCATCCTCATATCTTTAAGAATGCCTTAGCAATAGGCGTTGCTGACCTCTAGCCTCCTCAAAGCACAGTCTGACAAATACGTCAATTTTGTGAACTAACATATCCCTAGTATGAAAGTGAAATTTATTTGTAGACATTGTAGAATACAAGCCCATATATATAGAAAATTGTGGAAGGTTTAAGAAAGTGAGTTTTATTTGTAGTCATTGCTGACTACAAGCTCTAGATGGTTACAGAAAGTTGTGAAAGTTTTGAGAAGTGAATTTTGTTAAAATAATGCAGGTCGTTGGTCTACTCTTAATGAAAGGCTCTTAACCATCTAAGTACTCTGTCTAGAAACAAATATTTTATACATTATAAGAATAATATCCTTGTTAATGTTTAGGTTGATCTTCTTATTCTTTATTTCAAATAACAAGTTTTACTCTTAAAGGAAACTGTTGCAAAGGATTTGTTCTTTCACCTTGTAAAAATGAAGTGCTAAAATAATTTAACATACTAAATAGGAAGTGTTGAGGAAGTATAACAAAATTAAAAGAGATTTTCTATCCTTCCGTTAAGCTAAATTTGTCATGTATTTAGAAATTGTATAAAATTCCTACAAAATTAACAATGTTCTCACTGTCCACGCTATATCCTAATACTGATCTGTATGATGTAGATGTTGATAGTCATGGTTTTAGTTATCCTCAAAAATTATAGATCATAAAATCAAAGTAGTACAATTTACTTGTCAATGTTACTACTTTGCTCTAAAGTTTAACTTTTCTGTTAAATTTATTTGAACAACCTAATTGAGCTTTATTTGACATGAAACCTAGAAAAAAAATAAAATCTTAATAAAAATTCAAAAGATTTGCAAAGACCCTTAATAACCTAAAGAAAAAAATGTAAACTATTAAACTATCCCACCTGGGAAATTCTTATTATTCTCTTAAGTAATAAGGGGCTCTCAATTTAATAAATCAAGCCCTCAATCTTGAGGCCCTTCAGGTTTGCCTTATGAAACTTATCTCTGTAATGGCAAAGCTAAACTCACTTACAATTAATGCTTAAGAGTCACTCCCAGAGAACCTTTTTTGTTGTGCATCCCCAAAGAACCTCTTTTGTTGCTTAGATGTAGTCTCTCTATCTAAACCAAACTCTGCAAATAAACTCACCACCTTTGTGGGGCCTCACTTTTAGGTGTGTGTCTCCCTAGCAATGTGAGACAGGATTCCCAAAGAAGAGTATGGCCCTTGTATCTTAGAACTAGATGGCAAAAAAAAGAAACAGATATCAGAGGCTAAGAAATTTCAAACTGAGTCAAGGAGTCATTCTAGAAGTTTTTCTTATGCATATTTAGACAGATATGCAAACTGCCACAATATGCCAAGCCCCAACCAACAATGTCCCTAAAAACTCTTAAAGAATACCTTGAGCTCCATCTTGCTCCTGCTTCTGTTCAGATCATGTATACAGTTTCTCACCCAGTTTGTTTCTTCTGGATTTGAAGCTGTATTAGTCAGGGTTCTCTACAGAAACAGAATCAACAGGATATATCTGTAAAGATGGGATTTACAAAAGTGTCTCACACAGCTGTGGGGGTGCTAAATCTATATGGTAGATTGAGAAGTTGGCAACTCTGATGAATGTCTTTGACGAACTCCACAGGAGAAGCTGGCTGGCTGAAAAAAGTGAAAACTCTCTCTTCTCCCTTAAAAGCCTTCAACTGATTAGATTAAATCCAGCTGATTGGATTCTCTTGTCACAGAAGACACACCCTTAGTTGATGGCAGATGTTATCAGCCACAGATGCAATCAACTGACTGATGATTTAATAAACCAGTTGTGCTGGTTTGAAAGGATGTATGTACCCTAAAAAAGCCATGTTTTAATTCTAATGCCATTTTATAATTCAGCCATTTCTTCTAATCCCTATTCAATACTGTATGGTTGAATCTGTAATTAGATCATCTCCTTGGAGATGTGACTCAATCAAGAGTGGTTGTTAAACTGGACTAGATGGAGATATGTCTCCATCCATTTGGGTGGACCTTGATTAGTTTACTGGAATCCTATAAAAGAGGAAACATTCTGGAAAAAGCTGGAGATTCTGAGAGAGCAGAGAATGACCTAGCCACGAGAAGCAGAGAGTCCACCAACCAGTGACCTTTGGAGATGAAGAAGGAAACTGCCTCCTGGGGAACTTCATGAAACAGGAAGCCAGGAGAGAAAGCTAGCAGATGATGTTTGTCACATGCCTTTCCAGATGAGAGAGAACCGATGACTGTGTTTGCCATGTGCCTTCTCACTTCAAAGAGAAACCCTGAACTTCACGGGCCTTCTTGAACCAAGGTATCTTTCCCTGGATGCCTTTGATTGGACATTTCTTTAGATTTATTTTAATTGGGAAATTTTGTCAGCCTTAGAACTGTAAACTAGCAACTCATTATATTCTCCTTTTAAAAAACCATTCTGTTCCTGGTATCTTGCATTCTGGCAGCTAGCAAACTAGAACACTAGTCATGAAATATCCTTGCAGTAATTGTTATGCAAGTGTTTGCCTGACCAGACAACTGGGCACCATCACCTGGCCAAGTTGACACCTGAACCCAACCATCACAGAAGCCTTGCACAACAGACTTCTCACCAGAGGCTATGCCCCTATTCCTTACACTCAACCAGCAACCTGAATAACATAGCCAGAGACTTCTATGCTCCCACAAGTAGGGCCTATAACCTCAGCACAGCTTAAAGCTGCTGCAGAAGACGGATCATTGGCCCAAATTCCCTTAAGAGTAAGGGAGCTAGAAATCTCTGAGGGGGAAATGAGGTAATGTGAGAATTAGGGCAGTGACTGGCTGAGCAAAGGGCAAATTCCCAGAAGCAGTCAGGTCTCAAGGAGAAAGATATCTCTGATAAGAACAGCACTAAACAGCACCAGGGGACCAAATGACCCTCACCTGAGTAAATCATCTATGGAGAAGGATGGCGTCAACTGACTGGCCTGAGTGAGTCAACGAGCAGCCAAAAATGAGGGGAAATGGGAGGGTAGTAAAATAGTTAATAGAAATTACAAAAGGAGCACAAATCTATAAAAGCAGATTGCTCCATGGTGTTGGCGCCTCTCATCTCTCACCTGTCTTTGCAAGAGTACCTGCATGGTCTCATATTCTCACATGCACTTCTAATAAACTTCTACCCACTTACACACACACACACACACAAAAGCATTAGGACTTCTCCAAGGATCATTCAGCATTTTGCTTTCAATGTGCATTTGTTCACTCAGCTTTCCCCCCCAATCTTCTTATTGATATCAGTCTGAACTTAAGAATGCAAGTCTTGCTTGGGATAGAAGAATGATTGAAGGAATGGAATTTTATAACCAAGGTATCAGAAAGGGGAAATAACAGTGGAGGCTTTTTTGAAATAAATGGACCTCAGAATGAAAGAACAAAGCAGACAGAAAGGTGGAAGTTTGGGGACGAGGGTGGGATTGAATGCAAAGTTCTTCCAAATGAAAACCAGGCACCATTAGTATTGACTGTGTTCATTGTGTGAGGACAGGAAAATCAACTCTCTCGACCCTGTTCCAGGGCAACAGTTTGATGCTAATTCAGTTGGACAGCAAGGGCCCAAGGGAACCCTCTATGTAAATCTTCCTCTAAACTTATTTTTTCTTTTCACTCCTTTGAAGGGTCTCAGTTTACAAGACTGTGCCAAAACTCAAGCAATCTCTCTGAAGGTTCTAAGTGTACAGAGTTGGCCCCTATTTGGTAAATGCACATGTCTGACAGCCTCCTCTTTTCTACTTGTATGGAGACTTTATTGATTTTTTAGGTTTGGCATGTTAGCACTGCAGATGCTGGTTCTTTTCTACAAGCAGCACTGCTGATTCCTTGGCTTGACTTTGTAGCCATAAGGAATGAGTTTAGGAAGCATCTGCTATCCTCCTCAGAGATCAGGGCAGAGAGTCAACCCCCTGGAACAAGCTGCAAGAATGGAATTATATACAGGAACCAAGTTTTAAGAAAACTCACCAAGGAAAACCAGAAATCTGATAAATTAAAGGACTTACTTCTCATGTTTATTTATAGGTTCCCAATTACATGATGGGTCATCTGTAAGAAGGAAGATGATAAATTACCAGGACCCCTTGAAGTCCTGCTGTACACATTTGAAATCCCAGGGTCTATGTACATTTGGAACTTCATGAAACCTAAAGTCAAATTATGACCTGCTCTTTCCATTTATCTACAACAGTTCGACCAAGCAGGTCTCTGTCTATCTTAAACCACCCCTGCTACAGTGAGGAGCTCATACCATCATTCGAAGTAAGTAGTCTATCTTTGGATAACTTTATATGTCAGAAAATCCTTTATAATTTCATAAAAATAGGCAACCCAAATTATTGAGAAGTTTGATTTACAAACTTAAATATGATTTTTTTTATATACTAGCAAGGGTAGCCCAAGTACTCCTACTTTGGTTCTTGAGAATTGGTGGTAGTTAGTTCTGATAAAATAAAGTCCCACACCCATGAGGGTGGCTCCCCAATGCTTATTATACTCAGTAAGCCTTTACAACAGGCAGGCAATTTGACTTTGTTAGCAATGCTACTCTAAGTGTTTCTCATGACAAAGCACTTATGAGATGGGCATTTTGCCAGGTGCTGGCACATAAAGCAAACCATTTCCTTCCCTACAAAGAGGATGGCATTACCTTCATTTTGCAGGTGAGAAAACTAATTGGTTATGGTCTGATATTGTGGGTTGGTAGTACACTGAGAATTGAACCTCAGTGGGTCTGATTTCCAAGGTCATGCTTTAATCATGATGTCCGCTGTGATAGAGGCCCTATTTCAGCTTGCTTTCCATGGACTTCATGGAGCTGGGATGGATGGCAGTGGTCAAATGTTACATCTCAGTCGACCAAGGGGCCATTGAATGAGGACAGCTCCAGGTCATTTCTCTTCTGATTTCCCTCAACCTGATAGAAATATGACCCCAACCATCAATGACTGAAAGGAGTTCTAGAAAAGGACTAATATGAAATAACATTTCTGGCTTTCCTTAAACCCTCTTATGTGTACCTTTATATTTTATATGCAACAAGAGCTTATATGATGACATAACAGAATTTCAGAGTCAGTTTCAATTTTGCAGACTAACAAGTCCAGTTTACTTCCTTATGTATCTGTTGAGAAAAATCTTAAAACAAGGGAATTGAGGGCTTGTAAGAAACATGAAGAAGCATGGGTAGCAGGACTAAAGCAGTCAGTTTTGCTGCTCTGTCCCTTTGGTAAAGATAAGAGAAGTTGAGGCCAAGCACTTGTCTCTGAGGGGTTTAGGAACTAAGGAGACAGATGGAACCAAATCACTGAGCCCTGATATTCTCCTCTGGCTCAAAGCCTCCTGGACCTACTAGACTATGTAGCTCTCTATGTGGAGGAGGATTAGAAATACCTTGGTGTGCATTTAGAGTGGCCTGTTAGCTACATAGACCGAGAAGACAACCACTTCCCAAATTTTTCCTAGAAGTCAGAAGGGACCAGAAAAGTGGAGTCTACAGAAGTCCCTACTATCCAAGGCTGCACATTACATTTCAAGAACCTCATCTCTTGGGATAGTCTTCCTTATTTCAAGCTGCAGTCTGGTCCCTATAAGCTATCCTTCCTTAGCCCTACTTTTCTTATCTACAAAAGAGGAATAAGAAATGTACCAATGTCCTAGGACTATCATAAAGATCAAAAGAGACGATCTTAGTGAAATGCTCAGACTAGACCCACATAGGAAGCAGCCAAATAATAATGCCAATTGCATTATTCTCACTCTATCAATGGTGAAAGTGAGAGATAAATTGGGGACCCTTCTAGAAAAAAAAGGGGGAATGGGACGTTTTGTATTGCGTTTTGTTTCCTCTTTTAAGTTTTCTTTAATCTATTATAAGAAAACCATATGCCCGTTTTCTTATAATTAGGGTATGGGATATTTAGAGGTGGTCCTGAGATTGAGCTTAATAGGTAGATGTGTCCCCAGATCCAATATGGAGACAGGGAAAAAAGAAGGGAAGATACACACAGGAATTTAGGGATTTTTGCCTCATGTCCTAGATACTTAAGGTCAGAGGGAATAATTCTTCAGTGTTTTACCCTAGAAAGAAACTCTTAGTCTCTGATTAATGTTTTTAATGATCTGTCATTAATTGAGGGTTTAATATACTTAACCTTTGCAAAAGTTATCTCATTTAATCTTCACAGCCGCTAGTTGAGATCAGTTTATATGTCTCATTCTCTGGATGGCTTGTCCAAGATTAGCTACCTGAGAAGAGGCAGAGGCAAGATTTGAACTTATTTATGTCTTACCCTAAGGCCCAGTCTCTTAACCACCATTTATGCTAAAAGTTCAGAAAAATGTCCATGGATCTGTGTCTTGTCTCAAGGCTCAACCCAATGAAGCTGAGAAAGAACCAAGAATGTGCCATTGTACTATTATACAGGATAACTTCCTTGGCAAATATATGAGTCTTTCAGTGAATCCCTTTGAGAGCAGTTATTTAAAAAGTAGTCATGGCTCAACAACAAAAAGACAGCCAACCCAATTACAAAATGGGAAAAAGACTTGAACAGACACCTATCAGAAGAGGAAATACAAATGGCCAAAAGGCACATGAAGAGATGCTCAATGTCCCTGGCCATTAGAGAAATGAAAATCAAAACCACAATGAGATATCATCTCACACCCACCAGAATGGCCATTATCAACAAAACAGAAAATGACAAGTGCTGGAGAGGATGCGGTGAAAGAGGCACACTTATCCACTGTTAGTGGGAATGTCAAATGGTGCAACCACTGTGGAAGGCAGTTTGGCGGTTCCTCAAAAAGCTGAATATAGAATTGCCATACGACCCAGCAATACCATTGCTGGGAATCTACTCAAAGGAATTAAGGGCAAAAACTCAAACGGACATTTGCACACCAATGTTTATAGCAGCATTATTTACAATTGCAAGGAGATGGAAACAGCCAAAATGTCCATCAACAGACGAGTGGCTAAACAAACTGTGGTATATACATACGATGGAATATTATGCAGCTTTAAGGCAGGATAAACTTATGAAGCATGTAATAACATGGATGGACCTAGAGAACATTATGCTGAGTGAGTCTAGCCAAAAACTAAAAGACAAATACTGTATGGTCCCAATGATGTGAATCGACATTCGAGAATAAACTTGGAATATGTCATTGGTAACAGAGTCCAGCAGGAGTTAGAAACAGGGTAAGATAATGGGTAATTGGAGCTGAAGGGATACAGACTGTGCAACAGGACTAGATACAAAAACTCAAAAATGGACAGCACAATAATACCTAATTGTAAAGTAATCATGTTAAAACACTGAATGAAGCTGCATCTGAGCTATAGGTTTTTTTTTTTTTTTTGCTACTATTACTTTTATTTTTTTCTCTATATTAACATTCTATATCTTTTTCGGTTGTGTTGCTAGTTCTTCTAAACCGATGCAAATGTACTAAGAAACGATGATCATGCATCTATGTGATGATGTTAAGAATTACTGATTGCATATGTAGAATGGTATGATTTCTAAATGTTGGGTTAATTTCTTTTTTTCCGTTAATTAAAAAAAAAAGAGAGAGAAGGGGTAATTGGAGCTGAAGGGATACAGACTGTGCAACAGGACTGGATATAAAAACTCAGAGGGCGGGCCGCGGTGGCTCAGCGGGCAAGAGTGCTTGCCTGCCATGCCGGAGGACCCCGGTTCGATTCCCGGCCCCAGCCCATGTAAAACAAACAAACAAACAAACAAAATATAATAAAAAAATAAAGATGTTTCCCTTTCTTCCTTCCTTCTATCCTTCCTTCTATCCTTCCTTCCTTCTCTGTCTTTCTTTAAAAAAAAAAAAAAAAACTCAGAAATGGACAGCACAATACTACCTAATTGTAATGCAATTATGTTAAAACATTGAATGAAGCTGCATGTGAGGTATAGGTTTTTTTTTCCTCTCTATTATCATTTTAATTCTTATTCTGGTGTCTTTTTATTTCTTTTTCTAAATCGATGCAAATGTACTAAGAAATGATGAATATGCAACTATGTGATGATATTAAGAATTACTGATTATACATGTAGAATGGAATGATTTCTAAATGTTTTGTTAATTTTTTTAATTAATAAAAAAAATAAATAAATAAAAAATCAAAAGGAAAAAAGAAAAAAAAAGTAGTCATGGCCCTGAGGTCCCAGTTGGGCAGTTTATGGTAACAGTCTCTACTGGAGAGTTCCATGAGAGAGACTTTCAGTGGTACACACTAGAGGCAACTCATTCCCAGGACATAGAAGTCACATCCTAATAGGTCTAAGGCTACCTATTACTAAGAATGTCTCTTCTCCTACCATTGTCCCAGGATTCAGGGCCAAGGCTATTTGGGGAGGGCCTTGGGCCCAGAGCTCCAGGCTTCATCAATCTTTCAACCCACACCAATGAAAATGACAAAAATAGCATTTGGTAGGGACATGTAATATATTCTCCATCTTATGCTTAGAGTAAATAAAATCATCTTGAAAAACCTTATTCAAAGTGATATATAAAATCAATGTTTTTCAAAGATGTTAGCCTTGCAGATGAATGCAGCTTTATAAAAGACCCCTGGACTATCCTTCCTAGTCCTCACATTTGGATTTCTCCCCTATGCCCCTCCTATACAGGAAATTCTGGAGCCTACCCAAGATGAAGCATCATTGATAACAAAAAGATTTGCCTAGTGTCATGGGGCATGTTGAGGAGATAAGTCTTTAGGAGAGAGAACAACAAGTTTACACTTGGAAACTTGATTGGGTTAGTTGGTCCAGAGATTGTGGGCAGATGCTGAAGTTAATCATAAATATCCCAGCAAAGATATGGCCAGCATCACAGCTTGGGGGCAGTAGGGGAGAAGTTTCCAGCAGTAACTTTTGATACTCTTTCTCCTGTGGGCTCCTGTCATACATTTTCTTCAATTTTCCAAACCAGCCTTTTTTTTTTTTTTTTAATAAAGACAAAATCTGGCTAAAATACACATTAAGAGAAAAGTTTGGGAAAGAGTTAAGAACCCTCAGGAACACAAATTTAGAGCAGGAGATAAAGACAATGATGATAATTATATTTTACACGTTGCATCTTTAGTCTCTTGTATGGATGGTAGGCTCCACTGCCTTCTCTCTTCTCTCCCTCCCACTTCCCATGTGGTGGAAGGAGGGAAAACTTATAATTGTCTGTACCCAAGGCTAGCTTTGGGAAAGTCCAAGAGGAGAAGCAGTCATAAGCCACACAGCCCAAGGCAGGACATGTGAGAAGCATGAGCCAAACAATGTCTGCAAGCAATAGTGCTCAGAGTGAGGAAGCACCCAGTGATGATAGCCTGCCCACAGCATGTCCTATGGAATGGTGACTCATCTTCTTTCAATGGAACAAGTGTAAATACTAGAGGGTACTAGTTATCTACAAGTAGATCTCTTTAAATTCTAAAAAACTGAGTAAAATCTTTAAAGATCCCTGTAAACAAGGTCAGAAAGGAATGACTGACATGATTTTAAGGGCTAGGGGAAACTAAACCAATGGGAAATGTATCAATGTTCCTCTATATAAAGTACATGCCATACTCCCTAATGTGTTGACATTATGACTTCTGACTCATACTGACTACTGATTTGGCTTTCATAGGGATGTATTTGTTTAGTGGAGGAAGGAGTTGTGAGATTGTGGAGACTCCAATCACCCGGCCCCTTTATTCCTTGATATTC
Organism: Tamandua tetradactyla; assembly: GCF_023851605.1. Classification (NCBI taxonomy): domain Eukaryota; kingdom Metazoa; phylum Chordata; class Mammalia; order Pilosa; family Myrmecophagidae; genus Tamandua; species Tamandua tetradactyla. The sequence continues at coordinate 15,121,021 of NC_135352.1, forward strand.
TAGTGTACTGACAGAAATCGGGGTGCATTTTCTCCTGGAAAAGGCAATATACCTAGTAATGAGGGGCAGCACTGAGAAAATTTGGCAGACCCAACAAAGATGTGTGATTATTTCTGAAAACTGCTTATCAAGTTGAATGAAACAATTCATAATTAATATGTCGAGTTTAAAAACCCCTTTTCAGATTGGGATCTGCTTGCCAGGGCCTGTGTTTAATAATGCACATCTCATATTGTGTTATTGGCACTGAGAAAATATCATGCAAACTTAACTCTAACCACCTCCTTGAGCCTCCAGGTGTCCTGCTGCCATAACACTTGGCATTAGACGCTGCTCATAGGTAACTCTCCACACGCCCTGGATGCATCGCACCATTTGCCCTGGAGTTCAGAACACTCATGAGTCAATTTATAACACTGACATTGGAATTGTTTCCCATTCTCTTTGTTAGAGACGGGGCTTCTTGGTCATTCATTCCACAAGTCTATACTGGGTACCTGCCATTTCCCAGGCATCTTAGTAAGGAATGAGGATGCAACATTCCAGAAATGGGTTGGCTTTTATATTGGGGATTTATTAACTTACAAGTCTACAGTTCTGAGGCCAAGAGTATGTCCAAATCAAGGTTTCAACAGGCAATGCTTTCTCCCCAAAGACCAACTATCAGCCATCTGGGACTCCTCTGTCACATGGCAAGGCACATGGCCCAGGTCCACTGATCCTTCTCTCCTGGGTTTAGTTGCTTTCAGATTCTGGCTGCTTCTCTATCAGCTTCTCTGGCTTTCCTCTCTTAGCTTCTCGGCTTTTCTCTCTCAGCTTCTCTGTGCACTTCTCTGAACTTCCTCTCTTATAAAAGATTAAGACCCCTTGGGCAGGCCTTAACTGGAATAACCTCATCAAAAGGTCCCACCCACAATAGGTCTACACCCACAGGAATGTATTAGCTTTAAGAACATCATCTTTTCTGGAGTATATATATCTTCAAATCTTCATAGTCACAGAAGAATAGTATCCAAATCAGACTAAAAGATGAAAAAGGCCTCCAGAGTGACACCAGTGGGAAAGACAATTGCCAACATGACAATTACTTAATGTGATATTAACTAGATGGGGTGTTGGGAAAGGGAAAGATATTCCAGGCACAGAGAACAGCATGTGTGATGGCATAGCTGCATGAAAGCATGTTACCCAGATGAGGAGCTACAAACATGTGACATAGTCTGGAATTGAAGGTTGCCTAAGAGAGACTAGTAGGAGACAGAACATACTAGAGACCTGCGAGGGCCAGATTGTCAAAAGCCCTGTGTTCTAGTTTGCTAGCTGCCACCGTAGATTGAAACCGGCACACCCTGCATGCCATTTTGAACTTTATCTTGAAGACAATAGAAAGCTGTTCAAGGATTTTAAGCAGCCTGATCAGGTTAGGGTTTTAGAAAGAGCTCTCTGGTCACAATGTGGAGTCTGGATGGACAAGAAATAAGAATAAATGCAGAGGGACAACTGCATCTAATCCAAGCTTCTGGTCATATCCTGAGTCTGTCAGGTAAGTGAGGAAAGCAAGGCCACAGAGAATCCAGGGCCAGGAGGAATTTTATCAGCCTGAGGAAGAAGCTGGTAAACCCATTTCAGCTGTAAAAAGAGCAGGATATCAGTGTTAGGGAGATTGGAATACAGACGGTAATGCTAGCTGCTGGAATGCGATATACCAGAAATTGAATGGCTTTTAAAAGGGGGAATTTATTAAGTTGCAAGCTTATAGATCTAAAGCCATGAAAATGTCCAAATTAAAGCAAGGATATAGAAATGTCCAACTTAAGGCATCCAGGGAAAGATACCCTGGTTCTAGAAGGCCAATGATGTTCAGGGTTTCTCTTGTTTTATTACGCTCCCCCAGGGGCATTTTCCTTCTTCAGCTCCAAAGGGGCTGCGTGAGCTCTGTGGCTCTCAAGCTTTTTCCAAAATGGTTCTCCCTTAAAGGGTTCCAGTAAGTAACCCCACCGTGAATGGGTGGAGATGCATCTCCATGGAAACCATCTAATCAAAAGCTACCACCCACCATAGGGTGAGTCACATCTCCATGGGAACAATCAAAAAGCCCCCCCCACAGCAACACTGAATGACATGGCTTTTCTGGGGTCCACCATAGATTCAAACCGGCACACCCTGCATGCCATTTTGAACTTTATCTTGAAGACAATAGAAAGCTGTTCAAGGATTTTAAGCAACCTGATCAGGTTAGGGTTTTAGAAAGAGCTCTCTGGTCACAATGTGGAGCCTGGATGGACAAGAAATAAGAATAAATGCAGAGGGACAAATATAGCACTTGCCTGATGCACAGTGTCTGTGAAGCAGTTGTCGGTACTGTGACAATGAATCCTATCCAGTTCTTATAAAATCTAATCTGTCAGCATATTTTTAAATGTCTTTATTCCACATTCATAGTTGATTATGTTAATGCTGTCCCCACATTTGACTGTTTACCAGGGCATAGAATTCTATATTGGAAATCATGTTCCTTGAGGTTCTTGAAACCTGGCTCCATTATCTTCAACTGTTGTTTCTGAGAAATATGAAGCCATTATGATTCTTCATCTTTAGGGTGTGAACAGATTTTCTTTCAGGAAACTTGCAGGGTCCTCTCTTCATTCCCACATTCTGAAATCTCACAGTGGTGTGTCTTGATTCAAGTCTGTTTTCATCCTTTGGCTAGGCACTAGTAGGGCCCTTTCAATCTGGAAATAAATGCAGGGAAGTACTTTTGAACTATTTCCATCAATACTTCCTCCTCTCTGCTTCCTTGTCCTGGATCTCTTATTACTTGGCTCTTTATTCTACTAGACCAGTGGTTCTGAACCACTCTCCTAGACTAATCCTCAGATTTTTCTTCTCTCTTGTCTCCTTATTTTCTTTTTGTCTTGCTGTCCTCCTTTCTAGTTTTCCATGAAATTCTTCATTTCTACTATCATATTTTTAATTTTCAAGAGTTCATTTCTGCTGTTTTCTAAATGATCCCCTTTTTGAAAAATAGCATCTCCATGTTTCATGGATGAAATATCTTCTTTTAGCTCTCTGACAGTATTAATGTTAGCTTTTATCCAAGTCTAATTTTTTTCAAAGGACAGTCTCTTTTTCCTCCAAGATCTTTAGTTCTTTCCAGTTTATTGACCTTGTTGTCCCTCTTTCCCCTGATACCTGATGATCTGTAATTATCTCGATCTTATTATAAGCGGGCAGCAAAAACTTTAAAGAGTAAGTCTGTATCCATGGAGACCTCTGCTGAAAAGTGGTAGCTCTTATACTTTATTGCGTACTTGGGGGAGGGAGGGCGGGTAGGCTTGCTAAAACTTAAATTGCAGGGCCTCAGCCCAGAGTTTCTGATTCAGCAGGTCTGGAGTTGGGATCATGGATTTCCATTTCTAATAAGTACCCAGGTAAGGTCAAACTTAGAGCTCTGACTCAGCTGTTTTCTTGGGGAATCCCTGGGATCAGTATCTTCAAATATTCCCCTCTGGGCTGGCCAGATCCTCAAAGGGTCTTCCAATCTTGTACTTAGAGGTGTAAGAATATTAAGTTTAACTTTCACACAAGATGGTGCAGGAAAGGGCTCCTGAGCAATTCAGGCTGCAGGCAGGAAAGGAGAACGCCTCTGGGGCAAACCTAGAATTGGTGCCAAACAGGTAGAAACAAGTTTAAACAAGTAATGGCCAGGGTCATTGAAATAAAAAGCATAATCAAAAGTGAGAAACTTCTGCTGGAAATCTGAATTTGTTAGATTATCAGATAGGCTGTAACCTCTGGAGTATCCAATCAGTGGAGAAACAGGGGAGGGACTTGGGGGTTAGATAAATATTGTTGCTTTTAGTTGCTCAGGGTGCTGACCACCATTTTTCGGATGGGGGCCTGTTCTTGCAAGATTGCGAATAAATTCTCTTCTCCACAATCAGGTGATTGCTTACTCTCTTTCAAGTATGGATTCTTTCTAGCAGAGTCTAGGTCTGGCTGCCTGCCTTTGGTAGCTTAAGAGGACTTAGGAGTTCCTACTGTTAAGTACATAAATATTCACTTAATCCTCCCACTTTATTACAGTAGCCTTGCCATCAACTATTCCTAGGGTTCTCCAGTCCATAGACCGTCTGTTTCACTATCTCCAGAGAGAAAGCCTCTTGACTTCAGCTGGTGTGAGCAAGGGAGTAAACTCTCATCTGGGTCATGTGAGATGGGAGATCTAGGGATCAAAATGTCTCTTAAACAATGGTAAGGATAGAGAAAGAAATCTGATTAAGGAAATACTTAGGAGAAGGATCAACAGACCTTGATATTTGCGTCTGTTGGAAGTTGATGGGCTGGATAAGAGGTGAGGGAAAGAAAAGAGCCCAGGATACCTCCAGGTATCAAACTTGGCCCAATAGTTGGATGGTGACTCCATTAACAGAGTGAAAAGCTCATACTCTCAAATTTTTAGATAATAGATAGACAAATAAATGGATAGGCAAATAAATAGAGAAATGGTAGACAGATGAACAGATAGATGAATAGATAGACTAAAACAGCAAGATGGATAGATAGAATAAAACGGCAAATGTGGCAGGATGTTAAAAGTTGGTGGTTCTGGTTATCTGGTGGTGGTAGGATAAGTTGGAGCTCTCCATATGAAGTTTTATATTATTTTTGCAACTGTCCTGTAAGTTTGAAATTATTTTAAAATTAAAAAGTTTATATATATTAAAAAATTTTTTTCCTAGGGGGTGCAAAGGTAGTTCAGTGGTAGAATTCTTGCCTGCCTTGCAGGGGACCCAGGTTCAATTCCTGGTCCATGCACTTCTCAAAAAACAAAATAAATGAGCAAAAACTAACAAACAAAAATTCAAAAAAATGGTGCTGCAATAATGGGATACTCATATGGAAAGAATCATGAAATGTAACCCCACACTCAGCATACAAAAGAAAGTCCTTCCTAAACAGATCTTAGCTGATTCTCCCATTTTTATATAGCTCCACTTTTACCTTTCAATGACTAGAACCATCAATTTCTGAGTATTTAGCAGAGCTGGGGGTGGGGGGTAGGGGTAGGGGGCAGGGAGCTTCTGAGGTACAGTAGTTTGTTTCTCACTTTCCACTCTGCCACTTTAAGATTTTGCTTTCCTGTGTCTGCAAAGTCACCTGCTCTTGCCCTTCTGCTTCCCACTTCCAGAATTCTGTTGCTATTCTCTCCCCCGTTCGCTTTGTCCTTGCATGTTCATATCCCTTTTAAATCCTCATTACTTTCCATTAGAGGACTTTCAAGAGGGAAAGGAGACAAATGAAAATGTTCAATCTGCTATCTTTACTCCAACATTCGTATCAGCATTATAAAATATGTGATTTAGTATTAATTGCAGCTAATTCTGAGCTTCTTGTATTTGGAAGGACAGATGTAGCCATATTGTTACTATTTCAAGGTTTATGGGCTATTTTTCTTCCTATTCTAAATAAAGCTTCCTATTTCAAATTAACATTGTTTTCTTTTTAAACATTTCCCCAGAATTGACCCCTAGAAGAAAATAAAGACTCTCATTTTTCTGGCTTCTCTGACTGATATTGGAACACTCCCTCAAGAAGCAGTAAAGCTCTAAATCAGATTCACTTTGATATTCAATGAAACATATTCAAGTTGTCAGAATTTTTATAATGCTTCTAATGAAGTGCTCAGGGTAATGAATTGTACAATTATAACGAAATGCAGTTCTAATGAGCAATTACCATTCCAAGCAAGAACATTCCAGGTTTTTTTATTCTCCTTCTTTCAAACAAGAGGCTAACAAGTAGTTATGAAAAAAAAAAATTGAGTTTATGTGTAAGTAGTCTTCAATTGAAATGACTCTGACAAAGTTTTCCTCTAAGTTTATAGATGACAATGTAGCTTGAGAAAACAGGTTCAAAGAACCAAAGTATAGTCTCAGGATCTTTGCTGATCTAGAGGAGCTTTTACTTATACAAGATGGGGTTATGTGAACTAGGGTCCCAGGCATGAATTAATGATACACTGATTGTATCTTTGACTTGCGTTGCATCCATAGAATGCTATCCTTCCCTTCTGTCCTGTGAATTTGTGGTGTCAGGTGACAGTAGGAGGGTAGATGGCCCAAGAAGTCTCTGCCACTCTCGAAGGTCTGAGGGAGAAAAAGTCTGTGAGTCATTGTTGTAGTTAAAATACCAGTTGCCCTTTGCCAGGAAACTCTGTGCCAGGTAATTTACATGCATTATTTTGTATCCTCACAACAACTAGTGAGGCACACATTTTACAAGTGAGAAAAGCTGAAGCTCCAAGATGCTTGGTGAAGTGGCCAAAGACATAACAGACAAATCACAGCTGGATGAACCTGGTTCCAAATTCCAGCTGGCCTTCTAGAGGAAGTTGCTAACTTTGTTTGACTCTTCCTAGCTTTCCTACTGAGTCCTAAGCAATCTCTAGCAAGGCGTTTGTGCACTGCCTGTTCTCTGGAACTTGCTTTGTACAATTCCAGGGGCACTAGCCATGTTCTATCCTAGAATTAGGTAAAGTGGGGCTCTACTTTGACCATTGTTTCCTTCACCAGGATAAGAAATGATGAAAATTACAAGCATGATTGGTTATGGGGTTTCTGCTGTAAGCAACAGAAACCTCAACATGATCAGCTTAGAGAAGTAAAGAAATCCCACATAAAAGAGGTCCCGATGTAGAACAACTATGGATTTGGGTGAATCCTGGGTTCCTCCCATCTCAGTGCTCTGTCATTCTTAAGGTGCTGGATTACTGCTCTTTCCAAATTAAAGTGGCATTTCCAGCAACACTCCCAGCTGACCTCCCCCCATGCCTCATTGGCCAGAAATGGATCACAAACCCACCCCTCAACCTATTGCAAAGGACACAGGATACCATTATTAGACTAGACTAATTTGGATCTGTTCTGAGTCAGGTTAGAAGATAGTTGACATCTGGACAAAATGATTCCTACTTCAAAGAGAAAGGATAGAGCTGGCCACTGAGTTGGAAACCAACAATGCTTTCTATTCAAGTGAAGGGTGCTAACTCCTCTGAAAAAAGATCTTACAATATCAGAGTTCAGAGTTTTCATGTAGTCACATTTTTTCCTACCCTTAGATTGGGGATGGCAAAAATGAAAAGGGTTGATTAGGAACTTTAGGTGAGGAGGTACAAAGAAACCAAAGGAATGCCATCTATTATAGAGCAACCAAATCTCCATATCTGTAGACAAGTATGTCATGAAAAATATTCAACTACCAGTGTTACAAAGCAGCTATAGGATTGAGAAAACATGAAAATAAAAAGGGTATTTATCTTTTGGGGAAAGTTGAAGATATGGGTTGCTATTAGCTGATCAGAAACAAGGTGACAGCTGGAACCCAAAGTTTCTGGTGACAACATAAACAAGTGGTTGCTGTAAATCCCTGCAGTCAAAGGTCAGTATTCCGAGCTATCACTGCAGAATATCACGCTGGTTCTCCCAGTGACATTTGGTCAGGGCTGGCAAGTATGATGCAACCTGCAATTCTTCTTACATGCCATTTGTGCCTTCAGTATGCAGTTTTCTGTTTAGTCAAGTAGGTCCTATAGGGATATTAGATTCATGTCGATTACCCTGTGAAGAAATTGAGGATTAGTGGGCTTCAATTTCTTGAAAGAAAAGAACTGCCTGTTAAAGGAATCATAAACATCTTTAATTACCAGTCGTTAAGCTTCCCACCAACCTCAGCCAATAGCTAAATACATTGAAAAGAAAACATCTCTCAAAACAGAAATCTGATGATGCTACCAATGCTTCAAAAAGCTTTCACAGTGTCTTATTGCCTACAAAACAAAAACTAAACCTTTTAACAAAGCATCTAAGACCTGCAGGCATCTGGACTTTCTTTTCCTCACCACTCTTTTTTCCCTCCAGTCTCATCAGATCCCTTACCATGTCTGGCTGGTATGAATTTTCACACCTCTGCATGTTTGTTTAACTTAACTTCTTTATTTACATCATTTAAATACCTATTCATCTTCATTATCCACTTCCTCAAGCAGTCTTCCTTTACCCCCTTTAATCAGAATGACTCAATCCCATCTCTGTCAGCTCCCATCTTTGTTTCCTTTTCTGCTCAATACTTCTGATGGTCCTATTAAAGGTATGGTATATCTGTCGATCTTTCTAGACCATTAAAGCAAGAACTTCCTAAGAGGGTGACCAACTCTATCTTCAACAATCCCATTTCCTCTTTCTGGGAATGAAAGAAGACTTTATTCCCAGTCTCCTCTGCAGTTAGTTTGAGGCCATGTGTTGGAGTTCTGACTAAGGACAGGGGGTAGATGAGCTATAATCATCTTCCAGGACTAGCCTTTTAAAATATCTTGAATGGGCCTCCAGTCCTTTCGTCATTTTCTGCAAATTCAGACCAGCATTACAAGATGGAAGGGGATTGGATGTTTGAGTAATTGTTTGGAGGAGAGCTATCCAGCAAAGCCGCCAAACCACACTGGAAATTGTGCAAGTGGAAGTAAACAGTACATACCTTGTTGCTGAGGTTTGGGCGTTTCTTGTTACTGCATAGCCTAGACTACCTTAACAAATACGATTCCTACAAGAGACCACGACTTATTCATTTATTTCCCTAGTATCTAGCTCAGTGCTTCGTAGAGAGTAGGCTCTTATCAATACTCACCAAACGAGAGGAAGAGTGAATAAAATAGCTGTCACAAAAATCATACATTTTTCTCCTAAGAAAGACTGCAATCCCTTTAAGAGCAAACTCTCTATTTCACACAAAAATCAGAATAATAACACGAGCACATGCTTACTAAACAATTTTTATTTACTAAACACATGTTTACCAAATATTTGCTGGCAGTCTTTAGCCCTTCCTTGACTATAGTGAATAGTAGAAGCAATGGGGGCGGGGAATAGAGAAGAAAAGGTTGATAAAGGGAGGAAGGCATTGTCCAAGGTTTGGCTCTTTCTTATTTTTCAGGTTGAATGTGAATTGCTCAACGAGGCTTTTGCAGCTCACCGTGCTGTAGGAGCACCCACCCTGCCTCTAATATTCTCTATCTCAGTAGTTACCTTCACAGAACTTACCTCATATGTAACCAGCTGCGTTGTTTGAATTCCAGATTAGACTGGAAGTTCTATAAGGAAAGAGACCACTTTTGTTTCACTATTGTTTCCAGGCAACTGGAGTATGTCTGGCTCTTGGTGGGCTCATGCTCCTGGTGATGGGTAAGGGAAGGAAGGAGGCAGAAGCAGCACTGAATAAAATGTCACTATCTGGAGGTACCTAAGGAGGGGCAAATAGCTCACACGTCGAAAGCCCCCAAATCAAAATTGTCCACAACAAGATGATCAGTGCTGATTCCAGAAAAGTTAAAATCGTATTCAACAAAAAAGGTTTAAGAACAGAGGAACATGACTGATGTGTTAAGAAAAAGATGCCTACCTAATGACTAAAACAAGATGGAAAAGGGCTTCACATTTATAGAAGGAAATCTTAGTTAATTGGAAAAAAATCATTCAACCCAAACATAATTTCCCCCAAAGAGTCCAAAAAAGTCAGATATTACTAATCATTTTTTTTCTAATTCATTCATTCATTTACCAACAAATATATACCGTGTGTCAAATATAAAATGAATACTTTTCTAGAAGTTGTCGGGAATTCTAAGAAGTAAATGGTAGATGATATGTTACTTATCTTCAATGACATAACATAGTTAACCACAGAACAAAATATGGCATTGTTTTTCCTGACACTTTACTATCTATACCTGAGATAAGGTGCCATGGACCAACCTCTAATTCCCATCCTGAGTCTACCATTGCACCAGGATTTTAACATAGACCTCCAAGGCAAGTGACTTTTATATTAAGCATGACCCCTATTTCCATCCTTATTCTTACCCACCTCCTTTCATAGTCCTTTTCATGAAAAGGCACAATGCTTTTCACGTGATAGGTATTCAGTAAATGTCTGCTATGTGAGTAAACAAGCATACCCACAATGTCTACTTTTCTCTGGATTTCCCTGATGGAAACCTGGGAATCTACCCCAATTGAATCCCTACTGAGGAGAATGGAGGGCCTCATAATGGCTCAGTTCCTGCAGTCTATGGGCCACAAGCTAGCAGCGCTTCCTCATGCCTGGAATCTGCTAGAGCCATTTCCAGCTTGTCTTTCAGACTTAACAAAATTGCTGCCTGTTCCTCTATTCCCCATCTGAAATAGAAGTTCTATCCTGGAACCCAGAGTAAGGTGGGATCTGAGAGACTCAGAAGTCCTAGCCGCTGCTTCACCCTTGCTTTTGAGAGCTGCTTATCGTGAGTGTAAGGCAAGTTTAATATTTCTGTTGACTTTTTAAAAAATTTTTATTGATAAAACAACATAAAAACACATACATTCTTAAATACGAACATTTCATACTAGGTGTGCAATCAGTGGCTCACAATATCATCACATGGTTATATAGTCATCACCATGATCATTTCTTAGAACTCCAGAAAAGAAATAAAAAGAAAAAAGAAGAAACTCATATGTACCATACCCCATACCCCTCCCTCTCATTGACCACTAGTATTTCCCTCTACCCTATTTATTTTAACATTTGTTCCCCCTATTATTTATTCATTTTTTAAAATTAATTAACAGAAAAAAAGAAATTAACCCAACATTTAGAAATCACACCACTCTACACATGCAATCAGCAATTCTCAACATCATCACATAGATGCATGATCATCGTTTCTTAGTACATTTGCATCGGTTTAGAAGAACTAGCAACACAACAGAAAAAGATATAGAATGTTAATATAGAGAAAAGAAATAAAAGTAATAATAATAGTAAAAAAAAAAAACCTGTAGCTCAGATGCAGCTTCATTCAGTGTTTTAACATGATTACTTTACAATTAGGTATTATTGTGCTGTTCATTTTTGAGTTTTTGTATCTAGTCCTGTTGCACAGTCTGTATCCCTTCAGCTCCAATTACCCATTATCTTACCCTGTTTCTAACTCCTGCTGGACTCTGTTACCAATGACATATTCCAAATTTATTCTCGAATGTCCGTTCACATCATTGGGACCATACAGTATTTGTCCTTTAGTTTCTGGCTGGACTCACTCAGCATAATGTTCTCTAGGTCCATCCATGTTATTACATGCTTCATAAGTTTAGCCTGTCTTAAAGCTGCATAATATTCCATCGTATGTATATACCACAGTTTGTTTAGCCATTCTTCTGTTGATGGACATTTTGGCTGTTTCCATCTCTTTGCAATTGTAAATAATGCTGCTATAAACATTGGTGTGCAAATGTCCGTTTGTCTTTGCCCTTAAGTCCTTTGAGTAGATACCCAGCAATGGTATTGCTGGGTCGTATGGCAATTCTATATTCAGCTTTTTGAGGAACCGCCAAACTGCCTTCCACAGTGGTTGCACCATTTGAGTGGATAAGTGTGCCTCTTTCACCGCATCCTCTCCAGCACTTGTCATTTTCTGTTTTGTTGATAATGGCCATTCTGGTGGGTGTGAGATAATATCTCATTGTGGTTTTGATTTGCATTTCTCTAATGGCCAGGGACATTGAGCACCTCTTCATGTGCCTTTTGGCCATTTGTATTTCCTCTTCTGGTAGGTGTCTGTTCAAGTCTTTTTCCCATTTTGTAATTGGGTTGGCTGTCTTTTTGTTGTTGAGTTGAACAATCTCTTTATAAATTCTGGATACTAGACCTTTATCTGATATGTCATTTCCAAATATTACCTCCCATTGTGTAGGCTGTCTTTCTAATTTCTTGATGAAGTTCTTTGATGCACAAAAGTGTTTAATTTTGAGGAGCATCCATTTATTTATTTCCTTCTTCAGTGCTCTTGCTTTAGGTTTAAGGTCCATAAAACCGCCTCCAGTTGTAAGATCCATGAGATATCTCCCAACATTTTCCTCTAACTGTTTTATGGTCTTAGACCTAATGTTTAGATCTTTGATCCATTTTGAGTTAACTTTTGTATAAGGCGTGAGATATGGGTCTTCTTTCATTCTTTTGCATATGGATATCCAGTTCTCTAGGCACCATTTATTGAAGAGACTGTTCTGTCCCAGGTGAGTTGGCTTGATTGCCTTATCAAAGATCAAATGTCCATAGATGAGAGGGTCTATATCTGAGCACTCTATTCGATTCCATTGGTCGATATATCTATCTTTATGCCAATACCATGCTGTTTTGACCACTGTGGCTTCATAATATGCCTTAAAGTCAGGCAGCGCGAGACCTCCAGCTTCGTTTTTTTTCCTCAAGATGTTTTTAGCAATTCAGGGCACCCTGCCCTTCCAGATAAATTTGCTTATTGGTTTTTCTATTTCTGAAAAATAAGTTGTTGGGATTTTGATTGGTATTGCATTGAATCTGTAGATCAATTTAGGTAGGATTGACATCTTAATTATATTTAGTTTTCCAATCCATGAACACGGTATGCCCTTCCATCTATTTAGGTCTTCTGTGATTTATTTTAGCACTTTTTTGTAGTTTTCTTTATATAGGTTTTTTGTCTCTTTAGTTAAATTTATTCCTAGGTATTTTATTCTTTTAGTTGCAATTGTAAATGGGATTCGTTTCTTGATTTTCCCCTCTGCTTGTTCATTGCTCATGTATAGAAATGCTACAGATTTTTGAATGTTGATCTTGTAACCTGTTACTTTGCTGTACTCATTTATTAGCTCTAGTAGTTTTGTTGTGGATTTTTCTGGGTTTTCGACGTATAGTATCATATCGTCTGCAAACAGTGATAGTTTTACTTCTTCCTTTCCAATTTTGATGCCTTGTATTTCTTTTTCTTGTCTAATTGCTCTGGCTAGAACCTCCAAAACAATGTTGAATAATAGTGGTGAGAGTGGACATCCTTGTCTTGTTCCTGATCTTAGGGGGAAAGTTTTCCATTTTTCCCCATTGAGGATGATATTAGCTGTGGGTTTTTCATATATTCCCTCTATCATTTTAAGGAAGTTCCCTTGTATTCCTATCTTTTGAAGTGTTTTCAACAGGAAAGGATGTTGAATCTTGTCAAATGCCTTCTCTGCATCAATTGAGATGCTCATGTGATTTTTCTGCTTTGATTTGTTGATATGGTGTATTACATTAATTGATTTTCTTATGTTGAACCATCCTTGCATACCTGGGATGAATCCTACTTGGTCATGATGTATAATTCTTTTAATGTGTTGTTGGATACGATTTGCTAGAATTTTATTGAGGATTTTTGCATCTATATTCATTAGAGAGATTGGTCTGTAGTTTTCTTTTTTTGTAATATCTTTGCCTGGTTTTGGTATGAGGGTGATGTTGGCTTCGTAGAATGAATTAGGTAGTTTTCCCTCCACTTCGATTTTTTTGAAGAGTTTGAGGAGAGTTGGTACTAATTCTTTCTGGAATGTTTGATAGAATTCACATGTGAAGCCGTCTGGTCCTGGACTTTTCTTTTTAGGAAGCTTTTGAATGATTAATTCAATTTCTTTACTTGTGCTTGGTTTGTTGAGGTCATCTATTTCTTCTTGAGTCAAAGTTGGTTGTTCATGTCTTTCCAGGAACCCGTCCATTTCATCTAAATTGTTGTATTTATTAGCGTAAAGTTGTTCATAGTATCCTGTTATTACCTCTTTTATTTCTGTGAGGTCAGTAGTTATGTCTCCTCTTCCATTTCTGATCTTATTTATTTGCATCCTCTCTCTTCTTCTTTTTGTCAATCTTGCTAAGGGCCCATCAATCTTATTGATTTTCTCATAGAACCAACTTCTGGTCTTATTGATTTTCTCTATTGTTTTCAATTTCATTTATTTCTGCTCTAATCTTTGTTATTTCTTTCCTTTTGCTTGCTTTGGGATTAGTTTGCTGTTCTTTCTCCAGTTCTTCCAAGTGGACAGTTAATTCCTGAATTTTTGCCTTTTCTTCTTTTCTGATATAGGCATTTAGGGTAATAAATTTCCCTCTTAGCACTGCCTTTGCTGCGTCCCATAAGTTTTGATATCTTGTGTTTTCATTTTCATTTGCCTCGAGGTATTTACTAATTTCTCTTGCAATTTCTTCTTTGACCCACTTGTTGTTTAAGAGTGTGTTGTTGAGCCTCCACGTATTTGTGAATTTTCTGGCACTCCACCTATTGTTGATTTCCACCTTCATTCCTTTATGATCCGAGAAAGTGTTGTGTATGATTTCAATCTTTTTAAATTTGTTAAGACTTGCTTTGTGACCCAGCATATGGTCTATCTTTGAGAATGATCCATGAGCACTTGAGAAAAAGGTGTATCCTGCTGTTGTGGGATGTAATGTCCTATGAATGTCTGTTAAGTCTAGCTCATTTATAGTAATATTCAGATTCTCTATTTCTTTATTGATCCTCTGTCTAGATGCTCTGTCCATTGATGAGAGTGGTGAATTGAAGTCTCCAACTATTATGGTAGATGTGTCTATTTCCCTTTTCAGTGTTTGCAGTGTATTCCTCACGTATTTTGGGGCATTCTGGTTCGTGCGTAAATATTTATGATTGTTATGTCTTCTTGTTTAATTGTTCCTTTTATTAGTATATAGTATCCTTCTTTGTCTCTTTTAACTGTTTTACATTTGAAGTCTAATTTGTTGGATATTAGTATAGCCACTCCTGCTATTTTCTGGTTGTTATTTGCATGAAATATCCTTTCCCAACCTTTCACTTTCAACCTTTGTTTATCTTTGGGTCTAAGATGTGTTTCCTGTAGACAGCATATAGAAGGACCCTGTTTTTTAATCCATTCTGCCAGTCTATATCTTTTGATTGGGGAATTCAATCCATTAACATTTAGTGTTATTACTGTTTGGATAATATTTTCCTCTAACATTTTGCCTTTTGTGTTATATATATCATATCTGACTTTCCTTCTTTCTGCACTCTTCTCCATACCTCTCTCTTCTGTCTTTTCGTATCTGACTCTAGTGCTCCCTTTAGTATTTCTTGCAGAGCTGGTCTCTTATTCACAAATTCTCTCAGTGACTTTTTGTCTGAGAATGTTTTAATTTCTCCCTCATTTTTTTTTTTTTTTTTTTTTAAAGGAAAGACAGAGAGAAGGAAGGAAGGATAGAAGGAAGGAAGGAAGGAAGAAAGGGAAACATTTTTAAACATTTTCTTGTTTTTATTGTATTCTGTTTCTCCGTTTTTGTTACATGGGCTGGGGCCGGGAATCGAACCGAGGTCCTCCGGCATAGCAGGCAAGCACTTTGCCCGCTGAGCCACCGCGGCCCGCCCTCTCCCTCATTTTTGAAGGATAATTTTGCTGGATATAGGAGTCTTGGTTGGCAGTTTTTCTCTTTTAGTAATTTAAATATATCATCCCACTGTCTTCTAGCTTCCATGGTTTCTGCTGAGAAATCTACACATAGTCTTATTGGGTTTCCCTTGTATGTGATGGATTGTTTTTCTCTTGCTGCTTTCAAGATCCTCTCTTTCTCTTTGACCTCTGACATTCTAACTAGTAAGTGTCTTGGAGAACGCCTATTTGGGTCTAATCTCTTTGGGGTGTGCTGCACTTCTTGGATCTGTAATTTTAGGTCTTTCATAAGAGTTGGGAAATTTTCAGTGACAATTTCTTCCATTAGTTTTTCTCCTCCTTTTCCCTTCTCTTCTCCTTCTGGGACACCCACAACACGTATATTTGTGCGGTTCATATTGTCCTTGAGTTCCCTGATACCCTGTTCAAATTTTTCCATTCTTTTCCCGATAGTTTCTGTTTCTTTTTGGAATTCAGATGTTCCATCCTCCAAATCACTAATTCTCTCTTCTGTCTCTTTAAATCTATCATTGTAGGTATCCATTGTTTTTTCCATCTTTTCTACTTTATCCTTCACTTCCATAAGCTCTGTGATTTGTTTTTTCAGTTTTTCTATTTCTTCTTTTTGTTCAGCCCATGTCTTCTTCATGTCCTCCCTCAATTTATCGATTTCATTTTTGAAGAGGTTTTCCATTTCTGTTCGTATATTCAGCATTAGTTGTTTCAGATCCTGTATCTCATTTGAACTATTGGTTTGTTCCTTTGACTGGGCCATATTTTCAATTTTCTGAGCGTGATCCGTTATCTTCTGCTGGCGTCTGGGCATTTAGTCAGATTTCCCTGGGTGTTGGACCCAATAGGTTGAAAGATTTTTCTGTGAAATCTCTGGGTTCTGTTTTTTTTATCCTGTCCAGTAGGTGGCGCTCGTGGCATACGTTTGTCTGCAGGTTCCACCAGTAAAAGGTGCTGTGGGTCCTTTAACTTTGGAAAACTCTTGCCGTGGGGGACGTTCGCCAGCCGAAGCGGCTTGGAAGAGTGCCAGCCGGCCCAGGGGTCCAAACGCGGGTAGGGTCGCCGGCCGCCGCAGCCTGGGAGAGCGCCCGACCAAATTTCCTAGTCGGCCCGGGGCAACAAGCGTGGCGGGAGGGCACCAGCCGCCGCAGCCCGGGAGAGTGCACCGTTCCCAGCCGGACTGGGGAGTCACGTGTTTGGAAGGGACCCCCCCAGTCACCATTCTCCACGGTCTGGGGATTTCTGACCCAACTCTCTCAGTTGGTCCGGGGGGCCTCGCGTGGTGGGGGCGCCAGCCGCTGCGGCCTGAGGGGACCGCCTGCCCAATTCTGCCAGCTGGCCTGGGAAGGAAGAAGGGAGGGACTCCGGCCGCTTGCCATCCCGCCCGGGAAAGCCCATGCCCCTCGGCGATCACACCGGAGCTGGTTCTCCCAGACAGTCAGCCGTTCCAGGATGGGGTACGCCGTGCCTTTGATCTCCATCGTGGCTCCGGGAGCTGCTCTGTATCATCTCCACTCCCCCAGTAGCTGTTCTCCTCTGTCCCAGGCAGCGTGCTGGGCTCTGCTTGGGCGCAGCTGCAGAGAAGCACCATCCGGGGTCCAGCTCCCAGCAGCCCCCAGGGTGAGGACCTGTGTTCTGGGCCTAGTGATGAAAACTGCCTTATTTATTCATTTTTAATCTTTATTTTTTACTCATCTGTCCATACCATAGATAAAAGGAGGATCAGACACAAGTTTTTCACAATCATACAGTCACATTGCTAAAGCTATATCATTATACAATCATCTTAAAGAAGCATGGCTACTTGAACACACTCTACAGTTTCAGGCACTTCCCTCTAGCCTCTCTAAAACACCTTAAACTAAAAAGGGGATATCTTTCTAATCCATAAGAATATCCTCCTGGATAACCTCTTGACTTTGTTTGAAATCTCTCAGCTGCTGACACTTTATTTTGTCTCATTTCTCTCTTCCCCCCTTTTGGTCAAGAAGGTTTTCTCAGTCCCTTGATGCTGAGTCACAGCTCATTCTAGGATTTCTGTCCCACATTGTCAAGGAGGTTTACAGTCATGTCCCATATAGAGAGGGGGAAGGCAGTGAGTTTGCCTGCTGTGTTGGTTGAGAGAGAGAAGCCACATCTGAGCAACAAAAGAGGTTCTCTGGGGGTGACTCTAAGGCCTATTTTTAAGTAGGCTAACCCCATCCTTTGCGGGCATAAGTTTCATATGAACAAACCCCAAGATTGAGGGCTCAGTCTATTGATTTGGTTGTCCCCACTGCTTGCTAAAATATCAGAAAATCTCCAAATGGGGAAGCTGAATTTTCCCCCTTTCTCTCCATTCCCCCAAGGGGATTTGGAAAATACATTTTTATTCACTGTTCAAATCACTCTGGGATTTATTGGGGCATCACTCTGGACAAACCTACAAAATCTCATGCCTTATTCAAGGTTCCATGTATTTATGGTGTTCAATGAACATGTGTTGACTTATTTTTTAACTCAAGTGATTCAAACGTGCTCCCTAAGAGCAGAAAAAGCCCTGCTCCAGAAAACCTCGTTCATATCTTGGGTCTGCCCTGTGACTAAAGGTGTCCTCCACATCAACTGTCTCCACTTCTTTGGGTTGGACCACAAGTTCATCCAAGGTCCTTTTCAACTCTAAGAAGCCAAGAAATTTGTTTTTCTTCCATTCGGTATGGGTTCTACTGACCAATATACTGGATTATCTATTATTGAGGAGGAAAAATGTTGTTGATAGGGCAAGTCTAAGAGCTCTCCCTGATGAATTGCCATCAAAGCAAGAGAGCTGAGTGGTTGTCAGCCATCCAATAGCAGTATATGAAAGTATTCATTATACCCAAGTGTTTTTAAAATGTTTTTCTGTCTCAGTGTTTGCTCTACTCTTGGATTTTTGTTTCTCTGAGGGCTTTCTACCAAGTATGCTGCTTATATCAGTAAGCCCCATGGTGTTATTTAACCTAAACCAATAGTAGTGCTAATGGGAGCTGAATTGAACAGCTAGGATTTATTTGTATGTGTGAAGATAATTAGCTGCATAATCAGCCTCTTTGGGTTAATGCTGAAATCCTTCGTCCCTGGACTGTGGCTAGACATCATTCAAACAGCTGTTCAGAAATTCTTTCAATTTGCGCATCTGAAGGATAATTTCCTTGTCCTTCTTGAATATGAAGTAACAACACTTACAAGCCCTTCATTAAATTACCATTTAGCTACCATTCATGAAACAATGAATTGAACCACTCAGTCAATCATTTAAAGATAGGTTTGTTTAGCAATGTTAATTGTCACCGTCATAACCTCTGCTAACAGGAGGAAAAAGATTCACCACCTACTTTCTTTTTCGTCAAGCAAGAACTTGCTTTTGCAGTTCTAGATCTAGAACTTGAGAATTTTACTACATCAAAGAGGCTGCTGTGAAGTACCAACTCCCAGCACAAAGGCTGACCTAGTCTCTGCTGTGAACCCTTGGGATGGTTACCCTGCCTCAATTTTCTCAGAAGGATTGGTCAGGGGACACACCCAACCAATGACCCTGCCCCATAACTTATTTTGTTCCTTGAGCCACAGTCCAGAAGCTGCTCATGATGCTTGGTCATCTGGGAAAGAAATCACTCCCTCTCCCTCAACACCTACTGGGCTAAATTATTAGACATCAGTTATTTGGCTGAGTGAGGACAAAATGATTGAACTGGGATGTGTCATTGGTGCAATTTCTCTGGGTTGGGTTGGCATTTATGCAGTCCAGCAGCAGCAAGTTAGTTACCAGTGAAGGATTTTTAATTAGAATAGGTTTTTTTTCTTTGATGGGTTGACAATTCAACCTGTTACACTTTAAAATACTTTTTCAAAGTTTGTTTCTTCAGGAAATAAACAATATAAACTGAAGGGGATAGCGGTAAAGGTCAAGTATTGGATTTTTCCAATGCTGGAAAGCTAATCATCTACAAAGTCTCCATATATCTCATGGTGATGCTTCAAGGGATCCCACCATCTGCCTATTTTTCATGCATGATGTATTATTTAGCATCATTTAGCAATGCTTTTAGGAAGTGGATTCAGACATTGTACTGCTGTTTTTATATTTCCCACCTGCTACTTAAGGACTAATGTAGTCACCTTCTTCTTCCTCCAGTGTAGGTGGGAGACGACCCAGTAGGTCCCCAGCTTTGTGGAAGACATCAATTATTCCAGAATGCCCAGACAACGTGATGAGACTCCTTCATGTTGACACTGGCTGCTTCTTCTATTTCACAAGGAGTTGGAAAGCTAAGAAACTATAATATATCGCCCCATTTTCCCCTCAAGTCTTCCCTTTTGGAAATAGTTTTTAATGGGCTTAATACGTGCCAGGAACTACTTCCAAGGGTTATACCTGTAGTAACTCCTTTCATCCTCACAACAACCTTATGGGGTAGGTCCTATCATTACTCCTATTTTAAAGATGAGGTAGTTGTGACACAGAAGACTTTAATGACTTGTCCAAAGTCATAGCTAGTGAAGCTGCAGGCTTGGGATTCAAACCCAAGCTGTCTGGCGCCAGTACCAATCCTCTTCAAGATTTAAAAAAAATTGCCTACTAGTGAGTCATCAGAGACCACATCAGGTATTAAATTTCATTGCGTGATGATACCAGGCATATCAGTGGTATGGGATCCTATATATAGTACTGAGAGTTTAGGTCAATTGCCTTTAGAGACTGCTGTAGTTTGTACCCTTTTTATTTAGCCCTTTGAGTGCAAACCTTAGTCTTCTACCTAGTTATTTGAAAGGCCAATATCTCTGTAGTTGTGCCCTGTGTCTTCCATCAGCTCAAGCTACAACTCATAGTTTCTCTAGAATCCCTGGCCCCTAAGGAAATAAGCTCATCTCTCTGATCTCCAAGCTCCACCTCTGGGTTCTTCATATCATTATGATACACAGGAAATGCTAATCCCCTTTTTACTCTTGATAAACAGACAGCTGTTGGCTTTCTCCCCTCACTTCAAGTTTCTTCAAACTAAACATCTCACACAGTCTTTACTCTTTGCTTATCCACTATGTGCTCCAACAAAACTGAAAGAAGTCCAAATGCAAACTGCTGAAGCCAGTTAGGGACTCCTGGGTGTCACAAGTTGGGGCCATGACCCAGCTATCTCTCTGCCTTCCAAGACTCTCTGATCTTCCAGGCCCCATCTCTTCTCCCATCTGCCAGATCACTGCCCCATGGTTGTCTGAAAAGGGAAAGAAAAGCTGGGGCACCACCAGATATCAAGAGGTGTGTCTCAAAATGAGAAATTAGGGTATTTTCACAAATATATTACATTATTATTATCAAGTATATAGTTTGTCCAAGAATATATACTTGCCCAAGAATCACAGGCAGGAAATTGAGAGGAATTTCTAGAGCATGATATAGGAAACCTCATTTAATTCAGACAAAAAGAAGCAAATGTTAGGCTAAATTAAATAATGTTTGAAGAAATAATGTCTAAAGGTAACCTAAACTTACCATATCCAAAACTGAATTTATTTTTCCCTTCTAAAAAAATTATTTGTCTTAGTCTCTGCAGCAGTTCAAGGAAAAACAATCACAGCCATTTGTGATCTCTCCTTTCCTTTCACATCCACCAACAGGTCCTATTGGCACTACTCCTCAAATATTTCCTAATTCTTTCCATTTATCACCATCTCCATTTCTACCTCCCTTTAGTCCAAGCCACCAGCATCTTCATCTGGACTATCCCACTTGCCTCCTACCTGGTGTCCCTCTTCCACTTTTGCTCCTCTACAATCCATTCTCCACACAGCAGCCAAAATGATTATTATAAAGTATATATTGGATTCTGTGACTACTTTGCCTAATGCCCTCCAAAGCCATCTGATTGTGAATGAAATAAAATCCCAACTTCTTACTGTAGCTAGCAGTTCTCTGCAGTTCTGGACTCTGCCATCCTTTCGGACCTCATTGCATGCCACTCTCTTTTGTTGTCCCTAAACTCCATCCACACAAGATTTTGTGTGTTCATTGCTCTCAACTTTGGGCCCTTACAATTGCTGCCCCCTCCACATAGAAAACTCTTCCCCGGATATCTACAGACATTTGTTAGCTTTCTCCCCTCACTTCAAGTTTCTCCAAACAAAACATGTCATCCCACACAGTCTGTTTTTCTTTGATTATCCACTATTTGCTCTGACAGAAATAGAAGGAAGCCCCAAGTCTAACCACTTAATCCAGTTAGAGGACTCCCTAGGGTCATGAGTTGGGACTCCATCTTGTCATTCAGTCCTCAACTGAGACGATAGCTAGAGAATCACATTTTCTAGATTAGAACAATTAATTTCCCTCAAGTGCTGGAGAGTGGTATGCTCCCTAAAGTAAGAGAGTTCTGAATTAGTCTTGTGAACACAACCTCACCAAAAAGGAGTTTAGCAAGCACAGGAACCCTAGGGTATAACCTGAGCCTCTTATCCCATACACAGTGTCTTAGTTTGCCAGAGCTGCCATAACAAATGTCACAGATGTGTTGGCTTAAATAACAGGAATTGTTGCACAATTTTCTCTGAAGTCTGTAGCATTTTGGTGATGGCTTACCATCAACCCATACCTCAATCTGCCTCCATCAAAAGGCCATCTCTCGCCCTTTCTTTCTTCCTCACTTCCTAGTACTGTGTCCAAATGTCCTCTGCTTACAAGGACTCCACTTATTTTGGATTAAAGCCCACCCTTATTCAGTTTAGCTGCATCTTAATAGGCTCTTCAAAGGTCCTATTTACAAATGAGTTTTCACCCACAGGACCAGGTGTTAGGGCTTCAGTTGTTCTTTTGGGGGAATGTGAGTCAATCCCTAACAGTTGGGAAGCTGAAGTTCAGAGGATGTTGTACCACACATGCAATGTCATACACTGTACAGGGGAAGATCTAGAATTCAGGACTCTAACTCCCAGAAGCCATTCTTTCCCTTTAAGCACACTACTATAACCTTCTTCCCTTGGGCTCATACCTTCTTGATAGGCTCTGTTGGGTCCAAGCAACTCTCTTAGGCTTTTGGTTGAGAGCTCTTTGAGTATCTACTCTTCCAAATACTGTCCTCTCTCACTGGATTTTCTTTTGCAACAGAAACAACAAAGGGTCCAACTGCAATAGTCCATGGTTCTGGGCCATGGTGGCTCAGCAGGCAAGGATGCTTGCCTGCCATGCCAGAGGACCCGGGTTCAATTCCCGGTGCCTGCTCATGTAAAAAATATATTTATAGTCCATGGTTCTGTAATTCAAAGTGGCTTTGGTCCCCCCTTCTAAATCATAAACCCAATGAAACCAGCATCTGTGCTCTATAGCCTAAGTCCATTATAAACATGTAAAGGTTAGTCAATAGGTTTTTAAAAAGTAATCTGTGACAAATAAGGTATCAGTGGCTGAGAGAGTTCACATGGAGTCGAGAAGCTACTCTAGATGCTGCTTTTATGCAAACTTCAGTTAGACATTGCTACCTATCATAACTTGCCAACCCCCAACCAAAATCATTCCAGTCAATTCTAAAGAGCACCTAGGGCAATATGTAAGATTCTACAAAGGTTCCATGCACTAGGGTAGCTTTCAAGAAACTTACAACCTCCAGATGGGTCCCTGGACCAGGTAAGTCCTGAAACCTCAAGGGGCCAGCCTCTCCAGAACTAGTTCCATCCCCTTATCCCATATTATTGACAGCCCTTCTAACATGAAAAAGATAGAATGGGCAGAGTGCAAATACTCCTGAAGAGTGGGAGAAAGATCAAAGGTGATGGTGGAGTTATACAGAGAAGATAGGATTTAACAAATGAGTATGATTGCTGAATCATTAAATTGGCATTTCTTTTAGCCTCCAGTATCTTAGAGCAGATAGGAGTAAAAACTTAAAATTTTGGAATTGTAACCCATACCAAACTCTGAAGTCTGTTCTACAACTAATTGTTGCACTGTGCTTTGAAAATTATTGCTTTTTTGTGTAGATTTTATTTTTCACCAAAAAGAAAAAAAAAGTCAATTGTGATGATAAAAAATATATATATTTCTTCTAGCCTCCAATGTTCTGGAGCAACTAGAAGGAAAAATCTGAGATGATGGTATCGTAGCCCATGACAAACTCAGGGATCTGTCCTGTAATTTCTTGTTGAAGAGTACCGTGAAAACTTTTGCTTTTTTCTTTCTTTGCTTTGTATATATGTTATATTATACAATAAAAAGTTGTTTTTTAAAGTAAATCTGTGAATGATTGCATTGGGGGTGGGAACATGAAGCAGATCTTCTCAAAGAACTGACACATTACAATTCTGCAAAAGCTACAGTTGAGGTAAGAAACTTGAAATTTTCATATGAGAAAAAAACTGGAATCTTGCTTTAAAAAAAAAAATTCATCCCAACGTTAGAGTTGGCAAAGAGTTTTCCAGCTTATTGCTTCTTCCCTCATTCCAGGATTAAACTATATTTAATTTTATTATATAAGAAAAAGAGAAGAGAAACTTTGGTCCAAATAACAAACTCCAGGGTTGTTCTTATCTAAGCATAAGTAAATAGAGGCATTTTTTTTTAATCGCTAAAGTAAAGTCAATTCACATACACACAAAATATGCCAGTGTGGCATGTGGCCCCTTTTTCCAGGTCCTTTGTGTGAGGATGCAAAGCTGATAGTGGATGGCCTATGCTGGCTGAGACTCAAAGAACAGCCAGTTTTCCTGGGAGCTAAAAAGCTACTCTGCCCTGGCTCAAAGTTTCAGCAGCTTCGTTATCTCACGCAATTCCAAAGGTTGTAATTCAGTCACAGGTTGTGAATTACAGAACTTGTCTATTCAAAGCTGTGGCCTGGCCAGGGCTCTGAGAATCCAAGAGACCAGGGACAGAACTTTAACTTCTGGTTGCCTGTGTAAAATTATGCAAAGAGCCATGCTGGCCACCCTGGAAACAACCTGGCCCTTCTCAGCCCTGGGTTCAATTGCATATGCCCCACTGGGGACAGCAGGTCCCACTGAGACTGCAACTCTACTTCTGTTTTCTGATAGAGAAATGCATTTTGAATCCAGAGACCATAGTCTGCAACCCCAAATCACAACCACTGATCTGGGACATGATCCAATAATAGATCATTCCTGTAGTATTAATCATTTATTAATCACTGTATTAACAGCTTTGATTACTAATGGAAAGCTAGCATAGTGGTTAAAAATATTGGCTTAGCATGAATAGATATGTGTGTAAGTCTGGCTTGGACTTCCATGAACAAATCTTCCATGAATGGATAGCAACTGTGGTTGATGGAATACTGCCCATTTCCAAAAGATGGCCAAATCCGATCCCTGGAAACTGAGAATATGTCATCGCACATGGCAAAAGGCAAAAAAGATTTTGCAAATATAATTAAGTTAAGAATCTTGAGCTGTGGATGATCAGCCTGGATAATCCCTTTGGTACTTATAAGAGAAAGGCAGGAGGGAGGGCCAGAGTCAGAGGAGAAGATGTGACAGCAGAGGCAGAAGTTGTAGTCAGAGAGACAGGAAGATGTTATACCGCTAGATTTGAAGATGAAGGAAAGGGTTATGACCCACGTAATGCAGGCAGCCTGCATTAAGAATGTAGGTTTAGTAGGAAAGCAGCTAGAATCTGTGCCACTAGAATTATCAGAGGTAAGCATGATTCTAGGGACAGGGCTGCATGTACAGTACCTTTACTAGACTAGCGTTCTTCCTTTCACAGACTTTTCCACTTGTCAAACCCTTTTATGTGAGCTCTCTCTTATTATATCTCTTACCATCCTTCTCACTCTTAAAAACTTTAAAGCATCCTCCAAGGATTCTTCTATGCAGTGAAGAGATTTTGAGGAAAAATAACTGCATTTTGTATTTGTTTTGCTTTTAGCGAAACGCATTCTAAGCTACTTTAAGAAAATCATGATCTTTAGGAAAATCAATTTCTCCCTTGAGAAAAAGAGTTAGTGGCTATTCTCAGCTCAAAGCAAGTTTCCTTCAATAGGGCAATTGGGAAACACTTCAACCAGAGTATTAGTATCTATAGAATGCAAGTCCTCATTTGTAAACATCTCTCTCTCTCTCACACCCCCCCCCACACACACACAGAGACAGAAAGAATGGAAAATGTGTGTCCCCAAAGTTTCCATTGTGGATGGACATAGAATGACAAATGAGAAATGAGTCTTTTGTTTGGCCCCTGAAGTCCAAGCCCCATCGGCCTAGGAAGCTGAGCTGTACCTCCCAAAGCTCAAGTCAGTCTCACATTGTGTCCCCAGCTAGCAGCAAGTTTACTATCTGTAGAGGCGACTTCCTTGGCCAAATTGTCAGGAGCATAAGGAAAAATGTTGGAATCAAGGTTTGAGTGGCAGTTAGATGGGTCAGACTGGGAGAGTCTGGACTCAGAATCTCAGTGTTAATAAGCATCTTGAAGCTTTAGTCCATCGGATGCTGGGACCCTCTCTACCCCATCCCAGCAACCGTGTCCTTCTGTGTTCAAACACCTGCAGCAGTCGGGAAAGCTCTGTCTCCTACAACAGCCAACTTCTTTTGCACAATTCTATTAGAATTTGACTACTAGAACACTCTGCTTATTGGTTTGAAAATCTGTGTCCCTGTTTGCTTGCTAGCCCTTGTGACAATTCAGAGCAAGTCTAACTCCCCTGCTACAACTCTCTGAACGCAGCTCTCTTCTTTCCTTCAGGCTAAACATCAATTTGCTTTCACTTTCTCTTAGGAGAATGATCTTAGGCCCCTTCCCTAGCCTGGTCATTCTCTCCAGTTTATCTAAATCCTTCTTAAACGCCCTATTCAGAAATGCAGATACCTTCTACTATGCTTTCGACTCTTTAAAACAGCTTAGGGGAATAACCCCTTGTTTTAGTTCCTAGGGTTGTTAAAGCAAATATGAAAAGGTTCTAGTAAAACAATGGGAACGCATGTCTTCGTGGTTTTGAGGATAAAAGAAAGTCCAAGTCAAGGCATCATCCAGGAGATATTTTCTTCTCACAGACTGGCATTCTGGGTCTGGCTGCCAGCGAACCCTGGCTCCTCTGTCATATGGCAAGGCACATAGTAGTGTCTCCCGGTTTCTCTCTTCTCTTCCAGCATCTGTCAGTTCCCCACCTCTGGTTTCCTGTAGTTTCTAATCTGTCTGTCTGAATTTCATGCCACTTATAAAGGACTCCAGTATTAGGACAAAGACCCATTCTGACAGAGGTGGGCCACACGTTCTTAACCGAGGTAACCTCATCAGAAGGTACTACTTACAATAGGCTCACACCCACAGGAATAGACCAGATACAAGAACATACTTTTCTGGGGTTCATACAACTTCACACCACCATACTCCTCACTTTGTATTTCTATTAGGGCAGCTCAAGGCATTTGGGCAACCAGGTTGTACAAATGTCTTTCGTAATGTTCACTGTCATATGAAATTTCAGTCCTTTTCAATACCCTCCCATTCATAGGTGGGTACCACAGAGTTTGAACATTTTGGGAGTCTGACTCCATAGAGGTGTGTTCCACATCCATCCTGATGGGCTCTGGACAACTGCTTCTGATGTTTCCACATCAGCCAGCATCTGGGGCAACATTAGTGTCTCATTCTAGAGCAGGTCTTGGTGATACATAGTCATGGAGTTCTAAGAAATCCAGTTTAGGTGGCAGGGGCAGACAGTTCTAGCATTTGACCCTAGAGATATGGACATTCTTGGGATTTCTGCAAGGCTATGGGGTTTGACCATGGAAGTGTGAATACACAGATAAACCAAAGACTGAAGAATCAGTCAATGTTTTTTGTGATAACCAAAGCACATTTATTATCTCTTCAGAGCCCATACATTGTTCCATCCAAATACTTACCAGCAAACATCCCAACACAAAGGTAAGCAATATCCAGAAATCTGGTAATGGTGCAGAAAGATTGGGTTCTTGTGGTTAAGAATTAAGAAAGTAGGGTGTACAGCAGACCTCAGTGACAGGGAAACCAAAACTCCTGTCAGGAATCTGGACCTGGGCACTGAGGTCAGAGACTGATTTCATGGAGAACAGCAGCCTTACTAAAGTTCAGCAACCTATTTCCTTATAGGGTGTGGACTTGGCTTCAGAGTAAGTGAAAGGGAGGAGTGCCTCACCTTTGTCATTCACTAGCATCAGGGACTCAACTCTCCTGTGTTCTCTGTCTTCTCTAGGGAAATCCCTTCCTCTCACCACCATCACTGGGTTTCTAGCACACAAGGTCATTTCAGGCTTACACTTGTGTTTGATACTAGTCACTGAAAGTACTAATTAATAACAGTTGATATAATTATTAATATCAAATGCAAATTAACTGACCCTCATTCAATATTTGTTACCATTTTTAAAACAGTTAAAGAAACATCTCCCCTTACTTATAAAGGTGCCCCTTTTATGAGTTTGCATTGTACACACTGTTTCCCTCCATGATTTTTGACACAAAGGTAAATAAGTGTTCGTGTAATGATTCGTTTGGTGTCTGTCTCTCCAACAGGTTGTAAAACTTGTGAACAAAGGAAGTACGTCAATCTTATTTGTCGGCATACAGTGGGTGCTCATAAATATTAGATGGCTGAATGAATGAATGCATGAATGAGGCAAATCACAGCTCGAGTTGGGCCTCTACTTTGGGATCAAGCTTTCTCCACTAGTCCCTACATAATCCTAGGAGTTTAAAAGTTTGTCAGCTGGTTCACTCCATTGACCTAACTGGTTTGGTATCAAGTGTTTGTTTGCCTTTCATTCCCAGCCTTTAAACTCCATCCCATCATCTTTGAGGTCGCCACCCACACACACTTTGCTGGTGTCCTTCTCCATTTTCTGTTTTGGGAATCCAGTTTCTCCCATCTCCAGTGGTCTGGCTTCTGACATGCTCATCTAAAGGCTCGTGGATACCGTTTTATTGGTTTTGTTTTACTCCTGTTTAGGTGTTTCTGCTTTCTGAAGCCACCACTGTTGGACTGTTTCTTTTTTTCATTGAACATGTCATAAGCCTTCATCAAGCTCTCACTGAGGTTCTCCTGCTAATCTGGCCTGGCTGAAAGGCCCAGTTTTATGGCCTGTAAAGTTGCAGATTCATCCTACTTTCCATGTTAAAGCCAAGGTGATTTCTATTTAACATTTACTTACATTTCAATACAGAAAACTTAACACTTCCCTCTTCTCTAAAATTCACAATAATTTTTAAGGAAGGGGCTGTTTTACAACAGAATGAGGGGAGGGAGGTTTGGGATGACATCTAAGATGAGGATATCCAGAGAAGCTAATTTAAAAATCACTGGGCTATGGTGAAGTGGGAGATAACTCCCAGGGATGAATGGGATCAACAATTCCATCCTGACCAAAAAGGGGAAAAGAAGTGTAATTAATAAAGCATCAGCGGCAGAGAGAGTTCAAATAGAGTCCAGAGGCTACTCTGGAGGTTGCTCTTATGCAAGCTGCAGGTAGACCTTGCTCCCTATCATAACCTGCCAACCTCCAACCAGGACCTTTCCAGCCAATCCAAAAGAACACCTAGGGCAGTATATAAGATTCCATGCACTAGAGTAACCTTCCAGAAACCTACAACCTCCAGATGGGTCCCTGATCCAGATAAGTCCTGAAACCTAGCCCAGCCTCTCCAGAACATTAGATAGTTCCATCTCTCATCCCCATATTAGTGACAGACTCTTCTAATACAAAAAATTTAGAATAGCCATAGCCCAAACACCCCTAAAGAGAGGTATGGAAAGATCAAAGGTGATGGTGGAGTTATACATAGAAGATAGGATTTGACAAATGAATATGAATGCTGAATCATTAAATTGATATCTCTTTTAGTCTCCAGTATTTTAGAGCAGTTAGAAGTAAAAACCTAAAATTGTGAAGTTGTAACCCATGCCAAAGTCTGAGATATGTTCTACAAGTAATTATGGTGCTGTGCATTGAAATTTATAGCTTTTTTGTATATATGTTATTGTTCACAAAAAAAAGAGGGGAAAAAAGTACATTGAGATGATAAAAAAATACTTAAGCCCTCTAGCCTCCTATATTTTGGAGCAGCTAGAAGGAAAAATGTGAGAGCATTGTATGGGAGCCCATGACATACTCTGGGATCTGTCCTGTAATTACTTGTTGAAGAATGCTTTGAAAATTATTGCTTTTTTATTCCTTTGCTTTTTATATATATTATACTATACAATAAAAAAAAATCAATGGGCTAGTCAAGAGGCAAAGGTCAGACTATGACTACGGACAAGTCACTTAACTTTTCTATGTCACAGTTTCCAAATCTATAAAAATGAAGGAATTAGATAGTTTCTCAAATTCTTTCCAA
This sequence comes from Tamandua tetradactyla, assembly GCF_023851605.1. NCBI lineage: Eukaryota > Metazoa > Chordata > Mammalia > Pilosa > Myrmecophagidae > Tamandua > Tamandua tetradactyla. Next base: position 15,150,661 of record NC_135352.1, read on the forward strand.
TTTTCGTGATTCTCTAGCACTTTGAGTTTCTTAGCTCAAGGTTCTCTACAGAAAAATTGAGAATACTTGGTAACAACTGCCCCAGTTTGAGCACAATCAGAACTTTGTGTTGATTTGTTCATAGGACAAGATGGATTTATAGTCAAGTTTTTGACAACCTATGTATTGGCTTTTTCAATTTCTTTAATGACCATGAGACTAGTATATTGACATGGTTCTCAGGGCAATCCTAGAGAACAAGAAACTGCTTATGATTCTAACAAACTTGCTGTAGGTTATTTATTCTTTGGTATTTGGTTTGACATTTATTTTCCTTTTCCAGTCAAATTGATTTAAATATCATTTGCCCAAAAATGCACCAAAGGGTAATTGCACTGACTGTTTTGGTTCTACTCAGCTATTACTGAGCAATTAATCTTTTATTGCAAAAATTCCCTGTAAACAGGCCAAGAGAGCTGACTTAGAATCTTAGTCATTCCCTTAAGGAGCAAATGTAGGGTGTACTTTAAACGTAACAGAAGCAAGTCACAAGGCCAGAGAAAGCACTTGCTAAATGGCAAACGACTGATTTGGAAGTGTCTCTTCAAGAGGGTGTATGTTAAGAGAGGTGTGAGTGAAGCTCCTGAATTGCATTGAAGGACAGTGTGAATCAGTTCCCTCAGATTGTATATTTCCATTAAAAACCTCCCAGATTGATTATACTTTGTACAACAGGGGTTAGTTTTAAGATTCAAATAAACTTGAAGCTTCTAAGAACCTACCAGAGAAGAGGGGGGCGAATCTTCGGGATTACAGTACTGATTGTCTCCAAATACGCTGTCTTTTCTCCCATGGAGTCAGAACCCAGGCAAACACAAAGGAGTGAGAAATCTTTCACCTTGGAATTTAAAACTCTCGGTAAAGTTTTGTTGCTGTTGTTAGGTCTTTTTTTTTTCGAATTGAGATCCCACATTTGGGGGACATTGGGGTTGGTGGAAAGACTCACCCATTTTCATCTTACCTTTGTCAAATATTTCTTTTTTTTTGGCATGGGTAGGTACCAGGAATCAAACCTGGGTCCCTGGCATGGCAGGTGAGAACTCTGCCACTGAGCCACTGTGGCCCAGCCTAAATATTTCATATTATTAATGTGTGAGAGTGAAAAAAAGAAGTGTTAACTGGTGAGGATTATCCTAAATTGAAGCACAGTTTCCCCTCCAGCCCTTCTTCTGGGTTTGTGTTGTGAATCTTAATTTTCATCGTTAACCAGCCAGTGCCCTGCATTTTGGGCAAAAGAGTCAGTCACAACATAACAGAGGCAGACCATGAAAAATAAAATCCCATATTCCTGTAGAGTCCCCATTTAGTGGGGAGTTTGCATATTTTCGCTGTCCCACCTCCACCACCTCTCAATCCTCCTTTTCTCAGCTCGGGAATTCCTTCCCTTCCATAAGCCACTTGACTCTTTCCCAAATTTTCAAACCTGAAATCTCCAATCGTAGACACCAGCTATCTCAAGGGTGTTCAGAAAATCTCCCGGGAATACCAATTTATCCAAATTGGAGAAAAAAATAAAGAATATATTTTCTCTTTAAAAAAATTTGGGGCAGTGGTTTGAGGAAACAAAAAGAAAGAGATTTCAGAAAACTAAGCAAAGCTAGGATACACTCACTACAAAGGGATCAGAAATAAGTGAATTGTGCAAATTTATCATTAGATCTTTTTTGAGAAGAGAAAAAGAAAGAAAGAAACACCAGATCAAAACATAAGTCTGATGATTGTTCACCAAAATCCATCTCCCACTCTTCCACAACAATAGAGTTGTTACTGCTGCCCAGAAAAGTACCACATCTTCCATGGCTGTTTGTAGTGAATCATGGTTGTGTGATCACATCTGGTTAATGGGCGGCAGTATGCCCCCTCCGCACAAGCCTAACACCTTGCCAGCTTGCCCCTCCACAGTCTTCCTCCTTCCTGATGGCTGCTACCTGGACATGCCACTGTGCAGACAAGGACAGTGGTTTAGATGATGGAGAACAAATAAGATGGAAGGGACCTTGGCTCCTGAACAACTGCCTGGACAAAGACTCCTCCTGACCTGGAGCATTTACCTTGGACTATTAGATAAGCAAGGAATTGATTTCTATCTTGTCAAAGCCATGGCATTTGGAATCTCTTTGTTATGGTAGCTGTGGTAGTTAGATTCAGTTGTCAACTTGGCCAGGTGAAGGCACCTAGTTCTGTTGCTGTGGCCATGAGCCAATGATACGTGAACCTCATCTGTTACTGATTTACATCCGTAGTCAGCTGAGAGGCGTGCCTGCTGCAATGATTGACGTTTGACTTATTTGGCTGGTGCTTAAATGAGAGAGTACGACGTAGCACAGCCCAAGCAGTTCAGTATACCTCATCTCAGCACCTGCAGCTCAGCCCAGGCTTTGGAGATGCAGAAAGAAATCACCCCGGGGAAAGTTGTTGGAACCCAGAGGCCTGGAAAGAAGGCCAGCAGAGACCATCCTGTGCCTTCCCACATAAGAAAGAACCTCAGTGGAAAGTTAGCTGCCTTTCCTCTGGAGAACTAACAAAATAAATCCCCTTTATTAAAAGCCAAGCCATCTCTGGTGTGTTGCATTCTGGCAGCTAGCAAACTAGAGTAGTAGCTAATAATTCAGGTGTTGGCCTGTAGCAGTTAAGTCATAAAACATTTGAATGATGGGCTTTTTGTCAACCCCTTATCATGGTGGTATTGGTGGGGAATCCATGGCAGCATGTCTGCTCCTGAATGTGAGTCCTATGACAGTGAGAATCACGCCTTCCCATTTCTTATCTAGGTTCAACTAAAGAACCTGTGGTAGTTTGGAGCTGGATGTATCCCAGAAAAACAAGTTCTTAAGTCTAATCCAGTCCTTTGTATCCATTGTAAGCAGCATCTTTGGATGAGTTACTTCTGTTAAGGTGAGGCCCAACTCAATCAGGCTGGGTCTTAATCCTACTCTTGGGGTTCTTTATAAGCAGAATGAAATTCAGACACAGAGAGAAAGCCAGGGAAGCAAGAAGCTGAAATTCAATGGAACCCAGAAAAGAATGGAGAGGCTGGTGAAGGCCATCATGTGCATAGGCATGTGACAGAGGAGTCAAGGACCAAGGATCGCCAGCAGGTAGCCCCAGAATACCAGCCTCTAGGAAGAAAGCACTGCCTTGATGCTATCTTGATTTGAACTTCTTTTAGCTCACAACCATGAGCTAAACCATGTTCAACCTGACCCATTTCAGGGTCAGATTGCCTGAGCAGCCAAAAAACTAAAATGAAAACATTATTACTAACATTGTAGGGGAAGAAAAAGGGTGTATTGTACATAGTAGCAAATGATGATTATCCTTAAGATATTCTTAATTCTTTCTTTTCCTCCATGGGGCTTTTCCCATGTCCATGTCCCTTTACTTACCTTTTGTGACAGATAAACTATCAGTGTCAGGTAATGCTCTACAGTGATGGCAGTGATGACAGCTGTGCTGGTTTGAAACTGTTGTGTACCCTAGAAAAGCAAAGTCCTTCTAATCCAACCTTGTGGAGGCAGACCTATCATTGGAAGGGACATTTTGATTAGGTTGTTTCCATGGAGACGTGGCCCACCCAATTCAAGATGGGTCTTAAATTACTGGAATCCTCCATGAAGAGAATAAAAGGCAAAAAAAAAAAAA